>NC_137737.1:23922145-24554710 GCF_963264785.1 Psittacula echo | reverse complement strand
CTTAGAAGTAGAATGTGTCACCCTAGGAAAAGAGAAATGTGAATCTCAAATGATTTAAGCAGAGCTGCCAAAGGGAATATCTGCTATTTCACTAATGGAAAAAGTGAATGTTAGATGGTGGGCATAACTGGAAAAATACAACAATACTTGAAGCCATATGACTGATTTATATACAGCATAACTTCAAATATATTCAACTGTTATTTCCTTTTTAAGTTCTTTAGCAAGAAAGCGTTGGTTATTTTTTCCAGGGGTCTCTCAAATAGCAACAGGTTATGTGGAAACACTTTTCTAGATACTCTGATTTTAAAAATTGTTTTGCAACCATTTTTTATTTAACACGAAAATCTGCAAAAATGACACTCCTATTTTCCTTTACCTGTTTCACTTGTAGTAATTATCTGGGACTATGGTAGGATTCAGGCAATAGAGAGCAAATTATTTTGGAAAAGCAATTAAAGCAACACAGTGTCTCTGTTAGCAAAACTGAGAAGTCTGCCTATATTAATTCTAGCCAGAAAGAATACTAGTTCCTGCTTGTTAGGAGGGTCCCAGCTTTCCATGAGTTGCAAAAAGGTAGCACCTCCAAAATTTTTACTATCTAAGCATATTTACAGTTGGACTTGATGGTCTTATAGGTCTATTCTAACCTAAAAGATTCTATGATTCTGCAAGATTTCGTTTCTCAGACAGATTGCTTTAGGCTATTATTCAAAGGGCCAGTTTCTGATTCTGGGACATTCACAAAGAATCTTTGGATTATCAGGTGAAGAGTTAGACTGCTTGCATACAGGATGGAGTAAGATTTCTTGAAGCTTTCTATAGGTCTACCCTGCATAGGCAGTGTGGTTGTGTTTGCTTCCTATACCATGCAGCATATGGGCAAGAGAGGCAGGAAACCTTCCTAGCTGACTATCATGTTTGAGGTGGTCTGAAGTCTTCATTATGGTTAACTGCTATTACAGACCAACCCAGAAAAAATCTGAATCAAGAAATAGACAGGAATAGGTATTTATAAGACTTAGTGCACTTCAGAGCTCCTTTTGTTCAGAACTGACCTTAAAGGCTACAATTTGATCCTTTCTTTTCAGTTTGTTAATGACATCTATAAGCTCACATATGTTACAAGGGACACTTCCCCTTGATCCCACAAACAAAAATAAATTTGAAACTAAAATCCTAACTTGTAATAAAGAAATAAATATTAGAGGTGAGTGAACCATGATTTTGGCTAGGTCTTTTGCCATGAAAGTATGTGACTGGAATTCACTGTGAAAGGGAGAAGTAATTAGCAGGAAAAAAAGGTGTAAACACATCTTTCAGCTGTAAACCAAAGTATACATCACCTGCAAGATACTAATTAAATTTCTCAACAGGAATTAGATCAAAAAAGAAATAAACCTAAATCCACCCAAGAAGACTTCTTCCATAACACAGACTGTTGGTCATAAACTACTAAAGGTAATTTGGAAAGAAAACACAATATGACATTTACAGGTAGACTTTCAAGAAATTAAAAATCCTCAAGTGCAGACAAAACAAAGCCTATCTACCTTCTTCTTTGTAGTAACAGATGAATCTGTCTCGTGGTTTCAATTAAAAAAAGTTCTCTCCATAATTATCTATGAAATCAGTGCCTTCCTTTTACATTCGTAATGTAATGATACATTGTTAATGTATCTTTCTACTGATTTCTATTATGCGAGGGACTCTTCCTGTTCCCGCGTATATTTTCCATTTTATGTCAAGCCCAGCCTGCACGCCCACCGAGCTTGCTGTGTATGTTTGTCATTTACTGATGCAGTGAGCGAAAACCGTTCAAGCGCCCTCTAGTGACTGAAGCTCGCAGTCAATTATGGCTCACTACAGTAATCGTGAGTACTGGATGGACCCAGAACAGCATTAACACGGATGTGATGTGCTGTGAGCATCAAATTTCCCATTTTAACTTTTGATTTCCTTGTTGCTGTGACCAACACTGGAACACCTCACAAGCAGCATCCTGCCTGCAAGCTATAGGGTAGAAACCATCAATCTCATGTCGAGTAGAAAATAAATGATGACAGAAAACTACATATGTTTATTATTTGGTTCATTTTTGGACTAAGATCTGCAAGAAATAAAAAATAGTGACAATCAAAAAGAATTCAATAAAATATAGGAGTAATTTCGTCTACTTTAAGAAAATAATGATAGAGAATTAATGTCATAGTACTAACGATAGGCAAAGTTTCCATTTAATCAGTCTAGAAAATGGATTGTAAAAATTGTGTTCTTTGAGACAGTTCAAATTTTGAACTCTTGAATGTAACTAAGCCACAGAGTAACTTATTCACAGAAATGCACTATTTCTTTAATCAATTTATAGGTTTATTAATCTGGAAGCCTAGCTATTGCCATTGGAGAACCATACAGTACAATACATGTAAGTATTAAACCAAACATAGCTTGATAAAATGAATACAAATTTTAAGCAGAAAAGTATGAACTTAGCATAAGTTTAAATTCAAACTTTTAAGGCAAGAAAAAAGTAGCAATAACACATGAAAATACGTTTTTCATTTTAGGTCATAAGTAGCCTTCCTAGTTTAAATAATCAGTCAAATAAGGAAAACAGGGGCTTTTTGGCTCACTAGAAGACATCCTGGTATGTGGGTTTGTACAATTAAAGCAATCTAATCCAGGAATGAATTATCTACTGAATATACAGGTCTTAGAGAAATAGCAACAGATACTCAACCTGCCCATACCAGCATAGACAAACCAGTTTATCTCCTACCTAAAGGAGGTGTACCACTGTACGTACTATTGCTCAAAACAAAAAGGCAGACTTCACTGGATTAGCTGAGAAAACCATAATTATTTATAGCTCTCTGGCAGTTTTATGCCAGGCTGTTTGATTACGTTTAGAGAGATATCTTTAAACACTAAAGCCAGCTCAAATTCTGTGAAGCTTAAAGCATGTAGAAGATAATGGAAATTCACAAAGAGCACTTCTGTGGGTTTTGTATTGGTAAGGTGTTCCTGTGGGTACACTTGGAAGCCCTGGTATTGTCACACACTGAATACTTTCAGTGAAGACACTTCTAATAAGAGGTTTTAATCAAAGTATCATACTCTTGATGAAGTGTGACAGTTTGCAAGTAATTTGTGGGGCAGAACAATCACTTTCACATCTGCCTTCTTTACATACTCCAGTTTTCATGAGTTATAGTAATAAATACCAATCTTTGTGTAGCTGTCCTTGAAAATTTCTTTAGCGTATGCTTCAGTAAACCCAGAAAGCTCAGCAGAAAAGTGCAAGCAGCCACAGCTGTATGCTTAAAATTACAGTGGAAAAAGAGTTTCAATGTGCATTAGGAGAAAATGAATCTGTTCAAAGACAATACACAACATGTCACAGATCCTCTACAAGCATGACTGTTCTTTTTGCTAGTGCTCTGCAGTGCGGCTGTTTCCCCTCCTTTTACCTCAATTTTTTTCAACCTGCAAATCAGTCATCATATAACATTTTAATCCTTATTGTTCTTCATTCTCCATCCTATTTCTCCCTTGTCAGCATCCCCCTTAAAGCATTACCTGCAATATTATTTTCTTAATATTCTGCTTTTCTTGTCCTCCCTTCTCACAGTTTGTAAGACAAAATATTATATAGCAGTCCTCTTGTAGAATGAACATTCGTGAAAATAAATTGAACTCAAATTTAAGGTTGAAGTTTAAACGCTAAAAACATACAAAACTTCCATTTGTGTTAAAGGGTCTCTGCCTTTCAAAAAAAGCCTGCAAGTGTAGGTTTTAATAGGGTTGGTTTAATATTTATTGGAGCAAGATTTTTTTCTTGCGGTTTTATTTTTCAAGTTTGCCTTAGAGAAACTCTCTAAACCTCTTTCTATCCCACTTGAAGGTCTCAAAAACAATCTTTTCGCAGTAGCAATTTCTCTTTCGCAGCAAGACAAGTTTTCGTGCCAGAAAGCTAGTTCCTTGTCAGACTGAAGAGTTTCTCATCAATAAATACATCTTCAACATTGTGTTTCAGTCTGCACTAATAACATAACCCTACCATTGACTTGAAAATAATTAGCCAGCAATATCATTGGTATTTTCCTCATCGCCAGCACAGGTCTTCAAAGAAATAATTCTTTTCTCTTCAGCAGCATCAAGCTCTTCAATTGAATAATGATAGACTTGAACAAAAATTGGTCTCAGCAGCAAGATTCTTACTGTGGAAACATGTAATCCAGTTGTATTATGTAGTAATCTAGTAATCTATTGTGTTTATAACTACAATCAAACCCTCCATAAAAGTTACATACTTGTGTGCAATTAAAGCTGAGAGCTTTAATTGAGTAGCTGAGGGCTAAACTTCCAAGGCCAGTGTTTTCCTTTCAACATACACTTCAAGCCAGCCAGCGATTCTCAAACTTCCCACATTTGACCATGTTCACAACTCTCAGGCAAATTCACCAACCAGTTTGCTCTTTCAGCATTGAGGGTACAGCAAGCAACACTGCCCCTTTTGTACCAGCATGGCAATCCTTTAATTGAGCCTCTGACCTAGACTTCAGTCTTCTAAACAGCTCACCCAAACTGCTACACACAACAAGTTCTAAAGCATGTCTTGTATCCCCAATCCAGAACTTTGATTTGCACTGCAACTAGTTCAAATACAGGCTTTGGAAATATCATAGCCTTCATTCTCAGCAGTCTTTTTTGGTTTGCCTTCTACTCCCTCCTTCCCCCCACCATGAACATGCTATTTTTGCACACCGGCCAAGGACTGATCCTGTGTGTTTGTACTTTAGATGACTAAACAAGGTACTATCCAGGTTCTTCCAAGCCTGCAGCAATACTCCAACAATTTAGGAATTACTGGTAAGAAATAAAACCCATTCATGAATGCCAAGCCTGATTTTATAGAAAAACGATGGTGAGAAGCAACATCTGGAAGGAAATATTAGTGGACTTTTCATGGACATGGTCAGACTGTTCAAGTGAGTGGAATTCCTGACCTAGTGGAGGAAGCAGATGAGGGCCATGAAGGCAATATACAAGATAAGCCTGAAAACAGAAGCGGGTATTCAGTGAAAAGGCAGTTTAGATAAACTATGAAAGTATGAGTTCTTCCTGTGTTTGTTGGTGCTCTACAGTCTGAAGTAGCTTTCTTTAAAGAGTTAGTCCAAGTCCATTTTTTGTTTACAGAGGGTAATTTTCTCTCTGGAGAATTTATGTATGCAAATGTATTTAGAATATTAACTGTGTAAGTCAACATTTGATTTCCTAATTAAGCTAACTGGTAGCACGTAAGACAGCAATTAGTAGACTGTAACAGTGTAGTCAAGAGGCTATCTCCATTTTCAAAGTAAATAGATTTGTGCGTGCCTTCTTAGTAAATAAGTAAATTGTGGTTTCTTTTGCTACAAAGTCTGTTTTGGTTTGATTTGAAAATAAACCTCCTTTTCCTCTGTGCCAAGAATAATGTTCTTTGAAGCTTGGAGTGAAAACTCCAGACACAGTCTGCACACTTTCTAATAATCAAAGAGCTCTTAACACTGACACACACGCCTTTAAATGGGGATGCCTTTCAGATCTGCCTTGCAGTACAGCCCTCCTACCTCATTATTCGCATGACTAAAAGCCACTTCTCTCCACTCCCCTGCTGATGAACGACTCACTTCTGGTGTCTAAGACAAGGTTCTTCCCATTTTTAACTCTTGAGACTGCTCCCTTTCTTCAGCTCCTACTCTAGTTCCTCACCATGTTATTCTCTGGCCACCTGCCAATTAGGCAGAACTGGCTGAAATTTGTCAGTTTAAATACTACATTTTGAAGACAAAAGAAATAACAGAATGTTCTGTCTACATGTTCACACTTTTTTTCCTCCGTTTCTGAACCCCTGATGTACTGCCTCGATGCACTTGATTGGGATGGTAAGAATACAGATCCCATCCATTCTGAACATATTTCCTTTTCCTCACTTTGCTTCTTGATTTGTATAGCTGATCAGAATTCTAAGAAGGCCTAATCAATAATAGGAATGATGATTGAAAAGATCAGTCCCAGCCAAGTGGCTGGCCTCCTGGAGAACAGGGATTAATCCCTTGTTTCCCTAGCACATTACCAGAATACTAGTGCTTCTAACAGTAATGATTCATGAACAGCATTGTTTTAATTTGAGACAGCTACTGAGGCTACCAAAACTCTGTTCAATCTTCCTCATGCTGCCACATCAAAGCAGAAACCCTTGTGCACTGATCCGCCTTAAGATCTTGTGTGGGGAGCTGATGCTGCATCAGCAGTTAATTCACAAGTAGAATTGCCATCCATGTAGGACTGGCTACTTTGTTAGCTATTTCCAACTATGCCATCATGAAGAATACCTTGGTAAGAAATCCACTGTTGCACAGCATGAAGCAATTGGCCTTGTACTTTTGCAGCTTAAATTGCACACTGGCCCTCCCCTAATATGAACCAGAGAGGAAAAATCTGCATACGAAGAAAGATTAACTGAAACTGTAAAGCAACCTTTTCCTCAATCTGTCCTTAATTTCAGTCCAAGCATACAAATCCTGAAACATAATTAAAACTTTTAAAAGCTTCTAAATTATTCTTACACATATTTAAAATGGAACAACTCTTTAATTCACAAGCAACACAGAAGTTTAGGACCATGCACGCTTGCTGCAAACAAAACAAAACAAAAAAAAATAAACAGACAAGAGGATCATAACAGCAAGAAAATATGATGAAAATGCCTCCAACCACCACAAGCTAAACATTCTGATACTATGCATTTCACCCACAACTCAGAAAACCCAATGTTAAATAAATATAGAAATGGCAGATTCACTTGGACTGGTCATTTGATTCTGAAGTGAGTTGTGGAAAGTGTGGAACTCTAAATTCACAAAATGCAAATTCCTGTTCATTTTCTTGCAGTAGTGACTAATGAGGATGGACATGGGGGAGAGTCTGGGAAATATTAACAGAAAGAAAAAGGCATTCCTAAAAATATCACAGATTCCAATTCCAAGTTTATTATTTTATGGCAAATTACATAGCTAACGTTATTAAGATTCAGTCTACGTAAAAAGAGACAAACTACAGGATAAGCCCAGCTGCACAGAACACATAACATCTTTCTCATTTGCACAGTAACTCAAAGATTACTTTCCACTTAAGCAAGCTGCTGTTTGTTCCCTTACATACTCTCTTTCTTTCATTAGTATTTTATACTAATTGCTATTTAACTTAAGATTTACCTTTTAAGAAATCAGAACTGGAAACTAGGGTTTCTGAAATAAATTTATGTCATCTTATCAGCAGAATGCTTCATTCTTCAGCAGTAAACCCACAAGCTACCATCTTGTTTGCTTACAGGACTAAAAGAGCTGGGTCTTTCCTAGTCTATTCAATTGAGACTTCTATTTTCAGAAATAATTGTCTACTAACAGCCCCTTTGATCAGCAAACATTTATAGCCACTACGATTTACATAGCATGCAAACACATACATTTACATAAATTACTTTGGTGTCTGAGTACCTGTTCAATTCACATCTTAACAACCTTATAGTCTTTCTTTTCCTATTTTCTCAGTGTGTTTGCACTGCACTACACTATTTTGGTTTTCTGTGCAACTATTCAGTTTTGCCTTAACTGACACTTAATTGCATTATTTATAAATGTGAAGAAAACCAATCAAGCCTATGTCAAAACCTTACATGACAGCTGCAGGTCAGTTTACATGACACTGGTGCAGATTAGGCACAATGTTGGGTTTTAATCTATTGTTCCTTACACAAAAAAATCTGGGTTAAAGAGAGTAGAATCTTTGACAGTAAGATTGACACTCATTGTCCCAACTTTGTGAATTAAATTCTATTCAGAGAAACCCATGTTTTCACAGTACAGACAACAGAAATTAGGGAAGGAATTAAGACATCAGTGGAAAAGAGATTCACTAGACTGAAAAATCTGGGAGTATTCTAGACAAAATTAGAGTATCTGAGAAGCATGAAGAATTAATCCCGCAACACGCTTTCAACAGAGGTATTTGGAACACAGTGGGGAAATAAAGCAAAGCTGCAGCAAGTTGTTAAGTCTAGAAGGCACTGCATAATAGGAAAAACTAAACAGTTAACTATCTTTACTATGAAGACAGCACAGCAGAACATTTAAACTATTCAATTTGGGGTAGCCTTCTTACATTTTTTTCTTTTTTTTGGTAAAAAAAAGTGAAAAAAGCAAGCTGACCAGAAAGAAAGTTGTCAAATTTCAGCTGAACCACCTCACAAATTCCATGGAATGTGTACTACAGATGTTAGTTTTCCACAGACAGATTGAAACTGTCCCTTTTCTGAAAGAATAAGGTGATTATTTCTCAGATAAGGTGATTAGTTCTCAGATGCAGGGTTCACTGTACTCATACTCTTCTGACTCATAGTAAGACAGACCCTGAAAAAGCTTATTAGGTGGTTCCACTAGTGAATGACTTACTTAACACTTCACTCTAAACCCTGATGCTAATCAGGAAAATAAAAATGATAGTTCTGTAAAATGCCCCAAAATTTCATCTAATCAGATGAAACCCACCAGTCATCTCCCACCTTTGCCTGGGAATGGTGCTGAGGTTGTTACTGGTGACACATCACCAGCTCTTTAAAGCTATGACTGCAGCGAAAGTGCAGTAGCCACACTGACTTCTAAATAAAATGACAAGCAATCAAGGAAAGGCACTGAAACTGCAGTGTGCTATGCTGCATTTGCATATACTAACTGGAACATGGACCAGTGAATTAATAAAATTGTTGGCAACAAGGAATTCCAGCTATTTCTCAGCCAACACAATTTTTAACACTGCTCACTATCCTAGAAAGTGAATTTGTTACTCCAAAAAGGATAATGCTCTCAGTTCCTATTAAAAAAATTTAGAGGCAAATTACCTGAATCCTAGCAACATTTGTTGCCTCAGCATCTGCCTGTGAAGAATTAGCACTGATACTAGTTATGATTCAAGACTAGGAATTACCTGTGTGTAAAGCGGAAGACATAAAAAAGATGGTCTCAGTCTAAAACAGCTTGCAACCCAGACTGAAAAATCTGAAATGGGAGCCATGCATGATAAACAGCAGGATATCAAAAAGAAAGACAAGAGGCTGAGATACTGAGAGAATTTAAGTCACACATTTTGAAAGTCACATAAGAAATCATTGGGCAAGAGTCCCATCTTCTACTTTACTGCTCTAAACACACACACACACACACACATATATATACACACACATTTTAGTTCCCTACAGTAGATCAAATAACAGACACAGTGGCATGCAAGTAAAAAAAGCTGCAGATCTCATGTTTAGATGCCTGCCCCTTCAAAACATATACCAAGTTCATGCTTGAGAGCCTTATAAATGACCAGCAGTCAGAATGACAACCTAGCGGCATCAAGATGTAAGGGGAGCTTTCTAGAGAGTTCTAGAGAGAGCCGTCAGGAAGCACTAAAGCCAGGACCCATCTGAAATTTTGCACCTCTTTGGGTCTTAAAGCCTTAAACTAGAGCTCAGGCAGATCCCTGAACTCTCTCAGGATTAAACCCTTCCCCAAGAATAGGCAGCTTTTTTCAAACAGGTAAGCAGGGCTCACTTTTGAGGATGCAGCTACTGAAGGAAATAATTAGTATCAGCTCTCTTATTTAAAATGGTAACCTTATTTAGAAATAATAGCATTCAGACAAAACTTCTGGGCTCCTAGAAAAGCACCTCGCCAAACAAAGTTCATGTGAGATAGGAAAGCATACTTCACCCTTTCAATGACTAACACGTCCCTGTGCACAGTTTATCACGATCCTAGGGCCAGGAGAGAGGCATAGAAGTCTGACAGGTTGCTGTCCTGCCTCCCAAGACTGTACATTTATTTAATAACCTCATGCCTCTTGTGCAGCTCAGTGACTGTTTTATGAGTGCTTATGTTTCAGACCAAACTATCAGCACTACTTTCCCTTTCCATTGGGAATAGCTTGTAGTTTCTTCTACTTAAAACCCAACAAAATAATCAAACCCAACAAAGATTCTTAAGCAGTAAATTAGCTTTCTCTGTTGAACTGTTCTCAGCTGCCGCATCCCTAAAATGCTGATTAGTATTAATGGGACCTTCTGTGAAAGCACGAAGGGGACCCAAGGCCACTACTTTGTGCCTGGAATTCTAGGGTTCCTGTTTCCTGAGATTCTTTCCTGCTGCAGGAAGCAGCATGGCTGTCTCAGTAGAAAGGTCTGAGTCAGTGTTGAATCACTGCCCAACATGATGTGAAGGGGCAGGAGTGCATATGGGTTTTGTTTTGCTTTTTCTTAATTGATGGCATGTTTTGAACATAGGAATAAAATTAAGATACAACTATTTTAAAGATAAAACACCCCAAAGTGCTTTTCACACAATTATCTATGATAGTTGCATTCCTAAGACCATTTCAAACAGATACAATATCCTACCTTCTGTATAGTGTTGTCTTAACTGGTAAACAGCTCCATATTATACTGGGGACATAGCATATTTCAACAGGAGAGGAATAGTAACCTTGTGCTTCAATATTAGTCAGAAGCTTGAAAGATCTAGATTTGATCTGAAGTGAGAAGATCAAAATTGTTTGGTGAAGTTAGATCAGTTCCTTAGATACTCATTCAAACGAGGCATTTTGTGCCTAAACATGAGCCACATCAAAACTGTAATCCCTAAAACCATGATCTCCATCAGGCCCATCTGACAGGCTTCCTGGAAAGGCTAATTCTCAGAAGACCCCGAATACATAAAGCACTTTAGAGAACACTGATTTTGATGCTGCCTGGGGAGGAAAAGTAAAGGGTTTGTTGGTTTTTTTTCTTTAGTTAATGACTACAAAAAATGAGGCAGAACAAAGTTCCAAGTTCCAGGTCTTGCTCAGCAAGTCAGCATAGGTACTTCATCCAATAGCTGTTTTATGTAAAACAGAAACTCTCTACAAAGCAGTAAATTAAATCCAGCCGTTCTCCCTGACAAATGCCCAAAAATTACCCTAAGTATTAAGTTTCCCCTCATTGGGCCAGTGAATTTGCAACAAATTCCCATTATATAAACATCTTCAGCAAAAGGGACGGGAGTACAGCCAATAGCCACAGGGAGTGTTCAATATTGGAAGACATCTATGTCTTCACTAGACAGGTGAAGAAGAAAACCAGCTGTTGTCTCCTCTGTCTTGGATCAGTGTTCTAGCCACTGAGATTGTCCTATTGCAAGAGTTGTCTTCCAACACCTGAGTGAAAACAAAGACTTTTTTTGGCAGATAGGTTGAAGGCAAGCTACCTTAAAAAGAAGGTAGTACCTTATATTCTGCTATTAGACCAAATATACAACTCCCTGTTGGGCATTCTGGTTCTTAAATCTCTCTTGAGGCATCCAGCCTTCCTCAAGCAGTGTTTACTAGGTGAAAGAAGGAACCTAAACACCAGTTGGTAACTTGCAGCCTGCCCTGCACTGAAATAAAAAAAACCCACAATGGGCTGTGTTTTGCCCATGGCCTGTGGCAAAACCATGACTGAACTTGTACTTTGTGAAATGCTAAAGGCTTCTTTCAGGACAAAGCTTTATATAAAATGCGAGATACTGTTCAACTGATTTCCACACCACAAAGGAAGCAAACTGTGTCCTATTGATGCAACTGGTAAAATTCCTTCTTCTCAATGATAGCAGGAGATGGTTCCAGATAACTAGAAAGCAGGTATGAGATAGTACTCTACCACTCTAAGGAATGCCACTCTAAGCAGCTTTCATTGTGATTTATTACATTGTTTGTACTTTATCTTGAAGCTCTTTCTTATTTTGCAGCCCATGGTCTAAAGAGCTGAGGGTGTGCATTCACTGTCCTGAGCCAGGTGTTGTCTCTACTTATTGGTGATGGTTTTTTACTGGGCTCACCACCCTGCTGGATCCACTGGCACACAAGAACCAGGTCTAAATAACTGAAAAATCTAGAAACAGTAGTAAACAAAACAAGACAGTTGCCTCAAATTTTGCAGTGTTAAATGTCAGGTCTTTTAAAAAGTGAAGAATTTAGCTCATTTACCAGTCTTATTTCTTTCAAACTTGTATGTCACATCATTTTTTAAAATAGAGTTTCTCCTAGTGCAAATACTGAGCAAATTAACAATGATTAGCAAGGAGGCCCTGGACATCAATTTGCATGCTGAAAACATATATCACAGCATCATTTGATGTGAAATGTATCCAAATTCTTTGTATATAAAGAATCTCTAAAGCTGTAATTTCAACAGAGGTCTGTGCATTGAAGTAGGAATGGCCTGAACAAGCTGAACAAGCTGCAGGGGGGTTGACTAGATGACCTTTGAAGGTCCCTTCCAACCCAAACTATGCTATGACTGTCGTGGTTTAAACACAGTCAGCCATGCAGTCTCTCTCTCACTCTCCCCCCCACTTCCTCCCCCCCTGCTCCTGGGGGCATGGGGAGGAGAATCAAATGAATGTAACTCCCACGGGTTGAGATAAGAACAGTCCAGTAACTAAGGTATAACACAAACCACTACTGCTACCACCAATAATAATAATGATAAGGGAAATAACAAGGGAAGAGAATACAACCACTCACCACCCACCAACTGATACCCAGCCCGACCCGAGCAGTGATCTAACCCTTCAGGGTAACTGCCCCCAGTTTATATAGTGGGCATGACGTGCTGTGGTGTGGAATACCTCTTTGGCTAGTTTGGGTCAGGTGTCCTGTCTCCGCTTCCTTCTGGCTTCCCCTCCTCCCTGGCGGAGCATGAGACTCAGAAAGTCCTTGGTCAGACTAAACGTTACTGAGCAGCAACTAAAAACATCGGTGTTATCAGCACTGTTCCCAGGCTGAAAGTCAAAAACACAGCACTGCACCAGCTACTAAGAAGGAGAAAAATGACGGCTACTGCTGAACCCAGGACAACAATTATTCTATAAAATATCTTTAACTGTTCAGGAAAGCAGAGAGATTTCAAAACTTCAGAAAAACAAGGAAGTCTTAAATACAATTATCCTAGACTAAAAAATTCTTACAAGCTCACTATCTTAAAAAGGGAGTGCATCTAGCAAAACACTAAAGCAGCTTATTAAAACAAACATCTGTTTCTGACAAAATTTCTTTTACTGCCTAGGCTGAATATAGACTGTAACTCTCCAGAACCAAGTGAACTTAATAGGCTCTGTGAATAAACGAGATCAGCAGCAGGGTAGTGCAAAGCCAAAGGTTCAGACCTGTTGAGTCAAGTTTTGGACTGATGCAATTCCTCACGTAGATGAACTACCAAGCCCTGAAAACATCAATAATGTCATGTTCACAGGCCCATAACTACTGAAGTGGTGCTACTCAAAAATAAAAACAACAAAAAAACCTCAAAACAGAAAACCAAAACAAAAGCAACAAAACAGCTAAAAAAATTATCTGAGAGAGGTCTTGCCCATCAGAAACCAGATTAAATTTTTAAGTAGGCTGTCTGGCTTAGAATAATTTAGCCCTAACAGAAAGCATTTTTGCTGTTAAGACATGTTAACTTGTCTTAACACATACTTGTGTTCCATCAAAGAATAGGTTAAGCTGTGTTTTTTAAAAACTCAGCATGTGTATTCTGGACCTGTGATCATATGTTGAGCTGAAGAACACAAGAAAAAGCGTATTAAAAGTCAGAGGGATATGCTTCTCTCACAAGATCACTGGATTGGAGAGGAGGAATTTTTAACTATGTTTTATTTGTTTGGTTTTTAACTTGGCATTTTTGAATTAGGACATTTTATTAATTAATTCAGATATGCAGAAAAGAGGTGTGTCATATGACTTGTAGGTGTTAGGAAAAGTCTGACCCTTCTCATGGCATTTTACTTATTTACTCATTTTTTTTACCCCCACTATCACTTTGTTTTGCTTGAAGATAAGCAGAGACATTATTTCCCACTCACTCTGACTCAACTTGCCTGCTTTAAATTTCATTGAAGTTTTCCCTTTTAAAAATTTGTTGTGAAAGCAGTTTTGCTCACTCTGCAAAATAGGAGTTGTTGGTTTATTCATTCCACCTATTTCACGAAATGGTTTTGGCATTATTATACGTTTACAGCTATAAATCACTACTTCTGTAACAATTTTATGTCAAGGCTCTTTATACATCATAGGACAGGCAGACAACACCATCTACATTTTGTGCAATAACTGTTGCTTTGAAAGTCACCAGAGTTGGATACCATGGCCTAGAACTGAGAGGTGACTGTCCAGGAAGGCAGCAAGGTGAAAGTACCAATGAGTTGTAGCACTTTAATGTATTCTTTCATGACCATGGATCATAACTCTCTACAGCGCTCAAAACGGCATGCTAAAGACACACTTAAACTATCCCTCAAAATCTGACCACCTCAAACTGTGTGTATTATGCTGTACAGATAGGTCCTTTTGAGTTCCTGGGTTAAAAATAGCTGTGTTTCTCTTCAGGAAAAAAGTATCAAGGAAGCCTTACTTCCCAGAGAAGAATTGCCATATTTCCTTTCCCCTTGCACCCTGAAATGAGCTACCATAGTGAACTTGGAGTTGCATTAGCATGCGGTGTTATCTGTGATTGTTTTCAAGGGCTTAATCAAGATGTTTAACAAAAACCAACAATCACAAGAATTGTGATGTGGATGTACGGAATATAACTTGCATTCTAGCCTTCAAAACAGTTATAGTTTGGTTCTGGTATGTTCTGGTATAGTTTGGTTCTAGTATGTATCCCGTGAGCTATCAGAACCCTAGGATTTATAGAAAGCTGAGAATTTCTTCCCTGAAGCTGGTACTACAGTTCCAATTATCACAGCTCACCATGTCATCTGTGAACAATTACTTGTCACTTCCTCTCCAAAATGCAGTCAACATGCTAAGCTAAGTCAGGCCTCAGTACTTCTTTCTTAAGTTTGGATGCATAACAAAGACTTTTACAATGAGATGAAGTTCAGCCCAAGCCTTCTGCTCCAACCTGGCTATATCAAGGGTTGCTGCTTCAGAATTGTCCATTCTGTATTCTAAATGCTCCCTGCCTTTCTGTCTTTACTGCAGAAACCCCTTAAATCTCCATAAGAGCAGAAGCACTCTTTGGATGGTACTTCTTTCTTTTTATGAGCCACATAAAAGGTTGCTCCTCAAGGGGAATAAATGTTACAAAGCTAGAGTTATTTCTGTCCTTTTTTCCAGGACAGACTATTAAGTTCTCCATCCTTGTATTTATCAAGTTTGTTTTTACACCATCACATTAGTAAGAATAGTAACCCTGGGGACCTGAGTGACATCATAGAGGTAAAAAAGAAAATAATTAAAATTTGAGTAAAATGCTCAAATTTTTTTTGAATACTTTACTGTAGTTAGAAGTGGCTGTCAGTATATGGTCAGTTCTGTCCAGGTTCTGTTCTAGGTAGTTGGACAAAAAAACCCATCACATCAAATCAGAAAGGTCCTTTTTAAAGACTTCAATTGTTACTCCAATGCGGCCTATCAGTTTTTCCATATTTTTAAGTGTTCAAAGGACTATTTGTTACAGCAAGGACCAGCAGAGCTGGAAACAGTTATAATATATCTGCTTGTGTTTCTACAGCACCTCCTCTAAATGGAGGTCCTCAAAATCTTACCAAATATATCAGCTCTGAATATTTAAAATTGCATGATAAGCATGATATGATAAGTCCCCTATGATAAACATGCAGATAAACATGGGAAAAGCCTATCTGGTTTTGAATTTGCCTCAAAAATTCACCCAAATGTACGTTTTCTGAAATTTCATACTCCCATAATCCCTAGGAGCTGTGTTAGCATCCACTTATTTTTAACCGTTAACAGTGACATCAACAATATTAGAATCAGTAGACATTGATGCCCGCTGGAAGCATTCTCCACAACTGTTTGAATCCTGAACAGGATTACAAAACCTCAGAACAGTGCTGGTTTATACTGGTGGAACACTGAGAAGCAAGTGATGCTCCCAGCCCTGTTTCTGCTGCTCTGTGGAAAAATTTTCATCTCTAGTCTTCAGTCCATCATCAATCTTATTTAAGGAGAAAAAACCAAGATGATATTATTATGGCAGTGCTACTGTGGTCTTTGCAATGACCCTAACTGCCATTGCAGTATTTCTAGAATGATCTCAAAAAGTCTCCAAGTTTTCAAATATTAAAAATACTTATTATCTTTCTGTTATTTATCCAGCTGTAATAATACCAGGATTCTGCATTACTTTTCTAGATCCTTACCATATTTCTACCACTACTGCCTACTAGAGGGCTAATCTAAAGTTTAGTGTTAAGAAAATTATGAGTGATTCAGGCCTCCCATTCAAAGACAGACACTGTCCGTAGTCATGGGAGAAGCAGTTACAATAACTAAATTAAGCAGATAATGCATGATCTGCTTGTAGTCCCACAGGCCTTGTTCAATTCAAATACATATAAGATACCACTTCGGCTATTCACAGCAATTGTAAAAAAACCCCACATCTATTCACTCTTCAACTATAAAGGATAATTGCTGCCTCAAGACACATAAAGGCTTATTCTTAGTGTTTCAGTAACACTCTAATTGTAGAGTACAAACTGCCTTGGAAAAACATCATTACTTCCACTGCGTGATGGAGTCTCCCATAAAGCCAATGTGTGAAGTTTCAGGTTTTGAACCTCCTTTGGTGAAAAATTAGTGTAATCTAGTGTAAAGTGATGGCTACAGGTGTCCTAGCACAATGTCTTGTTCTCACTGTACCAGCACTCTTAATTTTCTCAGTGTTGCATAGTATCTATCTAATTTTGCTTGCAGGATCTGATAGCGCCCATCCAAGCCATTCTGATTCCACAAAACATCAGAACAAAAGATATCTGTGGGTGCAACACTGTCAATGGATAGTGAAACTAAAACACGCTGAAGGGGTGCCACTGGCGGACAGATGCATGGGAGACTGGCATATAAAAAACCCCAGCAGAGTCTAGTTGTGCTTCCTCACAGGCTGTAACATCCTCAACAACTCATGTAAAGCATGAAAGGTGAAATGAAAGGCACCATATATCTCTTGCAAACACTCTTCCATGCACACACTTATGAACTGCCACTACAATCCCACATTAATCATTCCAGCATCCTGTGACTACATTTCTAAGTCAAGTACTTTTACTATCACTTCTTACTGTCAGCATCAGGACTGAGTGATGAGAAAGTTGCATTCATGCATGGGGGGTTGAAGACTTCTGAGTTGATCCTTTACAAAAATTGACATAGTGAACATTAAAAATAATAAACAAAACTATAGTATGGCTCAGAAGAGCACCATGCACTGCTCAGAAGTCAGGAAATGTGACAGCAAGTAGGGCCTATGAGCTCTTTCTATACACAGCATGTACAGAGCTCATTCTGGGGCAGGTACAGAAGGGCACACTTTGCAAGCTGAAGTGCAGTGGTCTGTTGTAAGCTAGGTATAGCTGTGAAAGCACTTCAATCAGCACCAGTGTTTGTACTCATCACAGGAACTGCTCTCCTACACTGCTGTAACTGAGCAAAGCACTTATGCAAGTGGAGAAAACCCCACTACCTCTCAAAGTCCCCTAATGGCCAAGTGTTCTTTAGCAATCAGTAGGCTTAACAAGACGGAGAGCGACAAGCCAGTATATAGCCAACTAGCAACATTTAGAAGGCAATTCTTCTGCTTGCTCTTAATCACTCTATATGCCACTTGCATACAGCTATACTCCTGCTTGCTTGCCTCAGCTCTTTAATCCAATGTCTCTCTCCCAGTTTTGAGCCTTGGCTCGGTCTGATCGTAGGATTCTTGATAAAACCTTCTCTTGACTTCTGTGCTCACCTGGCCCAGACCAAATTATGGGTGTGCATTCTCACAGCACACAATAAATACTACTAGTGTATGTGCATGTTAATCATGTAATAGAATCCAGATATTAACTTCTTCCCATCAAAGCAGAAATTTCTTAACTATCAAGGCCAGCAATGCATCATACAAAGGAATTGTGGTGCAATGTACCACTATGTGTAAGATTCTTGGAAAAATTAAGAAATGAAATTCCTGGATTCATGTCAGGATCAGCACTTCCAGGCATTCTCGGGAACTAGGCTCATCATTCAAAGTCTGAGTCTGGTGAGGCAGAGCATGCAGTAGAGGCTATCCTAAAAATTCACCAGATTAGTACAGAGCTCTTACCCACATAGAGCAAGTCCTGTAAGAGAGAGGCTGCTCTATAGTTTGCATCAGCTGTCTGGGCTGCGCAGAGACTAAAGGCTAGCACAGGCCATGCCTGTGCTTCTCATGCCTGTGCCTCTCTTGTTGTCAGTCTGAGCTATGAATGCCTGTATGCCCCATCAGCCCTTTCAGCAGATGATGTCTGGGCTCCTTTAGGAAGGCTTTTGGACACGTTGTCCACCTGAGATTGCTTTTATGACATTTCCAATAGGGAAAATTGAATGCCAGGCCTACCAGGGTGCATTCAACTATATGGTGCACAAGTTCAGAATGAGCTTGTGTATCTTATGTCATAAGATAAAGTTTTTTCTAGAATTCCTTGGTACCACATTAGCCGTCACCTGAGTGAAAACTTAGTAGACAAAGCTATTGCTGTTGCATGAAGCACCATTTCCCTGTGTCCCTTTGAAAGCTGTGTAGAGCTGATGGCCTCTTAGAGACATCAATGTCAAAACGCACATTAAACTTAACCCTACTTAAGAGATCTCAGAACAATCAGATGTTTTACATTATCTAGTAGAAAAAATAAAGCCTTATATGAACAATTTTACTAACAGCTTTTTTCACCTCTCATTCTTTTACACTTTTTATCCTGATCATCATTTCATCCAGTGTGAAGCAATTTAAAATAAGTTCACACATTTGTTTGTTCACAACAACAAACACTGAAACAGGATTTTTTTTTTGTTTGTGTAGTTCATTTTAAAGAGCTGCACAATGAAAATAAAGCTTTCAAATAGGCTTATATAGAATATTACTCTCCTGGAAGCATAATGTCATAGAAACAATTTCCAATTTCACTTTTTCTGTGCTATGCAGCAATTTTCCACATTTAGTTTTATCACCCATTTCTTACTGAATTGCCAACATTTGTAAAAGAATTCCCTTTACCTGCCAGCGTTAAAAAAAAAAAAAAAAAAAGGAATAAAACAAAGAAAAACTGTGTTTCTTTGGATTTGGACTCACTTTAAATTTTTTTGTCTATTCAACCAATAAATTATGGATACAGGTAAATAGCACTTCAAGTTTCAACTTTTGACATGAACTGAGATACTTTGTTTGCAGAGTAAAAGACTGGACTAAATACATAAATATTTTTTAAATATCATGTCAACTTCTGATTGTGTTATATTTTGCCTTGCTATTTTATAACAGTTCTTCAAAGGGAATCAAATCTTTTTGCTTAGCTCCATATATACTGACTCAGACATACAGAAGGGCTCCCCTTGTGTGAGTTATGGAGGGGGTGTAGATTGCCTTGCTTATAGCATTACACATTTACAAGCCAAATCCTCTGATCTTCTGATTTTGAGCAAAGAAGAGATGATTGTAAACACTGTAGGACTAAATTATAGCTAAAGCTTTTAATTTGTGGTTGCATCCCACTCTTCCTACTTCAGGCAAAGTAGGAAGAGTGCTGCAGACTTTCCATGGTTTTCGTCATGGAAAATGAGAGAGAGAGCAGTTTAGTTATTTTCCCTTGTAATATATTCAAAGGTACTTTTGGTCCATTTCTGTGCCAGTAATTGTTGCTTTGCAAGACAACAGCTTTGAAGAACAGAGAAAAATTAATAACAACTTACTTAAAGCTCTGATGTTTTGTCAGGCTCTGGTAGTAATCGAATTTCCATTTTAATGAAAAAGTGATACCAAAGGAATCAAAGAAAACTATTATTCAGTGCCTTGAAAATGTTCATTAGATGCAAGCTAATTAGTCTAGTTTTGAAAAAGAGGGGTTGGCTAACAATCAAAAGCAACAGTTTGAAAAGGGGAGGATATTCTAAGTAGGGAGAAAACACACTAATGTACACAGCCACTGAGATGACAAAGGAGCTAATTATCAAGAGTAAACATAGATCAATGAAATCTGTCCGATTATTAAAGCCAATGTAGTGTGAGAGCATGAACAAAGACATGAACTTTCACTGTATAAATTGAAAACTTTGAGAGAATTGTGGTGGCAAACAGAAGTTACAGGGGACTTGATCTAGATGACATGAGAAAAACTTAGCAGAATTTTGTGAAACATTTTTAAAAAGGAGTAATGACACTCTCTTAATAAAAAGACTATGAAATGAGTGCTAAATTATCAAATTTAATAATCATCAGGCAAAAAAAACCCTGCATAACTCTTCTGTTTATGTGAAGAAGCCTGTAATTCTTCACAGAGCAGGTATTTTCTGGTCCAATGTTATCAGATATGTCATGGATGCTGAGGTATGTGTCTATGTATATAAAAAAGTGATGTCCTACCTCCCTGACGTAGTGAAAAACTTAAACATGCACATGGAATGCCTACTAGCTAGGACAAAAACATTAGAGCTAGCATGCAGAGATATGCAATCCTACTTTATGGCCCCCCTTGAACAATAATTAGATTTGTCGTGGTTTAAGCCTGTCAGCAAGTCAGCCACGCAGTGTCTACTTCCCCCCCCCCCCCCCCCCAGAGGGATGGGGAGGAGAATCGAAAGAATGTAACTCCCACGGGCTGAGATAAGAACAGCCCAGTAACTAAGGTATAACATAAACCACTGCTGCTACCATCAATAATAATAATGATAGAAATAACAAGATGATAGAAATAACAAGGGAAGAGAATACGATACCACCCACCGGAAATGAACCCGACAGAGAAGAGCTTCCCTTCCGGGGAACTCCCAGTTACATCCCCGGGCATGACGTGCTGTGGTATGGAATACCACTTTGGCTAGTTTGGGTCAGGTGTCCTGTCCCTGCTTCCTCCCGACTTCTCCTCTCCCTGGCAGAGCATGAGACTCACAAAGTCCTTGGTCAGGGTAAACATTCTGACCAGCAACTGAAAACATCGGCTTTATCAGTATTATTCCCAGGCCAAAAGTCAAAACCACAGTGCTGCACCAGCTACTAAGAAGGAGAAAAACTGACTGCTGCTGCTGAACCCAGGACAATGATAATATTCAAGCCCAATATTTCTTGGCTGGCTTCTTTCACTTCTTCCTCCTATGTGCTTGTTGGAGCAATGGATTAGAAAAAAGTCTGACTCACACAGAATTTGAATAGGAAGAGCTTAAAATTCTCCTGGGTTCAGCAGTAGCAGCCATTTTTCTCCTTCTTAGTAGCTGGTGCAGTGCTGTGTTTTTGACTTTCAGCCTGGGAACAGCGCTAATAACACCAGTGTTTGATAACAGCAATGTTTTTAGTTGTTGCTAAGCAATGTTTAGTCTGATCAAGGACTTTCTGAGTCTCATGCTCTCCCAGGGAGGAGGGGAAGCCAGGAGAAAGCAGAGACAGGACACCTGACTCAAACTGACCAAAGAGGTATTCCATACCACAGCACCTCATGCTCAGGATGTAGAACTGGGGGCAGTTACCTGGAAGGGTTAGATCACTGCTCGGGTTGGGCTCGGTATCGGTTGGCACGGGTGGTGAGAGGTTTTGTTCTCTTCCCTTATCATTATTATTATTGGTGGTAGCAGCAGTGGTTTGTGTTATACCTTAGTTACTGGACTGTTCTTATCTCAACCTGTGGGAGTTACATTCTTTCAATTCTCCTCCTCATCCCTCCAGGAGTGGGGAGGAGGAAGGGGGAGAGTGAGAGAGCGACTACGTGGTTCTGAGTTACTGACTGGACTTAAACCACCACAGTTCTTTTTGGCGCCCAACATGGGGCACAAAGGGTTGAGATAACGACAGATCTGACTGGAGCGTGTCTAATCATATGTGTGATAAGCATTCATTGTTTTAGATTAACAGTCACTCGTCACAATGCTGATTTATTGGCTCTCAAAGTTGTTGCTCTTGATCTCAGAGTTTCAGCATGTCACACCTTACTTACAGCCGGTATTTGCTGTGTTAGTGTTTATCGGCTGGGGGGCCTTGGGCTAAGTTTCTTGTTTCATTGTACTTTATGGTAATGACTTGTAATATAATAGAATCATTGATCATGAAACTGATCTGGCTTGCGTTCCCAGTGTGGTCACCACCTCTATGCTTTGGGAGGTATATAATAGAAGTGCATAGCAATTACACATCTTTTTTCCCCTCCTTGGGTGGTCAGCCTATGAGTGAGACATTCCCACACACCCTAGTGACAAGTACAGCAGCTACTCAAACTCTGACTACAACAGATAACGCAGCTACTCCAACTCCAAGCACAGCAGCTACACCAACCCCAGCAACAAGTACAGCAGCAGCATTTGAGAGTTCTGAAGGTTTTGAATGGCCTTTGGGTACCCTTGGGACCTGCCTGCTGATTGTGATGGGGATCACCATGTTGGCACATACAGAGCGTGTTTTACCCACGACCATTTTGTCTGATCTCGAAAGTTAAGCAGAGTCAGGTTTGGGTCTTGTCTAGGGTTAGACGACGATATAGGAGGACCAAGAGATTTTCCCCAAGGCTGGACAGTCATGAGTGGAAGAGTGTGTGGGACAGTATGGGCTAGTATCTAGTCCACTGGGCCCCTCCAGTGCTTTGGAAGCATTGGAGATGGAAGGCAGCTGTATGGAGTCCCCAGCGACAAGTTGCAGGAACTGCTGAAGGGGAGGGTGAATTATTTTGAGCGTGGTGGGCCCATGACACTTCAGGCCATCAGGGCAGAGATGCAACATAGAGATGGACTCATGATCGAGGGGTGGACTTAGCAATAGACACTATTGCCCAGGTTATTCACGAGTGTGCACACTGCACACAGCCTCTCCTGCTCTGAAAGACTGTTACAAGAGATGGAGCCCGAGATCATGCACCAGATGGACTCAGCAGCTTTATAGGGATTGGTCCATGCACTAAGGAATGACCTCTCTCTCTCTCTCCCTCTCTCTCGGTGGATGTGCGTGTATATATATATATATATATTAGTAATGGTATATTGAAAATCTGGGATCTGAGCATGACATGAATGGAATGGAATAAGTGGTGGATACTGTCCTAGGTTCAGCAGTAGCAGCCATTTTTCTCCTTCTTAGTAGCTGGTGCAGTGCTGTGTTTTTGACTTTCAGCCTGGGAACAGCGCTAATAACACCAGTGTTTGATAACAGCAATGTTTTTAGTTGTTGCTAAGCAATGTTTAGTCTGACCAAGGACTTTCTGAGTCTCATGCTCTCCCAGGGAGGAGAGGAAGCCAGGAGAAAGCAGAGACAGGACACCTGACTCAAACTGACCAAAGAGGTATTCCATACCACAGCACCTCATGCTCAGGATGTAGAACTGGAGGCAGTTACCTGGAAGGGTTAGATCACTGCTCGGGTTGGGCTCGGTATCGGTTGGCACGGGTGGTGAGAGGTTTTGTTCTCTTCCCTTGTTATTTCCCTTATCATTATTATTATTGGTGGTAGCAGTAGTGATTTGTGTTATACCTTAGTTACTGGACTGTTCTTATCTCAACCCGTGGGAGTTACATTCTTTCAATTCTCCTCCCCATCCCTCCAGGAGTGGGGAGGAGGAAGGGGGAGAGGGGAGTGAGAGAGCGATTACGTGGTTCTGAGTTACTGACTGGACTTAAACCACGACAAAAATAAAATGTGGGAATAGTAATTACTTTGCTAATGGTTAATAATCTAATTGTACCTCTTCCCAAGACAACAAAATAAGAGGGTTTGATGTCCACTTTGATACACAAATTTCCAAATCCGTCCAGTAGGACTAAAACGTGAAGAACACAGAAGCCCAAAACCTCTATTTTATTTTAAAGGGGTCAAAATCATCACTATGTATCTTATACTTACTAAAATTGACAACAACAACAACAAAAGCTATTGATATGATGTGAAATGGTACAAATGCAGGTGGACTTGATGTACTAAAAAAAAAATTATAAAGTCATTTGGCTATTTTACTTCTCTCCCCACCTTTCCACTTTGTCTCTACTATTTACTGTGCTCTAAAAGGAAAGCACAGCTAATATTCTTGGCAGTAGAAGATAGGTTTGGATAGTAATGGATTCCCAGAGAGGAGCACTTCACAACTCCATCATCCCATCACAGAACCTGTGAGGAAGCCAGTGCCCTGCAGACTAGGGCAGTATATTATCTTTCTTGTACTGGTTGGCTAAACAAGGAAAAGCAATATTTTAAGTAAACCCAAAATGTCCAGAACTGGGAAAAATAACACCATAAGCTTACTATCTGATATAATTTTGTACAATCGGCTAGAAGGAATGGATGGAAGGAGTTTGGTCTCAGTGGAAAGATACTACTGATAAATCCAGCTAACTATGTTCAAAACACTGTAAGAAGGAATTAGTTTCTCCAGCCACAAGAAAAATCCCAAACCAAACAAAAAATAGGTTTTGCAACAACTTAATTGACAGAGCATTTTAAGTTTCTAAGAAATTACAGTATACCTTGAGGAATAACCACTAGTTTCTGGCAAATGGTAACCAACAAAGAAATCCTTGTTGATATCAGAGGATTAAAAATTCTCAGGAAAAAGCCATCCTATTTTCAACTTTGCCAAAATCTAGCTTAAGTTTATTTTCAAAGGGAACACATCCATGACAGAACACTTTTCCTAGGAAAAATCAGACTCTACCAGCTTACATCAAACAACAAGGAGAAATAACAAGCCAGTTCCTGAACCAGGTCATAAAACTCAAAGCAGGAGAATAGTTTCCTCAAAACCAGAAGAATGTGTGACAGACCTTCTAGACTCTATCTGCAGTGGGAGCCTGTGTGTTCAAGGTATGTTTGTATTACATGGGAAAGAAGGAAGAATAAGTAAAAAAACAGTGGTGACTCCAGGGAAAGAATTGTAGAAAATTCCTTCTTTACAGTTCAACAAGGGACCCTGTGCTTTAGGAAAGCTGTGATAGGGAGCTGCAACAACACGATAGCTTAGAAAAGAACTTGACATACCTGAGCATTCAGAAGCGTACTCTGCATGCTTTTCTGCTTACCAATTCCTTATAGTTTACAGTTCAGGCTGAAGAAATTTCAGTATCCCATCCAAGCACATTTCAGTGCAGTATGTAAACACAAGAGATGTGTTTTAACTGGCAGTCACCAGTGACCTGTGCAATGAGAATACAGGATGCAGCTGGACATGTCATGACTATAGAGCAATAAATTCAACACACATGCCATTGTGCAGAGACACATGCCCAAACTCAGAGATTTAAAATTGCTCTTGGATGTTTTGAAATCAGGTAGGACAAAACCTGGTCTTCCCTTGTACAAGTGAATTGAGGTGGTGAAGAATAGGGTATGCTTTCCACCCCTACTCCCATCCCAGGGAATCATCAAAAAGGATTCCAGCTTGAGACTTCCAGAGTGCCAGGAAAGGGTTTTGACCTGGAAGTTAGACCTCTAAAGTCTGTCAGGCTCCTAATTCTGTCTCCAACGCTATGAACTAGTATTAGCAAATACATGCTAGCCTATTACTTGTTGTGGAAGATGGAGATTATTTTATTTTCCATGATCCATTTAGCATGCCTGAATTTCACTATTTTACCACTTCCACAACTTCAAGCAGCAAAGAATTGCAGGCTTTCAAAAATGTTTCCAAGTGTTTGTTTCCCCTCAACCGTATCCTCCTCCTGTGATTAATATCAATCTGCCAGGATAATTTTCCTGAAAATACATTATTTTCAATACAAAGATAAAAATTAATACTTAACTCAAACCACAGACTGCTCTGTATAGGTCTACTCAAAAAAAGAATTATGCATCTATGTTCAAAACCCACACTCCTGCTACTGAAAAGCATTCATATTTCATTAACTTACCATTCTTTACTAATGAAAGCAAAGAAAGAACGTGTGTAGTTATTTGGTGCATTTCTTAACAGTACTGTGTTTACTGATGGTTTTGAAATAAAAGCTTTCTCCATTTTTTTTATTTTTTTTTTTTTTGGTAGCGGTTTTACTTGACAATTTCAAGATTGAAGGAAAACTAACTGGAAACCAAGAAAAGTAGTTCTGTTTGAATTAAGATAGTAAAATACAAACAGGTTTTCATATATAATATGGCTTTCTGCTGAGGTTTTCTGCTTTTACTTTTTAAATAAAAACATGAAGAAAATAAAGGCAATTATTTTTCTGATAAGTTAATGCTTTTAACTTCTTTTTCATTATCAAAGAAACCAGATAATTTCAGAAGGAATAAAAAGTTTTACTGAATATTGTTGTTTCTATTACTTTTTTTTTTCCTGAACTTATTTAATGAAATCTTCAAAATTTGACTGAACAAGGCCACGGGCAACCTAAAGTTAGACCTGCTTTGAGCAAGATTTTGGACTGTGCCATCTTCAGAGATACCCAGAACCCAAATCTTAATATGAGTCTAAATAGTACAGCTATTTCTGTTTTATTCTCTATTCAAATTAACTGGTTAAAAATATCCAATCTGGCCAGGTTCAGAGTAAGGCTGAAACACCTACTTATTCTCAGTATCAGTACTGACTATAATAACCTCCATAAGATGATCTATCTCATGTTATGGTCATATCCTTGGGTTTTTTTGTGCCTTACATTTATGTTTTAAATTAAGCCCTATTTAATTCAAATTCCTGTCAAGTCCTGAAAGAAAAGTTTCCTTTGAGAAATATCAACTAGCAACCTAAAATTAGGAACGTAGATATGACTCAAAATTAATTAAAGTACTCCATTTTTTCTTACAGAGGCGGCAACTAGCATGTGCTTATACTTCTACTGGCACACAATGGATATATGCCTACATAACTTGCCTTTTTTTTTTTAATAAAAACAGCTGTTTGCAATGAATTGGTTTTTATAATTTCCCAACTGACCCATAATGAAGGAAAGCAGCTTTAAATCACCAGTTGTTAATATCCTTTCTTAATCCAGGTTTGTGAGACTACCTTTGCAATAAGTGTATTTTGTGAAGGTGAAACTGGAAATGCATGTGTGCATACACATATGTATATTCTTTCTACAGAGAAAAAGAAATGCAAAATGTCATTTGAAGTGACTGACAAATACATGAAAATTACCTTCTCAAAGAGTGAGGTCCTTCCTTGGTCAGACAGCAGTCTAGTTAGTAGGATGATGAACCTGTTACTATGTTATGCTGTCCACAACAAAGTCTAGGTAACATTCAGATCCTAGGGATTTAAGTGCTTTCGGGAAGTTACAGTCAATAGTTTTGGTGCTCAAGAAGTTTTCAACTTATTTCCCAGTGAAGACAACCAGGAAACTTCTGATGACATTGTCAGGAATAGCAGCAAGGTCATGATGTTGTTTGGGAGAAAACTTCTTGGATAGGTCATAGCTATTTGACATCATACTTTTTGATATCTTTCTAAGCCTATGACAATGATCAGAGAGACTGCAAATCTGACCAGCAGAAAAGAAGAATATGCAAGATTAGTCTCAGTTTTACCTTTCTTGGCTGATTTAGTACAGACCATTGGTACGTTGAGAGTAGCATTCAGTTGCAGATCACTACTCTAACAGGTTTTTCTGCCTTGAGGAGTGAAATTACTTCTGCTGTATTTAACAGATAAAGCCAAAGGTCGATATTCCTGAGAGGATTTAGCAACAGTAACATTTTCAGAAGAACATTTATATTTTTCTTGTGATTAAAAGCAACTGTTCTAAGGCCGTTATGCAATATATGCCACAGATTATAACAGTTTAAATACACACACAATTTTATGAAACTGATATGCAGATACTGCATTCTGTTTGAAGTACTAAAAAATGTACATCAGTCAGAAGACACATGTATGTGGTACGATCTTCACAGTAAGGCTAGAACAAAGGAGTTGCCCAGTCTTTGCCTGACCTTTTGCTTGTGATTTCCTTTTGATAATCAATGACTGATCGTATTTCTTAAAGAACTACATAGTATCTCGTTTAAAGAAGTTCCATGAATCACATGCTGCAAGTTGTAAATGTTACTGCTTTGAAGCAGCCAGAATTCCTCTGACGTTCTCTCTCCAGACAAAGGTTGGACACTTGCCTTGGTGTTTAATGATATGAACACCAGATAAGTGAAAAAGATACTCAGGAAAAAGATACGCAATAAAAAGCTATCAGACTGGATCCACACTGCAGGTCCAGATCACAACATGTAATGAATCTAAATAGGTAATAATGTACTTTGTCCATTCTACTTAGATAACTTGTGGTGGAAGCAAGGACAAACTGATCATCCAAAGAGGTCTTCTGAGATTTCAAGAAGATGTGGTAACACCAAGAATTCTTACAGTATGTACTGTGCTTAACAGTAATATATATTTTTAACTTCCCCAAGAATGGAAATTTATTGGTAGCATTAGAGATAAAATAAATAGAAGTAAATAGAAGCGATACTGTGGGGTTCTGAATATATTTGGCTAATAACACTTTCTAATGTATAACATAACATGGTTTTGTTCAGCTCTGTGAGAGCTGGTAATGTGCTTTCCAAGGAAGGGTAATATACCTCAAGCTGGAAGCAGTACACTATAATGAAAAGAATTTACTGACAACACTGGTTTTGCATCTATCATCTGCATGATTTGGGACACAATGCTAAAACACAGCCTTGTAAAGAAAACCTATCAGTCAGTGCCCTGCATTCTTATAACATGAAAAATCTTGGAAGGTGACAAAAACATCAAAGGCACTTTACACATAGAAATTAATCCATGTTGGGTTGTGGAAATTCCTCTATAGAAGTAATGTTTTGTTCAGGGGCTCTCAAGTGAAGATGGGGAATATCCTTTAATTGTTATCACTTTCACAGATGGACTGGAACAGAAAGGAAGATGTAAAGAGCACAGACAGGTCTCTTCTCTCAAAAATCATTTTGAGAAAACTCAGTGGTGAGAAATTACTGTATTAACTTTGCGTATTTGAAGTCAAAGGTAATTTTGGAAAAAGCCCATTAACAGGTGACCTGAGCTGTAACTCAGAGGAAGAAAAAAGAGGGGTAAAAAAGAAAAAAGTACATTCCAACGTTTCCTTTCTGACAGTATAATCCACATAAGCTATGCTAAATTCCCTCTGCAACCTCAGCTATTTTCCAAGGGGCCAAGAAGGTGAAAAGTAGCCTAGAGGTAAAAAGTTATTTTTAACAGGCAATAATATCTCATTATCTTAATGCTATAATAATGTACATTGTCATAGGAAATAACATATTCCTTCATGTGAAAACATAACTATACACATTGCAGTCTTCATTCGAGGAGTTATTTAGGGAGAAGCAGGTGGCAGGGCTCACAGTCATAAAACAGTTATACAAAACCATATGTGTCTCCAAAGGTATTTGTTTACATTAGTTTTGCTTCCTGATATTTTAACATAAACTAACAGAAAGACTGAAGTTGGAGAGGGAGGAAAAGATAAATAGGAAATAATGAGTAAAACTTACCCTTTACCCTGAAGGGGAATTCTGTAAGAGAGGCATATCATATTAAGAAAAGTCATTATTCCTAAACCAACAGGAATTAATTAGCTGTGGATTATACGGTTGGTTTGGTCATCAGCTGATGTATCTGCACTATTATACATGTTTTTTACAGCATGATTTATTTTAGCAAAAAAGACACAATAGAAGGCAGTCTGAGTTTTATGACTTCAGAAGTGCAAGAATGAGACCTAATTTCAGAAGGAACACCTTTCTATGAGTTTGTGGAAGAACACAAGCACAGAAGACTGGCATAAGCAGAGAGAACATAAACCACTCATTTCAGTTCTTAACTCCCCTTTCTGGGCAGATAAATGAGTGACTGCATAAATAACAACTTAAATAACAACTTAGTTCACCTCTCAGCAGTCACACAGTGACAAAAACAGTAGAATTCATATTTAGTATTATAGAAGAGCATGGACATTTAAAGGGAATTAGTCTTTGACAGTGATTTGATCTGCCTGACACCTGTTGTGCCCTAGGAAGGGGCAGGTTGCCCCTGTCAGTACATGAGTGTTTAAGTCCTGCATTTAAGGGCATTTCCATTGCTGGCACTTACAACCTTGCTACAAGATATTCCGCAGCTCTAGGTACACTAATGCAGCTATGTCTCAGGCTCCTGCTGGGCACATGGCAGTTGCTGAGAGGGTTTTGCTACCTGCAAAGCTATACCATCTCCTACATGGCAAACTAAGCCACTAAAAAAAATACCCTCTGTAGCCAAAGGTGCACCCATGATTTTACCTGCCATTGGAGGTACATGATTTTACCCCAGTTCTGGCTAAGGATACAATGCCAGAATACCTTTATACCAGCCTTTCATGAAAACTGTCCCAGTCTCCCCTACAAGTTAATGCAATTGTTGGAAGACAGAGAGCAGGAACAACAAGCTTTATCTTCTCTTGACCCTTTCAGAGGACTTTGTCTTATAGTGAGCATTCAGTAGGCTTTTATACACTACTGTCGTGGTTTCAGCTGTGTCAGTTATTTTTCTCCTTCCTAGTGGCCAGTGCAATGCTGTGTTTCAGCTTTAGTCTGAGAGCAATGCTGATAACACACCAATGTTTCAGTTGTTTTTAAGTAGCACTTACTGTGATCAAGGGCTTCTCAGTCTCCCATACTCTGGCAGTGAGTTGGGGCACGAGAAGCCAGGAAGAAGCAGAGACAGGACACTTGACCCAAACTAATCGAAGGGGTATTCCATACCACAGGACATTATGCCAAGTATATAAACTGGGTGAGTTACTCATAAGTGTAGATAGGTGCTTGGGGCAGGCTGGGTATCAGTCAGCAGGTGGTGAGTAATTGTATTGTGCATCACTTGTGTTTTCTGAGCTTTCATTTTTTTTGTCTTGTTGTTTCCTATTATTATTATTAAGAGTAATATTTTTTATTATCACTATATTTTTCTTTTAGCCATTAAACTATTCTTATCTCAATCTGTCGTATTTACATTCTTACAATTCTCCTCTCCATCCCAGCTGGTGCAGAGGAAAGGGATGGGTGAGTTGAATAACTACATAGTGCTCAGTTACCAGCTGGGTCTAAATCATGATAACTACCAATGTTCATAGTCTCCCTTACATTTCTACCAGAAAGATGGATGCAAAGAATAAGTTTGGAAAACTGAATGAAGCTGAATCAGATTAAAATGTTTAAGACCCAGCTGCACACGCAGTATCCTGAATCCATGTTATACCAATATAGGAAGGAATGCCAAGGCACATGAAAAACAAGAAGGTGCTTGGTGACAGTCAGCATGGCTTCACTAAGGGGAAATCCTGCCTGACCAATTTGGTGGCCTTCTATGATGGGGCTACGGAACTGATGGATGGGGCAGAGCAGTTGACATCATCTACCTGGACTTGTGCAAAGCGTTCGACACTGTCCCACACGACATCCTTGTCTCTAAATTGGAGAGACATCAATTTGATGGGTGGACCACTCGGTGGATAAAGAACTGGCTGGATGGCCGCACGCAATGAGTTGTGGTCAGTGGCTCAATGTCCAGATGGAGACCAGTAACGAGTGGTGTCCCTCAGGGATCGGTGTTGGGACCAGTCTTGTTCAACATCTTTGTCGGTGACATGGACAGTGGGATTGAGTGCGCCCTCAGCAAGTTTGCCGATGACACCAAGCTGTGTGGTTCAGTTGATACACTGGAGGGAAGGGATGCCATCCAGAGGAACCTTGACATGCTTGTGAGGTGGGCTGATGCCAACCTTATGAAGTTTAACCATGCCAAGTGCAAGGTCCTACACCTGGGCCAGAGCAATCCCAGGCACAGCTACAGGTTGGGCAGAGATTCAGAGCAGCCCTGCGGAGAAGGACTTGGGGGTGTTGGTCGATGAGAAAATGAACATGAGCCGGCTTCAGTGTGAGCTCACAGCCCAGAAAGCCAACCGTATCCTGGGCTGCACCAAAAGCAGCGTGACCAGCAGGTCGAAGGAGGTGATCCTGCCCCTCTACTCTGCTCTCATGAGACCTCACTTGGAGTATTGTGTGCAGTTCTGGTGTCCTCAACATAAAAAGGACATGGAACTGTTGGAACAAGTCCAGAGGAGGGCCACGAGGATGATCAGGGGACTGGAGCACCTCCCGTATGAAGATAGGCTGAGAAAGTTGGGGCTATTCAACCTGGAGAAGAGAAGGCTGCGTGGAGACCTCATAGCAGCCTTCCAGTATCTGAAGGGGGGCTATAGGGATTCTGGGGATGGATTCTTCATCAGGGACTGTAGTGACAGCACAAGGGGTAACGGGTTAAAACTTAACCAGGGGAAGTTTAGATTGGATATAAGGAAGAAATTCTTTACTGTAAGGGTGGTGAGGCACTGGAATGGGTTGCCCAGGGAGGTTGTGAATGCTCCATCCTTGGCGGTGTTCAAGGCCAGGTTGGACAGAGCCTTGGGTGGCATGGTTTAGTGTGAGGTGTCCCTGCCCATGGCAGGGGGGTTGGAACTAGATGATCTTAAGGTCCTTTTCAACCCTAACTATTCTATGATTCTATGATTCAATATTGATCTGAAGCCTTACTCTTCCCATTTGGTGGTAGATCTTGGTGAGAATTTTTGTCAGACTGGATATTACAATAATAACAGATGGGGCAAGGACAGGGCTTTGAAACATTCTTTTGAGGCGGTTTATTGTTTAGGTGAGGATAAGGAGTAGCAGAATTTCAATAGAGTTGACTTTGAAGTACTCTGTTATGTATCACATGCAGTGATTTGTGAGACAAACCCACATATTAAAAGATGTAGCTCTAGCAAACAAGTACTTTTCTAAGTCTAGTAATAATTCAAACCATATAACCAAATGTTCCAGTCCATTCTGATCTAGTTCTGTCAGATATTCCTAAGCTATACTGAAAAAAAAAAAAAAAATCCAAACCAACAAAACCCACAAAACTAATCCCCCCCAAAACACTACGAAGAAACCTGAAGGTAATCACTTTGCAAGCCTTGTTTATTTTGTTGTAAATGAAAGCTTTTGGGAAGCTTTCAAGACAATGCTTATTCTTGAATAAATACCATTACAATAAATAACCATTCTTGAATAAATAACCATTACAGGACAGGCAAACCAATTTCTGAAGAGAGAATGAGCAAACACCCAGCTGAACAAACCCTACTGCCCCACATAAAAGCCAGAAAACACATTTCTTCTGGATAAAGTGAACGCTGACTGATTGCTTTTTTAGAAAGAAAAATAATAAAAATTGCCACCTTGACAAAACTTGCCCATTTCTTCTATCCCTATATGCAACCAAGATTGCTTTTCTGAAACACTTTCAAATTCCACTTACTGCTAGGATAACTGAATGCTTTATCTATTAGGCTTGAATCCGCATGGCCATGACATTATTCAAATAGTGCTGATACAATGGTCTCCACATAAAGCTGCTTCTGCTAACACATACCAGGCAGAATTTTATTTTTGCAACTTCTGAAAAAAATTACATAATCAAAAGAAATGTGGTAACACAAAGTGTCCAGTAACCGGTGTCCATCACAGCACAATACCTACAGGAAGTATATAGGACATCCACATGAGTACTAAGTGAATCCATTAGGATTAGTGGTATTAAAATGAATACCAGATGCATTAACAACGGGCTGTGTAAAACAAAATGCTGCACAACTGGTTGCATGCCAATCCCAGCTTTCAAATAACATCAGCATATTACCCTAAAATCATTACTTTGCTATTCTAGTTCCCTTCCTAGGGAGCTCTAATGATAGTTCTTACTCTACAGTGAATTCATATTGCATCTGGCACAGGAAATTTGGCTTTTCAATTTACATAACTGTTTTCAATTGCGCAAATTTGCTGTTCCCTAATTCTCAACATACTTTGGACAGCAGCTTTCAATGTTTGAATGAGAAATAGAAAAACTCTGAGCCAAAAAACTTTTCTACTTTTCTTTCTCACCCTCCTCTTCTGTCGGTAGGTTTGTGTGCTTTTTCAAATGGAGATAAAGGAAGATTAAATGTCAGATATCAGAGAATAGAAATTGTCCATCATTTTGCCTAGTTCAATTTGGATTGTTGGGACTGATTGACAGAGACCGTATCATGTATTACAAGTGAGAACGGCAGTCTGGGGGAAAATCCACACACCAAAGAGTATGACATTTCCCGTGAAATAGTGTTCTAATTTATGTCAGATCAAAAGAGACAAAAGAGAAATTATAGTATTTCTATGAGACCAAACAAAAGTCATTACAGCTTTATTATTAACTGAGTTTCAGCTGCAGCTATGGGAGGCAGACATACGTCTCCAGAATACGTAGAACTCCAGGCTGTACACTGCTGGATGTTGAAGGAATAAACTATGAGTGAATAGTGATAAAACTCTACAAACAATCTTTGTGAAATATTAGAGGGGGATTTAGAGTGAAACAAGGGACAAGAGGTGTGGGTGGACTGGAGAGGAGGGAATGTGACACATCGAAATAAATTAAATCAAATTCCAAGAAGCTGCAGACCCTCTAGCTTAATCTAGTGGTAAGTAGAGTCCTCAGAGTGCTTGTAAATCAAGGGAAATGCCATTATAGTGCAACCCAGTGTTTCAACTCATGCACTGAAGCTATTTACATAACAAAACAAAAAGAACAAAAAGCTGATATGGGGAAATTAGAAAATTACAGCTGTGGAGAAGGAGAGGCAGGCTGAGTCTAGTGAATTTTGTTGCCAATGCCTCTGTCATTAGAAGCAGCAGTGCTAACATTATCTATCTGCTTGCCATTGCCATCCATGGTTTACATATATGTTGTTCAATTTTCCAGCATTATTTGCTGTGATATATTCCATGCCTGTCATTACTTGCCTGTGGCAAGACACTTAGTAGCAGCACCTTCTCCATAACAGTCTGGCATCTGAGATGTGAAGAGAGACAACCCTGTTTTGGACAGGGCATGTCCTTGGTAAAGGAAACCAGCATTATCATCACTCAGTACCAAGGGATCTACTAATAGAAAAGATAAAATCACAAAGAATGGTCTCTCGTAGCAGCTCCCAATGAAATATGTGGTTCTCTCTAATAAGGCAACAACTTTAGAACTGATAAGCAATAGAGGTCAACGGAATGAAGTTTGCCAGAACTGCACTATCTCAACGCAGAGTCATACCTAGTGCCTCCTAGCCTTTTAGAAGATAATAATGGCAGCCACAGGATGGGCTGGGGACATGGAGACAGCAGGAGTTTCCAAGTGGAGGAGAGAAGGAGAGCTGAGCTCAGTAAAGTGAAACACAACGACAAATTTCTCGAGTACCTCTCAGCCAGAGAAAAGACAGGAACCACTGATCTATGCAAATCCCTTCTGTCATGTTGAAACCTTCTTGGCAGCCTGGCCCTTCCTTTTTTTTTCCCTGCTTCCATTAACTGCTGCCGCCATCCACCCACTACAGCTGTTTAGCCATCTCCTGCTGCCCACTCACTAGAGTGGGACTCTCAGTCCCTTCCTTCTCCTGGCCTCCTCCTGTTGCTACTTCCCACTGCCCAGAAAGAAAACATGCCAATCTCACGATCATCAGGTTTGGGAATAAATTAAAAAAGCAGATTTGAATTCTCAGCTGTACAATCTCTGTGACAGAATGAGATAGAAAGCCACAGAAACATAAACTGAAACTATATGTAGCATAATTATGGCTTTCACGGATTTTGTTGCTTGCTTTTTCTGTGCCAGTTTGCAAACTCACTACACAGAATAAATGGCCAATTCCATCTGGAAGGTCAACCAAAGTAAGCAATTTTAAGAGATCTTGAGACAGTAATTTTGAATTAAAAATTTACTGGTTTACTTAAGCACCCTCCAAAAGGCGGTATGGTATAAACTCATACAGGTTTCTTGAGTTTCTAGTAATGGAATGTGGAGACTGCAATCTGGAAGACATATAGATGCGTATGTGTGCAGTGCTGTGGACTTACGGTACTCTTAAAGTACAAGTTCGAGTTTACAACAGAGAGGTCTTTCAATTACAAGGCAAGAGCAAAATATTTCACTATTAAAGAACAATAATTAAAGAACAATAATGAAGGAATTGAAGCTGCATTAGTTGCTTTGTCCCTGCAGTTAAAAACAAGAAAAATATATCCAAACCCTAAAGTCTGTGTTGAGTCTACTAACGTCACTGCCAATAAGAGTTAAAATTTCAGTTCCTGTGTTTGTCTTCTTTGGGTACATTTCAGACTACTTTTACAATATGTGCTCTGACAGGAAGGTCCTAACAGAGAGCTGCCAAACTCTTCTTTCCCCGTACTCACAAAACTACGAATAATCACCTCTTCCCTTAACATCCCCCTCACCTCCCCTTTTCTGATATTATGGAAGCAGAAATAAATTAACTAAGCCAATTTTATTTGTTTTTTAAATAAATAGGACAGAAAACCAGAAGTGGTTTTCAAGTGTTAAAAAACTAAGATCAATGAATACTTAAAACAGCTGCAACAGCTGCAACAGTTTAAGGTATGGTTGTATAACTAAAATTTAGTTCCAAAGCCGTCTGTAACTCCAATGAAGTCAACTGGATTTGGATGAATTTGATGCATCACGTGTCTAAAACATATGAGCAATCAAAATACTGTCTACCGTTCAAAAGTTACTTTTTGTTTGGGTATTTTTTTGTTGTTTTTTGTTTTGTTGGGGTTGTTTGTTTTCAATTCTAGCTTAAAGAATCTTTGAGCTTATAAAACTGGAAAAACATGATTTACAATATTTCGTTAGTTTATAGATCCTTTAGCTCCTTGGAATGTTGCATCTGCATGTCACTTCATATTTGGCAAAGATGATTCTATACTTGATCAAATCCTGATTCAGAAATGGGATAGGGAGAATTTGCTTTGAAATACTCCAAATCCCATTCCCCCCCAAATTATCACTTCAAAGAGATCTTGATGAAATAACCTATGCTTATACTAATATTTTGGGGTAGAAGAGAATAATATTAAACAATCCATAATTTTGTATGCTAAAAAGCCTGTATATTTGAATTACTTACAAAATGTGGCCATAAAAGGCATAGTCTGCCATTAGATGTGAATTGAAGTAGTTCACATCAACTTCAATGTAAGCTGTGCACAGGTATTCACAGACAAAATTGCAAGGGGGGATGGTGAGTTTGCTTTTTTATGACTTCTGCAGAGCAGGTAAAAATTACAAAGAAAAAAAAATACCATTTGAGTCTTTACATTGGTCCATTCTCAGATCTAAAAGCTGAATGTCAAGGACAGTATTTCACAAATCTCTATTGCATTGGTCGTTGCTTTCTCTGTAGAAACCAGCTGCTAATCCATTTCAGTGTTACCATGCTGTTTTTTCAGCAGTTGTCACAAAAGCAGCATTTTTGGGATGTTTAAATAAATTGTTGGGTTTAGTAGGAAAAACAAGGTATAGTTTGAAGGGCACTAAACAAGTACCAAGCCAGTGAGGGATGTTTTTAGCCCAGAGCCTAAAGCAGGCTATCAAATACTCTTGGTTTCTGGTTTTGTAATACTGGATAATAACGGCTTTAATTCTTCCAAATAGAAACATCAAACATTTATTACTTCTTCTAGAAGGTTTTTATACTGCCTAGCAAAACCATTGCATTGTGTACACCTCACTGGAAACTCATGAAAACAAAAGTTAAAGAAACAGAAAGAAATTCCACATTGCTTTCTAAGAACAATGAATGAGAAGAAAAAATTATAACCTATCATTCTACCTATTATTATTTCTCACTTTTTATGTAAGCATTGTCTTCCCTATTCCCACCTTACACAGGTTATAACAAAGTGTTAGCTGACTGTTGGAGTTTTCCAAAGTTAACCCTAAATAGACATTCATGCATGACTATTGAAAAGCTTTTCAACAGGCACATTCAGATGATCCTGGTGAAACAAAGGGAATTTTTGACTAACCTTATCCAGAATGAACTGAAGTGCTTTAGTGAAAGACAAAAAGTGATCTTTTACTGGAGAAGAATAGCAACCTGAAGATCTGTGCAAGCAAGAGCTCTAATAATAATCTACATTATTTTCAAGGCTTATACTGGACAACAAATAACAAAATCTGTGCATCAGGATTAACCTGATTACTTGCTGACTGATTTTATCCTTGTCAAGGAGGAGCAATAACCCAGTATGGAGAATTCTCCTAAGATTTTCCTGCGGTTCTTATTAAATTCTACATTTTAGAGGATTGCCTATGTTTTTTTTCCTAACAATAAACTGCAGTTGCTTCATCCGTTGCACCTTGGTACTTGCATATGTTGATCGTGGAATGCTCCAGTTTACTAGAAATAGTCAGGAACTCTTTCAGTGCTTTACTTTTTCAGTTCTTTTTTAAACGTTAAAAAGCTGCTTAGCCATTTTCTAATTCTTTTTACCATAAGCAGTCATGTTAAACTACTGAATATTCTTTTGAGATTTTGTTGGCACTTCTGGTTTTCTACTCCAGCTTATGAGCAGTTTTGCAGATGGTATTCCTTTCAAAGCTTATGTGAGGTGATCTTTCATATTATTACTGTTCATGCTTGTCTATAACTGGCTTTCTTTCAACAAAATTCAGTATTTGTGTGCTTTGTTCCACTAGTACCTAATGTGAAAGAATTTTTCTTCGTAAGAGTCGGGAATCCCAGCCAGCTTCAGTATCTCTATATAAACATTTGTCTGCACTGTTCTGTTGTTTATCCCACTCAAAGAGAGACGAGGTGCAATGAGCTGGGGGGATATAAATAGCAGCATAGACTATTGCATGTAAGTTAATTAATCACAGTAGACAGGAGTGGGTCATAGAGAGGGTGATGGTCAAGTGAGCACTTCTCAAAGACATTGAAAAATGCATCCAAAGCAAATAGCTTAAACTAAAATTACCTAGGTGCTCTTGTTTTAAGTAAATCAGTAATTAAAAACTCAGTCAATCTACTGGTATACACAATCACAGCACTAGAAATCCAGCCATATCCAAATTCAAAACAAACACAGATAAAGCAACACTGACTACAGGTGTAGTCAGCCTTAAACCACAGTACTCTATCCTGAATTCTTTAGCCTTCGGGTTTGTCTTTTACTAGTATGAAATACACATGCTAGGGAACACAGTTCCCCTAAATTTTTTGTCCTTTCTTCAGTTCACTAACCAATAGATATGAGAATAGCAAAGAAAATGTCTGTGTGCCACATTCTGTAAGCAGTCACACAGCTATTTTAGCTTTCAGAAACAGAATTTCATATGTGTGATATCTTTGCATGGAACAGTTCATAAGCCTATCAGCTGCAGTGAGAAATACCTGTGTTTTGTCTCAACCCAGAGTAAGGAATGGTGGGGAACCAATGGGGAAGAGATGGAGCTCTAAAGATACCTGTCCAGGTCTGTGGTGCAGTGGCTGCTGTTGCTGCAGAGACGTGAACATCATATGGGAACTCCTAGGAGTACAGAGCCTGCAAGACTTTGTCACTACGGTGGCCATTCAACAGAGTGTGCCCCTACTTTCCATAAGTCATCCCCATAAACACAATACAAAATGAGCCGGGCACGGAGTGTTTGGGTGTCAGCTGGAGAGGGACACTGAGTGCACAAAGACGTGATAAATATTTTTTGGTTTCTACTCCTTCTGGCTCCAACCTCAGAATGTTAGTAAAGCAAACATACCCAATGCTGGTTATACATCATTGATTTTTTTTTGTGTTGTTTTGTTTTATTCAGGACTTAGGCTTCAATTCAAGAAACTGAGCATTTCCATATAAACACTGTGAAAACACTCTGCAGATCTGCAGTCTAACTGAAGTTTGTCTATAGTAATTCTTCCACTTAATCTCTCTCCATTCCTTCAGCTGGAGGAGGTGTTTTCTACAAGCACTCTCATCTTTGTATTGTAAACCACCACTGTGCTCCACACCAGATGTAGAAAGTAGGCAAACCATGCTGGAAGTCCCCACGTGAAAGGTAAGACATTAAATACCTGACAAAGCATTATTATTCAACAGGTACAATCAACATGCCAAGAAACACAAAATACTGAATTCTCTTACTGGAGTTTCAGAAACAACTGGAGAAAAAAGATCTGAGGAGACCATTCCATGAACCTTACGAAACATGGCAAAAGCTGTCTCAATTTTTAATCCCTAGAAAACATGGCTCCATGAAAGCAGTAAATGACTGTGTCAGAGCTAAAATTTAACAAATCTCAGTGGAGTTCAAGACTTTGCAATTTCCACCTCCTATTAGCCTGGCTGGTGAACAGGATGCATCTGCCTGCGGTACAGACAGTCTGACAACCAGAAGCATTTTGCTGTGGTTTAAATAAACGTTAACATTTTTTTGGCCTATATTTGGCAGACTAGCAGCCTGCCTATAGTCCCATGTTACATTGAAAATAAAGGAGGGAATTCCATCCATTTTGACTTTTTGCATCTCATCAGAATCTAATTTTTGTTCATACTCTGTATGAAAGAAAGCTTCTGTAGGTTTTCTTATGCATACTTGCTTATATCATACAGGGTATTGATGGGTAGCATCTGCACCTATCCATGTTGTTTTCTCCTGAGACTGCACTGGTATACAGCTAGCATAAAAATAAAGCTCCAGTTAAAGCTTCAGTTGCTTGCTTGGTTGGTGGATTACATCAACACAGATTCTCCAAGATATCCATTGAAATAGTGCCAGTAGATCCTAGCAAGCATAGTGAAATATAACATTGCGTGTCATTCATACATCAGTCCAATGTACTTGCAATAATGTCAGAAAGTGTAATGGCATGCTCTGTTCATTACATTTTTTAAGGAGAAGCCAGAGATTTTGGTTTGGATTTTTACATTTCAAGGTCATTTACTTCATGTCTTGTCATATACTTGATGTCTTGCGTTTCATCATGTTGATCATAAGTCTCCCATAGCTAGCAGCCCCTCTCATCAGTCATATTGTGAAAGGAACCATTGAACTTGATTGCACCCAAGAGACAGGATGCAATTCATGATATGAAGAACATCATTGTTGATGTCAACAGGAAGAGTCACTGCTACGATAAAGCTGGCAGATGGAAGCCAGACACATCAGAAACTGGAAAATACTGCAGTTGGCTGCCAGTGTGAATTACTTTCAGGTGGTCAGGTTCATCCCTAATTAAGATGGCACCCTCAGCATGCAATCCTAATGAGCACTCAGCAAAGGCATAATGAGTCCTAATTCTCAGCTTGCATAGTTGCATTTCTCAAAGTGGGTTGGTTACTATGCAATAAGTGAGGCATATCAAGTACCTTGCATTTGCTAAGAGAGGTGGGAGTCAGATGAAATTAAAAGTTTGATTAGTTCATTTGCATGTGTCTGTTTTAAAAAAGTATTGGATGGGAAATAAAATAAAGTTTGCAACTTACCCCATCAGTAAGCTGGGGAAGTTTTCTTGTCTTTGTGAAGTTTGTCTTAATAGCATTTGAGTAGGCAAAGAATACATGATGCACAAAGCTTCTTTTAAGTCTTCAGGTTATTCAAAAGCAGATCTTGAAGCCCAGAGAAAAGATGGACATCCAGCATAGTTGCCTTGTTAAGTGAGCTTTGTTATGAAGCTTTAATAAGGAAAGTTGGCAAGGTAGTATAAAAGTTAAGTCAATGTAGGGATCCATGGCTGAGAGGTTATAGGGCTAGCAGGAAGACCTGGCCATTCCTGGCTGAACCACAGTATTGTTCCACTGACTTCAGAAAAAACATTTTCTCTATGGCAAAGTGAACCAACTAAGTAAAAATACATATGCAGTGTCAGTTGCTGTTTTCCACCTGTAACACCAAAATAGATTGCTTGTCTCATGGGCATTTTATGATAGCCGTTGTTTATAACAACATTGAGCAAACTAGCCATCAAAAGGTGCTAGTTAACATGATATGGTTAATCACAGACAATTCTAACACACAAATGTTTGTCCAGAACCTATTTGACCTATTATGTTCAAAACAAAAAGCCACTTTGACTTCAAAAGCTATTTGAGACCTGTAGGCGCTACTGTGTATGAAGAATAAAATTAATATTTTTAAACTCTGTGGGTAAGAAGAACAACATAAAGCTTACCTTTTCTGACAGTATCATAGTAATTCACATAATGATGGACATACTTAGTTTACCTTATCACATAACAGAGGTGGATAAGTAGCAACAAGCTTTTAAATGTTGGTCCTCCAAAATAATTGTCATAAGGCAATAATGAGTTTTAACAGGCATCTATATTACTATCTACTTAAATTAACTCGTTTGGGAGTATCTGAATTACAGGTATAGTAAAAGATTTGCATGGTCTTCATGCTATATATAAACATATTTGCTCACATTGCTTGCTATGGTCATAAACTTGCTTATACTGCATTTTGTTAAAATGTTTGCCTGCTTCTGGTTGTGACCTATCAATATTTCCTTACAGGGACTAATACTTTGAACATTTGGGAAAAGACAATTTTTAGTGAACAATATGAAGTGCCAGATGTTGAGCTAATGTGAATCAATGTTGAAGAAAAGGAGTCTGGCAAGGAAAGTTGTGTTACTATGACCAGACTGGTGTGCATAAATGTACAATGTAATGGGTCATCAGAGTCCATAGCAACATCAGCTGAAAATACACTGACTGATTTACAAGAAAAGGTTCCTCCTTTTCTTTTCTCTCTTTCAACAAGCTGCCAACACAAGTTATCAGTGCCACAAGGAATTTCTAGTATTTATGTTATTTTGATCTAACACAGACATGCTGAATACCAATTTAAGAAACTCTCATATATTCTTTTGCCATAGACCAATCTGACATAATAATCGCATTGTCATCTTCCCCTACGCAACAGTATTTTCATTTCCCTTACATTCCTTTTTCCTTAGTGTTAGGCATTACCAGACACTAGCATACAGTCTTCCAGGAATTTATACTACTTTTAGAGCTGGTTGGGAATTTCCCATGATTTTCTTTTTTTATCGGGAAATACCACAAGAGCTAAATAGGTCATGCAAAAATTATCTTCTTTTTTTTTTTTTTTTTACATTTTCAAAAGGAAATTATTTATTTATTTTGCCAAAATTACTCTTAGTCTTGAAACTAATATATGCCTCAATTAAAAGTTTAGTAAAAACACTGTTGGGATAGCTTAGCTTGACAGGAGTGGGGCAAGTGTTGCAGCACAGAAGAACACTTTCCTGTGATCACCAGAAAGTACTATGCAGACATTGTTCAGTTTATAACAAAAGCATCAGACAGGAAAAACTTTGATAAGATTAGAAAAATTTTCTACAGACACCAATTCAAGAGCTCAGACTCTTGTGATATTCCAGCTAGAACCGGAAGCTTTCTCAGAGGCATCTTATCATATCCTAAAGTCTAGATCAAGCATGATTACCTAGGCCTGGGAAGTGTTTCCTACCCTGCTCCTAAGAGCTTTTGATGGATGGCAGTTCTCCAGGGTCCCCAGTGATTCCCTTCCAATCTTGAAAGGTCTCCAGCTCTAGAAATAGCTGCCAGCAGAGCCCTTTAGCTTTGCCAAACCTTGACCTTAAAAATTAGCCTTAGAAAAGCTGAGAAAGCCTGAGAATTCATGTCAGATTACTCAAACCTTGCAGTGTCTGAAAGGTCCTAGAGCCACACAGTATCTGCCAGAACAGGTTATGCATTGTTTTAGCACAATTTATAAAATTGAGTAGGCCAAACAGATGATGTAACAGACTTCCTTCTGATGAATGACACCAATAGAAAATATTAGTGTGATAAGATGGCACAAGACCATACTTTTATGTTACAATCAACTTTTAATAGAGGACTTACTGTCTTAGCCAAATTGTAAAGGCTGCTTGCTAGGACCACTGGTTTTCCCCCCTCAATGAAAGCCCTACTTTGTCTGCTCCTGGCAAAGACTGTTCCAGGCACAGACAGAATAAATAACTAAGCAACAGACAGGTAGCCTGCTACACAGTGAAGGTAGAGAAGGGTTCAAAGGACTGCTTGAGTGCAGAAACAGCACCATGGAACAAGCCTCATTCTCTGCTTTGCCTAGACAGGATCACAAAAAGCAAAAAAAAAGGCTGTTGCTTTTACCAAAGGATAAGTGGGATAGCAGTTACTGCAGGGAAATGATGATGTCCCACCCGAAGAGCAGCAACTGTCACTTGTGAGTCTTTTTACTCCATTTCCCTAACAGCTGGAATAAGAAACCTACATTTTCCTATCTGTATCTCAAAGTCTATCTTCTTCCCTGTCCCTGGCTATGACTGGAAGGCTTTTGCCCTTCATTTTTAAGGCAAAAGGTTCAATTTTGCCTGTACTGCTGACAGGCTCTGAGAAAGATTGGCTTTGGGATTAAAGGAGAAACAGAGTAGATAACATTAGCTGATACAATTTTTCTGTCAGTTTCAAATAAATTTAAAAGACAAGCTGTAATAAAACCGCTCTTCCAAAGCAACTAAGTTACTGAATTCCATGTAATAAAATTAAATATTTATGCAAATAATTAGAAATATTTATCTAAGCAAGTTGCATAGTTTCAAATGCTGGAGAAGTTGCTGAACTTTATCATGTAGGTTTCAAAGATAAGTATGTTTCTCCATGAACAGAGTTCTAGTCCAAGTTAGACCTGAATTTCATTGAATGACTAGAGATGGTGAAGAAAAATCTCCAGCATTCTTGGAGTTCCAAAGTCGCTAATAGAGAAACTTTATTAGTATCCCCAAAACTGCTTTCTCCCAGCTGCGTGTTATGAAACAAATTTGTGACTCTCATAATTGTAATCTCAGTTATTCATAACACTTAACTGCTCTGTTAAAAGGTTATTTACTGTTGGAATGATGTATTACCAGCCAATAATGTAAGTAGAAGGACAAAGTCATAGGGGATTTCAGTTTTAGAAACTACAGAGTCATTCTTACCTTGGTTTTGCCATCTCTGATACTAAGCTATTCAGGAACAGATAAAAACACAACTCGTTCCAATTTTTGTTTATTGATCTAGAAGTATTCTTCCACTTTAACCTTTTTCCTACCTTTAGAACTAAAATAATGACAAAAGTTAAATTCTAGCTGTTGCATCGTAATAATGCAATTTAGAGAATTCAAGGCATCGGTGTTGCAGAAACGTAGACAAAAAGAATGGCGTGAGGTTTTGCAGTACATGGCAAATGTTCTTATCAATATTTCATTAGTTCCAAACTAGGAGAAATCAAGCAGGAGATTACTCCAATACACGATAGAAATATTAATTGCACACAGGATCTAGTGTCCCACTACAGCTCCTCAGTTTATACCAGACTATTTAGACCAGCTATTCACCTCATAAGGCTCAAGAGAGTTAAAGCAGCTGTTAAACTTCCCTGCCAATGATCACAACCGTCCTTTTCTCAATTTCATGGAAGAGGTTGCTCAAGAGAGAACAAACACAAGTTCAGATGGCACAGACACTAAGAGTTCTTACCAATCAGCATCACTTAATCAGCACCGAACCTTTTTCTAAAGTAAAATCAACCACCCAATCATCAATCCTGAGCAGCAGAACGTGAAGAGCAACAACCCTATGTGCCTCCAAATCTCTAGCCCTGTGATAAGCGTAGTTTAACTGTGGAGAGGAGCAAAATAATCATCCAACTGTGTCCTTAAAAAAAGCAGATTGAAATGTGGTACTGGCCAGGCTAGAAGAACAAATAATTCTCAGAATATGACAACTACACACAAAACTGCATTCCACTGCAGGAAATCATCCAGGGATATTTATTTCCACATGATCCTAAACTGTCTGAAACTTAATTTATAAGAGAATTGTCTGTAAACTGCGGCCCCACTCCAATATGTTCACCTTGCAACAGCCTTGATAGCTGTGAAGTTTCCACTGTAGCTTCTCCTCCAGATGAAAACTTTCAAAGCCTCATAAGTTATTGTTGTAGTCAGAGAGATCAAAGGCCTTGCAGCAGGTGTTTCAGCAGATGTTTCTGTTCGATTTCTGCCCAAACAATTCACAGCTGGCTATGAAAGGGCCTGCAGGATGTGCTCTGAGCACTACTCAGAGTTAAGGAAAGTCTTAGTTTCTCTGATTCAGGCACTTGGTTTGTTATGGAGGAAGTAGATTATTATTACACGACATTTTCTATGTAATAGCACAAGGAAGAACTTCTCTGCTCAGCACCTGGTTAGCCAAGGACTTAGATGCTTTTCAGAAAGGTTCAGCACAGATGTTCAGTCTATCTGGCCAAAATTCATAGAAACACCTCAGAGAATGGATCTAGGTGTAAAAGCAGGGAAGAGAGGGAAAAGGCCAAATCCTTTGCATGGTGCAGTACATTGTAGTTCAGTTGCTATCAAGAGAGATCCACTGACCTCCTAATGTTACTGTAGTGGGATGCTATAGCACTAACTAAACGTGATTACCAAATTTTGCCCTCTGCTTGCAAGTGTCGCTGAACAAATTGGAAATGGTCCAGAAAACAGCCACACAGAACAGAAAAGAAACTGTACAATGAAAGAACAAAACTGCTTTTCAGAACAAAGGAATTTGTTTGTCTGTGGTTTATACTATGTGGGAAAAACATTTCTCATAATGAAGATGCACAAAATCCTAAATGTGAAAATTGAGGCCAGACAGTTTATGTTGGGAATACCACACACGTTTTAGTACTGAGAATAAATAATACATTCTTATTTAACACGGTACATTCTCAACTATGTGACATCTTTAAAGTTGAGATGTGGTTAAAGTTATGTGCTCCAGCTCCACCAGAAAGTTTGGGATGATGGAAAGTACTGGATTAAACTGTCTCAGGACTTTAAAATGGATGCACTGCTCACTTCCTATCTTGGAAAACTGTTTATAATATTGTAATAAAACCACATGATTATTGGAGGGTATAAGCAGTACTCATTTGCTGTCACAATCATACTTTGGAGAATTTTTCCTAACATAATAGAATTTTCTTGGAAAAATGAGGTGCCAATTTAATAATGCTTTCTTATTTAAAAAGTTTCATTTCGGCATGAACTTTGAAATATTTATATTAAAAACTGAAATACCAACTTGAAATGAAATATTAAAATATTAAATTATTTAATTCCCAGCAATGTCAGCACCACTGAAGGTGCTATGTAGAGATTTTCCAAAATGAAGTGTCATTGAAAGATTTGGCAGAAGGTTGTAATTTGACAAAGTTGCTTTTTCCAAACAGAAAACAAAAAAAAAAGTGTTAGAAAAATTATTAACTCTGAGACCTGTGGAGTTGAGTGGTGGTGTATAGTTTTTGACTGCAACTGAGGAAATTAAATACATTCTACACTCTTTAAAAGGCAACACTTTTAAAGGGGCATTTTTTCCCCTTGAACTTTTATTTAAACAAATTTAGCACACCTGCAAGGAGTCAAGGGGACTGGCCTGAAAGCGGACCTCCTTTCATTAGAAAACAGGTTAAAAAGAAAGAAAAGCAGAGTTTGCTTCCTTTTTTTTTTTTTTTTTAACCACTTCCTGATTTTGAGCAGATCAGCCCTCACCTGGGGAGACTATATGAGGTTATGAAAAGACAGCTCAGTGTCCATCACGTTACTTTTTGCTCTACTTCCCAAGGCACACAGTCATTTTTTCATTCCCTTCAAAAGGAGAATGTTACATGGGTACTAATTCATACATTTTAAAGCAACCAAGAGAAGTCGACAAGAAAAGTAATGGAACCAACAACAAAAAGAGGTCTGCTGACCCAAACAATCCTAAATTGAGGAATGACTGTAGCAGAGGCACCAAAATCCTGCAGATGAATACTAGAGTTAGGGATATGGATTCTATCCCAAATAGCACAACTTCTTAACTGTGCTACTGTAGCACTCCATTTAACCTCTGTGACTGAAATAATTTAACCACTTTAATAATACTGAGGCCTACAGACTAAAGTAACTTCACGTGCATTATTACAACAAAATACCAGATACGAGCCTCAGGTTTGTGCAACTTAATGAGGTAGTTTTACTCTTGGATCGCAAGACGTCTACACTGCAACTAACTAACCAATCAACTCCAGGCAAATCATTTCAGGGAATTTACTCTTTGTAAAAGAGTTTAAGAATATTGCTCTCGAAGGGTTAAAAAAGGAACTACGACACATGAAAATACAACTATGATATCTACTTCACACAATGCAGAAAAATTGCCTTTGGATTGAAGCCATGTGTGCAAGGAATTTTTATAAGGGTATATATTTATATATAAGTTCCTGGCACATTTTTATATTTGGGAGAACTCAGAGGGTTTTATAGCTTTACGCGTACACAGCACAAACTGATTGAGGGGTTATTTTGTGCTTAGTAAACAAGATAAATAACAACTCTTGAATTGTTTTGTAAACCATAAACAAGCATATGATTCAAATATTTCAAAAGCTAAAATATACTCCATTAAAGAACACTGGCTATGCTCTTTCACAGGCACATGCTGATTTTCCAGAGAAATAAAAGCGACTGCAGTCTCTGTTCTCTCTTTCCTAGTTACAATTCCTGGGTGTGGCATGAAGTCCATGACAAATTCAGTGTTTAAAAATAGAAATAGAAAAGGAAAAAAGAAAAAAACCCAGCCCATTCATGCTCTGTTTTCTTCTTCCAGCTTCACTGTTACAACCAGCCCTTCTCATAAAGTAGCAGACTTTCTACTTTTTGGATGTAAAGATATGACTGAAATAGGTCCATACAACTAACCATACCCTCATATTGACGGTTAAGACTTGACAGATGCAATTAGTTGAATGTCAAAGCTGAACTCTCCATCTCCTTCCCCCAGTAGCTAGCGAAAAATGAGTTCACCTCTTATCCTTCTAGCTTGCTCCAGCTGTATGGGCATTCTTATCCCAAACTATTCAACAAATACTGCAAAAGCCTTTTTTGCCACCCTCTCCCTCAAATTCACTCTGTGGCTTAAATTAATGTTGCTGAATTGGCTTCACAGCTGAATGGTAATGTCAGGAGTAAAACTGCCTAAGTTATGAGGGCTGAGGCAGTTTAGCCTGTGGCTGTTCTGATCCTGGCCAATAAGTCATTACACATCAATACCATTTCCTATTGGGCTGGAAGGAAAGCATATCCACATGGTTTTGTACCAGTTACATGAGCCCAAGTGTCTTCAGCCTCCTGAATCTTAAATGCATGGGGTCACTTAAAGGGTCAGAAGACTCATTAAAAATTTATAAAGCCATCTGAGATCCCTAGAGGAATGATCAATTTCTATGGCAGTGTCATCATTATTATGAATATATTGCAGTTTGGAAGTGTTGTGCCTTGTAGAAGTAAGGAAGAAGAAAGTCATCTTATAAGCAACAACTATTACAACCTCAGGCATAGCATGAGTTACCCAACTGTCAAATTTTAAGAAGTGCTGGCTACCTTCATCTCATGCTGAAGTCATCTCCTGGGACTTGGCTCCATTAGTAAGAAGTATGGGACTTGCAGGGTTGAGCAACGAGGAAGGGTCGATAGAGGCTGAAACAGCGAGATTAGAGCAGTGCATGCAGGGAAACACAGAGCATGTGGCTCTGCACAGACAGTTCTAATGGCCCTTTTTCTTCTACAAACCCTACTTAGGACCTGCTTTGTCACAATTCCCAATGAGTAGGTATCTACACAGTTACTGTATCTGGTACTAACTATGACAAAGTCAAAGAGGTTTTTTTTAAGCAAGATGTCTTGTCTTGGTCTATAGAAAAAACATGATAATGCATAGAACAGATACTTGACATTAGCCACATCAAATCCAAAGTAAAAAATATTGCCAGATTTAAACTTTAGCCTTACAAATGGACTTGCTTGGCCAGAAAGTCCCCTTGCAGTACTCAACTGTAGTATTTCTTATGAAACCAGTCCTTCCTCACCCAGCTCCCCCAAGACATTTGCTATCAATATTAGAAAACATAGTCATATTAGTCTGTCTTATTCACATTAATATACCTATGTGAAAGCAGATGATCTGCAGCCAGCCATTTAGCTCTCAAGATCAATCCCCCAGGGATTTTACCCTAAGAGAACTTTTCTGAGACTAAGAATTTTTCTGCCACTAAGCTAATGAAGTTCTAGCTGACTTCACCACTCAAATAAACATAGGGGGAGGAATGAAGGCAACTCAATGGCTTCAGCTTCCATAAATATGCCACTGTTCTGTAAGTAAACTATCTTGATTCCTCCAGACAAAATCATCAAGCAACAAAGGGACGGGTAAAAGATGTGATGAGCTCTGTGATGGCTTGTCTCTGTTCTGCAGAGAGCTTGGTGCAGGAGAAGGTTTCAGTGAACCCCTTGCTGAATCAGAATCATGTGTGGGTACAGTTGCATAGTCAACTCTTAACAGAATTTATGTCCATTTGCACTGTCATACTGAATCTCATCTTCTTGATATCCTTGTTCTTTACTTAACAGACAAACATTTTGTTTGAGCCCACTCTTATTTGTGTGATAAAATCTTGAGCTCGGTTCTGAGTCAGGATCACGCAGTGATCATGATATGTCTGAGAGCCTAGAAAAGCTTGTCATTTTACCAGGCCTACCAATACTGTTCTTGTCCTAAACTGAGACACCATGTCTCTCTCTACAAGAAAATCCTCCTTAGGCATTTATTTTTTGCCTTATACGCAATACTTTAGGTCATCCAAAGTCAACATCTGCTGCTGCTATAGTAACTACAGCAGCAAGGATGGCGGCAGCATTATAAGCTGCATTACTTTGCTGTATCTGGATTTTAAAATACAATGCACAATTATTAACTGCCTCCCCTGGCCATTTCCTTTATTTAATTTGCTCAGTCAAGCAGGCCTTGCAAACCTGAGGCCGAGTAACCTTAACAGCACTAAATGGTCAATGATTTATTAAGACAACGTGTAGGTGCAGTAATGCTCACCAGGTGGCTAATAAATAGGCTTTGTGAAATAAAACTAAAGGCGGGGGGGGGGGGAAATATCAGTGATCTTGCCTTGGGATCGTTTCAAAAACTTTAAATATGCACCAGAGCAGGCATACTCTTTTTTTTTTTTTTTTTTTTTTTTTTAACAATTTGACATGCGCTTTGAATGTTAAACAGACATAAACTTGGCATTTTCTAAGTCAGTATAAATGCACAGTGAAGGAGGGGGAATATATTAGTGTAGAAAGAGTCTGTCTGCATGGGACAGCATTTAAAGCTCACAGTGAAATGGTCTTACATAACAAATTGCAAGTATAATCCAAAGGCCAAAGTGGGCTTTGATCATGCTTCAATGTGCTTCCCAAGATGTGGTGACACAAGGTAACTGTGGGGCTGAATAATGTTGGAGCCAGTACACTGGAGAAGTTGAAAAAAAGATATGCCTTTTTTTTGTTTGTTTGTTTTTTCCTTTTGTTAAACACAGCGGAAGCTGCCACAAGAACATTTCCAGAATCTGTAAAACTGTGGTATAGGAGGAAAGATGAGAAAGCGTGCCCTGAAGTGAACAAAATACGTATTTCAACAATAAGAAATTGGCCTTTTCAGACAGGTCATCTATCTTGGGCATTTAAAAAGCTCAGAAAAGGTACTCTTGTTAGCTTGGCAAGATCATGGTGGATCCCAAATGTTTAAATTTTGATGCTCAAAAAACTTTATATGGAGCTTAATTTTTTCCAGAACAACAAAACATGAAATCCTGCATTAACCTTTTGTTCATGTTTCTCAGCAGCTATAAACTTGAGGGGAAAAAAAACCCCAAATCCAAATTTCTAATTAAAAAGTACATTGATTAAAGGCATAGTAAAGTAAATAAAAAAGCTAATGAAGAAAAAGAACATGCTGATAATAAAACAATAATAGATATTTAAAACCAAAACAAGCTTTGATTCCAGAAATATAATTACATAGAATTATAGAATATTTTGGGTTGGAAGGGACTTTCAAAGGTCATCTAGTCCAAACTCCCTGCAATGAGCAGGGACATCTTCAACTAGATCAAGTTGCCCAGAAGGAAGGCCAGGCTGGATATGGATGTCTCCAGGGATGGAGCATCCACCACCTCTCTGGGCAACCTGTGCCAGTATTTTACCACCCTCATGGTAAAGAATTTTTTCCTCACATCCAGCCTGAATCTCTCCTATTTAAAAACATCACCCTTCATCCTGTTGCAACAGACCTTGCTAAAAAGTCTCTCCTCATCTTTCTTATAGGCCCCTTAAGTACTGAAAGGCCACGATAAGGTCTCCCCAGAGTCTTCTCCAGTCTGAACAACCCAAACTCCCCCAGCCTGAGGGATCCTCATAGGAGAGGTGTCCCAACCCTCTGATCATTTTTATGGCCCTCCTCTGGATCCTCTCCAGCAACTCCTTTTTGTTGTACAAAACCACACTAAAGAATTCCTACTATTTTGGGATACTGATTTTCACCCAAAAAACAACTTGCCTGCCTACAGTAAACCATACTAAAACTAAAAAGTAACAAAAGCTTAACTTGTCCACTCACACAGAAGTGGTATACAAATACTTACAATTCTGCTTAAAAGTTGCCAGCCATAGGGACGTGAATCTGCATTATAGGGACCTGGATTAAGCCAACCGTCTGAGATGATGAGCATTTACTCCTCTCAGACTGACACTTCAGTACGTCTAAAAGTTTCTCACAGTATTTCATTTAAATTCCTACATCCACCTTTTAACCAAACTAAGGGGAAAAAAAAATTGGAAAATTTCTGAAAATTCGGTGAAGTTTAAATCTGGCAGACTTCCATCAATCAGTCCTTTGTTGGATAGATATACTTACTGAATATATATGATTCAAGGATTTAATATGGAATACTTGTAATAAAGGAATAAGAGAATTCGTTTTTATAAACATCACTTTTTCTTTTCTTTTCATACAACTTATTTTAGTACTACCTTGCATTGTTTCTAATATTAGCTGGTAAACATGTTGGCATAGACCAGCTCTTGATGGATCATTTGAGAACAGACAGCACCCTCTTTAGGCGTCCAGTTCTAACGGCCCTCTTTTTGTCCCTAGGTCAGACCGTTTGGCATAGCATGAATCTCAAAAGATTTGTATAAATAACAGGAAGAGAGACTATTTCAGTGTATTCAACCACAGTGTACTTCTATTACCAACTGCCCATCAATTTTTTATGTTGCTTGCTAATCAGCACTAAGGGAACACAGACTGTCCTGTGATCATCTGTGTATTACATATTATGAGCTGCACAAGGCATTTTCCACTGATTGACACCCAGAAGTATCACAGGATTCCAAAGTAATGTGCATAAAGCTCACTGAATTTGCCCACCTAGGAAATAGGCAAGGCCTATTTTAGAAAATATAAACATTTGGGATCCACCATAGTATTGGTAGGCCACACATACATCATCCTACTCCAATATACTTTTATTACCTCATGAGCACAAAAGGTCCCACTGGGATGGAATCACAGTTCCTGGAAGTGTTCAAAAATATGTAGATGAGGCCCTCAGCTGTATGGTTTAGTGGTGGTCTTGGCAGTCCTGGGGTAACGAGTGGACTTGATGATTTTAAAGGTCTTTTCCAACCTAGTTGATTCTATGATTCTATGTGGTTAGCTCTACCCAGATTCAGGAAAATACTTAAGCACATACTGAAGTCTGGTTGATCTCAATTAGACTTAAATACATTTAAAATGCCCTCTTGAGTGGAAGCAAGAGGAACTTTAAGTAAGCATATCCCTCAACCTGTTGGGAGACTTATGCACTTCAGAGATGACTTACAGATGTCAACACACTTGATAATCCTTTTGGGAAAATCTCTTAACATAAATAGTATAATAACAGTATCTTATATTTTGCCATCAGCTTCTCTTCCGTCTTAAGTAAAAACCTTGATACCATATTAATCATTTTAAATATATTACTTACAAAAGATGACTGATAAACACATTTATAGTAGGAGCAGGTCTTCAGCAAGGATTTGTGGAGACAATAGCGAACCTGTGGGTATCCCCAAGCTATAAACTTCAATAGACAGAGTTTAATAATGTGCAATATGTATAAGCGAAAGCACTGTCCACATCAGAGTTATTTTCTTTCCTGGTCTCCACCATCAGTTGGCACAGGAATGACACTTCTCACTGACATGTCAAGCAATGACACCCTACCCTCTACCCATTTCAGATAAGAAACATTATCAAGTAACTTGTTTACCTTTTCAAATTTATGATGCACAGTAAAACAGTGCTGCCTTTTGCCCCTAGTAGTCAAATTTCACAGAAAGGGGTTGTCACGGCTGACAAAATTTATTACGAGAAATTATTTCTTTTCTACTGGAACACCCAAATTACCAGTCCCAGTGGAGGCCACAGCATCACCTTAGAAATGCACGACCATAAAAATAAATAATCAGACAGAAGGACACTTACCTTAATTCTCAGGGAGTGCTCTGTCATCTTCTGAAACTTCCTAGTCCTGAGAGATTTAAAGTACTAACTAGATAAACTATAAAAGATGGCAAGGAACAATCTACAGTGACTTGTACATCTTTCTATAACCATAAATAACTTTATATTTCATTTCTGGCAGCATGACAAAACAAGGAGGTAATGAGCCATTATGGAAAACCCATCTGTTGCTTATAAGGGGAAAGGCTTTGTGCTGGTAGATTTATAGAGGAAAATTTTCAGTGCAAGTCCTGTTATTGTTAATGAGAATTGCACATCTAATCGCCCATGCTGAAAGTGTAACCCATTATGTTCCTTCACTGTCTAGATGGCTACTGTGTGTTTCACCAACAAGAGAAAAATATTATCAAAAGAAAACCCACTGTTCAAGTGACAGTGACATTCAGAACATGAGGGAAGGGAGCATGAAGTAGAACAGGGGCATCTGTCAAAATTCCTGATAATACCACAAAAACTACCTAAATATTTTTTACATGCAACTAGAAAGGCTATATAATACCACAAAACAAACAGGGAATCGTAGTGCATTTGACCTACTCCAAAATCCATGTGTTTTTATTCTTCTTGACAAGTTTTGCATACTAACCCTCAGATTTCCAGTTAGAATTCTAATATTTTATTGATTTATTAGATCATGCTTGAAAACTGCTCAATAGGGGATGCCTAGGCAAAAACATCCTATCCTCACCTATTCCACAGGATTTTTTGACTTCTCCAGCACACTGGAGACTGTCTTTGGGTCTTGAACACCCTGGCTATGCCTTTACCTTTCTTTCTGCCTATGATTTATTTAGCTCATGTATATACACTGGACCCCACCTACCAGTACTGTACCACTTCGCCCAGCCCTAGCATTTCACAGCAACTGGGAGGCAAAAGGCCAGGGAAGGAAGAAACTGGGACCAGTGGTTCCACCTAAACCTTTGGAGTATAAAAGTGTTCTTCACTCTTCTTTCATGCCTGTCTCTGCCTGAACTTGCCAGACTGCAAAATAGCAAGTGCTCAAATCCAGAGGCTTGGCCCTGCAGGTACCTGAATGAGCAATTTCTCTCCCCAGCTCCAAGACTCTCAGCCTTGGGGACACTGACATACTCTGTGGTTTCCTGCAACCATTTCTCTGATATGGGATCTGGGGCCTGAAGGAACTGTTCCTTGAGGCAGCCAAGAAGCCTGATCTGATATTATGAGGTCACCAACATGAAGAAACATGGAACAGATGGAAAAAGAGAAGCATAAAGAAGCAGTGAGAACAGGTTACTTCTTGGTTTCATATTTGTAGGAAGGACTGGTAAGCACCATGGGAAGAGGAAACATACGGAAGCGAGAGCTCTACTGCAGTGAAGTGAATAAAAAGCACTAACCTCAAACCAGATAATATTTATTTCACCAAGTTCCATACATCTACCCCTAGCAAGAGTGACATAATGTTAGTTACTGAGAACAAAATAACTTTGTCCTTCTCATTTACAGAAGACTGTACAAAGAACAGGCCCTGTAGTCAGACTGAAACAACAGCTACACGTTACTTTAGTGACATCCAGGTATTCAAAGCAATGCAGCTTTAAGAGAAGCTTCTCTGGCTACAGCCCCCACCCCTGGATGCCTTTTCTCCTCCAAACCAAGTCTCTGTGTCAAAAGCACTGGGCCTTAAACAGCACTGATATCCTAGCTTTATCTTTTCACAATACAGCTACAAAACCCAATCTATCACTTAAAGGAAAACAGAGCATTGCAACCGTTCCCAAAGTTTTTTCAATTAATACAGTAGAGTTAATGACACCCCAGGTATGTTCCGGGTATGCTTCTGTTGGACTGATGACCATCAGAAAATTTAACCTGCTACAGCTGCATGATGTGGATACAACTGAAGTTATCACTGAACTTAGCAAAGCAGATGTCTAAGTAACAAAAGCAACATGACAAATCATACAATGCACATATTTTGAGGAACTGCTGTTCAACAGTCTTTCCTACTGGGAGCAAATATGCCTTTGCTTTGCATCAACTTAGTGAGGTAGAGATGATATTCCATATGCTGTCCCTGAAACAGTCACATCTGGAATACACAAAACAGCCTGCGAAGAACTCCAACAATCTGCTGAATCTAACTGAAATTGCAGAATTACTGTAAGTAATCAGAATATAGTAAAGAATTTGGGAATATGACTGTTTGACATGAAGTACCCCGTGGGTCTTCAGTTGCCATTAGTAATATATTATCTATATTATTTTCCTCACCATGAATAGTTTAAGAAACAGTGGGCTCTCAAAAAAATTACTTACTGATTTAGCCCTACTTTAGGTAGGTGATTGCAAAATCATCTTTAGATGTCCTCTGTCCAAGTACTAATTCAGACTACTTCTTTCAGAGCAGATGATAATTGTTTAGTATGGCATGCTACAACTGGTGATTTTTTTAGGACTAGTGGCTCTTAACTGGATGAGGAACTTACAGAATCACCAGAGGAGATGGTCCTTTACGCTGTTATAAGGATGCTTCTGTTAAAGGATCATACTCCTTGTTAGCTTGTAAAAACTAATACAAAACTTCAGAAGACTATATATGCAAGCTGCAGCTTTGTAAGACAGTTTTAAAATAAATGCTACAAAGAATGAAGAAACAGTTACTTTAATGTCTCAGCCTGCATGCATGCACACATTCAAGCACGCACAAACCCTAAATGTATAGAATTTGGATTTTGTCTCAGATTTTTTGCTCGGATATGGTTTAAAAATGAAGATAAGGGCCCAGAGAAGGTCAGAACAGCTTGAAGAGAAACGAAAGAGAGGTTAGGCAATCAAAACCAACACAGTACAATATAACAGAAATCACCTCACAACGCTAAAAGCCGCAAAGAAGGACACCATGTCTCCAAAGCACATGTATAATATGACTTTACAGAACAAAAAAATTCCTCTGAGAAAAAAGGAGAGGAATAAAAGGCCTAGGTTGAGCTATGATGTGGTACATTTCCACATCAGCAGATTTCAAATGGCACCAGAAGGACATCTGACATGCACTTCACATAGCATCCTGCAGAGCTGCAGTGTCTGGAGAAGGAGTATACCTTTTCCTAAAGGCAAAGAGCATGCCTTTACTTTGCTGCTGTGGATGAAAACAGGATGGGAAAAACATATGTTTAGGTAACAATCTAGCTGCAGGGTAAGACTATGTCTGGAAAAGGAAATCTTTGTACTTCAGCTGGCCAGGAAATTTCCCTTTCCTTCTTCAGAGTATATGTCTGTCTAAAGTCTCCATGCTGCCTAGGCCTACAAGAGACATCATGAAGAAATGTTCTGCCTTAAAAATTCTGCATTTACAGATAGTACATCCATAGCACATCCATTTCGCTACTTATTTAGGCTTAAGCCACATCTAATTTTATGTGTCAGAACACCTATATGGATCAGCAAATTCTTCAGAATAAACACAGTTACAAGAACACAGGAGGTCAGATCACTCCATTTAAGAGCTGCTTTCAGAGTCCTTCTAGTATCAGCCATAATGCCTGTACCAGGATTTGCTGTTGCAGTCCTCCAGTATAACTGTACCAGCAAACCCCTTCAAATTAGACAAGACCTTATTGCACCAACAGAAGGCCTAAAATTGTTTTTCTTGGAAGACTTCCTCTTTTCCATTGTACATCTCTCACTAGGTTCAACTGCTCTCTCCCTTGAGACCTGCAGTGTGTACAGGGTTCTTTCTTTTTGATCTCTACAGGCCTTGAAAGCAGCATGATCAAATGGATGACTGAGGAGACTTGACAGGTACACAGCTGTGTGCTGCAGTTCCACTGCCTCCTGACTTCCGAGATCATCTGTCTCTCTTGCCTCACAGCACACAGACAGAAGGGACCAGCAGATTAAAGCCACGTTACATGTAACTGAATTACACAGGAAATAAAATAGATATCAGCAGAGTCTAGATATAATGCTCCCAAGTAAAAAAGTAGATGACAAATTCCGAGTCCCTTTTTCTCTGATTGAAAGGAAACATCCATTTCATTCGCCTCTGGATGTACTCAGGTATTCTCATTCAGGTTTCAACAATTTTTGGTTCTTTAAGGCCAAACAAATTAGTTCCCTATTAAAAAAAAACCCCCATAATAGCTAATAACTCATCCAGAAATGACATGGTTATCTGTTCACAAATATTATAAATAGCCATCTAAATAAAAGATTCTTTTTTCCTGAAGAGCTACTTAAGCTAGATCTGTGCTGACGAACACTAAGCTAAAGATATTTCTCACAGATTTAAACTGATTTACTCAATACCAGGCATAATATAACCATACCAGCATAAATCTCAGTACAGGCTGGCCTACCCTACAGTGAAGCATCCATGCAGGCCTATTACAACTGCTGTGATCCTAAGCTGACAGTCAGACTACTTAAGGTGTATAACATGCACAGTGGCAAGAACAGTGTGCTCAAATCAAAATTTCCAATAAAAATCTGGAAAAATAATTGGCTTATCAAGTATTTTATCTCACTTTACCCAGTAAAAATGAGGGGGAAAAGGATATCTTTACATAACCAAACTTGAATTAGTCTTTTGATTCAAAATCCATCTACTGTAAAACATTAGAAAATAACTTATAACTCAGTTGATTAACATTTGATAACATAAAGCTAAAATTCATCAGACAAGAAACAGATCCATAGAAGCAGCATAAAATAATTTGGACGTGATAGCACAAGTACGGTTTTTACACTGCACACTTCAGTAATGGTGGATATATCCACCAGTATGCACTCCTTTTCTATTCATTGATTTGACTAAGAATTCTGCAGGCCAGAACCAGCCAGCATGCATTGTACTGGTTAATATGTCATACGGTTGTATTTACCAGCTTGAAAGAAATTTCTTCATTAGACCTTTCTGCTTTTGATATCTTAAGATTTTAATTAAGCAGTGTCACAACAGGGTGTGCATTAACAGACCATTGGCACATGCCTTTGGAGCATTGTGAAGCACTGGACCAGAGACCAATTACCTTCTGCCACCCAAACAGTACAAAACCAGCCCATTAATGCACACCCTGGTGTGGCCTGTTTCAATTAAAGCATATTTGTAAAACAAGGGAAGGACGGGCAGTGTTGAACCACTGAGAAAATCAGATGGTTTTAGGCTAGGATCCTGCTGATTACTCAGACTTCTATAAATGTGCACACTGAAATTCAGTAAACAAATTGTCCAGCTTACTTAGTTACACTGCACAGTAAAAATGGGGCTATTAAGAGTACAGAACGTTATTTCCATCTGAACATAGGAAATGCAAAGAGGAAGCTGTGGTGTCAGTACTTCTGCTGTATCCATTCCCCCAAAAGTGGGCTCAGTTTTAAGAATCTGGCAGAGAAATAGACTCTACTCACCCCAAAACAGGGTTTATCCATGAGAGGGATGGGTAGAGTTCATTCAATTACATAGCACAGTTAAATTCACCAGGAACTTATCCTTCCTGCCTGTTGGTTTTTTTGTTGTTGTTTTATTACAAAACTAATTTTCTATTTCCATAAGAGTTACATGCACAACTTCAGTATAAGGCATATACACGAGACAAGATATATTTTAACAAAATTTAACTAAAAATACCATGCACATCAGTCTTGTTTCCTTTCCCTCTTTACTTCCTACTCTTTTCCATCTCTGCATTTATGTCAGAGACATGTTTAAAGTAAGCATGATCCCTTCAGAGATGCTCATACAGTCCTAGATAGAATGCCTTTCAATATTAATGGGGTGCTTTCAGCTACTGTAACACAAATCACATAGATAAATGTAAAGCATAAACTTGTGTCCAACTAGCAGAGTATAATTGTATGTTACAGGATGAGAGAACAAAGCTGTATTTTTTTTGACCATTTCTCTTCACTTTAATTCAAGTGAGCAACATGAAAGGCCAAACAATGAGTTGCAGAAAGCACAAAATAAGGTGGTAAAAATTCCTTTGCATGAATCTTACTTAATGCACATTAAAATCAACTTATCATAATAGGCTAGAATCAAGCTCTTTATAACTGCAGTGAAACCGCTGCCAAAATACAGGGCTGAGTGAATCCATTTAAACATGTGCTGAGCTATATCCTACCTTACAACCTGCCTACCTTACTACCTACCTACCCGGATAGGCTGACAGATGATGGACTGGATGATAGTCTATAAATATTTTGGAGCTAGAAGCATCAAAAAAAAAATAGTTAGGTAGCAAAAAGGGGGTTATAGCTAGTAAACAACTAGGAATGAAACTAAACAAAGTGATGGTCTGGCTCAGTGTGAGACAACATTTCTAAAGAAAACAATCGTGTCAAAGTTCCCTGTAGGAAATGATGGTGGGTTTAGTAACCAGGGCATTGAAAGCAGTCAAAACTCCAAGAAGTAATGTTCTATATGGGAAAGCTGGCATTCACAGAAGGAAGAGGTGGATGGCACAGAGCTGCTTTCCTTCTTCATTTTCCTATGTTTCTAAATGACTCATCAACCCGGAGATGTAATGAAGTCATATACATCAGCTTCCTCCTCCCAGGTTTCAAAGGTATAGCTCAATAAATCTGCAGTGCAGCTAGTTAGTTACACAGGTGGTATTATAGCCCCTAGAGATTTTAACTGCATTATTGCATGTAGCAATTCGATTTGCCTCCGTATTTCAGGATCTACCTGAGCCTAGTTTGAAATGAAAAATGAGCAACGTGATGAAGACACATGGCAAAATAATGAGAGTGTCCCTCCTATTTTGTTTTCTTTCCTCAGGGCATGGTCTGATAACTCTAAAAGCAGATGTCATCTCATGTCAAATATTCTTCTTTCTCACTTGCTGTAATAATGGATTTTGCCAGTTCTAATTTCAAAGAAACTGCAATATCTTCAAATCTTGAGTCACTATTTAAATATTAAGAGAGCACAAGTTTTTCGTTTGGAGTTACCCATTGAGCCGAATGCCATGTATATTCTCAATTCTGTATTAATAAATGCCCAATGCATACAATATGCTACCAGAATGATGGCAGTGGTAGAAATACTGACAATTAGATACTGACTTCTAATCAAAACCGCAAACATCAAATGAATTTCAAACACTCTTGAGCTGATGGTGCTGTTTCTCCAGGTACTAGTTCTTTGGGTCTCTTATCTGTTATTATGGTAATCGATTCTGGGATTGACAGATTCAATCTCCCTCCCATCTTTTCACTTTCTTTTAAAGGAAAAGTGAAGGAAAGTGAAGGAAAGATCAATCTTTTAATTCCAATCATAAGGTAGTCAAAGAAGATTGGTAAAGAAGCCAGCCTTTCACTAGAAGCAGTAGGACACATTTCTATTTTTTCCTCTACCACATTTGACGTGTCTTATAAGGCTTTCAGGATCACTTAAGAATCAAGTTCTATCCTTTTTTCGCTTTTCCAGATGAAATGATCTTATCTGCAATTTCTGTTTAGATAAGTATCTTAGCAAATTATTCATAAAATGAAGTGTGTATATATATAAAATATAAAGCCAATATGTAAATACACTGAATACACGTGTATATAAAAAAACAAAGTCTGTATCAACAAAAATAGATATGTATATCAAATTACGCATAATATTAAGTGTATTAAACATGATGCCCAATTCAGTTTCTTTATAAGGAAGATGTCAAGAACAGCACATTCCAGATATGGCAAATATTTTCTGAGGAAACACTGTAACCCGTTTCATTCTAGCTTTCCTAGAAGCTCTGTAAACTGATACCTACTGACAAACCATTGGTGTGAGTTTGACTCAGACAAATATCTAGATAAAACAAGGTGTACAGCATTAAAAATTAAACTCAGAATAACATATAATGAAGTTAAATACTTATATTGTATGTTTTCTATTTATAATAAATTGTTCTTTTGGATAAAAGGTGAAGTTCTGCAATTCTTATTCAGAGTTAGTAATAGCCTATGTGTTATCTACCTTTGAGTAAATTTTTTTCTCTCACAATAGGTTTATACTCAGAATGAGTCAAGGTATTTGTGTCTGGGCTTGCAGCAAACGTGATTGAGCACTGCATGTACAACTTACTATGAAAGATTCAGTTGAATATTTGAGGATAACAACTTCATTCATAATGTTCTTTGGTTGGTTTTCTGCAAAGTTTCATATGATTGAGAGTTGTTACCATAGAGAAAGCTACTGAAATATTCCCCAAAAGAGAGCTAAGTGTGCTTTCCATAAGCATTTGTGTGCATAATGTAAAGATACTAAAACTTGCATCAAGTCATATAATGTTCAAAATACTACAGTTACTTTAGAGATGGGAAGACTGTTGGAGTGATTCCATTTGTAACACTTCCTAAAACTTTCAAAAATGAGACAAGATAAATAAAACAAATTAATCTCTTAAAAGGCCTTTTTCAATATGACCTAGGTTAACCCCTTCAATCTCTTCTAACAAAAGTCAGTTGCTAAGAGCCAAAACGAATAGACCTTAATCCTTGTTGCTAATAATAATTTTTTGAGACAAAGCAAGATAAAGCTTGAATTTGTTCTTCATGGTTCAAAGACCATGTGATAGAAGTTAGTATCACATAAAGTCATAATAATGGCCTTCCTGGCAGAAAGGGGACGTAAGGAGTCCATTGATATAAAGGTATTACTTCAGCAGCCCTACAGAAGAAAATGATTCTTCCATTAGGAATGTTTTTTCTCATCTGCTAATAATTGATTACTTGCTTTAAGTCAGCAGTTTACTGCTGCACTGCAGCCATATAAAGTAGTAGCCATTATTCCAACAAATACAGGAAGTCTTTAAAGTTCTAATATTACCTATTGTTAAAAGCCTATTTAAAGCATAAGGAAAAAATAAAGAGTTCCTCTATCATTTTCCATGTATTGTGTTTGCAGGACCATTACAGCTCATGGAAGATTTGTAGTTTTTAAGTACTAGCTCATGTTTTTATTTTGTCTTGACACTTCACTGTTTTTTCGCACATCCTACTAAAAAGGCAGGGAGTGTCAGATTTCCATGTGTATTTTTAAACAGCAGCTCATGGGGCTGATCACTATCTGGATTGATTTATGTTTTAATTTTATGGATGATATCACACAATTATCTCCAGATGGAATAATCAGGATGAAGCATTGCCAAAGAACATCAGACACCAAAGAAGTCAGCCAATGCAATCCACTCAGTACTGTAATTATTTTTGTTTTGGCTTCAGACATTTGTACAGAGGCACAAATTCATTCTGGTAGGGCCTTGTTCAGTATCTAAGTCAATGAAAAGACTTCCATAGATGACAGAAGGCACTGGCTCAACCCTCCACAATTGTCAATTGCATCCATACTTACCCCTATGGAATATCTGAGCGATATCTTCACTTATTTCCTTTCTCTTCTCCTAATCTCTTTTGACCTCAATTCCTGCTGCTTTCTCACTCTTTTATTTTTTTCCTTTCCAAGCGTTTTGCATGTAATATTTGAACCCATCATTTGTGATTAAACACAGGTAAATGAAATCCAGGTTTTTCAGCCACGTAAACCAGAAAAATGTTAATTCCTACAACGACCTATATAAGTTCTGATTTGCATTCATTTATCGGATAAGCGAATGATAACAAGACTGATTACTGCAGGTTTCTCAATCAAATATTTCTTCCTAGATTAAATCCAACAAGTCAAAAGGACAGACAAATTTTTCTCTTTTTTTTTTTTTATTTCCTGGCAAGACAAGCAGACACTGTCTTGCTTAACAGACCCCACTTTACTGAGCATCCAGCATTTCAAGGCATGCAATTACTTCTCTAGGTGTGGATTTTCAAAAGGACCTGCCTCAGCTAAGAGCACAAATCCCATTCTAAACCCTCCAACTCTATTTAGAAACTTAAAAAAAAAAAAAAAAAGAAACAAAATCAAACAGTAAAAATTAAATGTAAGTGTAGGTTTCAGGTCACAATTATTTTGCCTACTGCAGAACTCAAGCACCATGGAGCAACACAGCAGATGGTCCTCTTAGGACATGTCTACATTGCTAAACGCACTGCCATAGAGCTAATCAGATAAATCAGGAATTGGAAGCAGTGTCATGACACCAATGCAGCTTGCTGAAAGACAGAGATAATTACTGTGGATTCAGAGCTGTTCTAGTGTGTTTATAATGTTTTCAGGACATGTCTTTCAACATGGAGCTATAATTTCTCATATGGATCCACCTGGAAGTAAATTAAGTGTCTTCTACAAATAAATCTGACCTGCCCACATATCTGAATGAGTTACTTTTTCTTTGACTTTTGCTCATGCTATATTAAATATGTTTATTATAATGTATTTGTAGCTGGCTGAATAAAGCCATAATAATGTATGCAGTTCTATTTGCTTTTATTACAGGGTCAATGTGTGAAGCTTTCAAGCTTCAAGAGCTTGAGCCAAAATTTCCACATTTCACAGCTTTCTACAAGGTTTTGGATCAGCTGCATAGGCTGTAACTGGCATTTATTCTTAGAATCATAGAATAGTTAAGGTGGGAAAGGACCTTAAGATCACCTAGTGCCAACCCCCTTGCCATGGGCAGGGACACCTCACACTAAACCAAGTCATCCAAGGCTCTGTTCAAACCGGCATGTTCTCTTTCCTCCTACAAATACAAATATATAAATGTTTTGAGGTAGAATAACATGTCTGCTTATTACAACTAATTGCAGAAAACACAAATGGAATATTACTCTTCTGGTCTTGTGTCACATTTGGGAATCCGTTAATATAATATCACTAACAGTGTACACTAACAGTGTTTGTACCCCTTTCCCTTTAATTTTTCTGAGAGGTTCTTTGCAGAATTTCATTGATCTAAACGTAATTAGGAAGCAGCAGAAAAACAAGCATTTGAAAGAAGTCACTCACTATGTTCTTTCTCTTCTAAGTGTTCAAAAAAATTCAGATAGCAGAAACAATTTCCTCACAAAATTCCTAAGATGTTTTATCAAAAATCTTACAAAATAGTGCCACTTGCCTTTTATTTCATATATAAGAAGTTTATACTTTGGTTTTAGCCATGACCTAAGAACCTAGGATGTGAGTTTACAGCTTATGACTTACTGATAAATGCCCCTCTGTATGATCTACAGTGAAGGGAAGGCAATCTGTGATGGCTTTTCCTTTAACATGATAGCAGTAAGCTATCTCAGAGGCTATAAGTATCCTCTAAAGTGGTTGTCACTGATTAGCTAATGCTGTGTAAATTCCCTGACCTCACACCAAACTAGGAGACAAGGTTAATGAAAATATTAAATACAACCATTAAACGTTGTGTTTCCCCAAAAAAATATTGCTTCACAAAGATGACAGTCTGTCCATCCGCCCACACCTCTGTTCAGATTCCTGTATCTTAATCTTGTCTTCCTTGTCCTTTGTTTTTTCTTTTACTCTGCTCCTGGAAAAGAGAATTGGAGGCTCTCTTCTCTCTCTTTTTCAACCTTCCCGTGTATTTCCATTGCCAGCTAATTTGTTGCTTAGGGGTTTGCTGCTGCTGTTGGGAAGGTTCAGCAGTGACGCCCACCTGCTTCAGAACAATATATTTATAGATACAGTTGTTCTCTAGAACCTCCACTTTTGAAAACACATAAATAGCAGTGATTCTTCCACTGAAAAGCATGTTGCTTAATGGCATATTTTCCATGAGAAAGAAATCTTGAGTGCTAAAGTGATACGAAGATTGGGGCCAACAGTAACATTTTCAAGGAACTCTACCTTCCCTTCCCAGAAGTGATCTATTTTCTGAGGAGGCAAAATTGAACTGTTTTTTGGCGAGCACAAGACTTAGTGTTGAAATCACTCGTGACAGTGGCACTTAATTGATGTCTGGATCCCAGGATTTTATTTTCAGTACCCTAAGTTTTGTTCTAGAGCTTTCAACAATACTGATATCCACCTTCACAGGTTAATCCTAATGGTTTGGCGCTTTTTAAGCAGTTTCCTGTCTCCTTCTAAAATGCACTTTTTATATGCACTTGAAAACATCTTGCATCCTGTGACAGAGGAAACAACCACGTTCGCTATCTTTTCTATACTGTGGCTTGGGCAGGTCTCATGTAATTTGCAGTTTCCTCTCAAAACAAATTTATCTCAAATTTTTAAAACTTCATACTGCAGGATTTCCAGTTTTTCTTTCATGTATTGGCTCTTCCTTGGCTGCTTTCCTTTCTACACAGTTATTTGAAAAACAGTAAGCCCTGTATGTAATGCTGTTCTGAGCTATCAAAACTCTACTCTCTGTTGGTAATATTCCTACTATTTCTTGAATGACAGCACAACCTGGGAGCTGACTATTTCAATGCAGTCTATCTGTTCTTTGCAGAAGCTAGTGCCAATGTTGCTTGGGGTTTTTAAAGTTGGGGCTGTTCAGCCTGGAGAAGAGAAGGCTGCGTGGAGACCTCATAGCAGCCTTCCAGTATCTGAAGGGGGCCTATAAGGATGGACTATTCATCAGGGACTGTAGTGACAGGACAAGGGGTAACGGGTTCAAACTTAAACAGGAGAAGTTTAGATTGGATATAAGGAGGAAGTTCTTTACTGAGAGGGTGCTGAGGCACTGGAATGGGTTGCCCAGGGAAGTTGTGAATGTTCCATCCCTGGCGGTGTTCAAGGCCAGGTTGGATGAGGCTTTGGGTGACCTGGTTTAGTGTGAGGTGTCCCTGCTCGTGGCAGGGGTGTTGGAACTGGATGATCTTAAGGTCCTTTCCAACCCTGACTATTCTATGATTGTATGATTTGAAGTCTGTAGGAACTGGATCGTGAAACCAGACTGTGTTAGCTTATACTGTAGGCAGGAGGCATGTGTGTCTGGATACGTGTAGGTGGCATACCTGAGCAGCTTGCATTGGGATGGCATAGGTTCCCCAGAGCAGGGAAGGCTGTGCTTTGGTATGAACCTCACCAAACCTACCAGGGAGATTGGCACTGAAATCCAGTAATTCCTTAGTGGCATCCTCACTGATCCTGCTACCGGAGCTAACTTATGTTAAAGCTGACCTGGGTGTGTCTACAGACATTGGAGTGTTATCTGAGTCACAACTGGAATCACAATCACAACAGATATGTAAAAGTACCTTCAGAATATCTATACTGTAGGAGACAAATGCATCTCCTGAGATTTGCATTTACTGCAGAGTTTTCCTAGGAGCCTTCTGTAGTAACCTACCTTCATTGTGTTCCCTGTTGCCTCTAATTGAGACCAGGAAGAGCTGGGCTCTGTGGTGTACCTCACTGTGAGGAGCAATCTGCTCTGCAGTGGAGGTCACCAGTTTGCTGATGGGGTAGGGTTTAATCATGGGAGCTAGAGATGGAGAGAGCTGTTAGGTCATTTACTGCTCCCTCCTTTTGCTTGTATGGGTGGATTTCTCAGATGGCCCTCTCCTGTGCTGGGTTAAGGGGCAGTAGTACGTTAACTAATGTAGTGACAATCACCTGCTGCACTGCAGAGACTGGGAGTACCTCTGGGATTTTAAACATACGTAAACAAATCTGTGGAGAAACAAATTTGGCAAACAGAGCATTGTTTGTACACAAAACTGGTGTTTGACTGAATTTAGCCTAAGAATGTTTGGTGCCGTTACTTAGGGCCCAGTTTTGCTCACAGCTTACGTGTTGTGTGGTATGTTAGCCAACAGGCAGTTACTTACTTTTCAGTTAGGATTGAAAGAGGTTGAGTGTATTAGATACTCCTGACGTGGGTGAGTGCCTCCAGAGGTCCCATCCAACCAACATTTCTGTGATTCTTGGGGCATGTTTTCTAATGTACAGTTTGAAGAATGGTTCAGCGGAGAAGGAAGCGAGTGGCATGACTTACTACTCTCTGAATAGATCAAATCAGGTTGTATTAGAGGTAGTGATCACGCAGGCGGTCGTATGTGTATGTAGTTATGGTTCTATGAGAGAACGGTATCTCTAATGGAAAATACATCATCTTTCTTTTGGGTTTGTCTAGGATTAGATGTACCCTGAGCTGCTCAAGTAAGAGATATTTTGGCCTGCAAAATTATGAAAATACAGAAAAGGTTGTTAATGGGGGAAAAAAACCCCAAAACATTAGAATTGAATGTAGGCTTAATTTTGATGAACAATAAACAGTATATTTTGAAACCATAACAAATAATAGTTTTACTAAAAAAATATTATTCTTAACTGATCCCATACTGAAAGTAACAGATTTGTGGATTTGAAGGTCAGCTGAGACCCTACTGTTCACCTAGTCCAGTGTCACATGTAACACGGCCTAGGAGGTTCCTGAATCTTGCCAGCAGCTTGTGGTCAGCTAGAATGGTGTGCTGCGCTTGGGTCCTGAACAATGGCCCGCTGGGCTGTGACTGCGCAGAGAAGGTTTGACAAGTCTTGAAGGATTTGTTTAGTTCGCTCGGGGGAGGCAGTGGTTACGAATCGCATGTTTGTTACAACACTCCAAATGAACTGAACGAGACCAGGAATAATACAAGGTAAAACTGAAAACAAAGCAAAGGCACGTAAGAAGCAAAATCAAATTTGTTTAACCCACGGGCCTCCCGGAAGCCAGGAAAAAGGGTCAAACTCCCATCCTTTGCAGGTTTGGAGAGGAACGTGAGCCGATTTTGGATTCCGGATGTGATCTGTTTTATTAGTTTTCCTTTTTGTGATTACCTTTTCCTCCTTTTCGAATGAGCTGGGGGGAGTACCTCTGTTCTTCATGTCATGTCTTACATGTTGCTGGTGGACCAGATTTCCCCCTCTTACAGCCAGCTCTTGAGCTGCACCTGTCTGCAGCAATTCATGGGGTAGGAATTCATGGGCAGGAATTCCTCGCACCATTCCTCCAGATAATGGATGGAAGAGTCTTGGCTCTTTCCCACTCATCCCTCAGGCAATGGTGGCTGGAGTCCCATTTCAGCTTCTCACACCCTTCTCCCAGGCAATGGATATTGGAGTCTTATCTCAACTCCTCCCATCCCTCTCTGAGAAAAGAGATAGGTGGAATTCCATCTCAGCTTCTCATAGCAATCTTTGAGGCAGTGGAGAGTGGAGTCTGATTTTGGATCGGTCTCTGACAAATGGGCTGGCAAAAAGATGGAGAGCTCTTTGGAAGAGTCGGTTCAGGGATAGCCAGACATCTGAGTTTTGATTGCACCGTGCTATTCCCTTCTCCCTGAATCCCATAATGAGTTATTGGGGTATTCCATTTCTATTCTATTCCATTCCATGACTATTCTATTTCATTCCACTCCACTCTGTTCCGTTCCATTCTGCCCTGCTCCAGTGCATTCCGTGCAATTCCATTGCATTCTGTTCAGTTCCATGCCAGCACCTGGCAACGCAGCAGTCACAATGGCCCAGGACAGCATAAAAGGGAGCAGCCTGCTGTGTCCCCTGGCAGAGGTGGCACGGGGCAGCCCGAAGACATCCCAGAGGAAGGGCTTGAGCTTCTGGAGTTAGCTAAGGCAGGAAGAGGAGCGGCTGGTCGAGGCTGCTGGAGGTTCTCGGCTGCGAGGCCAGCTCGTGACGGTAACAGCTTCCTGGCTCATGGGAGGGATAACAGGCCTTTTCAGCTGGATAGCCATGGCCAGAGCATAGGAATGTCTTCTTGAGGAGCACCGTAAAGCTCAGCATCCTCATCCCCCACAGCGCCAGGGGCAGCAGCCATAAGCAATAGGATGCAGAGGTGTTCCCAGGGATCGCAGTGCTCCTGTCAGAAGCCCCTGAGGTGGCTCCAGGTTGAGGAAGAATAGGGCTTGGGTATGTCCTGAGAGGCGTGACCAGCCTGCGGACCAGGAGCAGGTCCTGCTCCCATGCTCAGGGATAGCCGATCGCCAGTGCTGGGGTCAGGAAGGAATTTTCCCCCGGGGCAAATTGGCACTGTTCCCAGGGGGTTTTTTGCCTTCCTCTGAGCACCGAGCAGGACCAGTTGTCAGGGCTCCTCTGGTCCATTCTGCTGGGTCACTGCCTGCTGCTCATGCACCACGAAGGTGGCCCCTCGTGTCCTGCAGCTTGGGGGGGAAGGCTTTTTTTCCCCAGGGAGGACCTGCAGGTGTCCCTGGGGTTTTTTGCCTCCTCCGCAGCCGAGCACAGCCCCTCCATGGGGCTCCTTTGTGCTATTGTGGCCCAAAGGCTGCTGCTCGTGCTCCACGCAGGTGGCCCTCGTGCCCCACATCTGGGGGGAGGAAGCTTTCTGGCCTCCCAGGGTATTGGCCGGGAGTTGCTGCTTGTCCTCTGTAGCATTGAGCACATCCCCTTGTCAGGGTTGCCCTTTGGACTCTGTTCTTGCCTGCTGCTCTTGCCACCTCCAAGGCACTCTCGTGCCCTGGCTCTCTTTGGCTCCATTGCCCAGTGCAAGCTTGGAGTGGGAGCGAGCTCTGCTCTTCCCTTAGCTTCATCTCCCTGGGGGTAGTGCACAGCAGCCTGTGCTTGGAAGGGCTCCAGCCTTGCTGCCCCATCAGCAGTTGCCACTCTTCAGCTCTCCCTGTGTGCAGCACCAGCGCCCGGCAGGCACGAGAGCACTTTTCATGCATCCCTGGCCAGGAAGCGCAGCGAAGGAGCGAGTGTTGGAAGTCAGTTGTGTGCTTATCCTCGATAGGTGTCACGCTTTGGGAAATACCCCGTGCCACCGCGCCCCTTCTTCTTCTACTTCTTCTTGCACATTTGTGTGGGGCCGGTGACGATGCTCTTAAATAATAACATCAGACTTCCATGTTGTATATAAGGAAGAAGTGTCAGGGTGCCGTTAGGGTGCTGAGCATGGGGACAGGTTGCCTAAAGAGCTGCGTGTGTGCTGCTTCCCATGGCGATGTACAACACCATCACGTTGTACGGACCCTTGGATGACATCCCATGGCGACGTACGACACCACGTTGTACAGACCCTTGGTTGATATCTCCTGGCGTTGTATAAGACCAGGCTGCCCCGAGCCTTGGGCGACCTGTTTCTCGTGTGAGGCGTCCCTAAAAACGGCAGGGTGGTTGGAACAAGGTGCTCTTGAGGTCCTCTCCAAGCCTAACTATTCTATGATTCTAGGATGTAATGATTCTAAAAGAACATAAACTATGAGAAACCAAACCAAAATCAAATGGAATAATAAAATAAAAGTTTGTTTCCACATGAAAGCTGTGTGATTTGTGTTCTTGAAAGTGTTTTTGGAGCTGAAAACCCCGGACATTGCAGAGAAATCAGTGTCACTGTTACTCAGCTCAGGGTGAGAGTAGGGAATAGAATGAAACGGAAGGGAATGGACTGGAATGGAACAGAACGAAACGGACTTCACTAGGCTAGACTAGACTAGAATTGGTACTGGTTAGGCTATGTTAGGCTATGTTACACCTGCAATTATGCATGACAAGTGATGCCCTAGATGTAGGGCATCCACCCAGGAGAGCAGCTCCCTGCAGTGCAGGTCGCAGAGCCGTTCAGGAGACAGGGAAAGGCACAGCTCCAACGTGGCTCAGGCAGGGACTGAAGGCCACGGGCTGAGCTGAGGCACATCCGATGGGCCCTTGGCAGGAAGTGGTGAGGTGGGGGTCCCAGAGGAGATGGGTCCCGGCTGCTGAGGCCTTAGAACACCCCCAGAACCCTGGCAGAAGTAGACCTGCTCTGCTCATAGGCTCTCCTTTAGACACTGATGGTTGGCCGCTCTGGGGACAAGAGTGTTGGGCCGGATGGATCTTCTCTCTGACAGAGTACTGTTGTTCTCAGGCTCTCATGTTTCAGCCTGTTTTCCCAAGGGAAACAGCTCAGGCATTTCTAGAAATGAGCGCGAGGAAATAAAGCCAGGTTCATAGGGAACTGACCAGGTATTGCTCACCTCGAAAAGATTTGGACCCATTTGGTTGAGGAGCGTGTCCTGCTTGAGACTGAGGCTTCGAGCCTTGCTAGCATCAGAGATGCAGAAACCCAGCTCAACTGGGTGAAGGCAGAAGACTTGCAAAGAACACATTCCACACCTGCTTTCTGCAGATCAGATCAGATGGTCAAACCATCTCGAGAGAATCCACAGCTCTTACCCCATCGGAAGGTAGACACCTCCTTCCCAGAGGGTGGTAGAGTGAACGCCTCGGCTGGGACATGGTATCCAGTGCCTTCTGCTAGTGCAAGGCATACCTCCCGTATGAAGACAGGCTGAGAAAGTTGGGGCTGTTTAGCCTGGAGAAGAGAAGGCTGCGTGGAGACCTCATAGCAGCCTTCCAGTATCTGAAGGGGGCCTACAAGGATGCTGGGGATGGACTATTCATCAGGGACTGTAGTGACAGGACAAGGGGTAACGGGTTCAAACTTAAACAGGGGAAGTTTAGATTGGATATAAGGAGGAAGTTCTTTACTGAGAGGTTGGTGAGGCACTGGAATGGGTTGCCCAGGGAGGTTGTGAATGCTCCATCCCTGGCGGTGTTCAAGGCCAGGTTGGATGAGGCCTTGGGTGACCTGGTTTAGTGTGGGGTGTCCCTGCCCATGGCAGGGGGGTTGGAACTAGATGATCTCAAGGTCCTTTCCAACCCTAACTATTCTATGATTCTATGATTCTATGAAACAAGAGGTAATGCAGCCTCATGGTAACTTCCTCTAGTTCACCATGCCACTTGCATAATTTCTCAATCCCTACAAGTAACTTGGTGGGATAAATGCCATTTAAAAGTTACTGCATCCTGTTACAGCACACACACATAATAAGAAAACAGAAAGCTGGGATCTGAAGCACAGAGGCACCATAGTCTAAATTGTGATACCTTTTTCACCAGAAACTTCATGCTGAGTTCTAAAAGTTCTTGCTGAATAAGGTGCTTGCTGTAGCCATAACACAAGCAGACATGCTGACAAGATGATGAGTGAATTTATTAGGCTGGCATTGAACTCAAGGTAATAAATCTTCTTGGAGCCTCCTGCATGGTATAGAAATGTTCAGGTGGCACTTAATAAGCTTGTCTGGCTTTTAACTGCCTCTGTGCAGTCCCAGTCCTTGTGGGAAATAGGCAGGCAGTACTGAAGCCTTCCTGGTGACTCCAAAAAATGAGCCTGGGTCTTTAGGGCTATTAGTTTGCATTCTGCAGACACAGTGTGGCTAAACTGCTCACAGACCCAAACTGGCTGGGAAGGCAGTACAGCTGTCTCTTTCTGGCACTGGGCCTAAACTAAGTCTGGGCAGCCCAATGCTATCTCGATAAGGTGAAAGCTCAAGTATCTCTGCTTCCATGTTATGATTAAACCTCAAACTGGTTAAAGCACCCACAGATGACTGAGTATTGATTGTGCAGAAGCTCAGAATTGCACAGAAGATGTGGTAGAGCCAAGGGCTCTACCTACACCTCCTGCATCTCGATCTCCTGCCTACAAGAAATAGTCACTGTTTCCTCTTACCAGAAAGGGGCATATTTTCAGTAGCAGACCAGTAGATAAATGACTGCTCAACCCAGATTTGTTAATACATCATAAAATCAGAATTAACCAAAGACGTTTATGACTGCCTAGGTTGTTAAATACAAAATAAAGAAGTATTTAAAATTAGAAATAAGAACAGCCAGGGATCATTCTTTACATCTGATAAGAAGAGCACAGCCACCCTGCTTATAGGTAGTCCACCTGTAGTAAACTGCTTATGTCCAAACTACATAACATTTCTTCCAAAGTCCCCTCTAGTGCCTCCATTGCCCTAAGACATAATAACCAGCTGGTGATTTTATTTCAGACTCTTCAGACTGACTGATGTGATTACTGACTCTGCTGTAAGCTAAACGCTGATGTTGTATGTTGCATGAGCACATGATTGGGCGGCTTAAAAGGGTAAAGTCTGCTGGGACCCTGCTGACAGATCATGTGGGAAAACAACCAGACCTGTAGCAGCTTTACCTACTGAGCTTTCTGGGGGCAGTCCTTTGGGTGTGCTCTCTCACAGAGTTATACCCATGCAGTGGCTTACACAGCTGAGTTGTGTGACACAGAACTGAGCCAGCATGAGGAAGGGTGCAGGGAGGGCACTAACAATGACAATACAGTGCTTGAGCATCATCTGGTCCCCTGTTGTTCATGCACTTGATATTCCCAAACTTCACTGGTTTCAAAAGGAGAGATTCATATTTAGAAGGTATTTATGTGTTCCAGGAGTGATGATGGACAGAACTCGTGCATACTGTTTACTCAGTACATGTTTCTTTTCCATGTAAATAAAATAACCTTTCATTGAAAAGCCTGCTAAAGTTGGTTTTATTTCCCATCCTAGGAGTGTGCTTAATGCTGAGAGAACTGTGCTAGGAAAAGATACATAAAGGTATATATAGATATATATATTTCTTTTTGTCTGCCCCTTGCCCCAATTATTAATGCAAACCACAACATTTTGACAGTGAGGAAAATAATCTGGAGGGGGTGAGGGCTGGGAGAAATCAGAAAATGCGCATGAACTTTGTTGAAAAAAGGAAATATGTCCAACATTGTATTACGACAACAGATCCCATTGTATTTGACACACACAATGAGTTTGTACAGCACAACAACTGAAAATGAGAGCAGCCACTTTTTCTTCTTTCTAATTATTATCAAATTATTATCAAATAAGTTTGAAAATTCTATTACTGGCTTGTGACTTTATTATTTGCAGCAAAAAGAAACTGTGCTAATAAAGATAACAAAGGTAAAGGAAATTCGAAAGCATTCTGTATGCATGGGTAGCAGGGTAGAAATCAAAAAGCGGCACCAACTTAAAACATCCTGCTTGCCCTCTTGTCCAAAGTCAGTGACATTTTACTCTTCATTCATGGACTTTCGTTTCAGAGGAACACAACTACAGAAGAAATGCATGGGTAATAAAATAAAAGACTACAATAAACTCAGCTAGCTCTCTTTAATTTCCAGATGAGGGCAGAATTAGCTACATTGAAACGTTCTAAGAAATTTGAGCTCTATCTCATATTCTTAAGCACTAATGAAACACTAAAACTGGGGTTAGAAATAGCTGCAGCAAAAAATATGGTGTAGACATGCCTAGTAATAGGGCATGGGGGAGTGGCAGAGGATACTGGTAATGGCTGGAATTATTTTGTCACAGTGGTTTGCTCCATTACCCATAGTAACATATCACTTTTCCTACTCCATGGAGTCACACTGTACACAACGGCTTGTGGATTATGCTAGTTCATCAATAACGGCATGAATCTTCCGTATTCTAACGCTTCCTCTAGTGGTGTTTTGGTTTTTTCAATACCAGCTGCTTAAGACAACATGACTAAATATAAATTCATTCTGGAAAAGCACTTTGAAGTGTTACTCAAATCTACAGCAGATCTAATGGTGCAGCCAAGTAGGTACCATTAAAGGATTTGCAGACAAACAGAGTTAGTTTAACTGTTTGCTTGCACCTCCCTAAACTACTTAACATTCCCAAACACTTACAACAAGGCATTTCCATTATAATACTTTGCTAAATCTGGGTTGTAGAAAACAAATTATCATGAGCTAGGATGTAAACCTCATGTGTTATCTCAACCATGGGTTACAAGCTCCTCAAGTTAGAATCAGAATAGTTTGGGTTGGAAAGGACCTTCAAAGGTCATCTAGTTCAACCCCCACTGCAATAAGCAGAGACATCATCTAGATCAGGTTGCCCAGAACCACATCCAGCCTGGCCTTGAATGTTTCCAGGGATGATGCATCCACAACCTCTCTAGGGAAACATACTCATGAAAGAAATGTAAATAAAAAAATATCACTATCGACAATCTTCTGAATCAAGACAAGTCATTAAAAGCAGCCAAGGCTTGATCTTGAGGTTGTAGAATTATCTTTATTATAGGAAGAAGTCTTAAATGTTGCAGAACTATATAGAGGACCCAGACTTGTCCAATTAAAATATATCCCATCACCCAAATTTTCTCCTTCCTATGCTACAGAGAAAGTGCCTTGGGGCTGGGGTGGGGAGTGAGGGTTAAAAAACAGTAGGTGTAATGTATCTTGATTTTGCCATAGCGTTTCCACCAGCAATCTGTGAAATAAAGTGTAGACTAAATTATCATACAGTGAATGAAAAAGCAATTGCTTTAGCTTCCAAATTGGTTACTAAAGGAATCTATTCTAGGCCTGATTCCACTCAATGCTTTCTTGATGACCTGGATGAGGTCTGAGAGAATATGCTTATATATTCAGGAATCATAAATGGGACTTCAAAGGGTAGGATTTATCATACTGTTGAAAACTGAATATAGTTGAAATAACACAAATAAATAAAAAACAAGTGTAAATTGCTGCATTCTGGAAGGGCAGATCAAATGTAAAATGCAAGAAAATACATAGGCTATTCTACAGCAAAAGGGAAACTGGGTAATTATACAGGGTAGTAAATACATTGTGAAGCCAGAACATGGCATCACTTCTGGTGCACTGGATGTAGTGCTGGTAAAGTTTGTCTGGTGCACTCCTCAAGTTTTTATGCCCCAAACTGAATTAAGATTTCAAGAATGGTGTGAGTGCTGCAAAGCTAACCGATGTAGAAAAGCAGATGGATTTGATTATGAAGTCTTCTCTGGAAAGAAGAGAATAAGAGGATATATAGTTGAAGACACACATTACAATAGCCTTCCAGTATTTAAAAGGTAGAAAAATCAAACGGTAGAAAAATCACTGCTGTGGGTAACCAAAGAAAAATTCTGAGCTTTTGACTGTAATCAAGAATTACAACACACTATTTAGGGAAAAGGGGATGATTAAGAAATCTTTTCCATAATAACTTATTTTATTTAGATAGCTCCAACAAGGTCTGGCAGGCATATTCTACCTGCATCAGGGCAGAGGAATTTGTCATACACACACTCTGAAGTCCCTCTTAGCCCTACACTCCTAAACTCACATTAAAAATTATTTGTACATTGACAAAGGAAGTTTTGGTACAGTGCTCTTATACAAACATGCTCAAAGCTGAACAGCTCTACACTGACTCTCTTCAGTGCCTTTTAGACTCCACAAACAAATGCTTCTATACTTCTAATTATGTTTACCAGAAAGCAGGAATCTTTAACTATGATGTTTATAACAATTGTGTTTCTGGTTTGCATTTTTGGTTTGCTTATCTTGGTAACAGCATATAAGGTACAGCTTTACACTTCTGGCAGGTGATGGGAGTTCAGTGCACTACCAAGTGCTTTGATACTCCAGGGCAAACACCAGCAAAGGTCAAAACCCGATTTAATAACATATATTGTTTAAGGAACCAATGCCTCATTTTTTATTGACTTGTATTGTTTTTCTTAAGACAGATTAAGCAGTTCCTGTACATCCTAAAAAAACCTGCTACTGACATATCTATGTGTCATAAGACACATGCATAAACCACTCTGGACCACTGACGTGTGACTGGTCAGCTCTCTACTTGCTCTAATTCTAGGAAATCTCTTGAATACTGAAATGAAGAGGTATCCAAAGGGAGAAGTGAAAATGATATCTGTGATGTGCTTTCAGCTTGTCTTGAACTTGATGGACACCATTCTTTGGTGCATAGCTATGAACTGCATACCACAAGCACAATATCCTAGAAAATAACCTTCAATACTTATGCTTTGTAAAGCTCACTTCCAGATCCCTTTTTGCCTAAGGCTAAACCAAGCATGCATGGTTTGCACTGACTTTGTCACCCAGTCAAGACAGCCTTCTGACTAGTCAATTGAATGAATGAGAAGTATACTCATCCCATTGTCCTTCTTAAATTAGGTTAATCATGGAAGAAAAAGGTGGGACAAAATCTTCCAGCATAGGGTTTTTAAGGACAGCGTGTAAATGAATTAAACAATTCCATTACTAATGACAGCCTTGATATTATAATAAAATAAATTATTATAATAGGCCCAAAGTAGATAAGTACTTAAAACAAGCCCTTGGAAAGGAGAGTCTTGTGAACAGAACAATAAATTGCAATCAGCTGCTGCATGGAAAGCTCTGTAGCAGCTGTTTGTATGAAAAGAAAATATTTCATCTAAGAAATATATCTCTCCTTAAAGGTAAGCCTTACTCCCAGTGCAGATAGAAACAAAATCTGGAACAAATTCATCACAGCTAGAATTTCACACCCACCTGTCAGGAACAAAGTCTGGCCAGCTCTACAGTGACACTGCCCCAGTTACTGTAGCAGTACAAAATAGACAGCCCTCTATCCTAGTCCACCCTGACAATGCATGCAGAATAGGAAATGCTTGCAAGGGTAATTTAATCTATCTATCTGGCCTGTGTAAGGCTTTCTTGACTATCTCGGATGCAATGCCATGTCTCTGAATAAATGAGAAGTATGCCTCTGGTTTTTTAATTGAAACCAATTTTGGTGCCCAGACTTTCATTACCAGATTCCCCTGAGATTTTGCTGAATCCAGGTGATGACAGCATGGTCAGTGTCAAAGTTTATTTCTGTGCAATCTTGCATAACATTGCCCTGTTGGGAAAGAGCCCCCAGAAGGGCTTGGAAAAGTAGCCAGTCTGGATAAAGAAAGAAAGCAAGCTTCAAAATCTGAATTCTGAGTGCCTACTGCCAGCCAGTCTGAAACACTGCCCGATTGTATCCAGGGTAGCCTGCAATCGTGTGGGAATACAAAGCTACACTTGTAATCTAGACAAGCGAATTGGCTGCTATTTCCCACACAATGATACAGATTTAGCTGGAATGCTCCTCACTGCAAACACAACTGAGGTAGAAACCTTTAACACTATCAGCCAACAGCTTGGATTTTGTTTTTCTTTTCTCCTTTTAAATGGAAAAGCACCAAAAGACAGAACTGAAAATACAGACGTTTAAAATTGGGCACGTGCCTATTAATATTCAAAGTACATCCATTTGTACCTCATTTTGAAAGGGATGACCAATTCTCTGCAGAACCTAAAATGTGGGAGTCCTTATTCTGATCAGCTACTTAAAATGCTAGCCAAGTTTCTCCTATCTCCCACCACACTCTCTGCAACAGGTCTTCCTCCAACCTAGATAAATATAACCTTGCACTACCTTTATGTATTCAAAGATCATTTTCTTAGCTCATCTTTCTGTTCATCTTATGTTCCATAATTCCTTTAATTCCTCTCCTGCTTTTCTTACTCCATTGAATACAATCCAAGCTGCTTCCCTTCACTTTCTACATGCATCACAGCCTAACTTGAACTTACCTGTCACTCACAGCAGAAATGCTGACTTTTATCTCACTGTCCATACTTGTCATCCTTGCCTTCATTTGCATTTGGCATTGGTTATCTAAGATGCAACACTAAATAAATTGATGCAGAAACTGGCTTTTAGCAGCTGGAAGTATGACGTTTACTCCATAACAAACACTTTCAGGCACTAGTCATAAATTGTCAGAGAAAGCACTACTCTAACACACTAACCCCAAACTCCACCAGTCTTCTACCGGCCAGTGGTTTAATGTGTTAGTTACTAAATAAATACAACTGAGTTTTCTAAACTCAGTAATACATTTATCATTTTTAGCCACTTCAGTTCTTCTCAGCTAACCTCACCATTGGCATTTATATAGTCATTTTGAGCACATAAGCCTGGCTAAAATGTATTTCTGGAGAAGCTGGTTTGCCATTTTATAATAGGTATAATTAAGAACACATCTCAGAGCAAAATAAATAGTTCTTGATTATACTTGAGGTTCAGTCTTCATCTGCAACTTTAAGGACTGCCATATATTCTCTAATGAATTATGTTTTTGAAAAATGAGATTTTGTAGCTAAGATTCTTACCATGTCACTGAGAGGCATGATGGTGTAAGAGTGAAGGTCTTCCCCAAAGGGTGCTCGGCATCGGAACAGGCTGCCAAGGGCAGTTGTGGAGTCACCATCCCCGGACGTGTTCACAAACCGGGTAGATGAGGTCCTCAGTGACATGGGTTAGTGGTGGCCTTGTCAGTGCTGGGGAATGGTTGGACTTGATCTGAAAGGTCTTTTCCAACCTGATTGATTCTTTGATTCTATGAAGTGCTCAATGATTGTCTCTTTTTTGAAGGAGCACCCAAAATAACGTGGGTATTTTGACTCTTTCCTGCTCTCCAAACTCCCATCTGTCCATATGTACATGTATAAAAATGTATATAAATATATCTATACAGCTAAACATACATAACTTGTCCTCCAGAAACTGAATAGTCATGAGTAGAATGTGCCTGAATTGTGGTTTTGCAGAAGTCTCCCAAGACATACAAATTTTACTGGCTATTATCAACTGAATTACATCTAACAGATCTAAATATTCTTCTTTAGATATTTATTCCAAGTTTCTACTGTTGAGGAGATCACAGACTAGTAAACTGACAGAACACTTAATATTTACTCAAAATCATTCCCATGAAATCCTTCTTTAGCCTGTACTGAGAAACATATTCCTCCTAGCCTGTCCCAGTGCTCACCAGCTGTTAAAGTTCATATTCTTCCCTGTTGGAAAAGAAATCTCTCAGAAACCTAAACCCAACACTTCTTGTCTCATCTGTCACTGAGATGGAAAGCAAAGCAGACTTCTTCCTTTCTACAGAACCTTGTTATGTATCTGAAGGCTGATACACTGTATCCTCCCACTCTTCTGATCAAACAGCCTTAATCTTCCTAGATTATTTTTCCTATGTGTTCAATCACTACCTCAAGACTCCTGATTTCTCCACGTCCCTTTGTAACATACATGTTTGCCTGCGTAACACAGTAGCTGCTATGGGAAACTTAATATGAATACACACTAATTTTACAGGCTTTTAGGACAATAAGCCTAATTCATAGGACAAAGCAGTAACATTGGCTCAGATACATACTGGCTCTGCTCTTCGTGTTACACTTCAACATTCCTTTTCTTTCTCCATAGTGTTTCATGAGTACTACAATCCCTCTGTCAGTGAGGTCCAGAGCAAGTCATCAACCCACAAATCAAACTTCCTTGGGGCTCTGGTTGGCAGTTGGTCCAACAGTACTTACACAAACTCTTTAGATGATGGAAAACCTGATTTATAGAATCCATGCATTTTCTCAATCATGAAGTCAAGAAAAGCACTTATTATTACAATTGTAATATATTGAGGAGGCTTAACATCTAGCAGAACAGTATTTTCCTGTGGTTGAAAGTGAAAAATAATATAAGAAAAAGCTAATTCAGTTGATTTAAAGAGTTTGCACTGATTAAAATGCCAGTGGCTTACGATATTTTTTTTCCCCTGCTTCATAAGATACATGAAAGACAGAAAGAACAGACATGGGCCGGATATCTAAAAAAACAAACAAACAAACAAAACCACATGGAACTTAGCTTTAACCATGATTATAGGCATAAAAACCAAAGTCAGCCCTTTAACTGAACAGAGGCCAATTAAAACACCAAACTTAATCAAAGTGTCTTTTGATAGTGACCATAAAGGAAAACTGAAGATAAACTGTCTGCAGACATTGTTTGATGAGTTACACGAAGATCTTAGAACAAGATCTTTAAATGTTTTTAACCAACTCTGTAGTGGAAGAATTTAATTGGAATAGAAGCCAGCAAATAAGTGCAATGATCAATGAAGCTGACAGCACCTAAAGAGGACCTTTTCTTAGCTTGAAAGGTGTTTATAAACACAACACTAGTTAATGAAATATATAGAGACTAAAATAAATTATCTTAATGCTGGCTTTCACCTGCAAGAATTCATCACACACTGCATGCTGCAAAATGAGTTACCCAAGCTGCATCTTAGACAGAAAAATTCTCATTTTAATTGGAGTGCAAGACTAAAATAGGTGGAAAGACCATAAACAACTTTGAAAAACAGCTTCGACTGCTATTTCACTGGTCAAGATGCATCATTCATTCATTCATTCTCTTTCAGACCACTTCTACGCAGCATTTTACTACACGGGACAGGGCTATTCATTAGAAACTGATTCCAGCCATTATTGAGTCTAGTCCAGGATCAAACTTGGGTATATCTTTGTGATTCAAGGTGCAAGGTGCTGCAGCTATGGACTACAGTTTAGGAAGCCAGTTGTTCAGTTACTACCTGCAGAAGCCAACACAAACAGCAATACTAGCTTGTTATGACAAAATAAAATAATAATAAAATAAAAATATAAATAATATAAAAATATAAATAAAATCAAAAATAAAAAATAAAAGAGGTTTTAAGCATATAAAACACCTAAAGCATCCCTTCCTCTGGAGGAGATGGTGCTGTAGGCAGTCAACTCATTCCTCAGCATGACCAGGATATGATTGGGATAGACAGGGAAGACAGATTTATCCTGTTTTCACATAGGCTTTGACTGGACAAGAATTCTATCAATTCTCAAGCACAGAAACACACTGCTGCCCAGAGAGGGATTTCAGGAAGTTTAGTGGTAGAAACTCTTTCTTTAATGGGAATTTATGCTGACTAAAAAGGTGTACATGCTGTCTCACAAACACTTGAAATCCTTAACAATTAGACCAAGGGAAGTCAACATAATACAGACAAAACAGTTTTAGTAGATGGGGATTGCAGGGCAGGTTGGGGGAATTATTTGCTTATTTGGATAAAATTCAGCACATATATACATACGTACAGAGGAGAGAACGCTGCAGTGATCCCTTTTAACAAATATAAAACAAAGCCATTTCTGATTTCTTCCAATCTTATTTGCAATAGGATGTTCTATGAATACACAATGAGTGTATCCATAGTCAAGACACAAGACACTGCTTTGGAAAACAAGAGAATCAGGGTCAACTTCTACCCATGTCAGCTTGGGGTACGGCTTCACTCAGGGGCCCCTGCTGACTGAACTGTGCCAAAATGAATGTCTTCCAACCTTCCTAGTTGAGACTGTTAAACTCAGGTATGCGCTCATACATGTTGAAACAATGACTCCTATCTCACCCTTAAACAGGAGGGTTGCATCACAAGCTATGTGTAGACATCTACTCTCTATCCTGATGAAGACGTGATGAGTGATCTATCTCTTAGAGAAGATGCCCGCCCTCTGCATACAATCTTTTTCCAGTGATACGCCTTACTCCTGGTAACACAGGCATCAGAAGCAATGATGATCAGAATTTTGGTTCAGAAGACTACCTGAGGCTGGTTGTGGTATACTTGCTTTTATATCTAGGCATGATCTTCTACCATATTTTCTTAGGATTAATTCCAACAAGGTTTCACCTAGCCATTCTCCACTTATCATTGTTACTTTACCTTTTGAAGTACTGCAGGAAAGAAGGAACTTTTATAATCCAAAATATCTACAGAATTTAGGTCAGAATAGCATTACCCTACAAATGCTATTAAATTACAGAAGGCTTGCTTTCTCCACCTAGTGGCTAAAATTCAAAGCTAATATTCTGTACCAGTGTCCTAAGGTAAAAAAGCAAAATAAAAAATAATAATGAAAAAGGATAGAAGATAAATCCCCCGACTCCCTTATACTTTTGGGGCTGCATTTTATCTGAAAAACGGACAAGGTTTTCCTTACCCCTTCCTCTCAATAAGAGAAATTTTGCCTTTTAAGGCAGATCAAGCTACATGGGTTTTTTGCCTCAGTGAAAGCTTTTAGCCTGAGATCCCTGGAGGTTCAAATCATCTGTTTTCTCATGGAAGAGGCAAAGGGCAAACAAATCAGCTTACTATTATGACACTTAGATCTGCCTAGATGCATTCTGAGCAATATGAGAAGAAATGTAAAGGTACTATTTTTCTTACATTTCTGCTTTTAAGCTAACTGTAAGTTTTCGTGACTGCCATAAAGTAGAGCAACCCAAAGCTCACAACCAGGTTGGCAAGAGCTCTCTTGGCCCAGAAGAGCAGGCTGGAGATTATGAAGCCTTCATTTATAGGAAAGCCACAGCCACATAATTTTGGTTACATCCTGTACGTTTACAGCAATAGAAACTAGCTCTAGAGCTGCACTTAGTGAATACCTCCAACAGGATTGCCCTTCATCTGGGTGACCCTCTTGCTTATACTTGGCTTTGTAGGAACACTATGTGCTTGATCTGGTTCATAGGCTACAGACTGGTTATTTCATGATTGTAGACAAATTTTGCTTCACATGGAACTACTTTCTAAGCCCAAATGAAATCAATATAAGGAAACAAGAATGCTGATGGCTCCTGATCTAGAACATAAAGCAACTGGGAAAAGTGACCAAGTTGCTGCCCTGCAAATTTGCTTTTATGAGCCCCCCTTCCTTCTCCAACTCTAAGTAGCAGTGAATACCAGTATCACTGCTGGGAACAGCTTACAGAAAACAAGCTCTGGAAGTTAAAATACAAATAGAATACAAACCCATTTGTAGTTCTATATGGTACCATTTACTTCAAGACACAAAAAAGAAATAGCCTCTCTTCCAATTACCTTTAAGGTAGGATTTCACCTAAATCTGGGTACCTCAAGTTGGACTTCCAAAGGCAGTGTAGTCTCCCAAGGCTTTCTTTGTAATCAAAGGTGCCTCCAGAGAGTGACTTATATGGCCTTTCTCAGAGGTTGGGTCAGGATGAGATGCATTGGCTTCTGTAAGGTCCATCTCCCTACAAGAGACCTAAGGAAGACTAGCTCAGAACCAAATAATCTCTAATGTTGGGTGCTAGAGTAAATTATTTGTATCCTAGCATAGTAGGACTGGAATTTTTAAATGCCACATGCTTTACTTTTTAACCTAAAGAACAACTAGCCTCTCAGAGTGAGAAAGGCTCAGAGCAAGTGTTTTATTTTCAAGATCAAAAGTCTAGTCAGAGTATTTTTCACTATTTCAGAAAAGGAGGGGAAGACAGGGAGGAAGAGGAAAGTTTTCTGTTCATATTTCCCACTCCATCAGCTAGTCATCTATTTGGTTCTAAGTTTCATAAAATTAAGACAAGCAAGAGACAGGAAATGCCAAGATAAGCTTTTCCACTTTCTAATGGCCTAGTCTAATGAATTTTGAGGTTTCATAGAAGTAGCCTGGCTCAGCAGGTGCCCACTATTTAGTGAGACATGCAGGTCTGATTGGAGACCACAGACTCCTCACTCACTACATTGTAACGGGCATGGCTCTGCAAAAATCATCACTATCATCTCTCTGGTAATGAGAAACAGTAGAAACAACTCCCTCAAATCTTAATATATAGGACAAAGGAACCAAGGAGAAGAGGGGCTATGCTGGACCTTGGCCTCACCAACTGGGAGAGGCTGGTACAGAATATGAGGCTGGAGGGCAGCCTTGGCTGCAGTGACAGTGAAATTGCAGAGTTTGAGATCCTTAGGGTGGCAAGGAGAGTGCAGAGAAAGCTCGTTACCCTGGACTTCAGAAGAGCAGACTTTGGCCTCTTGACTGATCTGCTTGGTGAAGTGCCATGGAATAGAGCCCTGAAGGGAAGAGGGGCCCAAGAAAGCTGGTTAATATTCAAGGATCACCTCCTCCAAGCTCAGTACCAAGCCCATAGTCATGTATGATACTGTAGTACATATTAGTTATATGCCTTCTGCACTCAGAGACAACATAGCCAAGGGGGGAAAAAAAAAAAAAAAGTACTTTAACCTACCTACTTTATTCACTGTTTTATTTTGGATTTCAGTATTTGTTTTCCCTCTCCAAACTGAAGTAAGAATAAAATAACCTGCATTTTTCTACAAACTTGTACAGAGTCACAACATCCTCTTCAACCCAAAGAGGTTATTATTATTTCAGGTCTTATATGAGTCATATCTACGGGGCAGTGCAGCACCAAGCCATAGATTGCAGAACAAGAGTCCCAGTGGACTTACATGGCACAGCACACTGCCATACAAATTCATCAGCTTGCTGATATTTGGTGCAGAGATAACAGGAATAATCTGACTGTGTTTGTGTAGTATTATATCCAAGTTAATCCAACTTTTCTTTTAACAAAGCTGATAAAGAAGTAGTGCTGCAATTTAGTAAAAGAACATGGTATAGATAAACAGCTGTTTTACAGAAGTTACCTCAGAATCTTTACTGCAAAAAAGCCAAAAATGTCTGTTGTCATACTATAGTTAAAAGCTAACTCAGAAGTTCAAGCAGTACATTACTGACAATACTTTTCTACAGTGTGAGCAAGATTACCGTAACCTGTTAAATACGATAAAATTGCTAGTCTCACTGCCTTCTCACTAAAATCTAGTTTAGTATCTGCCTTTTCACTGAAAGATAACACCAACCCAATGATGAATAATAGCTGACATTGCTAGGTTAAATCTCCTTTTCTATACTATCAAAACCCATGGTGGAAATCTTGAAGTAGTTCTTTTGTTAAATCCCTTACTAGCAATCTCCAATTTAAGTTTCCTCTATCTGATCAAAGGGGTAGAAGCACACACATCAATAGTACATACGGACAGAGCAGGATGACTCATGAAATCCATATCATTACAGGAAAAATTTGCAATTACATTTCAAGGAGGATCTAGAAATTCTTGTGCACCATGTCTGCTTTGTGAATTGTTTTAATGGCATCATCTCATCACAAAATGGATTCTTTGTTCTATGTCTCAGAACACTTGTGCTTTGGGCCAGGTCTATTTTATTACATCTTGTGCTACTTCTGCCCCCACAAAAAAGACACCCCAAATATAAGTAAGGACATTCCCTTTTTCATCTAAGAAATTACCCAAATATTTGGAATCTAATACAGGTTGGCAGAAGTCTCACAGGCAGGCTGCAAGAAAGAGCTGTATGCATTTCCCATTCAGACACATGCTATTTTTAGATGATACTGGCTCACTAGTCAAGCAAGATTTATTGCTATCCTAAAGGTGAGATGGAAGGGCAGTATAACCTGTCGCTGAATCAGTAAAAAATTAATGTTAGTGTTGCAAACATGAGAGGTTTTTGCCTTCACTCTTTGAACATGTTGTTAATATTATCTGAGTTACTTAAAGGAGAAGAGGCATTCTGGTTTCATTTTGGTTTTTTACAAGGAATGCTTAAGATCCTACTTAGAAACACAAGTTATTTGTGTGCATATGCTACAGCCAGCAGGCAAAGGTGATCATGTATTCATATACCACATTTCCACCAGAAAGACAATATGTTGGTGATATAAATGACAGCTACTTGCACTGCTTAGTCTTCAGACCTGGAAAGGTTGTTAATAGTATGCACCAGAATACTTCTTCTTCTGTGCTTAGGGGACTGAAATTAAAGCTATTGGCAACAACATCTTTGTAAAAGGTAATTGCAGGTCAAAATACAAGCACAAATAAGAAATCAGAAAAAAACCCTGGCTATAATCAGCTAGTTACTTGGGTGGGGGGAGAGGAAAGGGATGAGACCTGCTATCATAGACTCTGAGCCTCACTGGCTCTGCCCCTTCCACATTGTTCCAAGCTATTTCACTCTGCTGAAGCAATTTCAAATTGAAGTGATTGAGACTTTCAGAGCCTGATTCCCCATAACCACACACCTTGTATTTCTGCTGCAGTTCAATTTCATTGTACAATGTCTTACTTCAATTGTCTGCTTGAGCAGACAATTAAAACAGTACCACCTTAAGCTTATATTCTACCAGCTACTAGAAGGAAATCCAGATAAGAGATCTACTTCAAAGAAGAGCTACTTCAAATAAAGAAGAGTATGTAAAATCAGGACCTTGAGACAAAAGAAACAGTGTATCCAAACCTGGTTTTATCCCAAAAATATATGTTTCAGTTTTCCGATTTAGACTGGTACTTAGGACTGAAGCCATATTTCAGTTTAGATACGATCTTACAAGTCCATTTCAGATTGCTTCACTATACTTAAAGTTAGTGAAGTATAAGGTTATACTTATAGTCAACTTAAAGTTCGACACATTATAAGTGCATAAATGAACTGTTTCTTAATGTTGTCCAGACAGATAATCTCCAGCACACCACCTTTTCTGTGGCAATGGGGTAGTTTGAACCAGTAACATTTTGCCTGTAGAAACTATGTATCCTTCAATTCCTGCGTGGTGTGATATCAGCTGTAATTTCCAGATGAATCTCAGACAGACTGATAGCTGAAAGCCTGTAGCTATGCAGCCTGTGATATATGCCTAACTCTCATCTACAAACTGCTCTTAAGAGCAGCTTAGTGTCATAACAGACACCGATCTGAATGAGGAACTTGCTGTTCGTGGGTAGGGTTTTTCTGCTGTTTTCTGTTTGTTTTTAAATCATATGCCCCACATAGTTAGGCTATCTGTATTGTAATCAACACCATAATCAACACCATAACATGCTTTTTTGGTAAATATCACTCATTCCTCACTTTACTCTGATATCTTGATACTTTTTCAGCTGGTTTCAGTGTTCAGATTCCCTACTTCAGCTATAGCACCAAAGCATCTCTCACGATCTGCTTTCACAGCAAAGTTACTTCAAACTCCATGAGTTCCCTTCTCATCTCCTTCCTACCCCAGTAGATACCAATACATAAAGTTCAAGTGTGCACAGGGTTATGCCTAAGTGACTCCTAAAGTATATTGTGAGTGCTCGGCAGTCCTGCTCAGCAGCAAAACAGCTGAGGGAGCAGAGGAGCATCTATTACATTCCTGTTCGACCCATGCACTCAGGAACATCCAGGACATGCTCCTGTGTCTTACACTATAAACATAGTCTCAGTCACCCAAAATTAAAAAGATGTGCCAGATTCATGACAGGTATTTGACACATTCCCTATTATTAATTGTGCTGCTGAAACAAGGACAGTAGTTGGGGGCTTTTTACATTTTTCTATTGTTTTCTGCCCATTTTCTAGTTTGTTTTTTGGGGTTTTTTTTGTTTGTTTGTTGTTGTGTTTTTTTTTCCCTAGGGAAACAAGCCATTTCTGTTGTTTAACAAGCCGCAACTAATAATTTCTGAGTCAGTTGGTTAATTTTACTAAATTTGAGTGTGAGACAGAGGTCTCACAGTAACTGTATATTTTTTTAATACACCTTTTTCCCCACTCAAGGGCAGAAGGGAAGTTCAGACAGGAACATGGATACGGGTGATGTAGCACTGAAAGGCTATTTAGCCTAGACAAGCTCGTCATTTGGCACCCATCTACCAGGCAGCCAGTCAAACATGCAGCTCTGACCCAGCCATAGTATAATAGACTTCCAGATATGAAGGGCTTCAGTGGGGAGAGATTAGAGAGGTTTTACAAGGGAATAATAAGAGTGCAATTGGGGAAACAGAAAGACATGTAAGTATTACAACAGGAGGCCAGTGGGGAAGTGGGGAAGTAGGGAAATGAAGAGGATGCCAGATTCAAATCCACAGGAACTCAGGCTTCATTAACTCAGCCACAACTGATTTACTGTTCTCAGTATCCCAGTTGAGAATTACAAAACAAACAAACAAACAAACAAAAAAAAAAAAAAAAAAAAAAAAAACAAAAACAAACCCCCCCCCCCAAAAACAAAAAACCAGCCAAAACCCATAGCTTTATTTATTCTTCCCAGTTTACTTGTTATTTCTACAGGACAGACCCCAGTTAAAGTAAGTGCAACACCAACAAATTAAGCTTTTCACAATCATACACATAAACTTAACAACTCTCTTCCAACTTCCCATACAGCCTCAGAAACACATGCTATGAAGAAGGGATAGGCAGAGAACTAATGCTTATTACTTCACATTGGTCTCTGAAAATGAGATGTCTATATATACCTTCAAATAGTGATGCAACACTGTCTTTGTATGGCTGCACTCATAAGAAAAAAAAATCTGAAAATTAATCTTGGTGGGAGATGGGCTAGATATTGGTTAAGAGGATGAATTTGTTAATATGTTCCTCTTCCTTAATAGCTCTAAAGTAGGTACGAAATTGTGTACCATGTATTTTGTATAAAAATAGATTTTCTATTAAAATGACAGTCCTATAAAAATATTGCAGCATCCTTGGAATTCAAAGGCAGTCATACATCATAACTTCATCTCAGAATGCACACTGACCATGTTTTATTATGTGTTTTATTTCTAGGAAGCATATCCTACTGAGTATGTTGACACTGCAATGTAATACACATATATTAAGTAAACATAGGAAATTACTTATCCTCAGATATAGGTGCACAGATTCCACTCACTTTAGTGACTACACAAGGGTAGACCTAGACCCCTGTTTTCAGTGTAAGTTCAAATGAAATATTAAGTTTACAAATGAGAAAGCAGATAGAAAAAATGACACTGCTCTGTCTTAAACAGGAAGAAAATGCTAGGATATACTTCTACTGTATGTGATGAGTTGTCAGTTCACTCGTAAGAAATACTTAAGTATAATTATTCAACTCCTAGTTTAGCTAATTATAGACTAAGAATCTTAACTGATGATCTGGCATCCTTCTGCTATTTATAAATAAATATTATAATAATTTCATCATTAATGAAATGATGGTAGTTTATAACAGTTGAAGTATCATGGAGTAATTATTGGCCCTGCCCTATACACTTACGGATAATTCATTATCAGTTATTTCTGAGAAAGTTACATTCCAGATTGTGTCTTCTAGATCTTAGGAGAAAAATACTAAAGAATCAGGTCACAATTCTGAAGTTTCATTCATTGGATTGAAATACACTGCTTTAATATGATTTAATTTTTTAACTGGAGAAACTACCGTGATTAAAAAAGACAAAATGACGCTTTATTTTAGCCCCAGAAAACATTCTCTCAGGTACTGAAAAATGTAACTATAAGGTGTAGTAATACTACACTTTACAGCCTTCATTTTAGCTTTGTCTGAAATCAAATCAGCTGCTACATTCTCATGTTTTAACATGTTCACCTGACAAAACAAGCTTTCTGGTCATTAAGCCCTTCCCTAAAACTGCAATAAACAAAATCAACAACCTGCTCCCTCAAACCAAACAGAAAACTCCCCACAAACCAAATAACAACAGAGTAAAATCTTGTGGCGCTGACTGTCAGTGTTAAATTCCATACCAAAAAGAAGAGTTTTCTTTCCAGAGGTTTGTTTGCTTTGGTAACTGGTGGCCCTTCCTCTTGTGTTTTAAAGCCTAGGTTTAACAAAATGACAACTTAAAAGCCCTCCTTATTCACAGCTTGAGGTTGAAATGGAATCAAACCACAGCTGGAATGACTTTCCAAATTAGCAAGGGAACCTACTGTTGAAGTAAACTATTACCCTGCATGTGTTTGTGCATACAGTCTTATTTCCTCATACCCACAACTGGGCTAGCTATCATTTACTCACCTCACAAAGCTGCCTCCTTCCTGTTCTTCTCAAAGAATTTAGTTAAAACAAAAGAATACTCAACAAAAAGTCTTTTGTGCTTGAAAGCACTTTGCCACTTCGAATGCCTAAACAGCATCACATCATTTAGAAAATAACAAAAAAGTCTTGAATTGTTCAAGGAAAACACAGTGGGCTACAGTTTCAAAGGGGCTGTGCAAAAGCTCTGAACATCTCATGTCTAGCGGGTGCTTAATATGGCATGAGTAGTTGTACACAAAAGGCCAGGGCTGCAATCTCACCAAGGAAACACCCAGTGCAAATAGCATAGATCAGCCAGCTTGCATGTCTGCTAAGCTCTTAACATATATGCAAAGTGAAGAGGTTTTTATTGAATGCACATTCTGGAGAGACTAACAGATGTAACTACTTAGACATGGGAAATCTAAGTCACAGAAAGGCACAAAACCATAACAAGTCCCTCAAACAGTTAACAACAGAGACAGAACATGTCCTTCCTGTTCTAACTTTCCTACCCCTGCACAGAAGAATGCTGAATTTTAACGGAAATTAACAGAAATTACCTAGTTACTGGGCTAACTTGCTTACAGGCATTAGCATTCACAAAGCAGCCTAGCATGCAGAGATATACAGTGATTTCCCAGATGTCTCTTGATCATTTTAGCCATGATTTTAGTTCATACTGAAATCCACACACATCATCAGTAAATATGCCCCTTACAGAGATATTTCAGAGCTCAGGAACAATGAAGAAGGGCGGGCAAGAACAGCAAAGCTGCTCTGCAGCTCCTGGGAGATGAAGGGAAAATATCACACACTAGCAACTGTGTATATCTATGGGCTGCAGTCATTGCATGATCGCACTTTACAACCCAAATTCTCCATGCTGACAAAGTTTAAAATAAAAGAAGCTAAAAGCAGGAATTTCATAACAAAACAAAGGGCACATACAGGGCCTAAAGCAACTGGTAAAGTTGCAGTAACAGCAAACATGAGACCACACATCAAGGTATGGCCACCCATTTCTACACAGCCCTGAGGGTAGGAGCTGCATGCCCTTTCCCATCTTCCTGCCCGCAGTTGTGTCTGTGCACCGCATGGGCTCACTATGAGGGACAGCATGTAGGTGCTGGCTGTGACTGACTGTGTACTATTTTCCAGCTGAGCTCCTGGGGCTGCTCAGGTGATACCTGCTGCCTGGGAAATGTGATACTAGGAGTCCATGAGCAGCTGGTGAGGCTGCCTGTTACCTACAGTATGGCATAGCTTGCAGGGAATCCAGGTGTTAGTTTTGGTAGTAAACCCCAAAGGCAGGCAGATGTTATTGTGCTTCCAATACCGCAGTGTGTGTTTTTAATAATTTAGAGGTGGATTTTTTCAGAAGTTTATCTTGCTTACTAATAACCCAGATTTCCTTTCCATAAATTATTGCAAATGACACAATGTCAAAAGATGCATAGAAGAGACACAAGCCCAGGGCTTTGGGTTTCTTTTTTCACCCCTAAAAAACCCCAGAAATCCCAAATTAATTCATAACATCTCCTTTTTTAAAGCAGTTCCTTACCTGAAACTGCTTCTCTTGGCAAAGGATTTACCTTAGGATCAGAGATCAGTGGGCCGAGACAGGATGGCTGCTGCAGGTTAATGTAGAAGCAGCAAGGATCACAGCTGGTCCTGCCCAAGGAAAATAACCTTGATGAGGAAAGAAGGCAGTGGTATTTATGTTGTGAAAGGTTGAGGCTACTGAAGCTGTGATGGACAAGAGATGTAGGCCTCTCTGGCCAACAGGGGTCACACAGTACCAAGTACTAATGACTACAGCAGTTAAATGGACATGTGTACACAGATCATGGGTGGCATGGACTGCCTGTGCTGGCTTTTGTGCTCAAACACATGCTCTTCAGTCACTCTGATGTGAAAGTGATGACTTGTAATAACCAAACTTTTCCTGTTTCTCCAGACTTTCTGTTTCAACTTCTATGCAGCACTCCAATGAGCTCTTTAAGTACATGTTGCTTATACATTTCCCATGTGCATGATTGGTGCAATGTAACTTTCAAAACTACTTTCCTGATCAGACTTAGTAGAGTGAGAAAGTTGGGTTGGCAAAGGAGTATTAGACTTAGTGGCCAGGAAAACCTGGAATTTATATTTTTGAGTTTGTTATAATATAAAAAATGGACATGAATCAAAACAATCATTTTGGGGAAAACTTTAGATCCACGATACATTGGGGGAGGGAAGGTCACCATGCTGTTTTTGTTTTGTTTTGTTTTCTGGTATTCTATCATTCAGTAGAATCAATCTTCACTTAAAATAAAAGATATGTGCTACTGCAATGTAGTACTGCTTTCGGGGGCCTATTTTTACAGCAGAGTGCTACATGGCATGAGTAATGTTTTACATTGACTGGCATGTTTTATCTTGCATCTGAAAGTACCTGCTATGTTTTGGGTGCTCCATCACTATACCAACAATTTTAATATTCCTAGCTCGCTAGCTTTGTTCCCTAACCTAAGTTTCCCCCCCATTTTTTCTGTTTATCTTCTCATTCTGTTTTCCAGCCTCTCCCTTGCACCACCCTCCTCTTGTTCTTTTCCATATATTGCAGCCCTTGAATCACACCCCTGTTGCCAGACAGTTTGTTCTTTGCAGTGCCGAATGGACACTTCAGAAGGCAGCGTGTCTCCTTTCAGGAAGAAACTGCTTATTTCACACACAGAGAGTAGCATCAATTCAGCACAATGGGAGAAATTACAGAACACAGCCTGGAGGGGAGGTCAATGAGGCAGAACACTGTTCTGGAGCATTCTGGCTTCATTTAACCTCTTAATAAAAGTAGGTTAGAGCATCCTGATATTAAGGACTGTGTGAAAATGGAGAAAAAAAGAAAAGAAAGAGAAGCAGGGAGAGAAAGGAGAGTTGGAAGGAGGAGGAGTAGGGAGTCCTCATCTAGGAAATGTCCTTGCAGATACTGCACATAGAAAGCCTTCCTGAAGTGTAGTACATAGTATTGTTTTATCATGCTCAGCTCAGCAGTTTGCAATTGTGCTTTTTTTTTTTGTCAGAGTGTAGACTGATAGTGAGGGGAAAAACAGGCCATCAAGACAAGACAGGTTTCACCTCTGAGTTATGATGGATATCTGTGATCCAATAAAGACATTTGAGTGGGATTTCGTAATACATTATTTCTGTTTTAATCAGGCACTATAAAGCAGCAACAGGACTTATATACTTCACAGCCACTTTGCATTATTGAACGCTCACAGTAGGCTGAAAGAGCACTTACAGCTCATCAAATTAAGCAAAAATGTACAAATTAAGTGTCATCAAGCCCACAAGCCAATGCATTTAGAGGGAGTGAAGAAGGGGAAACAGAAAAGAATTAAAGGATGAGGCATTAAAATGTACTTTATAGTATGCTCTTAAGAAATTACATTAATGACTGAAGAAAACAATTAACAAGCAGGTCAGGTCCACTCCTTGTACCAAGCTAAGACTTATTTCTATGCCTCTCCCTGGTCAACAATCTGTCTTCCCTGGTCATTGACTCTTGCAGTATTTCCAAAGAGCATGCTTTATTGTCTTCCACATATGCTGCAGCTTATATAGCATGTCTGTCATGTGATGGAGCTTACAGCTACAGTGTGGATACCAAGCTCAAGATCTCACATTCAGAGCCTGTTTTGCAAGGTACCATGTGGACCAGAGACACTGTTACATTATGAGCCAAAATCACAGCCTTCTGAATGCAGAGCAGCTTTCCTGTCACATAAAAGCCTCATCCAGGTTTAATGATCCCAGGAATTACATTTCTCCTCCCTCTCTCTCAGCTACTATTGAGGGTAGCTGAATGGAGACTCTCAGCTTGCTTTTCGGCATTATGAGTTTGCTAGTAACTCAAACACTATTCCTTTCCTTTGTTGCTGGTTCCTGAACACCCATCATAAATCAACAATGCAATTTTTTTTTCCCCATGATGACTCCCAGGCAAGTTTTCAATCCACTCAGTATTGCTTAGGCTCCCACTAAGACTGGAGACTTAAGACAGGCTGAAGGTGTCCTTGGTAGGAACTGGAGGCAGAAGGTGCCTGCCCATTTCAGAAAGGGCTGTAAATCAGTGCTTTAAAGGCATACATAGTGTGAGAAGAGGGCAGATTCACCATTGTGACAAGTAATCAGGAGGGAGGGAAGGAACAGCTGGGAACAGATGACATGAAAAATGCAACACTTTTTTTTCCTTCCATATACACTGCCTAAGACTATATCATTTCTGTTGGGCCTCTTATTGTCGTGATAGGTTACAGGAATTGCCACAAAGTACAGACAAAATTCATATTTAATAAAGCCCTGGAAGGAAGAGAAGCCCAAGAAAGCGGGTTAATATTCAAGGATCACCTCCTCAAAGCTCAGGAGTGATGAATCCTAGCAAAGAGGAATTCAGGCAGGAACACCAGAAGGCCCAAATGGATGAACAAGGAGTTCCCGGGCAAACTCCAGCATAAAAAAAGAGTCCTGCAGAGGGTGGAAACAAAGACATGTAGCCTGGGAGGAATATAGAGAAATAGTGAGAGCAGCCAGGGATCAGATTAGGAAACTTGAAGCCCTGACAGAATTCAATCTGGCCAAAGATACCAAGGTCATCAAGAAAAACTTTTATAGGTACATTGGGGATAAAAGGAAGACAAGGGAAAAAATGGGAAGGGAGACCTGATCACCTGGGACATGGAGAAGGCCAAGGTCCAAACAACTTATTTTTGCCTTGGTCTTCACTGGCAAGAGCTCCAGTAATGCATTTCTAGCAGGGACTTCACAGTAACAATTAAATATGGTTGTCCTCAAAAACAATAATATTATTTCAAATGTATGTGAACGTAAGACCTAAGACATTAAGCAGTCTGACAAATCCTGCTGAAGACTTTTCAGATCAAGGAGAGGTTTTGTTTCTAAAAGAAACTGAAACAACTGAGAATTAATTAAGAAAAAAAAAATGGGAACACTAACAATCAACTTTGTCAAGTGTGTTTTAAATATGTAACCCACAATATAATGAACAGTTTATGAGGGGTTTTTTGCCAATTTCTTTAAAAATTAATTTTCTGTGTGCATCATTCATTTCTGCTCATCTTTCTGTAGTATTCCGTAGTATTCTTACAGCTAAGGCATTTGATCAAGCTATTGAAGTCAAATTAAGATAAGGAAGGCAACCAGTTGGGATAGAAAAAAACATTCCTTTCGCATTTCCTACTAAAGCATTGGGTAGACACTCCAGATTGCAGTGGAACAGCTGGACTGAGAAGATTTCAAATTTGCATCCCAAGGAATAATCCTTTAATGACTGAACTGAATTTAAGAAGGACCATGCAGCAGGTACTGCAAATTAGAAATTGTGCTAGAAAGTAAATATTCATGATGTGCATTATCTCTTGAATCATCTTAATTTTAAATAGCACAGAGTGGCAGGACCATGAATGTGTCAAATACAGAAGTGTTATTTCTAGTGTCATCTCAATGTAAGGTGTTGGTTGGTCTTTCTCCTCCTTCTGTGCTAGGAGAAGAGGCAAGTAAGTTGGTGAGGTCTGTGGATGTCTAGCATTCATATATTTTCAACAAGGCATACATACCTATGCCTATGCTCGTATGCACATACATTTATCCAAATATATATACACACATACATATAGCTAGTGGCTATGGCTTACAGTCTGTGGTGCCATCTGGTGGAAAGAAATCAGCAGCAGCGTTACTGGTGAGTTAAAAATACAAGTGCAGGTATCCTTAAAATAAGGAAGGAAGGAATGAATAAAACTCTAAAGGAAGGGAGGTCAGATCTGTACGATTTATAGAAGTGGTAGTGTTTATCAAAAACCGATCAGTTTCAGTTTGTCTCAAAACCTAAAGCTTCTTACCTTGACTGTCCCCCAAGACTGTCATGCTCATTGATATAGGTCAGCTGTCACTGATGAGCTTTTAAAACCACAAGAAGCTTAAATGGGTTGTGGAAATATGTAAAGACTCCCTGAACATTTCTAACTGTTCCCCATCCCTGATTCTGTCTGAGGGATGGAGTCTTGCAGATTTACTGGAACAGAAAACATCTTCAGTGTCTTCAATGTCTGCAGCTCATAGTGAACCTTTTAACAGTGGGCAAGTATTTACATGAATCCAAGCTCATTTTTTTTTTTTTTTTGATGCCACATCAACTTCATCTGGCAGGAGCTGTCTCAATTTCTCTTAGTAGATGCACTTGGGATAGAAATGGGCTTTTGGAAAATAATAAGCAATCATTTATTTTAAAGATTACTTGGGAGTAATGTTTGCCGTGTAGGCAGACAAATGCAGTCTTCATGTCTTATTTGAAGGATTTGGGTTGGATTTCTCAGAATTCTCTTTAGTTTTTAATGAAAAAGATAAGCATAAATGGACTGGTTATTTTCTAAGAGAAAGCTTTTATCTTCAAAGACAGCGCTTGCATCAGAACAGACCAAGTTCTGAGGGAGTCTGTCTGATAAAAGTAAGGTCTAATTCTTCACTAGACTATGCAAAATTCAGTCATTTGGGAATATTCTTTTATATAGAGTTATTATATACCTGTGACTGTGTATTTACAATTACATTGAGGTTTAAGGATCAGGCATAACATTGCTAAGGCTTTCATGGCAGAAATAAAGGCAGCACAACCAGAGCACTGTAAAGAAACAAAAATAAAGCTGAAATGTTTATCAGTAAGAATGGTGACATCACATCTTTTTTGTATTCTTCTAAAGGTAGTTTGACCTATTTCAGCTTTCTTATTTTCAGATTAAGATTCTGAAATGAGTCAGTTAATTAAATAATGATCAGGGATGTTTCAAAAAAGGCTGGAAAGGTTGTCAAAGGTTCTGTGTTTCACAACGAAAATACTCTGGAAAGCAGAGACTGTAATTACATAGGCAAACAAGCACAGATACATGTCCATATACCAGCTGATAATTAGTTTCTGAAGTGGAGACAAATGTGTCTCCTACAGTACTTCCTTCCTATTCTCTTCCCAGGCTCTCTTGACTGTTTGCCCATTCAGTCGTTGTCTATTGCTTCCCCACTTCCTTCTCAGGTTCTCACAAGGCTCCATCCACCTCCCTGATAGTCATCATACCCTCTCAAAAAGGAGATGGAAAGGAAGTGGGGAAGAAATGTGCTCTGACTAAATAATAATCCCATCCCTGCTGAGATAACATCCTAGCCAATGGAGTTTTTCTTGATAAGGAAGGAGAAAAGTCCTGGATAAGATTTTACGACTTCAGTTGCGGTTAAGCCATCTTTATAGCTAGCAAATTAAATGTATTGCTTGCCCCCCAAAACTCAGCATTGTAAAAGAAGAGTTAAAATGTATGACTTCTGTTTCTGCCATTGCCTTATTTCTGCAATTCTTGCTTTTAGCTCTTCTGTTCCTTTGTTTCTCATTGTTTATATTACGATGTCTGAATCACAGGCTGCTACTTGTATCCAGTGAACTCAGCAGGATTCTTATTGACTTTCCTGGGTATAGAATTGGATTTACTGTCCATTGCTCTAATCTGTTGGATTACTTTCCTCCTGCTATTTCTTCCCTTTATGTAAATAAACAATGAATATAGGGAAGTTGTGCTTATTGGCTAATGTAGCTGTTAGTAGAATGGAAGGTAAACAAAAGCAATGACTATTTTGGGGAACAATTTTTGTCCATCTATAACAAAATCATCCATAGTTTTGACTGACTGGAGTTGTTAAAAAACAAACTTTCATTTACTACACAAGTGAAGCCTTTTTCCAATAACTGAAGTTCCCTCTTTCTGCCTTCCTGTGACTGAAATTCTCCCCTCACCCCATCAGCCACCAAATCTATTGGGAGAAAATTATATTTTTTTTCTCCCAGTTTTTCCTAACCAAGCTCCTTGTTTTCTGTGTAAGACCAAAAATAATTACTGAGAGAGCTGGGGGGATTAATTTGTAGGGCAGTTCAGCAAGTCCAGTAGTGAATGCCTGGAAGAACCTGTGTGTCCATTGTTACTATGATTAATGACTCTTATCATTGATGTGGAACCATAAAAAAACCCTGTAACTGGATGTAGAAGTGAAAAAGTACAAAATCAGAAAACAAAATGCAAACCAAGTCACATATGGGTACTGGTTTAGCCAACAGGGACGGAAGGAATCGGATCAGAGGTGTTTCAAAGATAGGCAAGAGGGGATATATTTTTCCCACAGTACCTCAAAATCACAATACCTTTCATGGCCACATGCATCACACTTCTTCTGAAATCACCTCTGCCTTTCCTGTGTCCTTGCACCATACTTGAAGGCATAATCTAGACTCCTCCGTGCTTGATTCTTCTGGACTGCTTTTGCTCCCTCTATGGTTGAATTCTGTCAGGTTTCCTATTATGTGCAGCAATCAGCACAGGAACTCCTTCAGCTGGCACCTTTCACACATTGCTTCTGGCTTCATTCTTAACACACCTCATAGGTATTTCCATTGCTTTTTCTGAGCCTTAATTACTGAAAATGTGCCTGAACAGTATCAGCTGACACTAAAATGATTTCCTCTTTAATGTCAATTGAAAAATGAGTTCCGTTTCTTGCTCCAAACATCACTTTCATGTCAATTATTTCATAAGCCAGGAGAGCTTTACCACAGCAGCCAGCTGCCATGGATGGAATTGTGCCTTGTCCAAGCTCTGCTAGCACACACTCAGCTGTTACTGGCATTCTGTGTTTTGAGTGCTCAGTACATATAGTAACACCAAGTACTTTGAATAGGTCTGCATTTGGTGTGGAGACAGTGCTGCACGGCACTACTGTGCAGATAAAAGGAGTAATGAAGTCTATTGCAAGGAAAGGGGGATCGGATGCTTCTTAAGTAAAGCTATGAGAGAGGACCAAGAAGTTTTTAGTTGTTCATTATGGTGAAAAGATTCCCTTGCTTAGGTCTTTGACCTCAGCACAGAGATAATTTTTCAAGTCTAGAGACTTGAACTTGTATACTTTTTATTCTCTTCTCCATAGACCGCATCTCTCCGCTGCGTCTATTGCACCAAATGGCACCTGCAGCTATTAAAAACGGGGGCAACAAAAACACAAGTTTGCACTGGCATGCAGTGAGGCAGATCAAATGTGTAAGCACATTTTATACTGAAAAGTGTTGTAGGAAGAAAGAAACAGGTTGTTGGCTGTGCAGTTTGCTTTTACATTCAAGTTCTGAGGATGGCTTATGGTTTAAAGAAGACTGAAGACAATGTTACATATTCCTGTCACATAAAATTACCATGGGTCTGTAAACATACCTGAGCATTCATTGATATCCACAACACACTGCCTTTCTTAAATGGCATTCTATAAACAGGCAGAAGCAAGCAGAACTTTGCAGAGGACTGAAGGCACCCATCTTTCTTGCCTGTGGTTAGTACTTTAGTCTGCAAACAAACTTATTACACAAGTGTGAATCTCGAAGTGTATAATTCTTTTTTAGTTCTTATTTTTTAATTTAGGAAGTAATTAATTTCAATAATTCAATTTATGGTTTGGTTTTGTTTGTCTGGGTGGGGTTTTTTAAAGCCTTATTATTTTAAATTCAGTTACCTCTATGTTGTCTTTCTTGGAAAAGTAAATCAACAGCCTAAAATATGAATGATACAGAGGAAGTCAAGAGAAACAAGTCTGAAATACTCAGGGCTATGGCAGTCTCTCTCACTGCAGTTCTACTAACGTCTATAGTCAGGTGTGGCTGTGCTGATGAAATAGCTGCGTGTGTTGGGGTGGGGGAGCAGGCAATGAGTAGTTCAGGGAGGAAGAAGACTGGGGCTTTATTTTGTAAATAATTTCTTTTGGATCATTCTAGATATCACTACTGGGAGAAGCAATCCTGCTATAAAATTATGTTTTTACATAACACCTCGTTACTGATAAAGTGAATGCTTGTCTGTGCCACAGTGAGAAGACAATTTTCTGTGCCAGGTGTTATGTCCTGCTATCTGACATTCAAGTTTCCTTGTTCCCTCACAGCCTGTGTGCACCTCAGTCATCCGTCCTGCTTCGGTTCTTTCCCTTTTATCTGTGCATAGAATTAATCAAAGTTATTTGCTAATTCATTCACCAGAGCAGCTCATGCTTGGTCTATCTCTACCTTCCTAAACTGTAGCTGTCTCTAAGGAAAGGCAAAAAAAGGCAGAGCCTCACCAGGCTGTGAATTCTCTTCCATGATAGGGAAGGTAATTTCCTGCCTCTTCTTCTGGGGAAGTTTGTTGATTTTTGCCCCATTTTGTGCAATTACCTATAGCCTTTAATACTCCTACTCAGCAGATGAACTGCTAATCTCAGCTAAGCAGTTTATCTTACCAGACTGAGCTATGATGCACAAATCCCTATTTTTTAAAAAGAGAACTTTTTCCAAGTTGAATAAAAAATAATATGCTTTGGGAAGAAATAACTAAAGAAGTCCCAGTAGAGAATCCAGTGTGGTTATAGCTTGGTGTTTATGCTTTGGGTACTATTTGAAGGTTTCTCCTAGGTGCTGTGTAGACAAGTAATGGAAATCACCTCAGAAAGTTCACACTGCATGCCAGATCAGATGCGACATGTGGATGACAGATAAATGAGCTGGAAGTAGATTGGCAGAAGAAGGGAGTTATAATAAAATAAACTAGAATTTAGCTGAAAAGCAGAGATGTTGCTTTTGCAATTACATGATGTAGTGTGGGTCACCACAGCTGGAGGAAGTTTCTGACACCTTTTTGTTGTTTTTTTGGTGAAAAGGGAAGACTTGCTCTCGTACTTTCTGTCACAAGGAGCTGGCTGTGAAAGCTGAAACATATTACAGTAATAAACATGTTTCGTGCAGCCAGGGCTGGCAAATGGAAGGACTATTGCTGCAACCCAGGGAAGTCCTTGATGCAGAAGGACGCCTTCTTTGTCTAGGGGCCTTCTGCACCTCTGTGCGGGGGCAAATTCCTCATTAGGATCACAGGCACTGTTGCCAGTATGCAGTGAGCACCAAAAGGGTCGTTCCAAGGAAAAGCAAGGAGAAAATATCATTTGCAGAAAACACCTCCAACATAATCCCTGCCCCTAATGCAAAAGTAAGACAAAAGAAGAGACAGATTTATGGCTAGCTCACTGCACAAGTCCGTAAAGATAAAAGGTTCCCATATAGGTTATGTTTAGGTGAGAGCCTCTTCTGCGAAGACAATTCAGTTGTCTTGAGTAGTAGACTGCCAACCCTGTCTCAGTCATTGCCATAGACAACATTCCTCACTAGTCAGAGCAAGCACAAAGCTTTAGAAGCACTTAAAGGTCAGTCAGGACTCAAACATACGGCTTTTTGGATTGAAGAAATATCTCATCCAAGGCTTATGGGGCTGCTCAGGAGTGAATCCTACATCTCAAGATGATTTTAGTGGCAGAAACTTCATCAACTGAAACTAGTGGGTAACTGTTTTTCTAAATAGCTGTAGATGTGTCTTCTGAGCATATTTTCTTCTGGAAGAAAGAGAACTGGCTATTCTCCAAGAACTGTCATCTGCAAACAGCTGTTTACATCCTAAGGCCCTCATAGTACAATCAATATGTGAAAAGGAAATGGATTTTGGAAGGCAGTCTTCAAACTTTGTGCTATAGCCAGCTATTACTGTGAAAAGTAACCAGCAACACTGAAGCCCACTGTAGTCAGCTTTTTCTGAGGGTCTAGCAGAAATACAAATCACTTAATGGATTAAGCGGATCATTTTCCTTTTTGCCTCATAAGCCCAGCAGAACATGTCTGTAGGGTACCCAGTTGAGACTGGGGCCTCTGTATTACTCAAAAAAATATTTATTTGCTCATTTGGAAGCATGCATGGGACATCCCTGGCGGTGTTGAAGGCCAGGTTGGACAGAGCCTTGAGCAACATGGTCTAGTGTGAGGTGTCCCTGCCCATGGCAGGGGGGTTGGAACTGGATGATCTTAAGGTCTTTTCCAACCCAAACCATTTTGTAATTCTATAATAGTGAGGAGACACAGCTGAGAAACAGAGAAGAGATGCTGCAAAAATGAATCATTCTTTTTTTTCCTTTTTTTTTTTAAGCAAGTGGTAACTTTCTGGCCTTCTCCAAGACTCACCTCTACAGCCAGACTGTCAGGGTGATTGTTAAGAAAACTGTTCACTGCTGGAACTTACAGTACAAATGGAGAAAGGAAGCACTGGATCAGATCTCTGCTTCTCCTGATAGCTTATTCAGATCTGCTCACTGTGCAGTGAACATTAAGGCTCAGGTAAGTGTTTGAGTGACTCTGAACAGGAAGATATGCATATGTTTACCTATGCCAAAGGCCACATACTGCACCTGAGAACACACATACGCAATTCTGACTCTGTTGGCTGTGTTGCTTTACCTTCCTCTAACAACTTCTTTCTTTTTTTCTCTGGCTAATGATTGATGTGCTTATGTCAACTGATGAGATCTGGCTAGTCCTGTTTCAGCCTCCTACTCTGTTCTAAAAAGGGATTCAGTGGTGGCCAACCACCTCCTTTATACATCACCAAGATTAACTAGAAAGTAATCATATCACGTGTGGAAAACTCAGAGCTGTGTTCCACTAGAAAGTATGTCACAGGAGGTTGGCAGAGAGGAGAAGTTGCTCTGAGGAAGAGATCATCCTAGTGGGCTGCTGTGTGCTATAGCACAACTGTTAATAAGGAGGAAATGATTTGTGAGTGAAAAACAAAGGATTAGATCCCACACGAATGATGTTCAAGGAGCTTACACAATTGTCAGTTGGCTGTGTATCAACAGCTGAATTTCACACAAGATAGAGAATATATTGACTGATAACAAATGGTGAAATAAATCAAATAATAGGTGTAAGCCATGCCTTCTATCTTTTTCTCACACACTTCTATTTTGCAGCAGTATTTCAATGCAGCAGAGCTTAGGGCCTCAGCTTGCCACAGTATAAACACTAGCCTCTTCAACTTTAAAAATCAGCTACATCATTTTAACTAGACAAACTTTCAATTTCTCCATTTAAACTGGTGCACATACCCAGTAGATTCTTTAGTTATTACTTACATCCCTTTAAATAAGTTCAGTGATGTACTAGTGCAAAGCAAGCTCATAAAAGTGAGCATGCTAGGCAGATGTTTATACGTACACATTTGTAAAGGAAGGATGTGGTTTGGTCCCAGCATCTTTGCCCCAAAGTGGAATTTTATTTCAGGAACTTTGTAACACTGGTAAACAAACCTTGCTGACCATGTCTGTATTTCTCTTAACTGAGAGGCTCTGGGAGGGCTTAGATGGAGATCTGCCTGTCTCCTGCCTGCCTCCCATCAACATGACTGCCTTGCATGCAGCAGTGGCAGCACGCTCCCTGCCAGGCAGGCTTGCCACTTTCCAGATAAAATCACCCATTGCGTGCATCCTCAGGACCACTTCCATTACTCATTAATTACTACTATAGTTTGTGCTCTGCTAAGTTAAATGGAGATTTTTGCATAGCATACAGTGTTCTCCTGAGGACCAGACTGCCAAGACCCCATGGCACAGAGAAGGGCTGCAACAAGTTTACCAACAACCAGGCACACACATTTGTGTCTTGGTTTGTTTGCCACTTTCAGTAACTTCTGCTGCAGCCCTGTCTGTTCTCCACCCTTTGCTTCTGGGTTTGCTGATCATTACTGGCACATTGAGACCTTGCTTTTCATTTGCAATCACCAGTCACCTAAAATGCTACAAATAAAATGTGTTTAAACTTGCTAAGTGTGGAATTATCCTACAGCAGCTGTTTTGTTGTTGTTTTCCCCCCAACCACCCCCACATCCCCGAAATCTCAGGAAGTGACAATCAGAGCCCATGGCTTTCTCCAGTGGAAGTCATAGACTGCTTTGTGTTGGAACTGCCCTTAAGATTCATCCAGTTCCAACCCTTCTGCCACAGGCAGGGACACCTTCCACTAGAGCAGGTGGTTGCTCCAAGCCCTGTCCAACCTGGCCTTGAACAATGCCAGGTATGGGGCAGCCACAGCTTCTCTAGGCACCCTGTGCCAGTGCCTCACCAGCCTCACAGTAAAGAATTTTTTTTCCCTATATCTAATCTAAATCCAGATGCATACTACTGATAAACATGACTCTGGACCAAGAGGACCAAGAGAAGAAGAGGAGAAATCCTTCTTACCTGCACTTCTGTGGAAGATGATGCAACCCCCCCTTCGGCTGGTTCCATATGCAGGCAGCCAGCCAAACTGACAGATGACAAATCCAAAACCACGAACACCAAAGTTGTTAGTGATATTGTTAGTAGAATTTGAAGTGGAATTATCTTGGAAATAGAGCAATCCTGGAAGTGAGAAAGCTGAGCCTAACACAGAGCATCAGCTATAAACTACCTTGGTACTGCCTGTGTTGGTGGGACAAAGCATCCAACTTTTTGCTGCTCTCCCACTCAGCTACTACTCAAAGTGCCAGGCAGGCTGTAGCTTCAGCCTCCTGCCATCCTTCTTTCACCATCATCACAGCCAGCAGCAATGGACATTTCATCATATGTGCAGTTGAAAAAAACCCTCTCACCCACTTCCTCCTCCCATTCCTCCGTCTTCTAAAGATTTCTTGGACATTCCTGATTAGATTGATGGAGTGAGAAGCTCACCAATGAACATTTCATTAGGCAGAAAGAATGAAAAGGAAAGTGTGCAGGCAATCCCACAAAACATGTTTAGTGCTGAAGGAGACAGCCATATTACTGGTAGGTAAAGGGAGGAGTCAGTGGGTTCCAGCATGTGAATAAAGCTGCTTGGCTGGGGAGGAGAGTTTCTGGACACTTTCAGCACACCCTTGCCTTCATCACAGAAACAGCCCTCATGGGAAGAAATGCACATGGCAACATAAATGACTGAAGCAGCCATGGGGAAGTGTGCCAAATAGCTTTCTCGTTCCCCATGAGATGTGGCCAAGGAGGCAATTTACCTTCCAGTTCCCTTTCAAGATAAAGTACGGTTCGCACTACCGCTGCTTAGGCTGTTCTTATTCCATAAATAAAGATTTTCTGTCTTCCACGTAGCAACTTTTGCCCTGAAGTCACTCTTTAAAATAAGCCTCAGAAACAGAGGCAATATTCTAGCAGGTTCACAGCTGAGAGTCTGTACAGCAGATATCTCTTACTATTAAACACTCAGTTTTGGAGTGAGAAGACCTTTCTCCTGTATTTCACCTCCTACAATGCGGGTGATTGTGCTGCTGATAGGGCCACAGAGCTGTCCTGCCTCTCCAATGCTTTCATTCTATTTGGTGAAGATGCGGAGGAGGGACACTTCGCTGCAAAGCCTTTCTACTCCCTCTGTGCTCATCACAAGAGCCACGGCCTTGGGAAGCCTCTGCAGGAAGGTGCCACAAGAACAGAGTCACCCAGCTCTTTTCTTTCTTTATTTTTTTATTGAAAGCTTCATCAAAGAAAACAGAAGTTTAAACCTAACATCCACTGATCTACAGAAAGCCCCAGGAGTGGGAAAATGGCAGCTATTTAGGATTGTGGTACAAATGGAAAACATCAAAAAAAATCATAGCAGTACAGATCTTTCAAAGACATTCTGAGACATCAGCACACAGATGCCCATATAAATAAGATTCATAATTTAATGTACCACAGAGGTTCTGCATTCTACATTTTGGCTACAGTGAGGTGTGTAAGGGCTTTAAAGAACCTCTGTTCCATTTGTGTGATGCATGTTTTCTTGATAGGAAGTTCATCTGCTTTCAGAGTTGCTTTGATTTTTCTTACAGACAGAATCTGTTCATTCTCCTTTAAAAAGGAAAACATTTAAAAATTCCTATATGAATTCTGTATGCTTCCTGGCTTTAAAATAAAATAAAATAATTTTGCCTCCATAATATAGCAGAATTTTCTTCCACTCTGGAATACAGCATATTTAATAATACTTCAGTTACATAAAGATCATGTTATCTTCTCTAGGCTGTATTTTTTGGGCTTTTAAAAATATAACTGACTGTAAATTTCACCAAATACATAAAATTATTATCCAAGAGAAAGACACTTAAAGGCATAAATTAATGTTGGCCAGATTCTCTCTTAAGGACAACAGATCCAGATCTTGGAAGGTGCTTACACCTTGCAGGCTTTGGCCCTACAAGGAAAAATGGATTTGTGAACCCTTCAAAGGCTGACATTTTTCATTTCATTACACATTTTTATTAAGGTGAAAGAACTCAGCTGTCACTGTTGGGGAATTAACAGCTGAACTGAGCAACTGAAATAAACACAATAATTTCTCTCATCATGGAAAGCTAAACCAACACTGGGATTTTTTTTTTTTTAACTTTTCTCTCATATTTTTCTGTTTAATTTTAAAAAAAGAGCATGTTAATAAAGGGGAGAAGAAAGGGTCTCTTCTGCCTGCTTTGAGGCACAAAGGTGAATAAAACTCTGGGGTACATACAGCACTCTAGTCTATTTAGGTGATGGAAGCAATATGGAAAAAGTTGGTGCTCCTTCTGAGGGAAAAATAACTCTCCTTACACTGCATCTTTGCTGCTTGCTGAGATTCTAGAAATCTGCTCAACTGAGGGAGAGAAGTCTGCTGCTCACTCAGCTCTCCTGAGAAAGTGTGAGTGCATGAGTGTGTGTATGCGTATTAGAAATGAAAGGTATCTTTGTTACTAGAGTCAGTTGTCATTAAACAGAAAAGATTAAAACACCAAATGTCAGCATCTTTGTTGTTTTCTGTTTTGCATTTCCATCACACCGTGACCATTTTCTTAGTTAATGTGGGCTACTGAGAATGACCAGGAAAATCCCTTACCCTCTGGCACTTCTTTTCTATCCGGACCAATTTCATGTCAAATAAAGTTTTGAAAGGAAATGTTGACCATGTGTGTATCAAACATTACTATCTTCAACTACCACATTTGGTCTCATCACTACAAATGGATTGATTCATTACTTTAAGCACATTATCACTTTTTAGCATGACTGTTGCTATAGGTGGAGTTCAGCCTAAACCTGTTTCACCCATGTCAACCTCAGCATTAAAATGAAGTGGCATGAGGAGCACCATCAAGCTTAAAGTCATGAAGCATGGCAATTTGTTAAACACTTAGTATCAGTCTTATCCTTCAGTACCATAAACAACATAATATAGATCCAAATACTATGACATATTAAAAATAAACTTTATTACAATGCAGGCTTCCTCAAATTTGCTGAGTTTTGGTACACATACATACATAAATAAACCCCTTCATTTGATTTTTACTTGAGTAAAAATCCATTTGAATGCTTCAGCCCATTGCCCATTGAAAGTTTAAGCCCTCACTTCTCTAATCACCAGCCTTTATCTTCCACAGTTGGGCATGCATCCATAGCAGAAGATGATACAATGTGATGCAATTGCTCTCAGATATGCCTCATTCTGCATTACAGTGCATTTCTTGACCAAACACAACCAAGGCAGTCTCTTGGTAAACAGAACTATACAAGTTAAGCACAAGCTAAGGACATTTCAATAGTCTGTTTCACTGGAAGGCAGTAAGAGGACATTCACAATTAGAGGCCTGACTGTCACAGGTGAAAAGTGCTTACAAAACCAGCAGTAGAGCCAGATAGGAAGGAGAGTCCCTCAGCAACCTCACTGGGAACAGACTTCTCAGTGCCCTGATCTACACTCGAGTCAGCACCTGCAAATACAACACTCTCTTCAGTTCCACTGTATCATCTTTTTTCCTCAATGTTAAGTGACGAGCCCAGGTATACAGAATTTTCTAGCCATAATTCATCATTTTATGACACCCCTTTTGTATTGATCTTTTCAGGTAAAACCAAAAATACCAAACCTGAACATCCAGATTTTACTATTTACAAGTATTCAGGTGTGATGGAAAGTACATACGCAGTTCAGCTTATGGATTTAATGTTACTTCTAGACCTCTGGGCCAGGCACCATTGCCTTAGACTTCTACAGTTGCTTCTGCAACCTTTCAGGAACCCTCCTGATATTTAAAGCTAAATTGGTAAGACAGACAGATATTGACTTTATAAATTCAGGTCTTCCAAAAAAAAAAAAGGAAAAAAACAAAAGGAAAACAGAAATTCAAACAGATAATAGTAATAGTAATAAAATCTTCCAAAAAATCTTATTAGCCAGAACACAAAGAAAACCAGTTTCAGATTTCAGAGGCCACCAAGTATTCCTGTCCTACAACAACACTCATGCAGTGTGTTGTTTTTCCACTGTTCTCTTTTACCTCATCTTATTTTACAAATAAGTTACCACTTTCTGATCATTTTGTATGTTCCAAATAAGTTTTTTTCTTACCTTATAATCTATGACTGTTTATATTCAAGGTCCACATTGTTTACAATTCAAGGAATTTCAAGTACCAGCTCACTGCTTTTTTTGGGATCAGTAACATGATCAGCTGTATTTAAGGGATCCATTTTCTTTCCTTCTCTTCTTCCTCTACTTCTTTGCTTTGTTTCTTTTTATTTCAAACACTATTGAACATTATAGCATGGAAAAATAAGGGAACAGTTCTAATACAGAATGCACTTGAAACACTTTAAAGTGGCAGGCATCATGTTACTGTGATGCCTGTCGGGCTTAATAAAAAACACTGAGATTGTTTAACTTTGCTGAAAAAATAAGAAAAAAGTTTCTGAATGTATAAATAAAGCAGCAGAGTTCTGAATAGAAACAAGAAGGTACCTCAGCATATTCATCAGCCACATGGTAGCTACCTTGTAGCCTCATTGTTGATAGTAAATGAGACTTTGTGTGTCACATTAGAACTAACACAGAAACAAATGTGTTTATTACATATTTAACTGACTTGTGCCTGGGGTTATATCTTTGTACAAAGAATTCAGAGAGAGACAGAAAAAGAATACATGTAGAAAGGAAGAAAATAAGGCTAGATAGATTTTTTTTTCCTCATATGCCCTCCAAAGAAAGAGGGAACCTCTATCCAAAGACAAAATTCAAGTGCTACTCTCAAAAAGAAACAAGAGTAATGAGACAGCGTGTGAAACAGAAGGATTTTTTCTTTTCTGAATTGAAAACGTGTTGTGGATTTTGTTGTTCTTCTACTTTGGCATCATCTGGTTTTCAGAAGTGTTGAATATCAACAACTACTCTGGAGAAAGCAAAAGTTTAACCACTTCTGAAAATCAGGCCCTCTTCCTCTGGTGGAGAACCATGTGAACCCCATTTCTCTCTTTTCTATGTTGCATATCTAGCAGCCATTTACTTGGGAAACCCCTTCCCTCCCCCATGTTAAAAAATATGATCTTGTTTTATCAATTTAAAAAAATATTGTGTTCTTTTCCTCAAAAAAGTCAGGTTAGGGCAACACAAATCTCTTTTTAGAATTGGGTAGCTGAATCAGATTGATCCAATATATATGTTTTAATTTTATTATTTTTAATGGATACCCTGTCTCTAATGCACCACAATAAATGTGATGAAGCTTCCCCTCTCTTCTGGTAGGAGGAAAATTCAAAACAGCTTGGTTTAATTTTTACATATAGATATATGTGTATGTATGCATACATTTGAATGCTGCTTCTCTTCTGCCTCCTTAAGGAAAAAAATAATCTTTTGACTTGCTTCTCAACTTTTTCTTTCATCTGTTTGGAAAAAGTGAGGGCCATAACCAAGATTTCTCTATGGAAAATAACTGTCATTCCTAAACCAGGTTTCGGTGGATTCAATTTAGTGTCTTTTTTTGCCTAATCATACATTAGTGATTGTCAGCCAACATATTAAGACAACAGAAATAATAGCAGAGAAGAATAATTTTTAACTCCCTGTCTGCATGACAATACTACATCACTTTCAACATTTCTGCTTGTAAGGGAGAGCTAAAATGAGATCAAGGATCAGGTTTGCTTTCTCTTGCCTCTATCTGGCAATTCAAATGCATCACTGAAAAACAAACACAGAATTAAGGTGGCTATGCATGCTGGACGATGACAAAGACTGAGGTGAAGAAATGAATCTGCAGTTATGTTGGAATTCAGAAGGAAGACTGTTGTTTCAGTAGAAATACCAAAGATCAGGCAATGTAACAGAAAAACTCATCAAAATTAAAGCCCACCTGGGCAGATTAGTTGGCAACACACTCCCCCTTGCTTTGGGATGTTCTCCAAAGCACATCATCAACAAGCTTCTAACCCCAACTATTGCAAAATTTCCACTATAAACATATGCAGTATGTAAAAACACCAGTGGAAGATAGTTTAAACAAACAAGAAAGTAAGAACTGGTCCGGCCATGTAGGTCAAATAAAGATAAAAAAAGAAAAAAAATCTCTATCTTCTGGACTGCGTTAGGGTGTCACTTCATCTTTGGTATAAAATAGGCCATCCATAGGCTGCATTTGTTCACAACTAGGAAAGACTACAGAAATTGTCAACAATTTCTTCTATCTATTGCTTTTTTTGCACTTTTTTTGACCATAAGCTCCTATCTACTTAAGTTTTTTTAATGCTCTTAAGCTAGGTTTTTGCAATGTGACAAGCAAAGCAGACTAAAAACTTCTTAAAGCTCATAAAAAAGACTGCAGATAAAAAGCACTAATGCTTTTGCTAGCGATCACGCTTTGTAAATAAAAAAATCTGCATTCTGCAAGAAAAAAACCCTGCATTCTCTATAATGCAGTAAGTTTTTTTCTCAATTCAATAACTTTACTGTAAAATGCTTTAGCCTTCTAGAATTTTTTTTCTGTCAACACTTAAGACAAAGTTCATAAAAGTCCCAGCATTTTTCCAATCCTTTCAGTTGTCACAGTTCCTTTATCATCAACTTTTCTTCAAAAGAAGAAAATCATTTTCTTTTAAACTGTACAGTTTATTTTTTGTTCACTCCAAAAACTCAGTCTATTAAACTTCTGCACCAGCACCGGTGTGAGCAGTTTCAATTCCTTCTCAGTTTTTCTAACAAGACGTTGACAGCTTGCCTTGAGAGCCTTTGACGTCCTTAAAATTAAGGCAATTAAGATTCAAGATAAACCTTACCTAAACATTTCTTTAAAAAACCAAAAAAACAAAATCAAAAACAAACAAAAAACCCCACTCTAGATTTAAAACAAGAAGAAAAAGAAAACAAGAGGAAAAGAGTAGCTTAATTTTTGAGGAAGACAATTGGTTTTCATCACAACTTGCTCCCTCTTGACATCATCAGCTTTTCTGTTTAAAAAAACAAAACAAAACAAAAATAAATCTAGCTACACTTCCAGGTAAATTCTGAATTCAAATGTTTGTCCAGATGAAATGTTAACCAGAGGTTTTCCTCTGGGTTCTTTCTTTAGTAAAAAAAAAAAAATAGCAAAAATAAAAATGTCAGACTACATGACGGAACCATTTGCACAGCACATAAAAACACTGTTTTGTTTTCATTGGGAAAGGTAGAAAAAAAAAGCATTCATTTGACGCCTGTGCAAACTGGAAGCCAACTTCTTGTTCAGCGAAGTCTCTCCATTCAAGGCAAAGATTTCAGACCGACATTCTTCAGTCCTGTTTATTGTCTGTAAAAACAATTGAATTAAAGTGGTCATTAAGTCAAAACAACTTTGAAATAGGCTGCTCTCCTTTTCTTCCACCCAATTCTCTTTAAAAGCTATCCAAGCTAAACTAACTTTCCAGCTGTTTAAATATGACAACACCACTAAGCTGAACGCAGTCAGGCAGAAAGAGGGAACTCCTGCTTTTGGGATGTTAACACATCCTAAGCAGATGAGTTTGCTCTTGTTAATGCTAAGCTTAATGGGCAGTCTAACTACACTGAAAAGAGCTGAATACGTGGCTTAACACTGTATAAATATTTCAAGAGTAATTCAATAAGAAAGCGAATACTTTCATAATAATAAGTGGCACTATTTATTTTGGATACTAATAATAAAACAAAGGATAAAATTACAATAAAAGGATACATCCAATTTGCTAAAAAGAACACATTTTCTGATGGCAGAAACAGACTGTGGAGCAGTCTGCTTAATGAGCTGGTTATGGCTAACTTAGTAGAAACATTCAATATAATATTAATTAGAAAAATTAGCATTCTTTTTATCATATAGTGTCCAATCTTTCTAGATTTAGCATGCAGAATAAGCAAAACTATCAACCTTTTTCTTATGGAAGATAACTCTACATTTGTGTTTCTGAGGTTTCATGTCAATTAATCTCACATCAAACTTAGCAAGACTATGTAAGATCTTTGGGGAGGCACAGAACCTATGTAATAAATGCTGTTACCAGTAAGGGTTAACTAATGCTTTTCCTGCAGTTTTCAAAACATGCATGTAAAAAATCCTTTTCTAACCAAAGTTCAACACAAGAAAATCCAGCACTTTTCCATTTGCAAGCATTAATGCGTTTGCCTTTCTTAGTTTTAAACTCATTTTAAAACTAGGAGTTAAATTATGAAGAATGTTGATGACATAACATTTGCCACAAAACTATTTTTCTGAGATGGTAAACATAAAAGTAACTTTAATTTTAAACACTAACTTTACCAAACACTTTTTCATTGTGTGAAGTCTGAAAATTAATATTTTGAATGTTAACAACAGGTTTATGTGGAAAGCAAGAGTTACTTATTTTCTTTGGGTTTTCTATGCCTAACAAATGGTAGGAGCACTCAAGTTTGATGGTCACCTCCTGAGGTTCCACTGCCCCTCTGGGTCAAGTGGCCACCATATATGTGAGAGACCATATCCACTGAACGGTCACAGCACACACTCTCTAATCTAACCTGGTCCTGAGTTTGCCCACCAAGCTTCAGAAAATGTAATTCTTTCCACCTTTAATATCACAATTTGTCATCCAGCAGAGTTTTGCTTAGAGGGAAGACAGTACACTCCTCAGGGGGAAAAGATCTCTATCTCCACTTCATAGATTTCTTACTTTTATGTGCAAAACTAAAGATTTACAAGGATAATAGGGAGTATGTATTTAAAACAGAATGAGGTGATTTTCTCATAAAGCAGAGTCCTCTGCTCAAAAAAACCAAGGGTTGTTTCTCCTATATTGCTACACAATAGGTAGCCAGATTTTTGTCATGAAGATATAATTCCTGAACATCTATGGGTGGGATCCTCAAGTACAGCAGCCAGCATATTAAATAAAAGAACGTGTATGCTGATTAAAAAAGTAGAATTTAAATTTCAAGTCTAGTGATTTATTTTTACTTACAAAGAGAGTACAGAGTCCTTATACCACCCAGTTCATTCTGAGTACATTGCCTCTCCTTCGTTGCCTGCAATTTCGTCATTGTTGCAAAGAAAATAAATATAATGAAATATACTGTTACAACTTTTCTCCTGACTGATCAGCTCTTATGAAATAGTTTTATAGTGTCTGCCTTTTCCTTTGCCTATATCTGACAAAATCATTGCCTGGTCATGTTAATTACTTCCTCTCAACCTGCTTTGAAAACAGCTGCTGTATATTGGCCACAATGCTTGCTATCAACAAATATGCCCTTCAAAGAGCAGATTAGTAAAACTATATTTTAATTAGAAAACAACTTCACTTGGTCTCACATTAAAGGTTACTGAAATATTCTGTCAGAATTTTTTTTTTTTAAGACAGAGATTTCATGTATTTTGATTTGCTTCTACAGCTTCCCTCACACTGCATTTCTGACTCCAACTGGCAGATATAAATAGAGGGCATGTTTCAGACAAAAATACTGAAATAATCATAATAAAAAATCTCTAGTGGATCTGCCTGTGTGATTAAAAAAGAAATTCCTCTGACTATAAATGCCGGTGCCATTAGAAGTTTATCCATCATTGCAAAAAGGCAGTAGCTGACAAGGAAAGATGAGGGACCTCATTCTCAGAGAATGTGAGAATTCACCACATTGGCAAGAAACACAACGCCCATTTCAAGAAAGAACTGCAGTGCAGTTTCCTCCTATTTGGGAAAAATGCCAGAATCTGCTGCTTACAGATACCTTACGAGGACTTCTGAACAAAGTCCTTCTCCTTTGAGACTTAGAAAAAGGTAATTGAAACACAGAAATGGTCAGATCCAAACTCCTATAGAACACAGCCATCAAAATAAGCCAACAGGGTATTTCTCTCTTTGCCCATTATACTCTAAATGTATTTTTCCATCATTTATTTACAGGTGCCAGAGAGACTGATGACTAGAAGGGATTCACATGCATAGACTGCATCTCCACTGCATCAATGAAAAGCTTGTGATGAATTGCTTTTGTAATATGCAAGTATAGACAAATATGGGCATGACACAAGAAATAGTGAGGTCTTACGTTTTATTGTCATCAAAAAGAGACATTGATTTGAAACAACTTGTTACTCATATGTTAGACAAATAAATGCATCTTCCACTTCCAGAGGTCAAAAATGAAGTAAAGGAACTGACAGATGGGTATCATTCTAGTCATTCTTATACCAGCTCCTATCTTATGCCTCTAAGTACTATGTCATGATGCACTGACTGACATATCTGACACCTTTCTATTCTGGCTATTTGTCTACTTCCTTCCCCAAGACCCCAATATAAAAAATGAGTAATTTCCTTTCCACAGGGATGGCAGCGTTAAATATACATGTATTAATAAAGGACTGGGTTTAAGCTCCTTCCTAGAATTTGTCCAACACTGATCATCCCCGGTGAGTACCCTGTCACTATGTAACTTTCCTTTTGTTAGAATACGGTTTTAATGTGCCAAAGAGAAGGAATTTTTGACGATTATGCTGAAGATTAAGGGACTTTTTAGGCATTCTAGATCCCATTGTCACTGCATAAATTTTGAATTTTCCAATGTACTGCATGGGAAGAAAACAAAGGGAGAAGAAAGAAGAAAGAACAGTGCTTCTCCCCATCCCTTTCTTAACCCTTCTTCTATTTCCAGTTCCTGTCCTCTCAGGAGCAAGCATTGCTCTCAGGAGCAATGTCTGCAAGGTATTGATTTTGCATAATCACAAATACCAAGTTGGGGCAATTTATACTGCTTCATTAGCTACATTTGCAGAAAGAAATCTTTACATGTGTACTGTGCCCATATTTTCACCACTGCAAAATTTAAACCCTCTTTAACCTCTGAAGCCAGATGCTGATTTAGCCCAGCATGATCATCATTAATGCAGTTGTTGAGATCCTTCTGAGTCCACAAAAGCAGCAGACAGTTAGAGAGCACATCATTGCAGGCAAGGACATTTTGCTAAGATGGGGCCATCAGCCTCATCTTTTGCTAACTACAATGCTATATATCCAGACTTCATCTGAACTTAACAAAGCTACTCAGAATTTATATTGCTGAAGTGGGGAGCAGAATATGGCCCACTCTAATCAAGAATCAAAACCTTCTGATTAGAAAGTGCATGCCTACTCACTTAGATTGTTGGTAAGAATATGCAGGCGCATGTTCACTGGATGTTTCCACTGTCATCTGTTGCTGTTGACCACTGGCTTCCTGTGATGAAGATGCTACTGTCTGTGGAGAAGTATCAGCAACAACACCCTAGGGAATCAAATGATAACATGAGAAACTTACTAATTTTGCTTACTGTAGTGAACTACATAAAACAGCTCAGCACAAGCTCACCATTCCTGTATTTCTCTAGAGGCTGAGAGAATTTGAGATAACAGAACCACATGCTAATCCAACAAACTCCATCAGTTTTAGAGCTAATCTGGCAACAAGGAGCTTCCTTAGCATACCAGCCCCTGTAGTATTTTGCTCTCACAGGCTGCAGTGGAAAACACCTTTGAGGGCAGTTCCCTGCCTTCAAAGACAGAGGTAAAACTTCTGACTTCAGTGGATTCTGGATTTTACCTCTTGTCTTTTTTCAACATATGTATGGCTCTTCTGATTTTCACTTACTTACCCCAACTTCACAGTGAGTTCACATTTATTTTGCCTGATTTGCAATGCGATAAAGGTAGAATATAGGCTCACCGCTCTCTAATTTACTATACCTCCAACAGAATCTTAGCTGCATTGGAAAAATACCACACTCCTCTACACACTGCTTTTATATGGTCCCTTCAAAAATAAATTTACTTCACACTAAAGACTTTTATCTGTTAAGTCAAAGCTCCAATGAAGTTTTATTTATGTTTCCAAAAAAAATGAAAATTAAACACAAAATATATGTATGAATTTAATATTACGCATATTTTTCCTATTTAGACAGTCTGAATGATACTATTTTTAAGTATATTTATGCTTTCAAAGTAAGCTATATTTTCTTTCCTTTACTCTCAGGCTTGGTGTGTTGATCACATGAATAACACTAGCAGGCCTCTTCAGGGAACATGCTTTATTATTGTATTGCACACAACAGAGCCAGAAGAGGGAGCACAAAGCACTTGCTTTGGTTTTATTAGAGTCCTGTGTAAATAACAGGTAGTTTGTTTTAAATTATCTGTTAAAGCTATCAGTTTCATTTTTCAGAACTTCTTCATATCTATTGCTTAACAGACTATCAGTATTATCTTTTTCTGTCTACTTCCTTTATCCTTCTGCTTTTATCCATCTCATCCTGAGACTGTAAGCTGTCTGGGGCAGAGGGTGTATTTTTTTGCTCTCTGCTTGTGGAACATCTACCATAATAGAGTCCTGGTTCATGATGCTACGTGAATACAGATAAACATTAATTATCATCACTGGATCACAGCAAGACAAGCTATATATTTAGATAATATTTTGTTTATTATAGAAGCAAATTATGACATCATATTACTTTAGCAGGCGTGAATATACCAGTAAGTGATGGGGAGGAAGGACTGAGGAAGAATTAACTCAATTTCTCATTAGCACTGGTCAGCACCATATGCAGCCACTGCTGTGAAACACTCTCCATTCCACTACCTCTTTTTAATTTGGATTTGTATTTGCCCAGTTTAATACCTAAGAATGGCAATTGAAAAGAGGCAGTCATGGCCTGTTTGGAAGCAAACAAGGTTTGGGGCAAAATTATCCTGAGGCAAAAAAAGACTAAAACATGACCAGCTCAGTATGACTGAACAGTAGCAGCCTTTCCTGTTTGGGAATCTCAGTGCTTGTAAATTGAGTAAGAAAGAAGAGAGAAACCAAGACAAGTCCACTTGACTGTTGGTGAAGCCATGCCAACAGTATCACTAGCCTCAAAGCACATAGTAGTAATAGCACAAACTCTGAAGTCTTCACAGCCAAAGACAGAAGTACAGAGACCCGGGCACTCCTTGCATCACCCCAGAATACAAGAGAAGTTATTAATAAAAGAGGGTAGCACCAAAGAAAAGCACAAAGGGAACAGGATGCCAAGGGTCCCTCCTCTCACTGTGCTCAGCGGCCCTTATGAAGCTTCACAGAAGTGGAGGCCAAGCTGACACTCTCCCGGCAGCTTGTGGTCTACAGGGTTGAGTAAATACTTACTCATTAGACTGTCATCAGCATGACTCAGCCCCAACGAGGGAGGGAGCGAATCCTTCCTCAAGGATGAAAAGCACTCAGTCAGTGCAGCATCCTCCACGTCTGTATATACAAGAGGAAGGTTTCCATTGCTCAATCACTTTTTCTGGTGGCTAAATGTTTCAGCAATTACCTATACTTGCTAAGGACCGCATCAAACCCTCTTGCAATCTTCTCTTCTTGAAATCTCTTTTGTGCTCGTGGTCTGCCTGCTGGGTTTGTTTTCCTGTCTCTTCCCATCTCCCTCCCAAGTACATGGGGAAAACACAGTCATAATCACTGATGTTTTATTCCATGTCCTGCTGTACAACAAAACAAATGCAAAACAAGAGCCCTTGCAAATAATTAAAAAAAAAAAAAACCACAAAAAAAAAAAAAAAAAAAAGAAAAAAAAAAGGGGGGGTGCTGGGAAGGGAAAGAAGGAAAAGAAAAAAAGAAAAGAAAAAGGAAAGAAATCTGCAGTCCTCATTTTAAAAGCTGGAAGCTTACAGGCAACATTCCATTAAGTAACTTTAGGCCCCTTTCAAACAACAGGTGCAAGTAGGCATAATAGATAAGAGTTCTGCTAGCCCTTCACTCTACTGTCATTGATGGAGGCAAACTTACTTCAATAGGGACAGCTGTTGGAGGCACAGGAGTGTACTGGGGAATGTAGGTCCCTTGCATAGGTGCAGCAGCAGTCATGTACTAGAACAAAATTAAAGGCAAATGAACATCAGAAAACCACAAGCAAGATGCATAAAACCATATTAGAAGCATGACACTGTTTCAGTTTCCTGTTCAGAGTTTTTTTCTTAGTGTATAGCCTATTATTTCTTTTAATTAAGGATTTTAGGCAGTGGTAGGATATAGGCAATAGCAAACATCTTGCTAATAGATTTAGATTGTTCACAGGGCTTCTAAAATGGACTTACAAGTAAACCCCAACGAGTAGAGACACAATAGCAGCATACGTATATAGTAGTACAAAACCCACCTAAACAATCTTTTGGAGTCTCACTGATCTTATCAAATGACACCTACAAAAAATGGAGCATGAAATTTGACAGGTTTATTCCAGTCTATATTTAACCCTATCAATAACAGCAGTTGAGTTTACAGGGATACGAAGCTGCAGGGAGGTGCACCCAGACAGGAAAAACAAAGGAAGAGGAAGATACATCTGGGAGTTTTTCCTTTTTTACACAGAATCTATAGCTAAATTCTTATGGCTTATTCTTAATATCTAGCAATCTTTTCTATGCATTTTGAAACTTCTGCAAATTACTATTATAGCAACACTTTGTATTAGCTTCTCTAAAACACTGCCTAACCCAAGCACGACAAGACAATCTTCTTTAAAAGAGATGAGTGCATGTGAATTTTGCCATTAGTATGGTACTAATCTCTTTATATACAGCACTCCTTATAAAGCTTCTGAACTGAAAGCAACAGATATTGTTAAAACCTTCTAATAAGGTATCAATACTAACCCATCAGATCTATGTGCACTTTTCTTTCTACAATCCAGTCCTAACTGCATGCCTTTACTGACAAGAATCTCAGAATGTGCCCAATCCCACAATGGACTGTATAACACTTCCACTACACGTTATCTTCAAAGACACACCAAAGATCTGAATCAGCCCAGAATGTATTTGATGAATTTTAAAATGAGCTAAATATAGCCTTGCTTCCTGGCAGAGCTAGGAAGTGCTTGCAAGATATTATTCTACTGTTTACAGTAAAATTTACATTTAAAGCACTCTCTCACCTCAATTCTAAACTAACTGGATGGTTTGATATGCCTGTCACAAACACGCATTATGAAATTGCATAGTGGGGTGCAGACTCTGCAGCAATGCTGTAGAAAGGCCTTAGGGAATGAGAACAGCATATTTAAGAATCCTACAGCTAAATTCTGAAGTCTTCATTCCAGTAGAATAAAATAAAAAATTACTTGAGTTAAATTGTTTTCCATAGAAAAAAAAAACAGTAGGAACATAGATGGCGTAGCGTGTACACTTGCAATAGGAGTAGCATATTGCGTTGAAAACCGTTACAATATTTTAGCAAAAATTCACAGTGTTTTCCTTAACTGAAGCAGATGTGGGAGTGTCCCCAGTGTCTGTGTGCCTGCATCAGGCCCTGTTTTTCTGCAGCTCCTTTTCCTTGTTCTTCAGAAAGAGAATTGAATTCAATAGCTTTTTTTATGAATGCTAACCCACCAAAGACATTAGGCCAACCAACCCCTATTGTACTCAGTACAGTTGGGCTATTCTCCAGCCTTACAGATTAGGAGTTAATGAGAATGTTACAGCAGGGTGTTCCAGAGCTGCTTCCGCTCCATTCGTTCTGCTTTGTAATGTTGCCATCACATGTTGGGACGACATCTGCTGTGTAGCATTGTTCTAAATGTGTCAATATTTAACATTAACCTGAAGTACTCATTCTTATAGTCCTGCAAAGACCTACAAGGTTTTTAAACACCTACACAGGCTAGCTTCACTTGGACAAATATATACAGATTTTAGTTAAAAGTGGTAATTTAAAGAATAAAGCAGCCTCATTCAACTTGGGCTTCCTCCAAGTTCTTCCTTGAACTCCACAGAAGATCAACATTCAGACTCTCACAACATGCGCTTGTCTGCCAATCTCTTATCTTGCACACAAACGCATAAGTTTAAATGAACAAATATAAAATGATTCAGCTGCCTTTTAATTCAGACCACTCCACTTCTTTGCAATGCTTTGGCACTGAGGTCTGTAGCAGTACAATTGAAACTGTCCTGGAATTAACTGTTGCCTTTGCTGACTCTGCAAGCACTGTTCTCAGTAGCCATGCAGCTTCTTACTTGTAGTGTTATTGTTTTCCTCTTGAGGCAGATTACGATCTTACTTGCCAGACTACTTTGTATTGCTTCCTTCACTGCTACTCGATCTCTAGGGAAAACTGCTTGCCCTGGTCTTTCCAGACACACCTACCTCCCCATACTCTCCAGCTTTATTTATTTATTATTTTTTTTTTGCATGAATTTTAACTGAATTCAGCCAAATAGCAGGTGTTTTACACTGCTGGAGACCAAAGCCACCTAGTTACTTGCCAGACTCCCTAAAGAACTGTAGGAATGTGACTTCTTCCATATATACAAAATTCTGCATGTCAAGTCCACTGTAATGGTGGTTCAACCTTTTGGTTAAACCATCTAGAGCTCTACAATTAAAACAAATGATGTGGCCCACACTGTGGAACACACTGCCGCAGACTAGTCTATATTACAGGTACATACATTGTGCCCTTCAATGGAATACCCAAATATATTGATGTATTTATCTTTATGAATGTAAGGATACTCTCATCATTTCAGGAAAGAGTAGCCGGGTCAACAATTAAACACATTTTAGGGGCTTGGAACTGATTCTCAGTCTCCAGACTCTTACTTTAAAGATCCATTGAGGCTCTGTAAAAAACTTTACAAAACTATAAAGGACAACTATGGTTCAGTTCTCAGAGACACAATTGGTCTTAAGTATCTGAAGTCCCCTCACAGACACAGGGAGTCCCAGCTGAGACCACATGAATTCAGGAGTGTCTGCTGGGCTGGATCTATTTTCATCATAGGAAGCCTAGCACTGAGAAGCTGCTTTAGTTTAGTTTGTTTACTAATGAAAAAGAATGACAGATTAATTTTTGTTATAACTGACGTTAGCTCAATCAAGTTTGCATGTATTTCCCTTATTCACTACATAATACTAATTCTCTGATCCCACAGGATAAATACATTAAAGATTACATAGTGCTAAGGCACAATGTCAGTGTCAATACATCAATGGCTTTGAGTATTGCAGGAGTTGAATTTCTAGTAATGAATATTAACAGTTGTTTTTTTAGCAGAAAGCTTCCTGAACACTGCTTTTCAGTAGCTTCCATATCCAGCACGCACTGAGCCCACTGGAGTCTGTCTCTCCCCAGCTCCCGCAGACACTTCACCTAGCTATTCTGTAAAACAGTATGCTCCAGATGTGTTGGAATGAGGGCTGACCACACTGGGAGGTGGAAAAGAGCTTCGGAAAGAATTGTGAGATTTAGAAGTTAAATATTTTATATCTATCCTGCTCAGAACCACCCAGGATGAAGATTCTGCTCTAAGATCATCCCTTAGCTAAGGGACTCTGCAGCTCCATGGGGACCAAGGTCCTGTAGATGTACATAGTCTACATATGGCTTCCCATCCCCTCAAGAAACTAATATAAAATGAAAGTAGGCAGATGGCAAACAAAGAAGACATCTATGTTAGAAGGCCATCACTGAGATTTTTCTCCATGAACCACACTTGCTGAAGTTCTTTATCCACATGTACGTGTTGAAGAGAGACAGCATGATTCACATGCTCAGCTTAGCAGTACCCAGCAAATTCCACTAAATATTAGTATTGTAAGAACTGAGATGAGAGAATCTGAAAAACTCAAATCCATTCTTTCTTTGTTATATGTTTTCATCAGGATAAAAAATTCTAGAGCTGTAATGTGATCGGTCATTCAACAAAGTATGTGCAAGGCAGAAGAAAACACTGCTCATTATTCCACAACTGTAAAGGCTTTGTGGGTCTAAAAGTAGAAGCTGCTTATTTCTGACAGTAAAATGAATAGTGACTCTGCACACACAGATGATGGATCTGGAGGGTATAAAGGAGGTTTTTTCACCCTTCGATCCTTTAAAAGTTGATAATTTCTACTACAGAAAGAAAAAAGAGACATTGCTGGTGGCTCTCTTGATTTATTTGTAAACTGTTAATTTCTTCATACAGTGTATAGATTGGGTGTTCTAAGCACTGAGGATGTGCAGTATTATAATATAATGCATTTTTTACAATGCCTGCTTAATTCAGACTGCACTTACCAGGGCATCAATATAGCCTATATACTGCAATTCTACTTACACCTTGTCCAGTGGGATTTTTGTTTTTACCTTTCTGAAACTGCTTAAATATGTGAAAAAATATATAGCTAGAAAATGAGAGAGTAGTAATATACACTTACAGCTCTGCTCTTCCTTCAGGTATTACCCTCTCTGACTACAAAGACTTAAATGAAAGGAGGTAACAAATGAATGAGGAGGTGGGTTGAAGGAACAAAATGACACTTTAAGAAGGATCAAACAGTGGGGTACGCCAGCCTGGCTCCAGCAAGTTTCATCTTACACCTGGAGTAAACACTAATAAACAATAATAAACATATTGGGAAGGAAAAAAATAGGGGGAAGGCAGCTGCCTGCACCAGGCAGAGAGAGTGAGCATGTTGCAGTAGGATAACATGTTTTACCCATCAAAGGTAGAGCAGAGTGGCCTGCAGGATCATATATTGAGACAATAGCACAAGTAATATCCATTTATTCATTTGCCCTACTAAGCCTCTGGCCTGCCTTTCTGGGGCCCAGGTTAATACAGAGGCAGGCAAGTGGCTAACAGCTGAGGTACACTGCAAACACCTTTTCTTAGAACATCAGATCTTAGTCACAGAATTTCAACCAAAACAGTGCCTGAGAGAGGAAATGCCTCTTGCAAGACCAAACAATTTCATTTACACCACCAGAAGACTTTGGCCACACACTTTGTTTAAATTCTGAAGGTCTTCATTAACAGAAAGTTGAAGAAAACACCCTGAAGTACAGTTTTATTTATAAGCCTAGTTGCCTGCAAAATAACACAGCTGTGAATAGAAGGCAGCTACTGGATATACTTTAACTCTGTTGGTCACTATGAGTACTGTGGGATTATACAGTGGTAACAGTTCATAACCTGATCAGTGTGAAGAAGTTTCCTGGTATAAAGAAAATCAGAAAGAATTTACAAAATGAGACATCAACATGTAAGCTTGCTTGGAAACCTTGAACAACACTTAGTAGGCTTAAAAGGGGGAATGAGCAAGAAAGAAATGTTAAAAGAAAAGGCCTTTTATAAAATCGATGTGCAAATGCTGCCTTCTGGTGTTTCACTTTGTTTTTATATATCTGTTGCAAGAATTGAAGATCACTTTCTGTATTTCATTAACCTCCATGCTCCTGAGGAGGCACAGAGCCTTTTCAGTCAAGGTGAGAGCCAAACTGCAGAAGCCTTGTACCAGCATGAACTGGTAAGCATTTCCACCACAGCAGCCTGCTGAAGGGAGATTAAATGGGATGTCTTATGTGGGTAAATGCTAACTCATGTGTCTCAAAAGAGCAAGGATTCCAGAGTCTGGTCTTCAGTGACTATTTGTGGTTTCCTATCACTGCATGAGTTATAGAACAATGATAATGACTTAGCCTTTAGGATTCTCTGAATTAATGCCAGAGTTTGTTTGCGGGGGTTTTTATAAACCATCTGAGAAGTCTAGACACTGCATCACTAACAGAATTATGTGAAAACATTTGCAATGCTGGAAAACTGAAGGAAATGAGACTGTTGGCTGGATTTATTTTTATCACCTTTCCCCAACCCCCCCACCCCAAGGAAACCTGCCCTACCATTTTCAAATCTCTTTCCTTGCAAAGAAAAAAAAAATGCATCTCTCTTTGGCCATTGTGAAGTGGTTATAACTTTAATGAAATATAGAACAAAATAGATGCTTTTTTGTCCCTGGTTCCACCTTCTCATTTGAAAATACCCTGTTCTCCAATAGAAAAGAACATTGTCTTGCTGTATCCTTTTATCCCATAGTCTGGCATGGAGAGGTAGGAACTTGGGAAGAGAAAAGGACCATCTAGTTCATCAGCACCAGTGGCGGTTCAATAAAATACAATATCCAGCCACCAAATTTTTCACTTTAAACTTCAAATATCTTTTGCTACCCAGACGCATTCTCATTTTCCAGCTCAATCCTGTAATTATTCAATGGCTGTTATTAATCTTAGTTTTTTCCAATTAAAGAATGTGAGAATAAAAGATACAGATTTTTTGCATATATTACAATCTTTTTGCTAATAATTATCATACTGGCCTAAAATATAATGATATAATGCAATTTTACTGCACAATTACCATAGCCCTATCAAGAACAGCACTATCATTCAACAGAATCCCATCACTGGGCCACTGCACTCATTGTTCAGGCACAGAATAGAAATCTTTACAAGATTTAACCTTCCTTCCCTGCTGCTCAGTAATACAAATGTATTTAGGAACACTGGCTACCAGTTCCCTTTCAGCCTTCCTAATGAGATGTTACCTAACTCTCTGAGCAAGTTAAATGAAGGCAGGGAGAATAATAACTTCAAGAACTATATTTACAAACTAATCTCCCTTTTCTCTTCAGGAGTTCTAAGCATCCTTCAGAAATCCCTACCCTTGGAAATCAGAGTAACACAAAGGTATAACAGTGAAGAGGAGCCTACACCCCACACACACCTCTCCCCACCCCCCCCAACTAACAGGTCTTTATTTCCAAAATTCAGGCCTGCTCCTAAAGCAAAGTGATCAGGACTAATCAGATAAAGACTATTGAGAGTAAACAAATGTGAGAACCATCAGATCACCACATACAGCTGTGCACCGCGCTCTCATTAGCATACAAAATCCCAGGTTTGTACAAACTGTAGTAAATGCAAACAGCACTACAGAAACATCTATAGGAACAGATAAAAAAAATGGCTTTTTCATTTTAACCACGTTTTAAAGTCTAAAGCCTGGCATTACAAATGAACTCGATGAAAGTATCAGACCACTTTTAGATATCTCAACAGTGTCTGAAAAGAAAAAAATGGAGGAAAATCCATCAGGATGTGAAAATTAAGTTCCCATTTTGATTGTATCTTTCATTAACGTCAAGTCAAACTTCTTATAGGAATACTTCTTTATAAAAAATTGTTCTAGTTGATTCCATGATTCTATATTATATTTATTAGTTTATAGACAGCTACGGAACTTGACCTCAGGATACAAATGATCCTTGTAGTCCATGTCAGCATACCTAAGCTCATGATATTCTCACTCTTGTCTTCTGTGTGACAAAGCCTCCACTGTAGGCAGGGATTCATGGAGGCTGCACAGAAATTTATGCATTCACATAAATGAATAGCCTCAAGACGTGAAAACTACTTTTTTGCATAATTCAAATACCATGTGGCTGATGGATACATTTGCAAGAAAGCAAGACTTCTGTGCTTAAAACAAAAACCAAGATGGGTGATTTGTTGTACTTTCACTTCTTAATTCTTCAGTTCTTACACATTTCTATACAAAAGGGGCATTTTTTATTTTGTTCTAATACCCGCTCTATACCTGTTCGGTGAATGTACATTATTAGATCTCTGGGGCAAGCTTTTGAGCATGGGTTAGTGCACAATTTATTACATAATATATATCCTGTCTGCAGCACCCTATATAAAGCCAGGGTATAGTGACTGTATCATAACAAAAGAATATACTGCACTGTCTTGGTCAGCCATGGTCAGTAATCACTGAGATTGTCACATTTATATTCTTCTTTCAGGTCCTGTATACTGAAGAATAGAGGGGTGATGCAGCAGAATTGTAACTGCTTCTACTGACATAAAAATTCCCTATGCACCCACTCTGTTGGAAATTCTTATTGGAAATACAATTTTCTCAATTAGTCCCTGATGAATGGCTGCTAGTAAGACTGATATGTACATTTCAATATTTTCAACATAAGTAAATAACGTGCCAGTGAAACTCCCAACATATGAGCACATTAAACTGTTATTAATAACATATCCATTTATAAGACCAAATAATTGCTTTCTAGAGGTAAACATGTCTTCTAGAGGCTACTAAATCTCCATGAATTTTAAGAGTCTAAAGAGAAGCAGACTACGGGATGCAAATGTCTATACTGTATAGATGAAGGAAACCAAAGGATATCACCCCAAAACTTCATAAAAATCAGCTGTCCACAAGTACCCTGCATCCAGAGACAGAAAACTTGCCAATTCAGTGAGCACAAAATACCTTGCAGACATCACCTGTTTCCTGTTGGGGTTTACACTGAAAGCTAACTGTGGCGCTAGGGATGCCTGGCTTTCCTGTACTGATGTCACGTGAACATGCAAGTCCAGGCTTAGGTAGGGGCAAACACATTCCCTCTGGGAAATGCTGGACCCTTATGCTTAAGGATACAAGGAAAATCAGACTGTTGCCAGGAGTGCATGGCCACGTACCCTGCAAGATATGCACCTGGGGCTTCCAGGCTGCTCAACACAGAGCCCCACTTCCATCTGGGTCTTGAGTGAAGCTCTGGGGCATCCTTGCCTCTTCATGCACATCCAAGAACCAGCAGTCCCTGTTCAGCCTTTGAGCTGGTGCCCTGGTTTTCTTCCAGGATAATCCCACCAAGTTGCTTGCCCAAAGCAACATTCCTGGGATTTCCTGACTTGGCTCCCTGTACTAAACCAGTCCTCAACAAGCAGACCTTTAAGGAGACCTGGAAGCCTTCCCAAAGCATCAGACATGGGGAGGCTGCTCTGGAACATGAAATCCTGGGAGTGCTTTGCAGCTATTGCCTGAAAGCTGACATGGAGCAGCACAGCCACCGAGGGGGGTGCTTAAACAGTTGGCAGCTGTCAAGATCTTTTGGAGTATATTCTGTATTGGAAGTACTATGAGCCATTGTTTCAGAAAAATAATTTTTGTTTGGAATTTCTGGCTCGTGGGAGAATCTTTCTGTTTTGTTTTGAGTTTTAAAAGATGAATCAGAATGAAACCAAATTTCGTAAGATGAATTTCCCACAAACTGGAAATCATGGATGTTGCTCAGTGAGCCTTTCTTTCTATCAGTAACTAACTTGAGCAAAAGGATCAGCCATGTTTATATTTGGAAAGGATGTGGATAATAGAGAATACTAACCTTTAATGGCTGGTGGCAACATCAAGACATTTAAAGTACTATGGTTTAAAATAATGCAGTACAAAATATTGCTTCCCATTAGCATATAAATTGGTCTGTTAAAATCTTTAAATATATTTACGTGATCATTAGTTTTGCTTACATGGCAGGGAAGATGGCAATAGTAAGCATTTTTGTGAGGCCTTCTTTTTTACGCATTTCCACAAACCCTTGAAATTCTTACAGGGGAAAAGTCCTTTTAAATCAATGCCAGTGCCCTACTGACGGAGTGCAACTGAGTAAGAATATTGCAGTCTGCCCGTAAGTATGTTAATTATCAGCTGAGGCAGGATCTCTGAGACACATCAGACTGTATCACCTTCAGGGCTGCATAACCAAAGGAGAAACTTCGCCTTTTAGCATGGTGCTGGCTAGGTGGGCTGAATCATATTGCTATGTCATGAGCTTGTTTACCATGTAGTGATCTGCTTGCAGGGCTGAACTCTTAAACTTACTTTGTGGTAAGAGCTACACAGAATCTCTCCCAGTTTGTCATCGTTTCATCTGAATTACAAAGGGGGAGGCTAGTGGAGGAGGAAAGATATCAAAAAGTAAAAAAAAAAATAGAAGAACAACAAAACAGAAAATGAAAGAGTGAAAAAAAATGTCCAATACAAAAACCACTTTCCCTCCTTGCCTTATGTCTTCCTGTTTTGTCAACTAATCACTAATTCCCCTCCTAAACTGTTCTAAACAGGTTCCTTTAGAGTGTCTCCCATATTTGACTACTTCAGGTCTTTCACATTATTTCACTGAGGTGTTTTACTGCTAGTGGAATAGCAGCATTCCAAAGCTGTCCTTTGTATTTCTTCACTATTTCCAGAGGAGGCAGAGTCAGCTCATATACATTCAAATTATATACAATTATAAAACACCCTCTTACAGTCCTGGACAGTATAAGCACTTTTAAAAATTTTAATAATATTTAGGTCCAAGCCAAGTGAAAACAATTCACTTCAGTGGAGAAGACCCCCTCTTAACCAGTTTTGCCCTCCATCTCAGTGTACTGATTGTGAATAGACAGGGCTAAGAAAAAGCACAGCAGCAGTCTCAGGTAAAAGCTTGATGGATGAGTATGGTGTAATGGTTGTTCTTGTTACATTTTTTCAGGTTAGCACGTTCTGTGAAAAATTAAAAGCAAAGCAAAACATAAGATCTTCCAAACTTCCTCCCCTTCCTCCCATTCTGATAGGAGATGACAGAACGAGAAGGATAATCCAGGAAGGAAATCAACATTGGGGAAGACATTAATACATATACAAACACTGGTATTTCCTCCTTATGAATGCCCTTTATATGACAGAGCTGTCCAAACAGTACTTAAGGAGCAACCGCAAAATGCCTGACAGACAGGCATGATAAGTTACAGCTCAAAATGTTTGCTTGCCAGACTGAAAGAGTGATTTTTTCTTTTTTCTCTCTGAAAATCCTTTAAGGTACATTTGCTCCATGACTGCTGGCATGCAGCCACTTTTCTATAAATTCATATTACAATGCTGTATTTCTAATGGACGGGGTATGGTGTTTTTCCATTTTGCTAATGAGAAAAGCGAAAGGTCATTACTTGTTCTGATTAAGATCCTGAGGGAAGAAATGTGATGTGTATACTACCAGGCCAGACGTAAAGGAAGTATGTGGCATTTCTAATCAATCAGATGAAAGGTAGAAAGAAAAAGTCTTATCCTGTGACTGCAGAGGAAGCAGATATAGGGGGGAAAGAATCCACAGAAAGTGTCTTTAAAAGGTGACTTATGAGAATCAGTTATAATGATATTAGGATGATCAATGACTATGGCTACTATCCGGGAAGGATGTAATTACCAAAATGAAAACTTTCAAATGGAAAGCCTGATCAAGGGCAGAGGTACTGTCCTGTTTCTCAGAGCACTGTCAGCTCTCATCCAGGCAATGTATTACTGTGTCCCTCACAAGCATTACCATACAACCAGGTTGACAAGTTACACACTTCCCTGGGGTGGTAGCAGACCCAGGGAACGAGGGGTTGTGAAACTTTGCATCCAGCTCAAAAACGTGGGTAAGTCTTGGCCCAAAGGCAAACTGAAGATAAGGAAAGACAAGGTGGGGAAAAGGGAAAAGAAAAAAGCCCCAGTCATGACTGGCCTTCAGCAATGTTCTGTGTTGGTGCACATTTAAAAGAAAGGAAATGCTGTAGACATCCATATAGTGAGCTATTCATCATAAAGGAGATCTAACAAAAAAATGTACCAATGTTTAGTTTGCAGAAGGATACTCTGGAATATCTGCTAAGATGTAATGCAATTTCTACATGTTTAATCCTGATGGCATAAAACTCCTTAAAAATTACACCTGATTGAAGTACAAAGTCAAGAGACATTTTTTGATTCTTTGTTCGATGTCTGTATAGTTACAGCTTGAAAACACTACAAAATCCATGCTCCAAATGGCAAATTAAATTAATAGAACTTGGAGATGGGTGTTCTAGGAGCAGACAAGATCCTTCAAATGTGTCATGATGCATAGTCAGAGCTGTAGACATATTTTTAATAATATATTACTTTCACAGAATATTATAAATCACTGCTGAGCATTAAAACTGACAAAAATTAGAACATACTACATCTCTCAAACAGTATTCCAGATTAATGAAATATTACTGTCAATGACTGCAAAACTGTAACAAGTGATAATGCCAGTAGGATAAACTGTCTCATGCACTCTCCCCAGTCTGTACTAGGGTATCTAGCTTTCCGCCATGGAACACCACTGCTTCTTTATAGATACTTGGGAATGCTTCAGGTAGATCCACCCAGGAATAGAAGAAAATGCTTGAACACTTTTCCCCATCTGCCTTAAAATAATAGTCACAAGAAACACTGGGACTGTGAATCTGGAAAATATCTTCAACCCTTCCTTTCCTCAGAAGGCAATGCTGGGAGATGTATTCTCTTAAATGGCACTGATGACAAGGGATGTCATGTACAGTGTTGGAAAAAATAATCACGGCTGACAAGGCCCATTTACAAGCTATCAAACTAAAATTCAATCATATTTAGCTTTCCTTACAGGCGTATATTTAAAAAAACCTCTCCACAGGCCCTAACAGGAGTTTTCAGTGAACTTTTCTGATCCCTGTGCTCCACTGACGTGAAAAGGAATAAATGCTGCATGAATGCACCTCAGCCTGTACAGGCAAGTAAGCAGGATGGGGAAAAACAGCCTGGTCTCTTCAAATGCTGCAGCCCAGTCAGCAAATTGTTTGTCTCAGGAGGATCTTGCAGAGTATCTATTTCTAGGCTAGGGTGTCCTTTCTGGTTTTTTTGATGCACTTCTGGCTTTGGTGCATGTACTGACTGGAAAGCTCAGACATTTTCATTTGGTGCTCATGGATCAGCAAAATGTTCCCTTTCTACTTCCCTTTTACACTCAAAAAAAAAAAAAAAAAAAGAAAAAAAGATTAAGTGCTGTGCAAATATTTGCAATGGAGAAAGTCTTAACTCCACGACACATTTTCTTGTCCAAGAATATGACAGAGATGACAAAATGGCCATTTTTCTATCAAATAAATTTATATCAGCACCTTTAAAACCATTGGACTTTGCATGATTCACCTTACAAAGAAGCATTGCTGCTGACATATGAGTGTTATACTGAACTCCCAAGCTGCATTCCTAAAATGCAAACTAGCAGAGTTCACATTTACAAAGTGTAAAACTGGTTATTCCTGAAAATGAATAAGGGCATTTGCAGATTCCTCTCACTTAATGGCTGATGTCAGGGACAATGAATTTAATCTTAGGATGGAGGAGGGGGGTGGGCTGCTGGCCTGCCCAGCCATAATATTCCCTAATAGCCTTGAAGGAATTGTAATTGTGGACTGAAACAGCATCTGCTTAACTTTCATCCTAGCCTCAGGATTGGAACTTTTTGCTTGTTGTGAAGGATCGTAAGAAAGACTACACAGAGCATGAAGATGAAAACAGAGTGAGATTAAAACCCTTAAATACAACCACCAAGACACAGCTGTCCATACTGCTAGTGAACTTAAGGAAATATAAATACCAAAATGTATTTGACATTCATCATGTATTTTGGCATCGCAATTTAGAACACTGAGTTGTTTGAAAACTTCCAGTTTAAAATCTTTTTCAGCATTATTATACAGGACTGTTTGTTACAGATTATTCTGAGAGAAGCAAGTAAGTTTCAGTGCTAGGCACACTGAAGAGGTAAGGAGTAAAGCCAATAAAATATAATGCTGATTGTGACATTTTAGAGAAATTAATGAAAAGGAAAACTGGATTTATAAGCCTTGAAATGTATCGCTCTTTTCTTTGCCTTCTGTTGCAGGTTAATTACTTTAAAGTTTTTCATCAATCATTTTGATTTCCAATTCTCTTACACTCAGTTTTAAACAAATGATAGAAATTTCAGGAAGGTCAGTGGTCTTTTGCTCTCAATAGTTCAGGCACAAGCTATACAAATAAAATAAGGAAACCTCCTTATTCAGCCACTGTCCATACACTGAATGGAATTTGTTTCTACTATTTCCATATTTCCCGTAACACATCAAGGAAATTCGAAATTGTTGCTACTTATATTTTTAAGTTATAAATAAACTTTGTGTAATATAACAATTTGTCTAGAAGGTGTAAAGGAAAAAAGAAAGCCTCAATTAAAATAAAATATAATTAATCAAATGATGACCACCTTGATGAAGCAACCATTTATTACCAGAAACCTAAGATTTCTGAGAAAAGTCCATTATCTTCACAGGAAGATAAGCAGCCCTACTAATAGCTAGTTAGGAAAACCTGCATATTAAAAGAAAGGCAGCAAAATAGTTTTTGCTAGAAAATCATATTTGGCTACTAAAATTTTGAGCACCAATTTGGATTCTTTGGATATAGGCAAGGTCATGGGTGGGAATACCATTATTGCCAAATACTCACTTTACCTTGTTATTATATTTTTGTCACTATGATTTCTGTCATTTTCACTAGCATTGGCAAAAATAGTCATTGTAAAGAGAATGAATACAACCCATTTTTTAGCTCAGTGCCAATGTTTTAGGTAGGAAGGGCTGGCAGCAGAGCAGAATGAGGGTTATATCCATACTTGAGGAAGTGAATAGTCAGGTGACTTAGTGGTTGAAACCAAAAGTCAGTCATAGCATCTTTTGGTCTATACTGCAAACCCCTCTTACAACTGTGGATGGCAGGCCAGAGAAAACAAACAGCATGAAGTTTATCAGTAAAATCAGTTTGCACCATAGAAATATTATACTGATTTGAGGGAAACACTCAAGGGAAACACACTCAGCACAGGAAAACAGGGAGTTGAGGCTGGCAAATGCACAATAATTTGTACATTTAGATAGTAAACTCTTAAGAAACTGGCTGTTGCTGTATTATAATGCTAAAATTAGAAGGGCAAAATCAGTAGCATACAGGTGTTCCCATCACATCTGAAAGAAATAATGAATCCTAAAGGGTAGAGCAGTCCTCCACGGGACTGGAAAAAGATTGCCTTTTTGACATATAACTGCTCCCTGAACCCATTCAGACGTGGTGCAGCTCTTGTCTGCCACACAGTAGAAATCTTCCGTGTTCAACAGTTCATTTACCTTGCTAGAAAAACAACTCAGTTCAGCAAACTCCCAAATTCACTCAGTGCAGCTGCTCTCAAACCCCTTGTTTAATGAAATGTGCTGACTGAGCTGTTTCATAGTAAACATTAGTTATAGCAGAACTCTTCTCCAAAATTGAGTCTTTTAGGAGCAAGAGGATTCTACAGCTCCGTAGCACTGACACAGAACCACCCATAACTCACAAACAATAATAAAATACCATCTGAGGGCACAGAGGTTATTGCCATCAGCAGCTCCCTATGGAATTGTAAATCATTTGAACAAAGCTTGCCCTTTTTTTTGAGAACTTTAGGCTGAAATCACTGCATAGCCAGGATCCCAGTGTCTTACAGTGTATGAAGACTCTACCTTTAGTTCCTTCATTTAACCTTGCTTTACAAATGAGTTAACCCTGAACAGGCTGCTCTTTCTGGATGAAAATAAGAAAGATACCTCAAAAGTACTGGCAACTTATCTTAGAGGAAGTTTAAACCTTTGGGATATCAGCTTGCCAAACATCTGATAAGGCATAAGGATTAACTGTGAAATGCACTGTGCCCTGAAGTTCAGTGGGATACACTGTGGGAAAAGGAGGTGAAATTCAATGGAATATTATTTTTGTAAGCATCTGCAGGCCCAGGCCCTTGCCCGACACATAGGCTATGTTATTTCTGTCGCTGTGATTACAATATGAAACATATTGAACATCCTTAAAATTAAATTAACTTTCAACTCCATTGTGTGCATTTTCAATAATGTGGCAACATGTCAGCCTCAGAAACACTGCAGCATCTATAATATAGTGTCTCTTCTAAGTCCCAGTGCCCCTGGAAGTGTAATGGGAATGCAATTCAAAGGTTGCTGTTCTGAGTAGAAACATTTTGCTTAACAAAATGTACCCATCCCACTGAAAAAAAATAAAGGCAAAAGTAAGCATTATAGTTACTAATCCACACATACTGAAATAAGTCAATCTTAACTCATGAACCCAATTTTTTTTTGTAAGTGAATACTGTGAACGGTCAGTTGCAACACATGTTTACTCTTTGTGCAAAATGCAGACATCATAAATATTATTTGCACGTACAGCACTTTTCTGAGTCTTGGTACAGCATGCTCAGCAATCATTTTCAGATGTTTTTACAATTTCCTGAATTCTCATTGCTTAAATGAATAGAAAATAAAGATTAAATTATATTACCTGTTTTGAATTGAAATAACAATATTTCTTTGCAATGACAAACAGAGGTTGAAGATGAAAAAAGGCTTCTGGACCATTGGTCTGTTTTTGCGTCAACATCTGAAAGTCCCTACTGCTGATTTTAAGGTGTTTGGCACAGTTGAGTTCTAGATGTCCCAAACAGTGACCTTTCACGGTTAATTTCAAACACTAGTCTAGCTCTCAATATATTAGTAATTTCTGCAAGATATTCAAGTTATGGTTTCACTATTTCACCTTCATATCCTAATTTATATTGTTGGCACCATTACAACCATTTCCTCCTTTCCATTGATGCCCTTCACATACCTACACTGTATTACAAGCTACTGTTGTTTATTACCTTCACGCCCTTTTCTTTCAGCTAAAGTTTACAGCATTTGTGATTGAAGTTGATACAATTCAAGTACTTCACCTTAGACAGAACTGGTATTGTGTGAAGGACTGCAAGAGTGCTTAGTAGAGAGTAGTCTTCTTCTGTATAATATGTTGTTCTTTTCCATTAAAGATACAGCCTCTTCAAGGATTTCATGACTTCTTGCTGTGCTTACATGCACTTGTAACATGCGGAGACATATCACAGGACTTGTTTCCCAGCTCTTGGCAGAGAGGAGCTGTGGAAGCACAAACTCTGGGAGACATTTGTTGCTTTTCACAGTTTTGAAAAAACCCTCTCACCTCTCTAAGATCCTCAAACTTGTCTTGGGTTACAGAATCCCCTAGAGTTTGTCTGCACCATTATGATTTGGATTCATTACTTCTATGGAAAGCCATATTCATAATTTATGTCAGAATCACTGGAGTCTACTTTAAACACAGGCAGGATAATAAAAAAAAGTTTCATTCTAATAAGGCAAAGAGATATGTTCTTGATTACAGAATGGAAAACATTTACAAAAAAGAAAGACATCAAGAAAATACAGATGACAGACCTAAAATTTAGAGTACTTTTGGTTTCCACCTTTTATTGAGTTTGTCAGATGTAGGTGTGGCAGAATGTTTCTAACCTAGAATTATTTACAGCTTTTTTTAACCTATTATTTGTTCCTCTTTTCTACCTCCCTATCTGCTAAATTAATTATATGAATGACATTTGTCTGATGATGAAAATGAAGTTATACAGTTATGGCTTTTCTGGCTGATACTTTTTGCTTTGCTGATCCATCACTGTTGCTTTGTGTTAATTTAACATATTACCACCACAACCAGGGAGTTGAGTGCTTCTTTGAAAGGGTATCTGGGCTATTGTCACTTTGAGTCGGTAGCTGATACCTCAAAGACAGGCAAGGAGTCCTCAACAAAAGCACTTTCCATTTGTGGAAGTGTCATGTGAAGGTAAAATTTAACATACAATAAAAGCTACTGACACTCTGGGCTCGTATGAAGGGCTGCTTGAACGAAAAAAGGAATTCCTTCCATCAGTGTTTATTCTCCTTTTACATTCCCCTTTCTCTGCCTATGTCAGGCAGTGGCTTCAAAGGTAGGCACAATTTACACATAAAGGCAAACAGTAAGCCATGCCAACAAATGGTGGGAATGTAAAGCTGAATTCAGAAGAGAAACACTACAGAAATTTAAATTTATAAACTCCTATTATTAAAAAATACGATCTAACGACAGCTATGGTCAAGCATAGACTGAAACCGCTGCTGAGACAGCTGATATAAAGACCCTCCTCTACACCTTGGCTGATCAGCCCAATTCCTGCAAAAATCCGTGGGATTTCAGGATGGCCCAAAAAGGGAAAAGATCCCAGCCTTCCTTGTAGATCCTGGCAGGTGTTTGGCCTATACTGTCAAGTTAAGATTTTTTCCACCCTACTGCTGCACCTGCAAATGTTTCCTTATAGAAACGTCAAATCTATTTTTTAAGATTGCTAACCTATTTGTCTCAATAATACTTAGTGGCAGTGGATTCTGCAAATTGATTAAATGCATCAAAAAGTTATTTGTTCCTTGTTGACTGCTTTGAATCTTGTGCTTTTCCGTTGCACTGAGTGCCCCTTTGTTATCTCAAATTATGCATCAGGCAGATTGGAGCTGCCTTTCAAAGGCTGTTTAGGAAGAAAGGTGCAGGAAGAGTTATTTGGTTTTTATAAATCTGAAAGGAGCTTATGCTGTTCTTCTTTGCAACAAGAATAGTTTCTCCTTAAGCAGACCTCCTGCCCCAGACAGCCTCATGTTGTTAATCACCTGCATTTGCCAGGGACATTGGCTGAGTAAATGAACGAGGATGACTTTAGTTGCAGCATGAACTAAGGTAATTCCACTTGCAGTGGGTTCAGTCACATATTTTCCACATAAACAGTAATTGAAACAGTCAGTCAATAAATAAAATAAAAGAGCTTTAAGATTAACACCTGATAACATGAAAGACACAAGACTGCAAAGAAACTTTGCTCCTGTAACACTCCAGGGACCTTCTGACATACAATCTGAATAACAGAGTGCTTTTTGAACAAGGATCTGAACATCAGGGGAATGCAATGATGTTTCAGCTCCATGTAGCTGTAGTATGTGCAAATAGAATTGCACATTAAACATGAAAAAAACCCACCCTATCTAGCAAAGCAGTTATTCTGCTGAGGCCTTTAGGTGACATTTTAAACCACTGGTGACCATGGAGTATCCAAAGGAAATACAAGATAAAAAACTTATAAAAATCTTGTTGTTCCATTGAAGGGTTCTGGAGAAATCATCAAGCTCCACTGGCAACAAAAAGAACCAACAAAGTGAAAGATAAGACTGATGTACCTGCGTAACAAGCCTGTTATTCCAGTGAGAGATAACTGGTGATACTATAAACCAGGAAAGCTGAGTTAGGGTGGTTTGCAGTTTCAATAGAATCCCACATTACATAAATGCAGTTCTTCCACCTGATTGCATTTTTAATGCAGAGGTAACCAGAACAATTAATTTTTTTTAGTAGGTTTTTTGCTTGTTTGTTTAAAAAGTGCAAGGGAGAGTTGCCTATTATGTTTTTACATTAGAAGCTGAAAAGCTGAGTGAACTGTCTGCAAGAGTGAAGAACAATAAAGCAGCACAGCTGAGCTAGCAGTTTTAGTACAAATCTGGCTTCTACTTACTCTTCCATTGGTGTGATCCTCAAAGGTTTAAGATGAAACAAGACTATGGTAAGGCAGTTCCAAAAGAGAGTTAAAAAAAGAAGCTGAAATTACCCCTCTGCCAACAAGGAGTAACAAAGGCCACCTCAATCTGTTGGATGACACTGGAACCCAAAGGGTATCTGAAATGGATGCTAACAGGAGGGAGGGGAGAGAGACCCAAATCCAGAAAGTGCAGAACAGAAAACTTCCTTCAGGAACGAGCAGCAGAGGAGAAAGAATAGAGCAAATCTTCTTCCCACTGAAGAGGCAGATTATTGCTGCTGACGGCCAAACATGGAAGTGCTGCAGTAAAAGGCAGCCAAGCAACAGTGACTGAAAACAACGATCTGACTGCTCATTTTTTATATTTCTAAAGGTTTTTGCATTATATCCACTCAGGCATCAATCACAACTTTATTAAACCACAAAACAGATGTCAGTTCAATGGCTGTATCGGAAACATTTTGAATGACAGGCTGATGATGGAACAATTCCAGCCTCCATACATTATTAAACACATACTAATGCTGCTCTTTCAATGCTGCCCTTACAGGCTCAATCACTCTATTCTCCCTCTATGGTACCTTTTTTAACAGCAGACCTAATTGCAGATGAATATTACATAGGAAAAACAAGACTTACTGTAATAAATAATGATACTAAACTAGTAAACAAAAGAAAAATATCCATGTTAAAACTGGTTGTCTGTCTTCATATTATGTTTCCTGGCATTAAAATTTTATCTTAATACAATTGTAGGAGCTGAGGGTGGGTTGTCACCTCACTCAGAATATTCAGTTATTGCCTTTTTGCTGTAATCTTGACAAAATTTATGCTTAGGTTTTCTTTCCATGCTTGCCCAAAGACAGTGCACAAGTATAAATGCTTTCTGCTCTTTTTGAGTGAAGAGGTAATATGAAAATACATATAAATATGGCAGAAAGAATTTGTCTGGCAAATTCCAGATTCCACCCCTCTGCTTAACTCCAGATTTCAGGCAGATTGAGGAGGTGATCAGGGCAGCACACCTGCCTCTCAATTCATCAGTAATATAAATTGTATTTTCACTAGCAAAAATGAATTTTATTTTCATAAGGGCAGAGAGGAATTATATTCTTGGTGGACGAAGCACAAGGCACAGTAAATGGGAGATGCAAATGCTGGAAAAAAATCTCTCACAGAAGCATAGGGTTGACTTGCCACAAACTGCAGATCATTACTCCTCTCTTCCTTGGTGTCCTATACTATCCTTTGGCCTGGAATACTTCCTGCATGTTTTCATGATGTGGGCAATGAAATCAAGTAAAGATGGATTTGGGGTCTTCACTTGCCCTGGCATCTTGATAGCCTTAGTGCATCCTCCTGATTAAGGAGTGCTTAGTATAGCAGAGATGTCTGACGTTATGCAGACAATTCAATAAGATAAGAAATGAGAATATTGAAAAAAGAAAATAAAATAAAATACACATTCTTTGGGGGTTCTGGAGAGAAAGAAAACTTTCCTAAACAAAATTCTCGGTGCTTTCTGGTCTGTGCTTACTGCAGCTAGTTACTGAAGGCTTCCCACAGCACAAGGGAAAGGCAGCTGGCTGTGAATGTGCTCTGTGAAACTGCTCTGTTTTGGCTGCTGAATTGGATGGTCCCAGCTGGAAGCAAGCAGCCCTGCCAGCATTTAGCGAGAAATGCCCTCCCGGGGCTGGTGACTGAAAACTTAAGTGCAGGCAGGGATGGAGGCAGCTGCCCCCCAAATTCCTATGGGTTTTAAAGTGTGCTTCAGGGCTAAGAGATCAAAACTCAAATGCAGTTTCTGGTGTTGAGGCAGGAATTGGCAGAGGCCACTCTTATACAGGTAATTTGCCTCACTGAAAGGCTAAAGAGTATTCTTTCATGATGGGTCACTCCTGTGGAATGGCTCCAGCCTGGGCATAGTATCTTAATCTTTTAGAGAGCATCTGAAGGCAGAGTAATTCCCACAAGATATGAGGCATGCATAGGCCCTTATGCTATTTCTCTAGCTTACTCACTGGAGAACAGATTTTCTGTTGAACCGATATTTTAGAAACCCAGCATTCATCCTGAATCGGCCAGGTTTGGAAGTGGGTTTGAAGTCAACTCGCACATAAGTGACCACAGAGGTCTGCTTTGGCTGAAAAATATGTTATGTTAATTAGCAAAATGGTTTGTCTAAGGAAGTGAACATATGAAAGCCTTTTAAAACAAACTGCTTTACATCCTGCAAGCTTTTAAATCAAATTGGGACAGTTACAGCCAACACTGAGCAGAACTGTTTGTGACTTTCTGGTTTGTTTGCTTCAAAAAATCTGCCTGGTCTCTTGAATGACAGCTAGGGGCTCTTTATGGCACTCTCTTGCACAGTTTTAAGGATAAAATTAAAAAATATATTCACAACATAAACATATAGTTTTTGTCTTATAACTCACATAGAACTTAGTCCTGATGAGGTATTCACAAGAGCACGGTTTGGACTCTGTTCAATTTGTCAAGGCTTTATGCTCAATGCTTCTCTCTGAACTGGAATTCAGACTTCAGAATAAATGAAGTTATGTCTAAATAAATCATATGTCTAAATAGGTTGTCCCTTCCCTTCACATTGTTTTTCAGTAACAGAACACATTAGGAAGCTCCAATTTCAAGTCAGAATGGATACATCCAACAAAACTGCTATCGGCAGCCCAAATCCTGACACTCTCCCTTTAATTCCTGACAGGAGGAATTCTTGATGACCTCCATGATTATCTTGCTTGCATGAGGAATTTAACTGAATATGGTGCTGGTGGTGTTTTTGCCAAAAAGAAATCCTATATGTGATAAAACAGGGTGTCATCTGAGATTTATGAAAAGCCTGTGGATATTGTAACAGCCATCAATCATTTACTCTTTCTTTCCCTTTAAGTTTTGTGTAAATGAGTTAGGAGTTTTAAAGATACTAAACATAAATCTATATGGTATATATATTCTGAATGTATTGCATAAGTTATCAGGGAATGCTGTGATCTTGAAAGATAAGACTGTGTACAGAGCTAGGAAAAGGAAGGAAATACCTTCTTTCAGTTGCAGTAAAATAAATTCAGGGTCTTATTATTGCCCTCTAGATCACCCACTGCCTTTCAGAGCCCATCCCCTGCCTCCCCAAATGACTTGTTACTACAACCATTGTAATTGTGTCACAAGAGAACATTACCTTGGACTTTCATAGCATTAAGACTGCAAGAAAATGGTCACAGAAGACAATGTGCATAAAAGTTGCAGAAATTAAAATGACAGACAGAAGGAAAAATTCATAGGAGCTGCCCAGCAGCATAACCATTTTCCATTTCCTGGTCTTAATTTCTAAACACACTTTTGAGAGGCAGTAATTACACATGCAGAAATTCTCACGAGTCCTTGCGCTTGCTGCGATTTCATATCTTCAGAGAGGAAAAATGCTGATATTAGATTTGAGATGCAATTCCTACATCTTTTGACTATTGAATTAAATATTTAAAATAAACAATAAACCATCATCTTTAAATTTTGTCAGAAATAAACCCACAAGTCTCAGATCTTAACAGAGGTTTTTTTAAATAAGGGGGAAAGAAACTGGAGTTAAGTGGTTAAGTTGACACAGGGTGCTAAGTAAGCTTGTACAGATGGAACTTTACTCCGTACCGATTCAGTTTTTAAAAAACGTTGGAAAGAGATGCTCTATCGACTAGTATCAAGTAGTAGACTGGAGAAAAAGAAAAAAATTCTAAATACATAACAGATCTTTCAAGTAATTATTATGTAAAGAGCATGTGTGATAAAGACATAAAAGTGTAATGCCTATGCCTGCATTTTCTTAAAAATATACATGTGCATGGGTGCACACATTCACATATCAAACCACCACTTATTTTGTGAAGGCTTTGTACTTTTCAAAGAGTTGTAATAGTTTTTATTGAGAGTATTTTTTACCTTTCCCTGACCCTGGGGGTGTTACTTGAATCTGACTTATACAGCTTAAAGAGAAAATAATTGTTAAAATATGCATGTTTAAATATAGTATACTGGAAACACAACTGACCTTGACCCAAAATCACATTTCTGAGCCTGGAGCAAATGATGGCTGCTATATGATGCCTGGAGCATAGCTGGCTGCTATGGTTTAGAAGTGAGTAGTGGATCCTACCATGAAGCCAGAACTCCCATTTCCTAGAGGTATAAAACTTTCTAGATTGACATGAAAGAAATTTCTGATTGAAAAACTAATATTTACATGAGAATTAGTACAGGTAATTCCTGATAAGTACAGAGTAGAATTTTGTTGACCTGCTGTTTTACTACTCATTGATGGCTTGGCTTCTCAAATGAAGATTGGGGAAGGGCAACACCATGCTCACTACATGCACGATGACTAAGGGCAAGTGGAATGGGCAAAAACTGATTGGAGAAAAGCTGCATAGGCAATCAGGAAGATTCCGCACAAGACTGTCATCTCCTAGATCAAGCTCGAGTGATCAAAGGCCTGAACCGCCTGCAGGCATGGTTGGACCTGCAGCTTCCAGTGCACCTTGTCATCTGCCATTTCGACCCTTGCCTGTCGCTACAAGGCTTTGCGAGTGTGAGTAAACCCTTCCAGCCTGCACAATGGATTTTTTTTTAGGTGAGGCGCAGGGTGTGCAGAACTGGCCCCACCCTTTACACCTGAGGTTTATCTGCCAGGGCCTAGATAGCTAGGACGGTGACAGCAAAGTCCTCAGGTCGTAGGTTTTGTAAGAGTGTCCTTCTCTTAGATGGAAGACCTTACAAGGCTAGATGAGCTCCATCTGCTCAGGTTTGAAAATAGAAGTTTTCCTTCTCCTATGAGGATGGCATGTCTTCGCTAACGAAGATTTGGAAGGTGTTTTACCCTCGCGTTCTGAACAAGACTGTCATCTCCTGGGTCAATCACAAGCGACCGATGAAGCAATAGCACATCGAGTGTCTAGGCGGGATTCTGACTTAGAGGTGTTCAGTCATATGCCCGCAGATGGTAGCCTCGCGCCAGTGGCTCCTCAGCCAAGCGCATGCACCAGGGGTCTGAACCTGCGGTTCCTCTCGTACTGAGCAGGATTACTATTGCAACAACACATCATCAGTAGGGTAAAACTAACCTGTCTCACGACGGTCTAATCCCAGCTCACGTTCCCCATTAGTGGGTGAACAATACTTCATCATTTGTGTCCTATAATACCTAATGCTGACTGTATGACTGTTTTAGAAACATATCTGTAAACACGTTTGCATGACATAGCAATATGAGGATATTGTTTGTGTCATACATTATGTTTCCATCGTAATGAAAAGCACTTTGATATCTTTGCTCAGACAGGGCCAGAAATTTCTGGATATGGAGAAAAATCAAAGTAAACCATTGCAATATTAAAATGGCAAAAAGGTGAAGCACTGAAAACCTGAGAGCAATAAATTACATTGAGAAACTCAGTAAGCAATGAATGTTTTGCAATACAGAAAGTAAATAGTATAATGTATGTTCTTACCGTTCCCGTTGTGCCCAAGGAAAGGTGGTTCATTTGTTGGGTCAGAGGGCCCATCATGCTTGCTGGCTGCATTGACATAGTGTGGTCCATTGTCGGCGTTATCACAGCACCCTAGAAACACACGTCATTTACACTTCAACATTTCACTTAAAAAGAAAGGAAAAAGGCAGCATTCTCTAAATGAGTGAACCTGACTGAAAACTTGACAGGAATCTTAAGAAAGACTAATATATCTGTCAGAGGAAATATGTTTTGTTCCTATTGACAACCAAGCTACCCACATGTATTATTTGTACTACTAATGAGGCCATTTTACGTCGGTTCCAATTAAATGTCAATTTTTACTTCGTTGCTTCTGACAAACAAATGCATATATTCTTTCTATGATTAAGGCTACTGTACACTGCAAAATGCCTGTCATTTCTATTTTTTCATATCATATATAGAACAATCTTACAGACAAAACACATATGTCCCCAATTTCCTCAGACTTCTAAAATCTTTAGTCTCTGAGATCTTCATCCTATTATGGTAATTATCTTGGATTTTTCCAGTCTCAATTAAGAAACTTTACTCATGACACTTTATAGCCCATTAACTAAGACTAGCTATTGACAGTAAGTTTGGTAGGGACACCCACTTAAAACATATACACAGTGTCTAAAGGCACTTTTCTTCTCCACATGAAAAAAAAAGACATTAACAACAAGCAGCATATGAACTAAAGCCAATGCAAGACTATGAACAGAAATGAAACAAAAGACATGCCAGAGGAGCTTTGGAGAAAGCTTCTTTGCCATTCATATTCCTGGGGTTTTGCTCTTCCACTCTCCAAGGTACCATGTTGATAATGCCATGCCTTAGTGAAGTGTTGATTCTCTTCAGTTTTATGGTGTAAAATACTATTTCCTGTGTTGTTAGGGAAAGTCAGAAACAGTAGTCCACTCTTTTTCTTGTAGATAGTGAAATAAGGAGGCATTTCAGCCATTTCTACCTACCAAATAATAGCTCTACTTTGTGCGTATGTATGCTTGTGTGCACACATAAATTTGCACGATCGCATTACATTTACTGCAAAGTGTGGAAAACACAGCTGAATGTATTTGCTTAATAAAAAAGGAAAACTGACATTTTTTTCTATTAAGATTACAGACAAAATCCACCTCTGAACAGGAATTTTAAATAAACTAGTTCCAAAAACCTCAGCACACCTGTTCTTACATGTCTTTCTCCCCTTTATTACTGCACAGCTATGTGACTCCATTGCCGAGGATCTGATAAGAAGCAAAAGATTTCAAATTTTCAGTCACAAATAAAAAATAACCAAAAATAAAAAACGCTGGGGAAGTACCAATTAATTTTTTCTCACCTTCCAGTAATATTTTGTCTATGCACATCCTATCTGAGAAGTAGATTCTGCAGTCTCTGTGAATTCATTATTTGCATGCAATGGTAAAGAGGAAGTAGCATCAGCTTGGTCAGTCCTTTTTGAAATACCCTTAGCATATGAAATACATACATGCTTGTTTTATGTCACACAGCGCATTACATTCCTTGCACTGACAAGAGTCCCCAGAGAAATTTAGCAAATTATGGAAACTAGCCACTATAGAATATCTGTCATGATTCCAAATAAATGCTTATAAAACAAGCTGATCAATGTGCAAGTATCAAACCTGCAGTACTTGCGAACACTTTGGCCTCTTTCTTGGCTATATTAAATTGCACTGGTTTACATTGATTAACCCACTGATTAAGTAATTCTAATGACCTACCACAAGGCTATCCTTCTTGTTGTTGCCACAGGTCCTTATAAATCAAGATAGTAACAAACTTTCACCACAAAATTTCTTACAGCATAGTAAAATTAATATTTTATTCAAAAAGCCCTTCTTTCTTCCTTACATGACATTTCTCTTTCATACTTCTCTATTTTCCCTGAAAATCTACCCTTTTGCTGAAAGTCTGAATGCAAATCTATGGGGCATACACTCATTCAATCCATTTGGCAGTCTTTGCATAGTAGATTCAGTGCAAGAGTCTGAAGTAGCACCATACCCAAGGAAAACAATGTGCTTGCTGTATGTTCAAAATCAGTGGCCTGGGATACCACACAGTCAGAAGAGTTCTTGGTGTTTGGACACCCACCTGTACTTTTTGGTTATGGTAAGAAATCATAAGCTTTGTGCAGACCAAATCTGTCAACTGATAAACAGTTCTCAATTCCCTCTAGAAGCAGTTTTCTCCTTTGGCTTAGAGATGGGGAACTGCCTCAGGGCTTTTTGAGACAGACAAGGTGAGCTTCCACTTGTGATGTGTGATGGGGGTAAGCAGAAAGTCACACCCGCACCACAGCTTCATGCAGCCTTGCACTGCCAGCAGTAGTGGCTGCAATTAATTTAGGATGTCCAAGAGCCTTAAAACACCAAGCTTTTTTTGCAAAGATGTTTGTTGCAAAGGTATGGTTGGAGGAACTTGCTGTGATTACAGATGTGACAGACTGATAGCTATTCCTGTGTATAAATTCAGGAACTTGGAAATGAAGATGGGGCAGTGGTGAAGGAAAACTTATGATTTAGTGTAGCAAACACAAGTGCCAGACACTCAGTGGAAAAATCTGATAGCAAATGTCTTTCAGTAAATAAGAAGACATACAGGTTTTGCAAATAAACCATTAAAAAAAAAAAATACGGACTTGAAAGGAAATATATCAAGGACAAAAAAAAAAAAAAATGCTTAAAGACAGTAAACACATTATTTTTAAATAGAAAATACATATATTCTAGTCCCTAAACACATACCATTTAATACATTAGGGAAAGAAGTTGGGAAAACAAATCAAGTATTTGCAGCTTTCCTAAGACAGCTTAACATATTTGAAGTTGACAGCTACCTAGAGCAGAGAATTACATGCATTTGCCAGACCATTAATTCACCAGAGTTTGCAGAATCCTCTTGTGATCACGTAGGGAAAAAAAAAAAAAAATATACTTAATTAAGGAAATATCATCTGGTTGTTAGGGCAACACTCATTCTCCAGACCATAATGCATTTCATAATACATACTGTCAAGTACATTCATATTCAACTTATTTAGCTGTAGAAGACAACGTCTTACATCAGATGTTGCCATCACATTAAAAGTAATTTGATTCTTTTCAGCCTATAATAGGTATTTGCTGATAATCATCCACTTGGTGACTGGCAAAAGCTACAGCAAACATTTTTCATCTTCATCTGTTTGGATGTCTGATTTTACTGAGTTTATAAACTATATAGAGAGACATCTTAGCATGGCATAATACTACTGAAGGCCCAGCTTAGTTGATAAAACCTGTAGAAGAAATTATTATGAGGTTTTTGCCACTGCCTTTGCCAAAAGTATTTGGCCTGCCAATTATTTAAGTCTGCCCTGTTGTCTCAGTATGATTAATATTTTTTTATACTTCCTGCAAGAAGCTGTTTACTATAATGACTTTTAAATTTGGCAAGCTATTCTTGGCATATACACTTGTCATACTATTCTGTCAATGCTATAGTGGCTTTAAAAGAAATTAGGATTAACAGGGCAAATGGTAAAGAATGAATAACAGAAGAAAAAGCATGATTTTAGCAACACTTTGGTAAACCCAAGATATATTCATTGACATATAGACTTTAATTTCCCTTCACTTTATTTGAAAGACCTTGCTGTTCCAAAATGCTCTAAGCCCTATGGACATACTTTTCATATAAGAAAGTGAATATATTTATTTCAGAATATTTTGTAGTCCATTATTTGCAAACAAGAAGTCTGACTTCATCAGCTACAAACACTGCCCACTCCCTATATGGCAACACTCTGGAATCACAGGAAGGACATTAAATACAGCCTGCTTATTGCATTAAGTAAATTTCTTTAAATACTTGCCAATACCAAATGCCAAAAGGCAGCAGTAGAAATTAAGTTTATGTTGGTACAACGACACATGCCAACTTATATGCTTCAAAGTGTGGGAAAGTGACATCAGAAATAAAAAGTGTATTAGGAGGCTTTAGGAACAGAGAGTTCACTAGTTAAGAGATGCACTTGGGGGCCAGTGGGAGGAAGATTAGTTCCAGCTTTCTACAATAATGAACTGTAGTAAAGGCTTCCCTTTTATTACAATGTTCTAATACTGATATTGGACTTAAGGCACAAATACCAGCTGAATAAATAGTTTTTAGAGCTCTCAGTAAGCATCTGCTTATTTGACAGTTTACTTCTTTTTCTTTATTTAGGAAGTTTTAACAAGTTAAGCATACTTACAAATTCTAGTTTGTAAACACTGGCCAATGTAAAGCCAACAAACATTACAGCAGCAAACTTACTTTCCAGATTTGTTTACATACACATTGTGCTGTTATATAAGCACCAGGTCATTCCATCTGAAAAGTTATTACCATACTACCAAACAAATGTCTTTATGTTATCGAGAACATGTTGTTTCTTGAGGCGTTATTAAACTGAGTGAAAGGATTACTTTTATACTTATCAGACAGACATGTCTGTCAAGAATTAATATGAAAAAACCCCACCATGCATACTTTTTTTGCAGATAAATGTACTCTCTCTGCACACTGAATAAATTATGACCATATTTATATTGATTTACTCTTCTGTCTAGATAGACTTGTCTCATCTTCTTGGGTTGCCTCTTACAGACAGCAGGAAAAATAGGATCCCCTTGTCAGAGCAGTGAGCCTGGTGAAGTACTCTGAGCCAGCTATTAAGTGGCCAAACTTCCATGACTATAATATAATATAATATAATATAATATAATATAATATAATATATATAATATGATAGGATTATTAAAGGTAGCTGTGAAATCCTCTCTGCTCTCTGTCATCAACTCTGCTTAGAATACCTGTTGATATTCCATAAAAACCAAATAAAAACCTATTCTTCTTTTCTCAATGAAAAGTTACCAATTACCTTGGTGTTTACTAGCTGATCAAAAATAAAATCATGATTTCAGTTTGGTGAAGAAGATCTGCAGACATCAACAAATAATGTATATTTTGCAAACCTCAGGATTTGTTTTCATTTCATAACTTTGCTGAATTTCAAAGCTCACTGAAAATGGGGTAAAGTGAGCAAGAAGCCCAAACACTGCACTAAATTAAAGCAGCTTTAACTTTGGACTGAGCAAACCCTGAAACAGACCTTCAGCAACTTTGAGTCCTGTTTCTGTGGCAAATATTAAACCAAAACGGTAGTATTTCTAATCTTGGACATAAAATCAAATTCTTACCTGATATCACCTTTGTACCTTAGTTGAATTTCCTTGGAGCAATGGACACATTTGCTTTCTTTTTCTCTTTTTTTTTTTTTTCTCCTGTAAGTTTGTAAACTTTTTTCCTCAGTTTTAAGTATGTCAGAGGTCCAAGACAGTTACTACCCAGAAGTAACTGGTCTTAAAGAATTAAGAATTCAAATATTGTGTGGTAAATAAAGAATAAGGTGAACTTTGTGCATGTACCACATTTCCTATAGCAACAGCCAAGGTTTTGTATGGTTTGTTTCCCATTGTCTTTCTTGCCTTTAGCCGTATGTCCTGTCTCCTAGTTTGAAATACAGCTTTTGATAATATACAGATACTAGCCTCCACATATAAATGCAGATTAAAAGAATATAGAAATGCGAACAACAAGAGATAAAGAAAATACAGTTGATGCAACAGAAAGAGTTTTGTATCAGTAGCTGTGTTCACAAATAAAGCAGTAACTGCAACTATATGGGTACTGGTTAATAAATACATTACATCAGAGAATGCCACTTTTATATTATGTCAGTAGTTTATGCTCCTACCAGAGTTGAAAAACCAGTAAGTTTCATAGTGTACCACTGCCTGTTAATTTAAAAGGAATTAAAAAAAGAAAGAGATTGCATTTCTGTGACAAACAAAAAGTTGCCCATGTCACTCAGTGCCTGGGAATCAGGAGTCTCTTTCTTGTGGACTAGATTTTCTTACCATTAGAATGGAGTTTAATCTACTAAAGCAAAATCTAAACATTTCCTCTCCAAACAGTTCTGCTGTGTTTCCTCCCTTCATGCCTATAACCAGGCGTGAAAATTGACTTGATGGCACATCCTAGTTCTAACAAGGTGCAAAATGGAAATTATCAAACAGCACAATTAAAACATGAGTCAGCATCATTGTTTAATCTAAATTTTCTCTTCCCTGCCTCACTGGATTCAAAAGAAACTTTCAAAAAAACAGTCCTCAACAGTCTGATTTTACATATATAGACTTATATATACACACTTATAATTGCTTATGGGAAGACAAACGATTTTGCCAGTTCTATTACATCCACTCAGTCCACACTGTTTTTTTAAACATGTGGATAATTTGCTTGATGTTTGAAAGTCTCAGTCCAGGATTTATTTTGACAAAAGCAAATAAAAGCAGCAGTGACAGATTTTAAAGCTTATTATTTATGAGCAACACTTAATAAATGTTGAGTAAGAGCTTCTGTTATTGGCTGAAAACACTTACTTGATTTTACTGAGGAAAATACACTCAAAATACAAGAAAAATGCCTAACAGCAAGATTTGCCTCAAGAGCTTGTACTTGGATGTGGAGGAGCAGAGCAGGTTGGTGGCATGAGATGCATGTATGGCATTTTTAATGTGCTAGAACCTTGGCTGTCCCTGAGTGTTGAGCCTTCTCGGCAAGGTGAAGAAGTCTTCCCTGTCTGTGTGTCTCTATGAAGTCATGACTACAGACATCTGATGAGACCAAATGTCTGAAAGACTGCACTGTTGATCTCTGCTTTTCTGGAGAGATTTAGTACATAGGTCATTTGCCAGGCACAGAGACTGGCTAACTACGTTTGGGGAGGAAATGTCTAACATTTCTTCTATGTGCACTTTTAGCCTCAACACTGCAATGGCCAGTGACAGGACAGCAGCTGTGATCTGTAGCAGATGTGCCATGTTTCATTTCCTGCCCGAAACCAGGAAGGATTCATGCTGTGTAAGCTGCAACATAGTGGCTGCTTAGTGGAAGAAAAGATTCACTCATTAGAAGGACAAACACCGACACTAGGAGACATCAGAAATGCTGAGGAACTGGCTATCAACAAAAGAGAAAAAGCAACCCAAAAGCCAAAAAACCAGAAAAGCAGATGGGTATTATAACCCTACGTATTCACCAGAGGTATGATGACAAAATGACATCCTACACAACCGCAGCCAGAAGAAAATAGTATGACTGTGCATGGTGTTCACTCCAAATAGCAGAAGGACCCAACCACAACTAGAATTAGATGGAAAAACCTGAAATGTCTTCAGCTTTCAGAAAAGTGAGGTGGCATCACTGAATGAAATACCAAGGAGAGACTGAGGTGCCAGGGTGGCAGACAGTGAGGCTCTCCTCTGCGAGATTCCTAATCCTTGAGGGGACTATGGGAAGAATGGTCAAGAGAATGGTAGGTATCAGGATTCTTCTTGCCACTCCAAGATCAGACAGACCTCAAAACCAAGACTGAGGCACAGATTTTCAGTAGTACCTACTTACCTTATATTCCACCATTAAAAGTAATGTGAGCCTATGCCTTACTTGTGCCTTTATAAATTTTAACTGTTTTTTCTCACCAATTGCTGGTTGGATCTGTCTCTGTACAAGCCAACTGCCATTAACACACGGTTTCTATTGCACCTGAACAACTTCATCATCCTTGGATGATGTCTTCAGTGACCGCTGTCCAGTTTTCCATTGTTTCGAACAACTGATAATATAGACACAATCTGAAGAAACTGTGGCTGCAAAAATGTCCTTACCTAAAAGTTCTGTCCCTGATGAATGAGACTACAAGAAGCCAGAAAAGCTGATGGGAGCAAGCACACAGAGCATTCACGTCAAAGCTAACCACATTTAAATCAGTGAAGGTACAGCTGACGTAAATAAATCAAATTCAAACTCTTAGGTTTTTGTCCATAATCAGAAAACAAGACTCTACAGAGGATGAACACATTTTATAACTAAGAATGTAATATTTTAAGTTCTTGTTTACTTTAAGGTACTTCCAGAGAAACCAGCTTATTTGTTAAAGTAAATGCTTGAAATTTCTAAGTACCCCTTCTACCAAAGACCTCTAACTACTTTACAATCTGCGTGATATATAGAGGACTCGGGACCTAGTCTGTTACTGGTTCTTGGATGGGTCTGGATTTACATCTGAACTTTCCCAACTCCACAAGATGCGGGTATAACCCAGGTTGTCACCATTGCAGGGCCAAAGGTGGTTTTGATTACACACTCCAGCCCAAATGAATCAAGAAAAGGAAACATTTTACCTCTTGTTCATGTTGTGCAGATTGAAGTCAATAATAGAAAATGGCTAGTTTAAGTCTACTTTGTTCCACACTTTATTGTCTTTTAAAAGAAGAAAAAAATATTGAGGAAAAGCACTTGAAAACTGATCCTTGTGAGTAAAACTTTATTGTGCAAGTGGACCAGCTAATCTAAAAAGTAGATGTGAAAAATTAAAAAAGGTGTAGATTTTGGTTATTATTAAGCTAAAAAGAAGTAAAAGGGAATAACTGATCCAGCAAAGATTACTTAGTTTGTTTTTAATATATCCGAAAATATAAATTGATATATTTTGCCTTATCTTTTGTCCAGATAAAGTCACTCTTGGGCTGAGATCTTCTTTATAAAGTTTCAGCCTGGAGCACATCTTTGCAGCTGAGTATTATCCTTAAAATATGAGTTCATACTGGAAATGCTGGCAGCCCTCTTAACTATTGTATAGCAGTGAGCACAGCTGTAACATGTTAAATATGTTGAAAGTATATGGGAAAAACAGAGAAGCTCAGAGGACTGATAATAGGGAGTCTCAATGCTGGGTCACCAGGTTTGGTGATTGCTGGGACTGAAAGTCATTATCAAGCTACAGGTGTTCAGTTATATCCAGGCATCAGCTACCCACAGAGAAACTCCATCAAAAAATACATTACCACAACTGGTGATGTCCAACAGCCCTCCCAAGGATTGTGAGAAATTCAGGGATGAATCCCCTCAACTGCATCCCCTCAGGTTAACTCCAAGATGAAGGGCAGTGATGGATCAGAGGGGAGAGGCTTGCACTGTCACTTCCCCACATGCTGCCCCATTTACAGAGAGTGCTCATCACCAATCACTACTGTGTCTTCTCAGAGCACTCTGTCAGAAAGTTGTTAACCACTGAAGACTGATCCTGAAAGAGTCCATTTTTCACATCAGTGAATGGACAACATCCATCCCATCACACTACCAGCTTCAGAGAAATTCTGGTGATACTGGTAAATGAAGGTAGAAAACAGATGAAAAAGTACTTTTTCACCTCCCCAGTTACAGTAGTGCCTAGAATGACCAAATATTTTATTACTACCTCTCTCTTCATTGATAGATGGCAACCTCTTGCTATTTACAACAATGTCAACCTACCCTAAAATAGCAGTCAATTTTTGCATAAGCAGATGAATGCAGAGGTCTGCATTTCTCAGAATCAGGCTGCCTGATTGAGTGAAGCCTTTTGTCATAAACCAAAGTAGCAAAAAAAAAAAAAAAAATAGTCAAAGCAACACCATCAAATGAAGTCCAAGTCTGCTGCTAGGACTTGTTTGCTTACTTGGAGTAAATTAGGTGTCTCTGGTTCACATTCATCCATACATGCTGCACTACTCTCTATAAAATCTTTGATTTATCATAGCTTTTTGGTGCACCACCATTTCCTACCAGTCACTGTGTACAAGCCCATGTGAACGCACAGCAGTCAGGTCCTGACATATGATGAAGATGTTCTCTATTCCTTTATGGCTTCGTGTCACCACACACAGCGTGATTTGCAGAATTTTAGGTTGAAGTCAAAAATGTTTCTCTGGGCTGTTTTCCTGAATATCTTTCAGGTATTTGAATACTGTAGAGGTGCTCATTTTTCTGCAGAAAAACAGCTGACAAGGAACTGCCTATTACCAAATACTGCTGTGAAAATGCCTCAGACAATTTACAGCACCTTGTTCTGCTGCCAGAGAGTAAGCTGGTGGTCCACTACCGTGGCAAATGTATCACAGTGAGTCGTTGACTAACTGGATGATCAGCCACCTGGACAGCACAGACTGGGCAGATGGGTCTGACATGAGTTCAGGATGATGCCTTTTACATGAAGGTAAGAAGATCTCTATGCTTTGGAGGAATAAATCACAGTACAAGCTACAGGAAAAAAAAGGCCAGCTGGATGGTATACACGTATTGCTGAGATGAACAGTAAATGATTTGGAGAAAACACTTTTAGGGAGAATAAAACATCACGTGAACTCAGGTCACACTTGACACGACTGTTACCAAAAGAATGAAATAACTGGAGCTGTCAAAATGCAATGCTCCCACCATATTTCAAAATGACATCTCATTTCAGAATTTACCTAAACTCGAAGGAAAAAAATCCCACTTAAAATTAGTTCAGTAACCCAGAAATCAAAACAGAAAGATTATAGATATTTTATCTTTGTTCTTCCCCTCACTGTCTCCCCACTCCCTAAGTTTTTTCCTGGAGTGGAGTCTAACAACATTTTCACGACTTTTCCATGTCACTACCCTCTCTCCCTTTGCACATTTTCACTTCAAGACAAGTTTTAGAGTTATTATTTGATTTTTGCCCACAAAGCTAGATTTATTATTCACAAAGTATTACACATGTAATAGTATCACCAGTCATAGCCAGAGGCAAAAGGTAACCTCAGAGGAAAAGGAAACATGAAACATCCAAAGGAAGATAAATGGGAATGAGATGATAGGCAAAAGGGTAATACCCCAATCTTTTCTTGAGAGCTGTGTGTATAGAAAAAATAGAGTGCTCTAAATAATTCCAGAGTGATGGGAACTCAAAGGCTGGACTCTGTGCACTGCATGCCTGTGAATCTTCAGTCTGTGTGAACCTCCTTCCTCCACAAAAACAAACAAACGCTTGTTCTGTTTTTGACATCAAAAGACACAACATAACTAACAGCAGATGTTCTGATAAACTCCAATAGAGACCAACCTGTTGGCAGCCATATTTCTGATCTGCAGTGGCTTTTCCAGGCACAGAGAAAATCCATTTGTGGGACTGAAAAGTACATGAAATGGTTTTCTGGTAGTGTTTCTTGTGGTATTTTCTGGTATTATTTCTACTATCAAGGACCTGCAGTATCATAGGATCATAGAATCATAGACTAGTCAGGGTTGGAAAGGACCTTAAGATCATCTAGTTCCAACCCCCCTGCCATGGGCAGGGACACCTCACACTAATGATAATAATCATAATAATCATAATAATCATGAAAGACCCTGTTTTGTGGTGCTTCAGTTCAGTGTGTCACTGCAAATGATTATAAATGCAGGGAAGTAATGCAGAAATGCACAAGCTTAAAGCATAAGATCGATCAGAACTAGATGAGGACAAACTATTAGTAGAAGCTGTTTGTAATCTCAATGGTTAAAATCTCCATAACCCAACAATCACAGTAACATACAGATCTCAATTTACTGAATTTGACAAATTTGGCCTGAAATCCTAGCCACACTGAAATCAATTAGTTTTGTCATTGACCTGAATGCTACCAGGATTTCACATTGTTTTAATCCTCAGAGAAAGATGCCAAACTGTACGTTATTATTCAGGTACACAATGATGTTTATACCTCAGACAGATTGTCATTAATTACTGCAAGCAGAAATGATTTTGCTCTTGTTTTCATATTCAGACTGTAATTGAGGGATCTATTTTTCTTCAGCAACCCAATTTTAAATTTTGTGTTATTTTTATTTTCTGCAGTACTTGCCACACAGTAGCCTATGGCTGCCTGCAGAGTTGTTTAATCAAGAAACAACTTCTCATTTTATCGCAAGACACTGGTCTTGTCTAGAAGCTGAAATAATTAACAAAGATCAAGACAACCAACCTCAGAACAGGAAGGCAGCAAGGCTAATAATTTCCAGTATGAAACCATCTAATAAATACTTGTTATGTGCACTGAGAACAATCCTTAGGCTGAAATGTTGCCATAAATTATTCACAAAAAAGTTCTGGACAATAAACAAATTTATGAAGATAATGATCTCTTTGCAATTCATGAACAAAAGTGGGGGAAGGGGTCAATCCCCAGAATAAATTGCAACGTATAAATCTACCAGCTGTAGGCATAAAGTATTGATGCAGAGATTCACTGCAGAAATTGTAAAATAAGCCCTGAACGTTTTCTCTTTCCAGAAAGACAGCTTTGAAGAGCAACTGCAGAGCCAAATAATTTAGCATATACTCATTTGCTGTTCTTGACCACAGCACTAATCACAAGTTAGAAATCAAAGCCTTTGGACTATAACGGATGAATCAAATCAGAACTGTGCACAGCATTAGCCCTGGTCTGCTTAAAACTAATGGCAAGCAAGCATGAAACCTTTGTCAATACAGACTGCAAGGGCTTACTGCAAGTTTGGGAAACACTGATGTACATTTTTGTTTGATGGATCAAACTGCTTTTCCTCAACTGAGGATCCATACTGAGTGACTAGGTGGTTTAATAAGATGAATGAATTTCACAGTGGCAAAGTTTACTTCCAGTACATTTATTTAATGGCTGAGGCAACTGATGAAAGGAAATTAGAAATCTGATGAGAAGAAAAAAAATTAGACTAAAATCTAGACTCCCTCAGGACAATTTCTTGTGCTTTGTATCCTCTGTACTGACAGACAGCATATTTTCTTTATACCTAATTACCAGCAAGACTAAAATTTTACATCTTTGATGTGTATGAGATCAAAGAATATTAGGAAATAAAAGTAAGATTAACATAATTGTCTTGTACAGCTATAATAAACTATGACTACGTATACAATCAGACACCCTGCTCAACAGGAAAGCAGAAACTAGAATCAATTGAACTAAACAAGAATCTTGTTTAACCTTGCTTCCTCAGCAGCTTCTCACCTCTCCTGACACCTGCCACTGGATCACAGATGCAAAGCCAGGAAAGATGTCCTCTCCCAGTGGCTGATCTGATACCCTGAGACACATGAGAGCTCCTGTTTCAGTTGTGTCTTTAAGAAAACCAATGTAGCTGCCTTGTGCAGACACAGAGGGCCATCAGCAGGGGAAGAACTAAAGAATCTCCAGGTCCAAAATCGCATACCCCTAATACTTACCTCATCTAAAGGATTAACTTCTATTTGTTTCTTTTACTGCTATTGTCTACCTTATGTGCACACACAGACTGCACCAGCCTTCTCTGGAAGTCTGCTTTGGCAGTGCAGCCTTTTCCTGTTATGCATATAGGAAATATAGGACTGATTTGTCTTTAGCCTTCATGCACACAGCATGTTTGTTTACTGCAGAAATATCTAGTATTCCTACTTCCTCATCAGCTCAACTGTGAGAAAAAAAATCAAAGGCAGCTAAAAGTAACTGCCTTGTAGGAGTGAAACGGGGTGAGAATGTTTGTATCACTTCTGCTCATTAAGGTGACATGAAAGGTCTACTTCTGGCTAGGAGCCATGAGCTACACCTCAGAGCAAAACCATTTTGAAGGTTTTATTTGTCATCAGGTGGCAGTGACAATGAAAAATGTCTACTGCACTTCAAGACAGCTGGTAATAAAGCAGTGCAGGGAATGACTGACAGAATAACAGTTACTGTACCAGTGTAGCTTCTAAGTTTTTACAGCCACTCAGCTGGAATTATATCATTGTATTAAAAGTGGTTTAGGATATAAAAAAAATTAGATACAAAAGGGGGCTTTCCCCTTCCCCATTGCCGTACCAGGAATCAGAGCGAAAAAATTTGAGAAAAGCAGGTCTTTTGCTCGATTGAATTTAGATATTTTTACCGTGTAGTTTTTGCTTTAGTTCAGACAAGGGCAAGCCTGAAAACATTTGTTTGCTGACAACTGCCTCATTCAACAGCCTTGCAAGCAGCTCCCAACATATCTCAGTCTTCAAAGGCATACTGTTTTTGTTTGTTCTCATTGTAACAGATGTTTTGTATCATGCACTTCAACGAACTAATTCATCTGCAGAGGACCGCCTACTCTGGCTGTTGTGCATCCAGCTGTGGAAATAGCTCAAGAGTCATCTGTGGCCACTTTCATTCCATTCTTCTGATCTCACAGGATCTCAGTGACCGCATCCATGCCCATAAAAAACAAACAGACCTGAGAACATCCTTTAAAAAAATTTCCAGCGGAGGAGTAATGCTACTCCAGGCAGGAAGCCTTTCTGGAAAGAATGTAACTGATGCTGACGGAAGATTCACTCAGCTCTGGAAGTCTCCTCCAAGACATGCCATTTTTATCATATGAACTATCCAGTCAATATTAAGAGGCACTGGAGCAGTGGCATGTGTGATTTTGATGGAGCTGAGAGCTTCTGACTAACTCAGTGCCATATCAATTAGCCCCAGCATCAGGCAATCAATCACCACTTCTTCTCTAAATGTACTGAGCTCCCATTAGAAGCTGCAAATACCATGAAGCTAGTTCATCTCAACACACTGAGCACTTTTATATACTGTGGCTCTACTGTAATATATTTCTGAAGTAGAAACAAAATCAATCTGAATTGCTCTGGAGTGGAAGCATATCCCATTAATAGCTGTGCACCAGGATTAAAATGTATTAGTGGATAAAAAATAATCTGTGTCTGTAAGAAGTCAATTACTGCTTTCTTAAAAGTGACCAAATAAAACATCTAATACTATTAAAGAATAGACTTTCTGAAAATGCCTTTAAAATCAGATGGAGAAAAAAATCACAAGTAAAAACACACCTGGGATGGTGCAACCATTCCTTGATTAGCTTCCTTAGAAGAAGGAGCAACTTTCTGAATTTGTTGAGAAGTCCACTGCAGTTTCACACAGGAAATAAGTAGTACCTGATAAGATGCTGATCATACACTTCAATATCAGGTCCACTGTGTTAGTTAATTACTTTCAAACCACTTAGTCAAGTCACCCATTAAGAGGAAATGATTCAATTGGAGATCCACTGAACTGAGAAACTAGGTGACCAAAACTCCTTGTGGAGCTTGAATTATCCACCTGTGTAAGAGGGCTCACATTATGTCAAGACAAGTAGTTAATTTTGGGTTTGAGAAGCAACTATGGCTGTATTTAATTGGACAGCTTGGCAGGATATTTAATATTGTACAACACCAATTACTGGAATATTTCAGAAAAATTTCAGAAGCCTTTGAAAACCTTCAGGAAAATAAGAGCCTTATATCAATCATCAGAACTGATTCATTACTTTTTTCCTTAATGTTGCAGGGAAAATCTTAAAACCTCCTGGCAACTGTCCTGTATTTTAAAGATAATAATTCATCTTTTCACTTCTGATCAGGTGTCTTTGCTATAAACTTGTTATTTGGGTATACCTATGGGGTCAGCTGTTTCAAGGCCTGAACAGCTTCCTGCAGCCCATGACTTTTATTGTATTTCCTAAGTTAGAGGTCATCAAAATGGGCTCAATCATACTGAAGCTAAACAATTTCACATTAGCATGCATTGACTTCACAGCAACTAATTAACCAACAATATGTATGGCAAAAATGGGTGCCTGACAGAAGACTTTTGAGATTTTAAGTCTGCCACACATTCTAACCTGCTGCTGATTCTGCTGTTGCTTGGCTTAGGCTTCCACTTTGGAGCATATCATAAAGATAAATAGCATTCTTTGAAATAGAGAAAATACTTCCACATTTGGAAGTGAAACCACCACATTTGAGCAAAACTATTGTCCTTTAGAACATATAACATACAAAAGCAATGCCTGTGATGCGTCTATGACTTATACTGGATACTGGAATTATCAGCTTCAAAGAGTTCCATCACTTGTATTTATCCACAAGAATTTTACCAGCACAAAAGAGTTAATATAGCCTTTTTGTCTGTGAGAAGAATAAATATAGCATAATACCCAGTAAGATATTGCCCCAGCTTGGCTGAGAAGATGAAAGGTAAGAACAAGGCACAGTCTCATACTTCACTTGACACTCACAGCATGCTCCTACTTACTCTTTTACTTATTTGTTGAACAGCATTATGAAAAGAAGCTCAGAGAGGATTCAAATACATTACATATTGGAGAGGCAAGCAGATATCATCACAAACAGATCATGGCTAATCCTCATAGCCCACACACTCAAAGCCATGACCTGTATCACTGATTCTTATTTGGAAGACAGATTTGAATGGCATGTAAAACTCCAAGAAGAATGACAAAGGAACATAGCTGAACATCCAGTCCCCATGAGAGGAAGTTCTCTTAGATTATGGTACTATAAACTCCTCAAGCTCTATTCCAGTATCTTTACAATGAGCTCACCCCTTTTATAGCACAAACACCTCAAATGTTGTTTTTTTCTGAATGGATGGCACCTGCACACATTGACCTATTTATATTATACCTGTGGAAGCATCTGTGGTTACTACCCACTGAAGTGCAAAGCCTCAAAAATGTACACATTACCTGTGCAGTCCCAGCAAAAGGTTTCTCAGTATTACAGCCAAAACTGAATTTTGTCACCCAAGGATAAATGGTCTGGTTTTGCTACCTTGGAAAGTGGAGACAAAACAAAGAAAAGGGCAATACTAGTATGATGGTCCTGGAAGCTACTCCAGAAAAGTTACACCTGCCTTTACCATGAACACTGGCATAGATTGAAGGTACGTTTGCTGTTGTGAGTCCAAATATGAGCACTGAACCCAAAGTCTCTCTAGGCAGCAGCAACAGCACCAAGACTAGCTTTCAAAGACCATTTTCCCCCCATCACCCTGCCCTAAGCAACTGTCTAAAATTGGCTCTATAGACACCTCCCCATTAAAGCCAATGTGTCCATGGTATTGAACACCAGAGAAGATTAGGCTGAAATTTAGAAGATTGGATGCTAAGTGGAGGTTGAAGATGTGAACTAGGTATTACTGTCTGTAGAAGGCACCATGAAACCAGGGGAATTGCACAGGTCTTTCTTTTCACATTTTTGTTATTCTCTGCTGTTGGGGGAAGATGTGGCCTGTCACAGCTTTAGCTGTCATGATGGGCAGCTTTGCTTGCTGAACTTGGAGTAGGAATTAGCAAGGGAGCTAATACAGCACTGCTATTTCCGCAGACACAAACCAGGAAGAAAGAGCACTGCGTCTGCCTATCAGAAGCAGTCAAAATGTTCCTGACAAATGTCCAGCCCCTCCTCTTCAGTAAGACCTTTAACAAGCACCAGCAAACACTCATTGCATCAAACACTTCATTCACCTTTAAAGTAAGCACACCTACAGCAATCTTCTCTTTCCTATAGAAATGACATGGCCTGCCAGCAAGAGGAAATATAAGTGGTGAAGTGCACACAATCACGCTTTTCCCAAAACACTGCTGGTGCTCCTGGCCTAGTAGAACCCAGGGTTAGCCAGGAGTAGTTGCAGCAGTATGGACGGACCAGCCTTACAATTGCAGGTCTCTCCCCCTACCTGCCAATGGAAAATATGCCTCTAGCCTCAACCCTGTCAGATGTGGGACATCTGTGAGTGTGACGCCCACCCTCTTGGCTAGAGGCAGGCTACAGGCTAGCAATTTCCAAAGCTGCAAGCAGGAGTTTTTAATTGATCGCACTAAAGAGGAAGGCTATCAAGCTGGGAGCTGACACAGACTCACATCCTGTGTGGACTGGGCAAAAAAGGGGGTGCATAATGATTTACAGATTGCCATACTGGAAAAGTACAAAGGCTGTTTGAAAGCAGGCTGTTTGCTGTGTGAATCATATGCAACCCTCTTGTCCCACCACGGAAATCAGTAGCAGGGTGTCAGCCCTGTGACTCTCAGCTTGGAGCAGAAGAAATCATCCAAGTTATCCTGGACTGCGTCCTGGATGCACATGTTTTTTCTCTGAGAATTATACAGCTTTTTAGGAGGCAGAAATAGACATTTGATAATGAGGAACCCAATTGTTTTCTGCACTGGGGTGTGTGTGGTTTGCAGCATGTATAGAAAAGGTAATTTCCACTTGATTGCTCGCTCTGAAAAGCACAAAGGTGAAGGGCTACACCTGGCATTTGGGATGGATGTTAGGTACAGGGACTCTCCTGGGCAACAAGGCCTGACACAATGTTACAAAACTTCCCAGGTAACTTATTTAAAAGTCATGGAGTGGGAAGTCTATTCAGCGGACATCCTGTACCTAGTTACGCTCAAGGCTGTAGTCAGTAATAAGAAATAAAAAATAGCATTTAAACCACAGTTAGAAGTGAAATTTCAATCCCTGATTTTCACCTTCCTTTTAATAGGCCATTTGATAAGAAAACCTACCCTGCTGGGGAGGCAAACCTACCTATTTGGCAGGTAGTCCAAAAAATAACTATTCAAAGGTTTCAATAAACAACAACTTGGCACTCCTTCAAAATTCTTCAGATTCTGTTCATTCTTCATCAACTCACTATGAAACACTCAAAGAATGCTCAGTGTTTATACTATTTTATTTCACTAATTGTTTTTGCAATCATGTAAGAAAAAGGTTGAAAACATGCTGTCAACAATGTTGCAGATAGCTGATTTATAACAAGAAGCTTTTTGGCGCATGCTGTTGAAGGCATAGACTTTGAATGGATTTATTCCCAACTTACACCAGTTTGAGATGAAAACAAGGCCACAAGGTTACAACCTGAGAACTGTAATTAAGCAATCACTCCACTTCAGTGGAGCTGAAATCAGGTTAGAAAAGATACACATGGTTTGCTCTAGATTTACCTCTGTACTCTAAAGCTTAAGTCAATATTACATTCTTTATAAAGACATTTGAACTGAAAAGAAAGCATTTTATCTAATAGAGTAAAAAATGAATGGCAAATACTGTTAGACCTGATTATATTCAATAATAAGCTATTACTTATGATATCTTGGATGTTTCTAACTTTCAGGATGTCAAATCACAGTGTACATTTGTATATTGATATAAAAAACCTGTTAGCACTGTCGCTTCAAAAGTCATTTAAAAATAATTATAATATTAAAATGCTTTACCAGTTGCAGTCAAGAAGGTGTTAATTAGCCACCACTTACACACCTCAAGAAGTATATCAGGAATTAATACAGAAGGTGAAAAAAAAGAAGACAAAATCAGCTACACCTAGAGGCCAGAAGTAAGATATGCTAAAAGTCTGTCTGAGACTTTGCAAATGATATTCAAACATGAAACAAAAGGTTTCTCACACAGATAAATGAAAAATAAGGGCAAAACCCAGAGCTGGACTCCCCATGCAGTGAGGATAGGGTACACATTAAAGATACTTCAGAAGTAGCCCAAACAGCATAAGGAGATGGCTTCAGTTTCCCACATGAGCCATCAGACAGCAGAGGCAGCTTTCTGAGAATGAGAGTTTAGGTAGAGGAATAAATACAGTAAAAGGAGATTAAAAAAACAGAAGAAGACTTTGAACTCAATGAGTTCACGTGGAATGAGGAACCAGGACTGGATCATCTCTATTGCAGAGCAATGGGAGAGCTGGCACACGGAAGTATGGGTCCAGTGGCTAGGACTAAAGTATATTAATGAAGATAAAACATAGGTAAACCAAAGATAGAGCTAGATAACCTCATTTTCTTAAATAAAATGACCTATTTCCTAGACAAAGGACATGCAGCAGCTGTAAGCTCTCTGAAGGTCAATAAAGTATTTCAGGCAATGCTATACCAGAAATTACTTAACTTTGGGAATGATAAAGAATATACTGCTTCAGTAGGAGGATCACTAAACTCTCTGTAAGAATTGTTCTCATCCAGTATTTTTAATAATGCCCTTGAATAATAAGATTTGGGGAAATTATGATGTGAAGTACATTCAGTAAAGAGGCAGACTGAACTAGTACAGAGGAAGGACTGGTTTAAACAGGCCAAGGCACAAATTCATGAAGACAATTAGGCTAATTGTGATTTCCTTTATGACCACATTGTGGTATATATATGGATTTTTATATATATATATATATATATATAAATAAACATAGTAGCATTTACCAGAAACCTGGAAGAAGGAGAAAACCTAGGTATATCAGTGAATTACAAGATGACTGCATTACCAAGGTCATGTGTGCAAGGGAAAAAAGATGTTACTTCACAATGAAGCAAAGTAATCCCAGCAAAGAGAAGGAAGTATTAATGCTATTGTACAAAAGGTTGAAATACTGTGAGCATTGGCTGTCCTAGAAAAATGAACTCAAAGTGGAATAGACCCAAAGAAGGGTCACTGCTGCAGACAGAGGTACAAAATCCCTAAGTTACTGCAAATGCATACTGATGTTGACATTGTTAGCCTAGAAAATGAAGATGTATGTAAGATTTTTATCTATAAACTAATGTGGTGAACATCCAGAAGGGAGAAGAGTTACTGAAGGTAGGGGAAAATGTTTGATGGATATAAAAAGAACAGGGGAACCTTTAGGTTTGAAATGAAAAATGTAGAGCAAAGACTCTGAAACAAGCCTCCCCATAGGATTGTCAAGAGGCAAAAAAAATCAAACTATTTAAGCAAGTTTTTGGAAGGGATTATATATCATGGTTCTTGGATACAGCAGAAATCCTGAGTCTTACAAACTGGTCACTAAGTCCTCAGAGTACATCACTAACTATAATTTTCATACAACTCCTGAACTAGATAAATCATGATGTAATTATAAGTAATATATAGATTAGCTAGTTTCCCCTTCTTATGTAAAAGGGTCCTTGAATACACTTACATAACTAATGGTAATTTATGGAAGTGCTTTTGTTCTAAGGATGAGGAAAGTGCCAGAGTCTCCTTCATCAACTTATTGCTGCAGGCATGACTGTCTTTTCATTCTCACTGTTTCACACCTATGCAATTCAATTTTCTTAAGCAAAGTTAACTCTTGATTTAAACTGGTAAAATTCAGATTCAACTTCCCTGACAAGTTGCAGAACTTGTCAAAGGAGAAGGCGAGTTGAGTCAGTTATTTCCCTTACCACTGTTACTATTAGTAGTACTAGTATATTGTACTTTAGTTACTAAGCTGCTCTTATCTCAACCCATGGGGTTCACATTCTTTCGCTCCTCCTCCCCATCCCACCCAGGGAGGGGGGATGAGCAAGTGGCTGCATGGTACTGAGTTACAGGCTGGGTTTAAACTACTACAGTAGCTAAGACAGGCTTATTTTAATATTTAACAGGAACACCCTAAACCTTAATCATCGTGAGGCTCTGTTTAGAGGCAACAGTCAAGATAGGCTGTTGTTCCACCAGAGTTTTCACAAACATGTAGTAAAAGCTATTTAGAGGTATGACAGTTTTGTAATCTAATAGATTGTGATTAAAAAACAAGACAAATGAGAAACTGAAGCTGAGAAGAAAGATGTTTTCTCCAAGGTCAAGCAACAGATTAGTGGCAGAAGAGAAAGTATCTGTCACCAAATGCTCTAAGCCTTATGTATATACTTTGAAAACAGTGTGAGGAAAGGCAGGCTCAGGTCAAAAAGGAGCTCTGGCAAGGATGAATTACAGCTATACATTACATTTATAGCTGAACAAGTATGTAGGATTTTCATTTGGAATTTGCTTCCAATAACAGTTGAATCGTTTGGGACAAAATTCCATATGAATACTATATTAAAAAAACCCCAACAAACTCAACCAATCAACCAAAAAAAAAACCACCAAAAAAACCCCCCACCAAACTTTGCAGTTTACACAATTCTTACATAAGCTACTTGCTACTCAACTTAGTTGTATATAAAAGGACACCTTTTATTGACTATTGTCAATAGTGCGGAACTGACTTGTTCCTTCACTAGCAGGAATTCATATTTACAACCTTCACAGGTTGTGCTAGTCTTTATAATTCTTATATTTGAGTCATCATAGTTATGGTACTGCCCTGGCATTACTCTAGTTCTGTGACACAGCTGTTCGTCAGTAATGCTCTTCTGGGTTCACAAGGCTGTCTCCTTCTCCAAAGATGCCCAGTACCTTATCATCTGTAATGAAAACACTGATTTCTGCAGAGCAAGTACGAGGTTTGGAAAGCCAAAGGGAGATCCAGGAACCTTTCTGCTGAAGAACTGTCTTACAGCAACATCCTCTATCTTTAACTGCACATCTCCATCATGAGAAAGGGACCCATCCCTGTGTGCTGAAGGCACCCACAGTAGATCATGCCCAGCCTTGTCACCAGATAGTGTGAAATTTCTGTGCTCCCAGAGCACAGAGCTTATTCAAAGCAATTTGTTGCCTGTGGCGGATCAAAATTGTTGCCTTTCTTTTCCACCCTCACATAACTTGCACGTTTGGTAACTGCACTATATGACCATCTGTGTTGCAAGTGGGCTTGTGTCCTGTTTACTGCATGCATGTTGTCTGATTTACTTAAGCCAGCCTAGCAGAGCTCTCACTGCAGAGGTTGGATAATATCAGCATTGACTGCAAGATATTGTGTATTACCAAGCAAAAAATAAGAGATGGTCCATGATGAAGTATAAATCTGGGGGTTTTACCACATGCCTCTCTAGTTCAGAGCACACACATGCCTGTGTAGCCATAATGCAATACACATGGCAAAATATTAGACGGTGAGCTAAACTGAGAAATCATCTGACAAATCACATGCTTACCTAATGCACCACTCTGCTGAGCCCATTATTATCTGCACACTCATTAATCTAACTCTTAGACTATAATTAATACCATGTGCTTACTCAGTCCATCGCTCTCTCCTGATCCTATCGTATTCTGCCTACTTATTAATCTACCATCTGGACAATAACTAATTTGACCAGTGCTCAACAAATGAGGATTTTTTTCCCTCAGAACAGCAAACATGACATATGAACCTCACAGTTTATGTTCAGGTTTTGGAATGGTGCAAATTTAAAACCTGACGTAAATGCAATCTACATGCAACCAGAGATGTTACGTATATTATGTGAAACAAATAAAGTATTAGTGATTTTCAGTCTTAGTTGATGTACATGAAGTTGGAAAGGATAAAGCAGACTGCAGGCTTTGTACAAAATTAGAGATTGATTTTTTTTTTTAAATGCACTAAATCCTTCCACAGAAGGTACTCTAATGTCTATTGATTAATAACTATCTTTTTTAAAAATAGCACCCTTTGATTCAACTTACTGCTTTTAAACAGTTGTTGTGTTAAGATTTTTCTGACAAAGAAGGTTGACGGTTAAGGTTGCATCTTTTCTGTTAAAAAGAACTCAATATTCCATAACCTCAAACGGAATTTCCTGGCTTCACAATCTCTAGGGTACTTTTCAAATTTAGTGTCAGCTGCCTTCTTTTCCAAATATATTTTCCATTTACATTTATAGATTTGCATGGAATATACCTGTATGTTTCTTTCCACTAATGTAAATGTCTTTTAAAAAATCTTGGACTGATGGTTTATCCATTCAGTACTACACACTATATGCAGAATATTTGAGAGAAAAGAAAATTTTACTAGAACTCTAAAGCCTTTTTAGGACAAAACAGCAAAGCACAAGTTCCTCAAATGCAAGGGCTTGTCTATTGGAAATGCTTGTGGTTCTTTCGTTCGTGTTTATAAGTAGATCCATATGTGGTGTGTCTTGCTGCCATCACAAAAAATGTCAAGTTTCACTAGGGAACACTAGCAGAGTGTCAAAAGGGGTTGGAAATTTAACTTGGATATATCTTTTTCTGTTATTTATAGTAATTCATATTAACTTCTACAACAGCAGAACAAATGACTGCAGCAATACGTTGATAAGATTCCAGAAGAGTTGGAACAAAGGTACAAACCCCTGCACTTGAGTATGACATGTAACTTGGGTGAATCGTTTACACCTGTTTCCTTTTAGAGGAATGAGTTGGTTGAGCTTGAGCACTACTTTTCTGTCCTAGGTGCTCTCCTCAACACAACAGTACCTGGTATTAAAGAGGGTCAGTAAGTGTGTGCTCAGCTGAGTCTGAAATCAGCCATTTAGTAGCACTGAGACAACATCTATACACGGTGGGTGCTGGGTGAGAGGCAGGCAGGAATGATCGCATGTAAGCCTGCTTGTCCCAAATGAATATTGCCAATTACTGCCTTGATTATCAGAGTTATAGAATTGGCAGTCCTTGATTTTCTGCCTTGGGAAACACTAGAATTAAAATTGTTCAGCAAAACTTTGGCATTGGTATTTGGTTAGTTATTTCAACCTCTAAACTCTTTAGCCTTAAAAGTTCAAGTAAGTTCATTTTCAAAGGATCTCTTAAAAATACACAGCTAAAACTTAAAAGACTAGCTGGAGATTCCAATTTCTAAGGATTATTTCCTGTTTACTTTTCATACCAGCTAGCTGAACTCTCACATTTCATTTTGGAAACAGGACACAACTGTTTGCAAAGGACATACTTTGTTCCCTTACACTCAGGCAAAGGCAAGAAGGACTCCTGGCTCTATTTGCTAAAAAGGTAGAGCAACAAATGGGAGGTAGAAAAAGCTGTCTTGGGAGAACGACACATAACTGAGCACAAGGAACTTCTTTGTTCAAGAGCACAGGAATCAAAACACTGAAGCTGCTGTGGTATTTTGGGTATTATCCAAAACAACAGAGTCGCTAGTGAGAAAATGAAAACTGATATATTTCAGTTGGACAGTTTGTACTTTTTATGCTACATTCATGCACAACAATCAAAAGGCAAGAATCTGGAGTCCTTACTCAGCCTCACTTCTCACCAAAGTAGGGGTTTTACACTGCTTATGAAATAAGAAATGTTTTTGTTGTTGCCTATAAAGACAGACAGATTACATTCAGCCATGGCCCAGAGGAAGGAAGGCAGAAAAAAAAAAATTAATAACAAGGGTGCTTGTTAAGACATTGACCTTTCTAAAAAGGCTGTAAGGGCTTGAGAAACATCCGGAAGAGAGGTTCTCCACAACAGACTTCATCCTTATCAATAGCAGGTTTTTCCATATGCCGCTCTGCTTTCACCCTTCATGCCATTGTCATGGTCCTTCTGCAGCTATTGTGCAGAAAATATTCCAGACCGACAAGAATGTCTATTTATGCCTACACAGTGATTACTTATAGTCACACGGTTTTACTTGCAAATAAAAGAGAATAAGTGTAAAACAAGTGTGCACATCCAGTATTAGGGTAGAGCATTTCTGTTGGTTCACTAAAATAATTTGCCTTTAGACAGGAAGAGTACATGTATTATTCGTAATAAAGATTTGAATCAGGAAAGTTTTACACAAATGTCATCTTTAATAAAAATGAAGATTATCTATATGTGAATTGACTTCAAACAACATGTTTTTCAAAGTTTTCCCTGAGCCATCAGACAGCCTTTAGGGACTACAGGAAAAACACACTAATATAGCAAATGTTATAAATCCCCAGAATAACTCTTATCCCATTTATGTTTTGATTCTGTCATCACTATCCATCTATTGTTATCCTCAGGCAGTAATGAAATACAAGACTTGTTTCAAATAGGGATGAGTGAGCACTGTACTTCGAAAGCTGTAGTTAACTACATGGAGCCCAGACTGCCATCAGTGCATTAAATGTTACGCCAATATAAATCCAAACCCACATTGCCGTAACTCTTCTGGAGCTTGTCTTCCATTACGGCAAGGGAATGGGACCAGGGGATGTGGCAAAGGAACAAATCTGGCAAATCTGAGGCATTCTTATTTGGACACAGTGCAGTCAATACTGTCAAAAAGTGGTGAAGGTTCAATTTAAAAAGGGTACATTTTTCAGAAGTGTCTGAGTCACACATAAGCCTCAAGGTAAATTTTTCATCATGTTCACATGATTCAGGAATCCTGTTTTCCAAAACCCTGAAGGTTGTGCAAGCACAAATATGTGAGAGGTTTCCACATGTGACCCTACTATGCCATCAGAAGAATATTTTTAATACTATTTATTCTGAAATAGCAATGCTACCTCAACCTCTTTGACATTAATTTTCCATAGCTCTTAGTATAAGGCTAGTAAAAATCACTGATAATAGAAAAAAAACATTTTAAAATTTTATTTGCAGTTTCTCATTGGCGTCAACCTACAATATCAAGGTTAAGTTACAGGGAAAATCATGAGTAAATTATGATGCACCTAGAGTCCTTGACTGCCCATCTGACTTTCTCCCATTAGGAAAACAAAAAAGGCTCCTTTTTTCTCATAGAATGACATCTTGGTTGTTATCTGCTTTTCAGGAGATCACAAAAGTAAGAAGACAAACACACTTGGGGAATGGAAAGAAATACATGTAAATCTTTTCCAGTTAATATATCAGTTATTGTTATTTGTTAGGGTCAGAGGCTTATGTGGTTGTAGTTAAAAAGCTACAGAAGGAATCTGAGATATAGTCTTTTACTATAGTGTTTCTTATTTTAATCCACCAGGTAAATGGATACAGAATACATGCAGGCACACATCAGGAAAATGTATCTGAAATCTATATATAAAGGGAAATAAATGAGTAGGACATCTGGGAGGCCAACCTGCTGAAGAAAAAGCATGGTATTTAAATGAGTGGGCAGGCAGGTGGCAAAGGAGATGAGATGGGCAGGCAGAGAAGAGGCAGGCAGACACAGGGCAGTAGAATTGTGTGGCATAGCATTTCCCTCCTGTCGTCAAGCTTGCCAGACAGGGAGAAAACTGTCCTGTCTGTGAGCAGCACGCTGAATTAAAAACCTCTTGTCTCCTCTCCAGCATGGTCCTGACTATTTTTGCTGTCATGAGGAACACTATGTGGTGTTAAATTATACACAAATATCAAGTAGGACTCTCTGTCGGAAATGAAAAGCTAATCATCCAGTGACATGATATAGTAGAAACTTATAATCAAACCAAAGAATTATCCATCAGCATTTGAGCAACTCAAACTCTGCTTTCTGTATGAGTTCATCCCTGCTCCTGAAGAATAAAGGCTTAACAAAACATTCTCATTCCTAGGGCAAGGGGGATGTAATATTTATCTGCACTGGTTTTCAGTGGACATCTCATAAAATCTTATGAAGTAAAGTAGTGGCAATTTAGATAATAACATGGCAAACTAAGATACAAGGAGACACAAAAAGCTAACCATACTAGAAAGTTCCCAGATTCATCAGCTCACAGCGTTACCAAAACTTGTGTGTTAAACTCTGCCAACTTTATTGTAATCTTTTCTTCATTTTTTTTTTTTTTTAGCTATGGAGGTGCCTAGAATAGAGTCTATAGTTAGGCATAAAACTACAGCACACTTACAATGGACTCAGATTCTTCATTTTCTTTCAAAATGGGCCATTAATTCTGATGCCTCTTGAAGCCTCTGTATAGTAATTCTCTGACAACTTTTCAGACATTTCTAATAAGGAATTCATCTCTGAATGAAGCCTGGGGAATGGTAGTTCTGCTTTTTGCTTTTACACTTCTTCAGTACTAAATGCCTCATGTCCATTTATTTAAGAACATAATCTTGGGGAACACATGGGTAAAATATTTCAGTGAAGAGACTGGGATTACTACAAACAACACAAGGAGGTAACTCATAATGGCAACAACACTGGAACTGAAATGTTACACCACTTATCCACTGTCCTTCTACTTTTCCACCTACAAGCACAAATCCTTTCACTGACACAACTCTGGATGGCAATGAATGTAAATTTAACTTGGGATATTGAGGGTGCACTATAAAAGTTATTTTTCTCTTCACAGCCCTTTACCAAAGAGTAAATAGATCCAATTACCACACTAAAATACCTCTTCTAGTACCGCAGAAAAATGCTTGGCTGAAGGCTGTCAATTAAAACTCAAACACACATATACACAAAAACTGGGATCGGTAAAGCACTTAGGTTTTCTTTTTACAAAGGGAGTCTTTAAGCAAGGATCAGAGATCCTTAGGCTTCCACAAGTCTGATAACTCACCATGTACACACATCTAAGATTTCTTGTGATCTTCAATTAAATCCAAATATTAGAATACAGGACTGATTTTAGCTGTGATTTTGTTCAATACAGCTTCTCTCCAAATTGAAGAACTTGTCTCCAAAGAATTGACGGATGTGGAAGAGGGCTTCAAGTTGGGATAGAGTCCTGTGCTACTAAACGGATATGTAATGTAATTATATCCATGTTGTTGTATAGCTAATTCCAACCAGAGGTTATTCTATTATAAAGTCAAAATATCTGAAAACAATCCTAAGCAATGCATCTTTATTTTAATTTTACCCTCCTCATGTAAATCAATGTATTGATGCTTATATGGAGTACACAATTCTGATTAATGACAACTCTTAAATGGATCTGTACCTGAGGAACTGATCAAATGAAACTAAAGTGATCTGTACATACTGGAATTCAGTATGTTGTTTCCTTCTGGTATATAGCTAATATTGAGGTGAAGTGTATCAAAACTTTTTTGTGAGGTAAACAAAAAATCACATGCACTTCCTCTAATGAATGGTGGTAGAAGTGTAATGCAGCTTTAAGTAGTAGTTATAAATTGATGAAAGATGATAATTTACTCAGGGAAAAAAAAAAAAAAAAGAGTTGACTGGTCAAATCATAAAACAGATTCAGATTTGGCAGAGACTCTATAAGACAGCTGTGCTTTACCCTTTTCCAGTACTTGAAATGCATTTCCAAAGCATTGAGGAACCTTTAAAGTATATACAACTACAAAGGATTTTGTTGATGGATAAGCATGTAAGGGAGGGGTAATATGTTGAACCTGGCAATTCAAAGTATGCAGGAATGCAGTTATCTTGCCATCCCTGAAGCAAAGCTTCAGAAGCAACACTTTAGAGCTTGTTATTCTCTTATATCAATGCAATTAATAACAAATCACCCATCCTCCCCTTTTCACTAATCAAACGGTGCTCCTTAAAGAAGTAGAATCTTTACAGCAGAGGGCTCTTGCCAAAAAGCTGGCTGCTCTTACATGACCTTGGATTTTATGTGGCTGACAAGCAGAGCAAGGCTACAGCGTAAGCACTTTTAGCTGGATATAAGCAAGTATCCACTTACTGTTGGTTGCATAACATATGGCGGATGAGGCATCCATGAAGTACTCTGGACCTGCATATCAAACACTTCAAATTAGCACAAAAAGTTTTAAACAAAGCTCAAAGATTTACTTGAAAATATTCTTTTTATTACAACTATGAAACTAATTTTGGCAAATGACTTAAGTCACGTAATTCAATGCAAAATTCATTTATGCTTCATAAAGTTATTGACAAAGGAAAAAGCTTTCAAATTCAGTTTGATGATGTTTTCTACCAAAGTCAGAAGTCTGAACCACTGTGCCTCTTCTATGATCCACACCGTTTTATCTCATAATGCAGTCTTCAATATCCCACGTTGTCCTGCTTTTCATTTGTATTGCTTGCTTTCATCCATCAATAGTCATTAACATGTCATCCAACTGACAGTGCAGGAGACATAAAATGTTCAAAGTTTATTTTCAAAAGTATCAGTATGAACTTTAAAAGGTGTAACATATTCAGAGACCCCAGAAAGATTTGTTTCTAGGAAGAACTGCAGATCTAATTAAGAGGTTTTGAAGCTTATTCTAATTGAAAGCTTTGACGGCAAAGCTGGCTTACGGTGTCCCTACCCTCCAGGATTAGCTCTCTCCTTGGGCATCGTGGGCTCCACTTCTACCAGAACTCTATATGCCTTACCAATGTCTTTCCTTGTTGTTCTGCCTTATAACTGACAAGTACCAGATTTCATAGACATACCAATTTTACCAAGAATTAAACGCATTCGCGACTGTTTGTGTATTTGTGGTGGCATCTCTGAGCCACAACTTGTGCTAAGCATGAACATGCTATCATTACTCAGACTCAGCCCCAAGAACTGTGCATCCTAGTTTCCTTTTGCATGAGTCTCGGCACCACGAAACACAGGGAGTACACAGTGGGCACCTCTCTAGCCATCTCCAAGATCATAGAGATGGGCACATGGCATCTCAGACTGAGCATGAGCAGGGATGACTAGGAGAGAGCTACAAGGTCCCAATTCTCCAGATACCCTGTGATTTTGTTCATGAAGGAGGTGGTGACAATTGCAGAATCGTGAGCTTCTACACTTGTTGAAGTTTGTCAAAGTAGAATTTCTGTTGAAAAGCAAGTTCAGTGATACATCTTTAGAACCAAAACCAGAGCACACACATTCAAACACACCTCTACTACAAAATTTTCTGCTGTGACTCCCTATTAGTTAACATATGTTAGAGCTGCCACAGCTTGCTGCTGTTCATTGCTCCCACTCTTGCAGCATTGCAGTTCCTCCTCTGTGCCAGGGCAAATGCCTTTGGGTTTACACTGCAAGCTATCTACAGAGAATCATATGGAATAAAAAAAAAAATTAAAAAAAAATCAACAGTTTTGGTGCAAATGCACCAAACCATGAACTGATGCATTAGTTCAAGTCAGGATGGGAGAAGGGAGCAACTGTGAACTGTGGAGCAGTGATGGGAGTAAGTGGCTGGGTGGCCTGAATCCAGTGACCTGAAGAGGGAAGAGGTATGACTCTTAAGCCAGCTTTGCTACTGATTAACTTGCATGTGAGCTGCACTTGTGTGTTTCTGGCACTGACATTTATTTGCTGCTACCATTTACTGAAATTTACTGAATTTATCTCACTAGAACATCCTGTTTGGCAAGTGTTACATAGTCATACAAGAACCATTCTTCTTTGAAGATCAAGTTTAAAACACAGGAAGTGTAAGCACAACCTCCCAGAATTACCTGTAAGCAGTAGCACACCATCTCAAGCTTCACTCCCAACAAATCAACCCTAACATTAATAACAATCTACCATGCAGCTTTGTGAGTTTAGGTAGCTTATCTCAGGCAGGACTCAGGAAGAACACTGATGCTATAGGACAGAAATAACTGAAATGGGAAAATGTACAGCTAATGACCAGCTTCAGAGTAAAGTGACTAGTAATAAAAAAAAATAAAAATAAAAATAGTAAATAAAAAAAAGCGGCCAGTAATAAAACTATACAACCTGGTTTTGACTTCCAGCTCAGAAAGCCAGAGCATGGCAGTAATTTTCCAGTGGAGATCTGTGAGGGATACGCTGAAAAGAAATTCTGAACGACAAAGTGTATGTGAGACTGAAGAAGGCTATGAGGACAGTTATCCTCAAGTAACTTGCCTTGTCAGGGACTACTGGATAAAAATGAGCACTTTTAAATGATTCTGTTACTGGAGCAAATACAGCTGAAGTCAAAAGGTCAAAATATGATGCAGTTAACATAAATATAAAACCCCCACATTTAAAACTGTCGGCTAATGAAGGGCAGCCAAAATGACAAAACATTTCAGTAAGAATGATAAGCTTCTGCTGCTGTCAACTGGAAATGAAGCAAAATTCTGTTTACTAGAGAAGCTGCTCGAAATAAAAAAAAAAATACTTTGGCTTTCATTGCTAGTGTAAAGAATTCAGAAAACACTTAAAACCCTACACCAGATGATACCTGAATACTACTAGAAAGCCTTTTGTTTAAAGTGTGACTCAAGAGCACTAGCATTCAAAGAATTTTCTGTGGTATAAGCTCTGTCTTCATCCACATCCAAAACATAATTAACTGGGAAACATAGCAGACAAGTACAAATCTGACGTACCTGATATGTAGAGACAGGGGAAGCAGCAATGAATGGCGTGATTGATGTCTGTGGAATCATGCGGTTTGTTGGAATACTGTACGGTGAGGAATAAAATCTGCAAACAAAGAACAAAAACGAGATTTTTTTTAACCTTTTGACTGGTAGGCTTTCACTAACTAATTCACTGCCTCCGAGGCAAAGACAAACAGAATCTACCCAAGTAATTATGTCCATCTATTTCCAAAAGTACAATAAAGAAGATGTGATGGCTCCACTGAACAGATCTTGAAAATGGAAAGGAGGAGGAATATTTACACTAAGCATATTTTTTCACTTGAACTAGCACAAATATAGAACTTCAGGATACAAGAAGTAATTATCTGAAATGCAAAGATAGCTGATTTTCCAGAGTGCTAGCTAGTGAAAGAAATTTCTTATGCGATACTGAAGACAATATTACTGATTTCAATTCTACATGCGGTACTGTTTTCTTTTCAGATCTTAATGCTTCAGTGCTGAGAACAACACATTCCATATACATGCCTGACATATTTTATTAAGGGATGGCTACAAAAGCTCTGGCTAAAATTTTCATATCCATCTAGGTAGAGAGAAAAAAACCCACCTTCTAGTGAAATGTATCAGGAATTATGAGTCTAAATGCCCCAGGCAGCATTGAAAATCTCAGATTTAGTTGTTTTTATTTCCACTGTTGCACGTTATGAACTTAAGTTGCACTATCTCTTGTTTGATGGCAATAAATGTTATATTTCTTCTTGTCCCCTGTGGGTTAATGATCATTGATAAAATAATCACTTGGAAAATATCGCTACTGATGGATTGTGTAAGTACTTAATATGTGTGTGCTTGTAAAGATTTTTGCATTTGCCCTTTTTCCAGATTTAACTGTAAGCCAGAAAAATAAAATTGCTAAGAAAAACAATGTTTGTGGTCTTACAGCTGTCAAAATGTTGCTGTTTTGCACTCCAAGAAACACTCTTGTGCAGTGTTCTTGTCAGATCTAAATCCCATGCAGATCGTTCTCATATAGTGTTCACATCTTACGTGTAACAGATTTTGCACATATGCTCTCTCTGTAACAGTGGATTACACTTCCTGCCTTTTTATAGGGTTTTTTGATGTTGTGTGTTTTTTTTCTCCCCACACTGAGGCAATCAACAGTAGCTTTCCATGAGAGCCATGCAACAAAAATACCATTACTGGTGTTTAAACAAGTGCTCTATTTCCTGATCGCCCTGGCATTTTGGATTTAGTACTAATCAGTCTAGTTTAGACTGGATGCATTCATTCTGGATGCAGGCTCAAAGAACCACTGACTTCATCCAATCAATAGCCTCCAAAAAACAGGCTTCTGTCTCTGTAGCTTGGGCAGAAACCTTCAAAGTTAGGAGGGGAGAGGGAGACAGAGAAGCAATCATTTGTTCTCTCTGTTCCAAATAAGATTTTAAAATGCCAAAAGCAGCAGGTGGCGTCTGAGTGATTGTTTAATAGAAATATATTGCTATTTTAGGAACATTTATCTGCCCTTACAATGCTTGCACAGAGACTATTTTAAAACTGTGCCCTTGCCCAATTTTATATATATCCTATTATGAGAACTCAGATTTGTATCCCACTGCTTGTATCAAACATTAAGTTCATACAATACTGGGCAGGGGGGGAAAGGATTTTTAAACCATTAGCCATGTTCATCTATGGCATTAGCATGATGCATATGTTATCTACACCCTGTTACAGGGGTCTTTTCCCAGATGAAGTTAACCAGAAATCATTTTGGCTATGCTGTTGCTAAGCAGATGGACTAAAAAATGCTGTGTGCAGCAAATGAGAACAGTCAATGGCAGACTGAGAGGATTTACTCTATGAGTAATATTTCTAATGTATAGAAACACACATAAACCTCTTAAACTGAAGGACAGTGTAAAACCAAAAGTCTTTTGAGAAAAAAAAAGCCACAAACATTTTTGTTAATTCTGTTCTCATTCTGTCCACCAGCCTGGCACTAATACTGTGCTCAGACCATGTATGAACTGCTCGGACAAAGATGAGTACAGGGAAGAAATAACTTTCCATTTGGAAGTAGTGCTGACTCTTTGGAATAAACTCTCCAGCATATCCCAGCAAATACTACGAAATTTACAGAAAACGTGTTCTAAGCCAAGAACTTGACAGACAGCTAAACATTTCAGTTTCAGCTTAGAAATGCAGTTATCTGAATAGTACATAAGCTTGTAGAATATACACTCCGATAATGTGAAAAATACAACCCTTCCAACACCCCTGCCAATACCATTTATCTGTCGCAGTTTGGAATGTTCTCAAATAAGCATCAAATAAAATGCACTATCAGGACACTCAGCTAGAGTGTGAAAATTCATGCACCAGAGCATCAAAGAAGAGAAAGGAAGGAAATCTGATGCAGCAAATGACTGTGTGAGAAAATCCAGTTAATATATTCCAATTTTAATAATAACAAATTAAGTTTAACAACCTGAGCCACTGTGACAGCCTGTACCTCAAACATTTTCCAACCAGGAATCCCTTATATCCAGAGACAAAGGCTTGTCTTCCTGCCACAGCATCACTTGTGCCCAAAGGGGTCTAAAAATAGGGGGTAGATATCTCTGCCACATATGAAGTACAGTGGTATGGTGAGAATAAGATTGTCAATAGTGACAGTCTGAAGCAGATGTGGAACACACAACCTGTCGGAGCCACACACCGCTCACACGCCTGCTCACAAGGAGGGCTCAACATGCTGTCACCCGTGGGTCACAGAGACATCTCCCTGAACTCCATTTACATAAGAACAGGTTAAGGTCCTAATATGTAATTGGCATAAGTGACATGCTGGGGACCTAATGAAAGAGAGGAGGACCAAAAATGTAAGAGTAGCCTCTTCTGGTTTAAATCCTAGAGCATCCCAACAAGATCTGCCCCTGCTGACCTTGCCATATTTGATCCTAGGCTTTCCCTGTTGTTTTTTTTTTTCTTTAGGCTTAGGGAGAGATGAAATGAAGTGGAAGATGCATGTTATAAGTAAGTCCAAGGGAATACAAGATTCTCAGTCATCAGAATATGTACATCAGAAAAAAAGAGTAGAAAGAGATATATGTCATACTGGCTTTGACTCATCTTAGATATGTTCAACTACACCCCCAGGTTCCCTGGCATTAAAATATACAGTAACTATTATAGCACTTTGAGAGCTGTAGGCTTTGTGGTAGTTGACCCATGGGCTCTAGGGAGAGCTCTCCAAAATCTCAGCTGCATTTTCCACAAATGTAGTTTCATCCATGCAGTTTTTTGCAGGTGCAATCCAGTATCCCTGCTCCTCATGTGCAATTGCAATGCTAGAAGCAAAAGTATAGCAACGCAGTTGGCAGGGGTGAGGCAAAATTGACATTGTCCTTGTATTAAAAACAGACCTTATCAGTATGCCCAGATTCCATAAGCACAGGGAAAACTCATCCCTAGGAGGTAAAAAGCTGTTCCTAGATGCTTCTGAGGAGTGGTCCACAAAAGGGCTCAAAAGAAAATGTTTTTAAGAGAAGTTAAAAAGAGCCATATTCTCTGTACATCATCAGGAACATAGAGGCAATGTGTTAAGATGTTGCTTAACAGACAAAGCACATACTGCCCCTCCTGCATCAACCCTCTGTTCACATTTGGGGACTGCATTATCTGTAGTCAGGTCTGGTCGTTATTTCTCTGCCAAAATAAAGGGAAAAAAAGTCCATATGGTTCTCATCCTACGGCGGAACGTGCAAACTTCCACACAGAATCTGAACAAGAGCAAGATCCTATTTGCACTGCGATAAACACCATTTGTTCATGCCTCGTGCCTGCGGGCAGCACTGGAAAAGTTAGTTTCATAAATAGCATCCTGGGGCTCACATAATGTAAGAGTATTAAAAAGCGTTATCAAGGCAGCAATTTTCTGTTGCAATAAGCCACATCATAGTCAGATGTTTGAGATGGAAAAGGCCTATCTGAATATTGAGCCCACTGGTAAGCAGACGCACAGTATAGTCCCCTAGATATCAGATATTAAACTGTTGCAGTACACTGCAATCTTAGTCAAACGGCCAAGAGGACTCAAGCCTCAGGAACGTTTTAAATGAGCATCCTTCCAGTGCAAATACTACAGCTCTATTTTGTTCTTTGTATGAGCACATTAAATCACCAAAACAATATTAATACCACAAATTGAAAAATCAATAGCATATTACAACAGGCACACTACTCCCCAAATAAAACCTGCAAACCTTTGTAAATGCAATTCAGAAAAGGCTGATTGTAAAACAAAAAGGCACAGAGACTGGCAGATAAAAAGGGCTTATCTATTGAAGTGTATGGTTACCACGTCTTCAGTATCTCATACTGCTATGCTATGGTACATGAGCTGGATTCTCCACTCCATTATATCAGTTTTACACCAATGTAACTCCACTGGATGCTTAAACAGAGTTACAAGGGCATAAAACCAATATAATGAAAAGAAGAATCAAGCTTTACAGTGTAATAGACTCAGAGGAAAATTATCTATTCCTTCATGAGGAAAAAAATCTTAGCCTCTCACTCTTTTGTTTTATTCCTGCTATAGATTTTCAAGGCTAATATGCAGTTATACAGTAATAAAAGTGAATAGTACTACACCACGAGCAACGAGAACCCACCTTTTCATGTGGACAACATACAAGAGTCCAGACCCTTCCCTGAGGATTGGTTATGCCCCAACCCAAAACCTAATATAATCCAGGAATTGTGACACCTGCAGAGACATGTCTCTCTAGTAGGCTCCCATCCTCCATATAATCCTGTGTGGAATTAGCAATTTACATGCATCAAAATGCTTCTATCAACGCCACAAAGGACTCTACTACACATCAGCATGTGTGGTCAATCTTTCTTTTTAAGTTTTATTGGTAATTCATACCTCACCTGAATCTTCACCTCGGCTTGGGTACCTTTACATTTCCCATCTCCAGTCTCAGGTCACCAAGCTCTATCCTGATGGGCACCAAAAGGACTGGACTGTGTGACTCATGCTTATCACAGCACATCCCGAGCTGCGTGTAAGGTAAACACCTGCTTAACCTGACCGCTGCACTCAACAGGCTTGCTACAAGGAAGTGGTCTTTGTTTTACAGATCTTTGGGTAACATTGCTCCATGCAAACGTGAATGGCTTGGCCTACTTTACTAATTATGTAGCATTTTAACTACAGGGTGGGTGTGGGCACACCATCAGAACAAGAGGGTGCAAGCAGCAGTTTTGTGCTCGCTTCTAGATTGCTCACTAGCTGTGAGGAAGGCCAGCAGGTTTGCCTAAAACCCCTTCACTGACGATTAAGTTAGCCTGGTTTACTTCATAGTTTTTAAGAGCCTTTAACTCTCTTTCAGCATGGCCACACACCTGCTACAATACCTGTGTCTTATGTCAGTAAGCAAAAAATTGCATTTGCACATTTTACAAGCAAAGCACTGAGGTGTTCCTGGACTTCGATAAAATAAAACTCATGAGCTAGATTTTTATTGTACTTGCAATTAAAGAGGCTTATGAAAACCAGTAAAGATTTATGACTACGGGATATGTAGAGACTATAAAGTGAACACCTGGGAAGCTAAAAAGAAACTGGGTAACCAAAGGGTTCTGGTGATCCTCGGGTGACAGCATTTTAAAGATGCAACCAAAGAGTGGAGCAACTGTTGTGTAACTTTTGGTGGAAAAATCAATTTTTCTGAATAGTAAGAGCTTCTTCTCGTGGGAGATGTTTCTGAGATGGTTTTGTCCCAATGAAACTGAAAATGTTTTGACATTCTAAAAGAAGAGATATATCAAAGTGGTAATTAATTGTCACTCTTACAGAGATATCCAGTGCTGTAGTTTATTTCATGCTTTACAAATAAAAGAGTTATTTAAAAAACTGCAGAGCTGAAATACTCCATTGAGTACTACTTCTTTTCCCAATGATCAGTGACAGTGTGTTCAAACAACTGGGTGACCAAACCACCTGCACACCCTGAATACCTGAGCACTTTGGGTACTCTGTGATACAAATACTGTCTAATCCTGAGATAACTTTCACAATTTCCAGAACCATGATTCTTGAAGTAAGATGGTATTAATCTCAAAGCATCATACAAATTACAGTTCCTAAAACATTCATACAACTGACATGCTGGACTTCATTAGAAATAAAAGTCAGCTGTCTGAATGAAACTCTGGTGGACTATGTACCAGTGAGGGTTTTATTTATAGCCTATAATGTGTTCCCAGCTGAAAAATATGATGATAGAGAAGAAAGACTTTGGAAGTGTTTGGAAGGTCAGAACAGGGAAACAGAACCAGAGGATCCTGAAATCACAACTCTGAAAAAACCCTCTTTCTCTGAGCTTCTCTGATTTAGCCACTTCCCTCAAAGCATGGGATTATCATGAGTCCTACAAAGCTATTGCTTGTAAAGGGCACTTAAGCAAAATACACTATTACCATTGATTTATTTTTTTTTTTTAACTACTGGTAATGTTATTCTTTTCATAAATGCTTTGACTAGCAGTGCCCTAATAAATATTTAACAAATAAACCCATTCTCGTCTATATCAATATATTCCTCCCTTCAGCTGGAGAACACAGATGGGAGCATGCATGGAATTTGATAATCATCAAACACCTGTCTGATCAAAGACTGATTGTCCAAGAGTTAAGGGCCGAACCTCCTATTTTCTACAAATTGTTGTTAACCTAAAGGATAGCTAGATTTCAAGGTTCAGTTTTTCTAGCTCATGAAATAATTGGTAATATAATCATTCAGGTAAATGACACGACAATGTAACATCTCTACTAAATTTGAAAAGATGCACAATGCTTCGTGTCAGCAAACAGTAGCTGAGAAATGAAGAGCGTTGCTGAGAATTTTACCCCTAAATCCCATTTGCTTACACACTAATTTAAGGCTTTCTCCCTAGTTGGCATTTCTATTCAGACAATGCCATGGAAGCCAGCCAGCCTGTAGAGAGAACCCTAGATGAAGTAACAGATCTATTATCCTAACTATGCTGGAATCTTCAATGATTATTTTAACAAAAGCAAAGTCAGTAAACGGAAACTTTACTGGTTTCCACTTCATGACAGAGACAGATTAAAAAAAAACATCCACTAGCGTTTGCCAAACAGAGATGGAAACTATTAGGAAAAACAACTTCCCATTTAAATGGCTATTACAAACAAGAGGGCATAAAAACAAAAGGAAAACTAGAAGAAGAACTTGACAATATAGCATTACATGGTTCAGACAAAATATGACTGAGTGAATTAACTTCTGAATAAGTTCCACCACAGAAAGAGAAAACAGAAGATGGCATTCAAAATCATTTTTATAAAGGCATAAGAAAACATGCATTCCTTACCCATTCTGTATAGCAGCTGCTGGATCATAAGTCAAAGCCATGCCAGCCTGCACATAGTTAGGGAAGAAAAACAGATTTTTACTATTACTGCAGGGAAAAAGAAAAAAACAACCCCAAACAAAACAAAACAAAACAAAAAACCACCATTAAACATATTCTAAGCCAATATGAATAAAAGCTGACTGGAGCTTAGATGGAAATCTAAATTCTCCAGGGAAGCTCAGATGGCCCAAAGCAGCACAGACAGATTGGCTATGTCCCCTGCCTGTGAGATCCCCGAGAAACAGATCTGTTCAGTATGTTGATTGTCATCTCTCCATAACGTTTAGGGCAACCGGTGGTTTTGTTGTACCAGTATCAGTTAATAACTCCACTGAGATGAAGGCATTTACATCTGATTGCCCACCATAACAAGAGAGGGCCAAATCTTGCTGTTGCCTGTGAGACAGGTAGTTAGTAAATATTCTAAAGCCAACTTCACAAAAGCTTCTCAGGGAAGGAGTCTCATCTTTCTTACAAAAGTAAAGCCCTGCGTGACCCCAGTCTACCATTTCCCTAGGCTGTCACTTGTATTTACAGTTAATTCAATACCACAAGTCAAGAAACAAAATGTGGGCTGTGAAGCAGAAAAGACCAACCAAAAACAGAAAAAAGTAAAAAAAAAAAAAAAAAAAAGTGATTGAGTTTTTAAACAAGGCTTTTAAAATACTTCAGATGTCTGAACAGTGAAAGAATTTGTTAATGGGCTACACAGAGTCTTTCAACTGCCATTCACCACCAAGCAGATGCTGACGTGTGCGAAAGGATTTGGCAGCATCCAGTTAACAACCGTCAACACCACCACCATTAGAAGACATCCACAGGTACTGCAGGAAAGGCAGGGAGACTGAATTTCTCACTTTACCTTGTGCTCTAAGACAGCAGTCAGGGTCATGCAGGAAGGACCAGCTTCTTCCCCAGTACTTAAAGACATGGAAGTGACAATCTCTCTCCCACACACTGCATTTGCTTTGATTTTTTGTTTTCCTTCCACCACCCCCTCCCTTTGTAAAATACTTGCCAATGTTACACTATCAAGAGATGGGAAGACATCTCTTTCTGTGTAGGGCTAGAAGCTGAGAGGAGAGGACACTATTATTCAAGATGCTGCTCTCTCCCTTTGGGAGCAGCTGAAAAATGGCCACAGCACCATCCCACCCCAAAGCACTGTATTTCTCTCCACTTGACATACAGACCATATGCTTATTGCCTGAGACAGAAGACAGCAGCATTTGCTACAAGGACAGGTGCTTTACCAACCACACAGCAGAGCCTGTGCTTCTTGGTGGGAGTTCTTAATGCCCCTGGACCCATCTACCAAAGTACTTTTGAATAACAGCATCTGCCCTCTTCCAGATGGCTACTCAGACAGGTCAGGAAGCATTTGGGCTTGGCCACCTCCCATGCAGGCAGGTGAGCAGGCAGGGTAAGTGCCCTGGTGATGAGCAGGCAGAGAATGGGCAGCACTCCTAGAAGAGCCAGGTTAGCTCGACAGCTGCACACTGGTCTAAGAGGAGATTGTCCAAGATTCCAGAGGCCAAAAGTAATCTCTAATCTGAAAGTGGTAGGCTTCAAATTACCTTATGTAGCCAAGAAAAAAAAATGTTCATGTCATTATTATATTCGTATATTTTTCTCATTCTTTTAAGCAGATGCTAGGTCAAACACTTTGCTTACTGAAAATGCCATTGTTTTATTAAAATACATACTATCTCCCAAGCAAAGGATAATTCATGAGAATAAGGCCATGGACACATGGCTATTTTTCTAAAGTTCATTCATTTCATACAAAGAAAAATAAAAATTACTGTTTCTGGAAGTTTAAAATGTCAAAGAGTCAAATTTAGGGTGACCCCAACCACTGCTAATGTTGATGTAAAAATAAAGTAGCTTAGAAAATTATAAGGGATGATCAACTTGTTTTTATAATTTTTATGTCTTATATATTCCCAGTGTGTTATATTTTTTGGTAAGGTTGCATTAATTACTAATGCAAATGTATACAATTCATCCAAAAAGAGAGCTGTCATGGTTTAAACCCAGATGGTGATTCAGTATCACACAGCCACTCCCTCACTCCCCACCACTTCCCCCCCAGGTGGGATGGGGAGCAGAATTGAAAGAATGTAAACCCCACGGGTTGAGATAAGAAGAGTATAATAACTAAAGTACAGTATAATACTACTACTGCTAAACATAATGATAAGAGAAATAACAAGGGGAGAGAATATAAAACTAAAAGGGGAAGGGGAAGAAAAAAACAATAAATGCAAGTGATGTACAATGTGATTGCTCACCACTCAGCAACTGATACCCAGCCTGACCCAAGCAGTGATCTAGCCCTTCCAGGTAACTGCCACCAGTTTATACAGTGGGCATGAAGTGCTGTGGTATAGAATACCCCTTTGGCTAGTTTGGGTCAGTGTCCTGTCTCTGCTCCCTCCTGGCTTTTTGTGCTCCTCCTCACTGGCAGAGCATGAGAGACTGAAAAGTCCATCAGGGTAAGTGCTACTGAGCAACAACCAAAGCGGTCAGTGTGTTATCAGCACTATTCTCAGACTAAAGCCAAAACAGCACAGCATCAGCTACTAGGAAGAAAATTAACTCTAGCATAGCCAAAACCAGCGCAAGAGCCAATAAAACTTAAATATAATAAAAAATTTTTGTCCACAGTATATTTTAGACAAAAAATCCTAATAAGAATGAGGGTGCAGAAAGGATAAATTGCAGCAGCTCTTTACTGGAGCTCTAACAATGCTCAGTGTGCACCTGAGACCTGCAAACACATGTTTATGCCACTTTCAGTTACTTGTCTCATGGATATTTGAGCACATGGTTGTGCACAGACCTTCAGCGTGCCCTCATGCCCCAGACCTGCATGTGGGTGCCTGCAGACAACCTGTATATATAACAACTCCATGATATATATAGAGTAGAATAGTTAGGGGTTGGAAAGAACCTTAAGATCATCTAGTTTGAACCCCCCTGCCACAGGCAGGGATACATATATTAGCATCATGTCCATTATATAGTAATGGTACTAGGAATAATGGACACCACTGTGGGTTTGGCAAGTACAAAATATGAAAGTCTAGGCATTCATAATTTTATCCATGCTCCATATCCATACTGCAAGATGACAGATTATCAGAATCTGTTAAGAACTTCAGCAGTGACAACTATATATATCACTACCACATTTGCCTGTAAATGAAGGTTTCACATCAGACAAACATGACACATTGTGTGGCCATACGTGCATATGGCACACCACCTACAGTTTGCCCAGTAATATTGCTAATATCCCCCCATTGTTGAATAGCCTTAAACAGCTGGTATTTCAAATAGCTGCTAACAGAGGACTATTTACTTCTTTCTCATCAAGTTGTGTAATTCCTCCCTACAAAATTAAGCTGGCTGGAAGCCCAGGAGAAGCAACAGTTAGCCTGGACCAGTGAAAGATATATGGTCTGAAGCATCCTTATTCATCAGGAATAAAAACTGATGCGCAATAACAACTTACTGGAAAATTATCTGCACTTTCCTCCATAGCACACAAACAGGAATTCCAAAATGCCAAATAAAAAATATTGATTGGCCTCAGACTTCCACATGATAGAGGTACAGCTTATTCTGTCAAAACCAGAAATGAATATAGCTGTCACTCTGCTTAATGCAGTATTAACTACACTGAGGCACTGGGTGGTGCCTCTACAGCAGTTGTGCTGAAGAGTATTTTCTTCCAGGTCTTTTCATCCACTGTTATGCACATGTTTCAGTGCAAGGACAGGGTCTTATTCCTTCTTCTAATAGTGACACTTCCTGATAAAAAGCCACCTCAGAGAGTGGCACTGATGATGGAATGCTGCTTTAGGAAAATATTTGTCAGATAAATCTTCTATGAAGGAACAGCTGAACCACAGAACTTTTATGCCGCTGAGCCAGATAATGGGCATATGCTCAGCTACTGAATGAGGTCCTGCACCTCAGCATTTCAACATGCAATCTCTTAAAGTAATAATAAAAAATTAGTATCTGCTATCAGTCCCACACATAACAATAAAGACCATTCTCAATGGTTACTTGACCAGTCTGTTCAGAAAGTCACTTGACACAGAAATAAAACCAGCTCATTTAAAATACTGATTTTTTAAAAAGACTATTTAAACCATATGTCTACTTATCACCAATTTTTATCAAAGTGTCTGAACTCAAGACAAAGGAATTAAGATTCTTGCTATTTTGTTGCTGCAGTTTTCTAATTAATGACATCAATAAACAAACAGATTCTAAAAACAAGAGACCCAGTCTGAATCTTTCTTTAAATTTAAGCTCTTTCCTTCAATAAAATGTAGCAAATAACAAAAAGCCTCTGTAAGGCAAGGGCTCCCCCAGGAAGTTTGAAGGCCTGTACTTAACACTTCACTGTGAAAAATTTTCCATAGGCAAAAATAAGGTGTTCTGTTTCTGGTTTTTTTCCCCATCTCTTTGTTATGAGTTGAACATAAATGAACACATTTGCCTCATTAAAAAGAATCTTAGATGATCACATTTGCATTGCTTATGTAAATTAGATTTGTAAATCTCTCAAAAAAATGATTAAGTTGTGGAGTGATTATTGAAAAAATGATCACATCTTCAATATCATGTGAAATAAGGTGGGCTTATTATTTCTCTTCTGAACCTCTGTAAACTCTCACAAGAACCCAGTATCTGGCTTCCAGCAAACACATAGCTATAAATGACCAAATTTTAGGTTGTGTTTTAGGTTCTGTGTTGCTGGGAAGCAGCTTTCATGAACAACTTCACCAACATATCATTATGTTGGAGTTATACCAGAAGATAAGTCCCTCTTCCCCATCCACTCTGATTTATGCCCTTATCCTTTCACACTGGATGGCTGCCATCCCAGGGGAATGGGTGTTTTCTTGGCTACTACAGTGGAATCAGTTGAAATTTCAACAATGAAATTCCTGGACTTGTTTATTACCACTGCTAATATCTGCCAGGCATCACAGCACAAGGATCTCTTCTGCTCCGACAGCAGATACTCTGACTGAAACGCTTTGAAGAAGGAAAAGAGAGATGGCGGAAGAACCCAAATGAGACTCGTTTAAAATATTGATTTAATAGAAAAAGCTCAGTCAACAGTAAAGTAACCTTGGCAGAGTTCCTTCCTTTGATTATTTAAACAATTCTGTCAGAAATATTCCACATTATTAGACATATTTCTGAATTTAATTTTGAAAAAAAGTCTTTCCTTTTTAGAAGAGAAATCTAGAATACAAATGTGACACCTCTTAAATATATAGATGCATATGAAAGAAATGGAGCATTTCCCAGCGACACGTGCTCCTTAAGCAGCTTCCAAGTTCTGAGAAAAGAGTGGTTGTGGAAGTGAAAATACATAATACTGAGGTTGAACTTGGGAAGTGATTCATGAACCTCAGGTCAGAAGTTGGGCCGATAAACACAATGACAAGTTCAGATACCCAAGTGAATGACAAGAAACCCTTTTTGTCCTACAGAACTGGACTGGAAGTCTGATCTACCAGCTTCTGGTTTAAGGGTTGAGTCACTCTGTTCCAAAGAGGATCATATTCTCCTAACAGAGACATATGTACTATAATATAGTTAGTCTGTTTGCACTGCCAACTCATCTGTTTAACCTTGCCATCTTCAGGTCTATGAACCATCTGCTTTTGGGAATCTGGCACACCCATTTTGCCATCAATCTGATCCAATGTTAAATCAGCTGTGGATTATAGTCACACCTGCACACTAGATGTGTGTGCTACAGTGGGCTGAAGACTTCCAAGAATGGTTTGTAGCACTACTGAAAGTGTCAGACCATCAAGTATTTGTCACGGATACAAAAGAGTGCAGAAAAAGGTATGTCTTTTCCCTTTTCCCCTGTCTCCAGCATCTGTTTATTCTGAATAAGAAAACACTGTTCTGGCAGCAGAATTTTGAGGAAAACCCTATTGCAAGAAAATCTTTGGGGCAAATGGCATGACATTTTTCACCACAGAATGAAACCCAAAGCCAAAATGAAAACTAAGAAAGCTGATCTCAGAGAGCAGGTGCCATCCTCATTCTACTTTAACCAAAACATAGCCCTTATTAGTAGTAAAAATGGTCCATTTTAAAATCCTAATTTCAGGGCCAGAGATTTCACATAGGCCATTGTTTTAAAATATTTCTATGTGCTTTATGAGCTCAAAATCTAACAATTTAAACTGGTCTTTGGCATTTGTGCCTCTCAGGCACATTTTCAAAGCATTGCCTACAATGAGAGCATCTTGTGACAATGAGAAATGTTAAACTCATTGCACTGTATCTTTTCAATTTATTTGTCAGTTACCTTTTGCCCTTTTCCTTTCTCCCACTGTGTAAGTTTCTCTTCAGGTTCAATTCCTCTCTGCTAAACTAAGGTTTGGCTGAAAACGAGCATGCAAAATACTGACCAATGTCTAACTTCCATACTAGTACAGTAAATGTGCATGGTCTGCATGTTCAGCTGCTACTGAATATTTGGGTATTATTGCATATCTGGACAGGCCTAGAAATTGTCTCCTACAGAAAAGAAAAAATCATTTGTCTATGTGTAAAATGCATCAGCCCTAAACACTGAGGCTTATGGAAGACAACTATGGAAGTAGTACCTGTCTCCTTGGAATTATAAATAGAAATCTCTGTCTAAGTTATAAATGGGCCTGGCACAAATCTACTAATCATTTCTATATACCTGCTGCTGGCAATGAAGGAACAACTGGCACCAGCATCAACTGTTTCAGCCCTTCACTAGTACCGACTTCACAAAAAAATCAGGAAGTCTCTCAAATTACCTATTGTATGTTTTTCTTTTTAAATTAGTTTGCATTAGACAAAATTGTGATGAATAGAAGATAAAAAGAGAAACTGTTAACAAAAGCAACATTCACAAACTAGTAGGTCATCTTATTTTTTAAAGAAGAATTAAAACTATGTTTAATGGTTTAGACATTTCACCAGTGATAAATGATGAAGGGAGAAAGTAGGAAGAGAGATTAATCTCTTGGCTATTTAGAAACAAAAGTCTAATCCAGATTACAGAAGCAAGAAAGCAATCAACAGAAGAATTACTGGTGGCAATTATTAAATATAATTATAAACATCAGATCAAATCAAATGACAAGGGGGTTGCATTTGGTGGTGCATTCACTTTTGTGATATATGAACCAATACTGCAGTGGTGGTATTTCCTTGAGAAAAAAACAATGCAAATACTTAAATGCTCCAAATTTTACAGAAATTTGCAAATGAAGTACCAAAGGTTTCTCCCTTTCTACCAGATAAATCTTAAATACACATATCAAAAGATTTTATTTCTGAATAACCAAACCAAAGTTTCAGTAAATCTGCAATGAAAGATTATTTAAGTTGCAGGTTTTAATCGAATCTGATCTCAATTTGTAACTACTCTTCATTCCCCAGATGCATTTTCAACTAATGAATATTTTTTGAGATATGTCACCCTCCTCTAGACCTGTCAATTGTAATTTAGAGGTAAATTACATCAAATATTTTACCGACAGAATTTGAATATGATTACCCTCTATCACCATTTCAACATGATCTAGTCAGGGAAAGTTTCAATACAGATTGCTGAACTAAACCACTGTGACTCAGGAAAAACTAGCCTAAAAAAAATAATTTACTTTTGTGCAGAAATTATGTCAGTTATTAGATCAGAATTTCACTAGATGTATTTCCAACATTTGCGGGTTCCTCTGTATATTTCTTGCACCTATATGTTAGATGCCTAATTTGACAACCTTTTACAAAGCCATCAATGATCTAAGCTCTCAGCTCCTTAGTGCAGAACTGGTCAGCCATCACAAATCCTCAGTCAAATGCCTCAGTAAATCTGCTGAGTATTTCCTGAGGCTTCAAACAGGAGTGGAAGGGTAAGGACTAGAAAGTGCTATCCAAGGTCAGGCATTCTTCCCTGGTTACAACTGGCCAAGTAACCAAGTACCAAAAAAAAACCCAAAAAGCTCTAGAGAAATTTTTCCTAAACACTTGACTTTAAAAGGTAAGCCAATTTAGCAACTAACTAAAGTATTTCTACATGGTTATGAGAAGCAATCTACAAAAATAAGATTTTCTATTACATTCTAAAGTATGGCCTGAAAACTTTACCCCCAAAAAAAAAGTAATCCTCTCTTATAAAATTCCCCCGAAGCTCCCCATAAAAGAGAGCAAAACCTCTGACACCAGCGCGGTCAGAGAGGTAACACCAAAGCAAATCTGCTCCTCCCTGCTAAATCTCCTGCTGTTTCACCCCTACAGCAGAGTACTGGGCACAACTGTCTGTCTCTATGTTGCATTCTCAAGTGTAAGGCTAGTGATAGAACTGCTCGTGCATTTCTCCGGGATCTGTCCTTCTGAGCAATAATCCTCTTGCATGCTCAGTGTTAATGCTGGTTAAACCTCAGAAGTTTTAGAAATGCCCTTCAAGTAAGCAAGAATGCAAAGGCTTATCGGAACACTAGCCAAAATACATCTTGTTCCAGATACCACAGAATTTGGCCAGGGTGGAAATACTGAGGGAGCAATCTCTTAGACACTATTTCAATGCTTTTCTTTAGGGAGGAAAACAAGAAAAAGTAGAGGTGCATGGAATATTTCCAGGTCCCATTGGTAATCAGAACTATGACACTTGTCATGTATCAATTATTTCTCACGACTTACTACCTGTTCTTTATTAAAGAGATTAAATTTGACAGGAGTAATTTCAGGAAGGTTACCCAAGTGCTGCTACGCAGAGAACAACTGAATGGTACATTGTGCTTAGAGTAAGATCATTAAAGGACAAAGAGTTAGAAAAAGACTATTGCATATAAAATATAACAGTAATTACATAGAAGGATTTTACACTGGAAATAAGAAAATTAACAATGGTGGGGAAGAAATTCAACAAATGAGTGACCCTAAAAGAGAACATGCATTCTTGTCTTTGATGCTTTGAGTAGTAAATATCCAATGTGCAGCAAGGTATTAACCAGATGTTAATAAACAAAAAATCTAAGAAAATCTAAGAAAACAGATCATTCCTAGCTTGAAGTATTTCTGAGTTTGTACCTTTACAATCTTTCCACATTTGTAGATTATTGTCCTGGGTTCAGCAGTAGCAGTCATTTTTTCTCCTTCTTAGTAGCTGGTGCAGTGCTGTGTTTATTTCTCCTTCCCGTCCCTCCAGGAGCAGAGGCAAGAAAGGTGGGGGGGGGGGGAAGTAGACTGCATGGTTCTAATTTACGGCCTGGGCTTAAACCATGACAATTATACCATGACAACAGCTCTGTAGTTGAGTGCAAATACCACTAAAAACTACTTTTTAAATGTTGATACTATAAGTACACCAACCACACCCTTCTTGTAGATCACAGTGGTATCACTGTACTTAATATGAGCCACTACGCTAGGAGCAAATGAACTATATATGATGCAATAAACTGATGTGGCCTGAGGCCACAGGCATAATGGTGGCTTGCTGGCTTTAACTTTATATTCTCTTGTTTACTGATTCGATCTGAAGGAAGTATAGAACAGAGGGGATAATAGCTATGATGGTGTTTATTTTTTAAACGGGATTTAGACGTCTTTAAAATATGGATTATTGACCTTATTGAGGGTTTATTATTGTCTCCTATACATAGGCCTTTCATTTTCAAGCTCTCTATACAATGACCTGAGTCTACCACTTGAAGTACTTCCTGGGCACTTACTCCTCAGTAGATCTACAACATGACAAACCATAATGACTCCTAAGAAAACATCTCAGTTTTTTGGGACATACGGCATAACAGCCTGCAATGAACCTCTGGAGTCTTCTTCAGTATCTTGCGGCAAATGTGTCTGTCACACTGGCACTTTCAGCCCACAGAGTTAAAAATAATTTGGAGCATTGCTGTTGGAACAGTGTACTATAACCACCTTGCTGGAGGGAGAAATGTCTACAAGAGGCCTTTCTGTTTGTTTAAGGAGCTCACCAATTGTGCCAGAGTATACACATCATAAGCGAATGGTCCAAAAGGTATCAGCTAGTGAAATCAAGTAGTTACAAAAAATCATAGAATCACAGAATTAACTAGGTTGGAAAAGACCTTTAAGATTATCAAGTCCAACCTTTACCCCAGAACTGCCAAGACCAGCACTAGACCATGTCACTAAGGGCCTCATCTACACCATTTCTGAACACCTCCAAGGATGGCAGCCTCTTCCAATGCCTGAGCACCCTCTATGTGAATAAATTTTTCCTAATATCAGTCTAAACATCCCCTGGTACCGCTTTAGGGTGTTAGCTTTTGCCCTATTACTTGTTACTTGGGAGAAGAGACCATCCACCTCCTCTTTCCATCCTTCTTTCAGGTAGTTGTAGAAAGTGATAAGGTCCCCCCTGAGCCTTCTCCAGACTAAACACCCCCAGTTCCCTCAGCTGTTCCTCATCACATTTGTGCTCATGACCCTTCACCAGCTTTAGTGCCCTTCTCTGGGCCTGCTCCAGCACCTCAGTGTCTCTCTTGTAGTGAGGGGCCCAGAACTGAACACAGGATTTGAGGTGAGACGTCACCAGTGCCCAGTACAGAGGGATGATCACTGCCCTGGCCCTGCTGCCACTCTATTTCTGATACAGGCCAGGATGTCGTTGGCCTTCTTGGCAGCTCTGCAATCAGCACCCCCAGGTCCTTTTCCACTGAGCAGCTTTCCAGCCGCTCTTCCCCAAGCATGTAGCATTGCATGTTGCAATAGCAACGCAGGACCCAGAATTTTGCCTTGTTGAACCCCATACCATTGGCCACAGCCCATCGATCCAGCCTGCCCAAATCCCTTCGCAGAGCTTTCCTACCCTCCAGCAGATCAACACTCCTTTCCAACTTGGTATCATCTGCAAATTTACTGAGGGTGCACTTGATCCCCTCATCCAGATCATCAATGAAGATAATAAACAACCCTGGCTCTAAAAAAGCACAAACCTTCTAGAAACACATAACTTAGAAATACCAAATAGTTTTCTTCCTTATTTGCTTTGTAAAACTGAAGTAAATGCAGCAAAACCCACAAAAAATACCCCCAAAAGAATTAAAACCAAAACAAAATGCAAACCACCAATTTGTATTCTAATGCATCACAACTGAGCAACATTTATTTTCCTTGAAAGCAAAATATATCATAAACCCAAAGAATAGGTATTTCAGATAGAAACACTTGTAAGTCCTTCAGTGTTCATAGTGATCATGCATAAAAAGGTACTATGGCCAGATCTACCTCATTTATTCAAGTGTTTTTATCCTGTAATAACGTTCAAGAAGAGTAAACAGCCTCTTGAAGAGTCAAATAAATTCCTTTCTTATTTCACCCCCATTTGGAGTCATTTCACGTACAAGCACACAGAAAGGAAACTCCAGTAACAGAACTATTTGCAGCAGAGCAGAAAGCAACCATTAGATTTCTTTTTTTAACTTTGTACACATGATGGAGCTGAGGCTACTGTAAACTGTTTTGTCTTGGGCAGAATGAAGAGTCCAGCTGAGATAAGCTTTTGGAAAACTTTCATGTGGAGCATTTATTTGGATGTGCAACTGCAACTCTCCCTCTCGTAACAACTCACCTACTCCCCGATGATGCTCTATCACCAGGAAGTATACGGAGGGAATAACAGTATCGAGTTGCGTAAGTGTAAATTGATTTGGGGTTTATAAAAGTTACACCACAGGTGCTGATGGCACACCAGTAAGATAATACTGGACTCAGGTCTGGCTGCAGACAAGAGTGCTCGCGGTGGGACAAGGCTGCACACAGATCCACACCAAGCTCTGAAACTGTCTTTTCCTGTAACTTTACACTCTGTACATTATTATAAGCTTCACTCTCCCCTCTGCTCATATACCTTTCTCTGTGTGAAACTACTGTATTTTGTGTGCAATCTGATTTCTTCGTAGCCCTGAAAGGTAGATCTTCAGGTCTGCAGCTGACTTCTGCCAAACCCCAGGAAAATAATTGCTGCATGGCACTTACCTCTCCTTCTCTGGGCCACGGCCTTCCATTCTGTGTATATTTGCTTTGATTCTGGCGCTTCTTTTGCCCTCCATCAGCAAATTTGCACAGCAAAGGCTCAGTGGGGGCTGTGAAGACAAGAAACCCAGTCTGTATTAGCATCCCCCCCAAAGAAAGTGATTATAACAGCAACAGTAGTGCTTTGTAATACTGATCTTTTGAAGTAAAGTCTTGCCTTCTGCAGATATTTTCTGCCTCTTTTAGCCTTGACTCCACTGGCAGCTGTTCTTATTAACTAAGCTTCAAAAAATATATACTGGCAGCCCTTAAAAGAATTTAGCAAATATTGTTGAAAAAATAATCAGCCTACGCAGAATGTTAAGTTGCTGTAGTGGAATAGTAGAGTCAGACATTAGTTCCAGCTAAGTTAGACACGTATTCATGACCAGCATTAGTGCAAGGATAAACATTGCTTTACTAAAGCAGCTTTCTGCTTTTATTGTAAAAATTTTGCAAGAATCTGTTTAAAGAATAAGTGTTCTCACTATTTCTGTGTTTCTCAACACCCAATCCTTTAAAAAAAACAGAATAAAATAGAGAATTTTGCCAAGCACAGTCCCATTAGCTTTCTTTTCCTCTTAACTCCTCTTTTAATCAAGTTGGCAGCTAAGAAAACCTCTGTCTTCTCCAACTGAGATCTGGCATTTGAATACAATAGTCAGGGAGCACGAAGCTCCGGGAAGAAAGAATATTCACAGAGATGCACACCCCAAAAGGCAGCCAACAACAGGGCCCCCTGGTGAAGAAATTGCCACACATGAAATGGGTACAACAGGAAGGGAACTCTGTGTCCTGGGATCTTTTTCCATCTACCCAGCTTTTAACAGCCTCCTAAAATATTTTTCAGTCAAAACTGTAATTAGCTTGCTGGTGGGAGCTTGCCTTTGCTGTCTCCTTCTTAAAAAAGAGGCCAAATTCTACTCATTTCATTAGTTACATGTCAGGATTGTCCTTTACTGCCTACATCAACAGAGATTTAAACTAATATTGGCTTATTTGAAAGAAATCTAAAAATGATGTGTTGCTTCTGAAACTTTTCAGGAATTTTTGGATTCCCAGGCATAACAAGTACAGGCTCTAATTAATTAACCAGGTGTTTTCATAGAAAAAAGCAAAAAATCTGTTTTTTCTTCCTCATTTCCTATGTTTGTGAGGCTGGAAATGTTGAAGGAATTAAAGTGCAAGGACATGAAGGAAAATGTTGCTGTAGGGGGATTAGTCACGTTGCTAACTTATTTATTTAAAATAAAAACTATGATTTGGTTAAAGGAGAAGTTCATATAATATTAAAACAAGCTCATCACCCCAACTTCTTCATTACGGCAAGTTCAAAATGGGCCAGAATGTGTAAATTAAAATTGTGATCACTCGAAAACTGCCACAGAGGAACATGTATGTAGAGAATCTCACATCAAAACCACAATTTCTCATTGGGACAGCATCACTTTGGCCACTTCCGAAGCTTTAACAGCTTTGTTTTTTTCATTACCATTTTACCAGGCTAGTAATTTCCAAGGTCATTAGAAACTGAACTGCAGGGAACAATCCATTATTGGCAGAAAGCTCAACTGTGTGACCCCAGAGGTCCTTCCCCACCTCTGAGTTCGATTATTGTATCAGATTTTGGTAGAAGCAATGCTCAGCCAACCATCTTAAATTTAAAATAATGAAGGTTCAAAAGCATCCAGGTGGCCGTGGAGATTTTTCCTGCAGATGGAGAGATTTTACAGGGCTGACTTCCTTGCACTTGCACCAGTTTTACTCCACAGTGAGATGCTGCATGATTTCAGAGTGGTTACTTACAATTCACTTTGATGTGACTGTGCAGGAGGAGCAGGTGCTAAGCCAGCATTAGTGAAAGACCTATTAAACATCACATCTGAAGCTTCAAAATCTTTTTGTTTTAAGCACTGACCAACTATCAAGCAACATACAATACCATCAAGAGAAGCATGTAAACACAATCTGCACATTGGATATTTACACATGCCATGATCATCTGCTAACGTACACATGTGATATTAGCCCATGTACTATGACATGAACAAGCTAGGAACCATGTACTATGGGTGAACAAGCTAGGAAATCATATGGTTTACTACATATCCTCTCTATATATTATCCAACCACAAATAGGAAGCTGCTTCTATTTCTGAAATTCCCAATATCCAGCATTACCATCTGACAAACTCTTATTTGTTAACTTAACCACTCCCATCTAGAAAAAATGCAAAAAATATTGTACAGACTTTTCAGCAGGTAGGGAAGAAGACAGAAAAGGGCAAGAGTACCATACCCTTCACAGGCAAGTTTCTACACAGGAGACTATATTGCTCTACAGCAAACTGAGAGGAATCCTCAGGGAAAAGTCAGTCTCTGTCGATCAACACTGACATAAGCAAAAAGATCAAAAGAGCATGTTCTGACAGGAAGACAAGAGTCTAGATGATTCTGGGCTTTGGTATCTTTTATTTATTTAGTTAGCTACTTATTTTTTCCAACAAAAAACCTCTCAAAACCAACACAGCCATTTACCATATTACATCCGGCAAGACAGAAAATTACCTTAATATCTCTGAAGCGGTGTAAGGTCTTAATGGTTTACACCTGGAAACAACTATGGTAACCAAACTCAAAATACAAATAAATCAAATTAATAATCTCTCTTCATTCAGGACATACAGGAGAGTGAAACAGAGTCTCATGAGTTCAAGCATGTTGTTCTAAGTACACATAAAACCTCAAATCTCCGTTTTACTTTGCATTCTTGAAATCCCCTCTAAGAAAGTTTCTCTAGGCTTTGCAACATGAGGTTCACATGACTATTTGATATTAACACCATCAGTCTTACTAATTACATGTGCAACAACAGAAGACACTGGAAAAAGCATATCCTAGTCCATCAGCAAAACTATTTCTAAGTAGAATTCTTGCTTAATGGTTTCATGAAATGTCAGAAGTGCTTTAAAACTAATAAATTTACTTTAGGCAAGAAAAAAACCCATCACAATTAGGTACTACAGTTATCAATTTAAAAGGAAAATATCTAGGAACTCTTCAACATTACAACAATAATATCAAAGGATTGCAACAGAAGTCGAATATTTTACCTCCAAATACCTTAGAAGAGGAAGAAGGAAAAAGGGAATATTTTAAAATTTTTCTGTTGTTGCTCTCTTCCATTCCAGACAGACACTCTTTAATTTATGGACTGAATTTTCACTTTTCTCCTTTTCCTCTGTATAAACACACTGTCTGAAAATAAATGCCTGTGTCCCTGCCTCTTCCCTCACCTTTTATAATGATGACTTACTAGAAAATGTAATTTAGATATCTGTAGATGTTCATAATTTGAAGAGATAAGCACATCTTTTTGTATGGTTCATGACATCCTCAAAGTTTAAAGCATGTGTGGTATTTTGAAGCCTATCTGGAAAATCTCCTGTTGCTGTTTTCCTGTCAGAAAAGAGAGAACTGATTCACTTGAGACAGATTTCAGGCTATTCCATCCTGATAAACTCTTCAAGATAGAAGACACTGCTCTTTCTTTGACTTCTACCTTACAGTAACAAATACAAATATCAAGAATAAATAACAGCTTTAACCTGAACAAGGTTCATTAAACCATTATCCATTTTTCAAGAAGATTTAAATGCTTGCTGTAGCTCCCATCCAAAGCCTGCTCTAGTTAATAAGACATAAATAGCCCTGAACTTGGCTTTCTGTCCTGAGAAGGAAGTGGGATCAAATTGATAGTGCTTCTAAACAGTATTTGCCAAGTTATTCAGGGCTGCTTTAGGAGAGGGCAGTAGTTGCTAGTGTTCAAATTCTTTTCCCGTGGAAGTCAATGGCTAAAGCACTATCTCTCTTCAGTCAGGCCTTGAATTTACTCTGAGAGTTCAGTGAAGGTAAAAGAGAGAGACTGGTTTTGTGTCAATCAAGCCTGACGATATCGTTGGAGTTCCCTTAGGAGATCAGCTTCTCATGCTTTCCTACTTTAGATGGCCAGACTGTACAGATAGACAAGCACTGAACTGCCAAAAGGCTGTTAATGTCACCAAAAGCAACACTGGTATTTAAAATAGGACAAAACCTTTAGATGGAAGGAGATGGGGATAACTGCCCCCTTCTCAAATCTGGCAGCCTCTTAAAAATGTTCCATCTCAGGAAAGCAACTTCAATTAAATTGGTGAGTTCAACAAAAAAAGCAAAATTCTAACTAGTTCTGAATACCTAATTTCCTTATTCTTTCATTCATCGGAAGGCAGACACACTTGAGCTTCTACATATGCACAAATGTATATATTCATGAGCATGTGCTTCATAAAGGAAGATGAAAGCTGTCATTTGCATTCAGTGAATCTTTTTCATTATTTCAGGTGCTCTGAAACTTCTTCTATCTTAAGAGTTATTGAGAAAAGCTTGTGCTCCACAACTTCCGATTCAATAATCTAGCATCATCTGTCCAGCAATGGCAAGAATTACATACATAAAAAAGCAATAACAAGAATCTATTTATGTATTTTAACTGCTTTCACTATGAATATTTTTGAAGATGGAACATTTTTCAGCATGTCAGGAAGAGTTTAATCTCTTTCTCTCATCTTGTACAAGAATGAAAATAACATTTTCAGCAGACAGCCTGGCAACACGCACGTTGTGGGTCCTTAAACACCTTCATTTGGTTAATGTGAAGAAAAATGATGAGAAAGTCACTAATATATTAATGAATGACCACTGGATAGTCAATGATCTTTTTCAAAGTATGTTTTTATGAGAAACTTGGATTAATTTATTTTTCAGCCTTGGCGAATTCTCCTTCACGATAAAAAATGGAGCAGAGCAATAACTGAGTTCACAATTACACCAAGCATCCGAACTGATCAAGCTTTGACAACTACTTTTCTTAACTCTGTTCCCAATTTTAAGTATTTTGATAACATTTTCATGTACAAATTACATAGAATATCTGATTGAAACATCCATGCCAGAACCAACCCTTTTGCTCCAGGTCAATCATTTTTAGTGTTTAGAAATACTTCATCCTATGGTAACATCTAAGTCACTTTGTAAGCGTACCTATTTCTCATATAGTATTTCAGAGAGAGACATGAAAGGCACAAAAGCTCTAGAAACAAGGCAGGACAGAGCAAGTTGAAGTTCTGATTCTATACCTGAGCTCAGACAGGTGGACCTAGCAGGACAGAAAGCACAGAGTTTATTTACAAAATGAATTTTGCTGTAAAGCTTCAGGACCCCATCAATAGAGCAATTCTCTGCTCTAGTGAATCCATTGGCTTCTAGGAAAGTTCTGTCACACAATCTTATTCATCCTGAAGTCACAAATAAACAAAATTTGAACTTCAAGGAATAGTAGAGAATATAGCTATTCTGCTCTTGCGAAATGAAGAATTACACAAGATGGTACGTGACACAAAAGGACTTGCAAGGACAAAGCGTTAGCTGAGTAAAGAAACTTTAAGTAATGAAGCAAATAAACACGTCATCCTATCCCACATGGAGTGCTTGACTTGTTGAAGGACAGAGTAATATATTTTGTCTGAGAAGCCCACAATACTGAATGTGATGTCACAGAACATACCCTAACATATATATATATACAAGTATAATGAAAGCATATTAGTACATGTTCAAATGATTCCTTGCTGCTCAGCGTTTTTGCAAGAGCCAGTGCTTTTACACAAGTCAAGGAATATACAGCATATTTATTCAGTAGGTTTACATTTAAATTTAACTATGTGATATTCGATAGACTTGTACAGCCGACTATTAAAGTCAAACAAAGGGTTAACATCACATTTTAGTGTGTACAGTACACGACTTTCACAATATAACTGTTGAAATTGGGGAAATAGCCTTACATATCAGAAAAGTACCACACAGCAACAATTAAAAAGCAAACATGTTTGACTAGAAATGAAAAAAAAACCCAAGCAACTGATTTACTTTGGATATTATAGCTTAAGTAATTATCTCTAGTTCACCTTTTTGTCTTAAGAAATTGGAAGCATTCCTTTCATCTTTTTTTTGTATAGTAATTATTTCTAAAGAGAAGGAATATATTAAAAAAGAAAAATAAATCCCAGAGGAGAAATAGTGTGTCAAGCTTAAAGTTAGTGTTTCTATTCTGTGAAACAGAAATTACTTGGAGCAGGTACAACAGATAACTGTATGCTTAGGCTGGAGAAACAGCATGCCAACTGTGAAGGGTGGTCCATATCTTGTTGCAATCAATGCAAACACTCCAGCTGCTACATCGAACAGTTATACTTAATCATATTGTTCCAGAAGCCCCATAAAGATTTGTCAGAGTGGATCAGAAACTAGAGTCTCCTTCCTATGAGAAACCACAACATTCCTTTTTACACTTTGTTTTTGTTTAAAAAAGCATTTCTGTTTTTCAATTTTCAACACAAAGCAGATTCAGAGTGCCTGATTCAGGCCTATTAAATTCCTCCATTCCAGAGTTCTTGATGAAGAGAAACTGTTATGTGTTTTTATGGAGATAACATATAGCAGATGCTTCAATATGGTATTGAAACTAAAAGAAAATCAATCAAAACAGCAAAGCTGAAATGCAGTAGTATGATGGCATATTTTTATTTTAACAAATTCCATTTCTCAAACAACTCTAGTGCTGGTCTGCATTGGAGAGGAGCAAATCTGAAACAGAATTAAGGAGTTCATTAATTAACTTTATCAACTAATAACTAATTAACATTGCACTTGAATGTTGGATTCTGACTTTATTTTAAACACAAGGCCTGAATCAGAGCTTGCAGAAATTATAAAGAGATTCTCAGTGAATCCAAAGCCACTCTAATGAAACTAAATTTAAATGTGAGGTAACTGTGAGCAAGAGCAGAGTTAGGCCCATGAGTTTTGCCAGAGAAAGTAGCTTCCTCAAACCTGATGATACAGCAAAGTTCTAACCTACTGGAGGCCCTGCTATAATGCTGAAAAATCTCAACTGTAGTTCATCCTTTGCGTTCACTGCTATGACAGCTCAGTCTTTAACCACTGGATAAAAAGAAAGTGAGGTCTTTCAGGAGTGATTTTTTTTGCAATTTTTAAATTTTTCCAAGAGCCCTTACAGCAAAAGAGAAGATCCTTTCATTGAATGAGTGTGTAACCAAATGAACTGTATGCATCAGTTTGCAGAAATCACTTCACGTACCTATGCTTAGACTTGAATTTTCCATGGCTTTTGGCCAGGACTCACAAACAATTGAAATTTGGCGCCTATTGTTTTAATGTGCCAATTCTAATTACAAAACATAGGATTTGGCTGGGTTAATACCTCCTCCAAAAATCCCTTTGATAGACTCCCTTGGATTACTGCATTACTGGAAAAGCCATGCACCAAAAAATTGAGACAGCATCATATTTTGAAGAGGAGTATTGGTTACAAGTCATTGAAAGCACTTCATATATTATGTGAGATAGATAATAAATGAATATTGAAATAAGTAGGTATACAATGGCGCTTTTTTGATAAATAAGCAAAGCCTCACACTTGCTCAATCTAGCACTGTTAAACAAGTGAATGCTTAAAAACGCAACCCACCCTTCCATGTTTGAAAAATTTTTGTGTGGAACTTCTGTGCTACAGCTTCACTGTATTTCTGTCATGCCACAATAACCAAGCAAGACACTGAAGAAAGCAAAAACTACATAGCACTTCTGGGAACTATGCAAGTCATTAGTAGAATAAAGATAAGATAATGCAAAGGTCCCCTATCAAGTTTCTCCCCATTTGACAATGGCTGACAAGTGTGATTATTTTCCAAGGAACAACAAAAAAGTATTTTTTATGTTTTTGTGTAGATTTTGGAAATGCTAATTGCTGCCTGGGATTCTGAGTACTATGATAAAAAAAAAAATAAAAAAGGACTTGCTTTTACCATTTTTTGTGCCATTGGCTTACTCCTTCAGAGGCTTATTAGACTACACGTGTTTAGGCAGGAGCTGATTCCTCCAAGTGAAATGAAAAAAATTGAAAAATATTCCTGAAAGCATTTGAAGACATTTGACTGTTTTTCATTGTGAATTCCTAGATCATAACTTGCCACACAGGCACACATTTCTGCCATGTGTGACATATAACTGAGGGGGATCAGATCAATAATTTCCAACCCAAGAATCCAAGATCCAGTGAAGCTGACAGGAACACTTTCAATACCTTCAATGGGTTGTGGCACAGGCTTCTACCCTATGACCTGAACTGGAAGGAAATACTACAGCAGTTACACTGGAGTCTCTTACAAACTTTGTTTTCTTGCCCAGAATTTCTTTTTCAGCACCACCACTCCAAAAATGACAGGTGCTAGTGTTTTATTGGGTCTTTAAACTTAAACCTGCAATCCCTTCATATTAGTAACAACATAAAAAAGTCAAGACAATCTCTAACCTGTCACCAGGAACTAATTTTCAGTAAAAAAATTGCACCATGAGTTTCTGCTGGTTTACTGTGTTTCCCCCATCGGAGATGAACATTGAAGCTGAAAGTTCATGTGCTGCAGCAGTGAACTACAGGACAGGTGTGAGCTGCATCACATTTTTAAACAAGCAGCATCCTTACTTTAGTGCATCTGCCTCATACTTGTGTACCACTTAAATGCTCCTGTACCAAGGTACACCAGCTGAGTGTGTGGTCCCAGGACTTCAGTTTGCAGGTAGGAGTTGACTGAAAAAAACTCACCCTCTAAATGTGAACCCAAACCCACTTTTAAATCCCTCTCTGAGAGTGCCCTATGAGCTTAGGAAGATTGTACTTCAAATACCTTCTTGCCCTCTCCTATAATCTCAGAAGTTATTTTGTTTGGATGAAAATTGAGATCTTGTATTTCTTACTGTTCAATTATTAAGGCACAGCGACAGTCAGATTCATCTGAAAGGCTCAGCAATTTTTAAATGATCTCATGTATCATAATTCATAATGGAAAATCAGGTACAAATAGCATGAGGTGCTTTCTAGTTCCCCTCTAATGGAAATAAAATGAATCCCTGGTAATGCGTGACCCTACTTGCTTTTGTGGTCACCCATTTTACTTTTTAGTGTTCTCTTTAGTAGTCTCGAGAGAAAAGAGCAAATGCAAAGCTTTTATCTGAAGATGCTTCTCAAAACAATAGGTCTGTGCTTCTGCTATAAAATCTATTTTTATTATTCTCATAAACAAATATTATTGATCACAAAGACCTTGCTATTATCCCACTAAGAAAAACTTACTTGCACTGACAGTCCAAAGACAAAATTATTGGAATTTATGCAGCACAAATAATTAATCCTGGCTCTGCTAATAGAAGGTTATTTCATGTAGCTGTTTAAGTAGCGTAAGTAGCTGTTTAAGTAGCTGTTTATTATTTAGTATTGAATTTTTTATTCTAAATTTAACTTTATTATTTTTTTTATTATTTTTTATTTAGTATTTATTTAGGTAAACCAGAACATTACCATTACATCACCCCTTGTCTGTGCAACACTGCTAGACTAACACTAGAGAAAATTTTTTTCAAACATATGTTTTCAACATAAACAAGGAAACCTGGCCAAATGTCTTATGTCAATACAGCGATTTATTTCCACCAGCATAATAATTGCTGTACACAGACATTTATTTTTGACTAACTAAGGTTGAGTTTTGGCATTCCCTGCTCACACTCCGACATATGTATGCCATTAATGTCCAGAAGAGCTTATGCAATCCACAGTTATACTGAATGAGGAAAAAATGCTTTAGTTATGACCATTAGCTGATTTAATTCAGACATACATGTTTAAAGACTACATTTTTTTTTACTGATTGTTGTGAAAGACATATCTGTTGTGTCTTTGTGATGGTCACCGCAATTAAAGAGTGGCCATATATATAATGCTAACATTATCTGCAGCTCTACCTATAGCCTGTTAAAGAGTAGCAATAAAAAATTCTGCAATAGCTAAAAAGATTTGGCCTGGGTAAAGATGCCTGTGCCAAAGGAGTAACATGACCTTCTTGATATCAGAGCTGAAACAGCATATTCCTAAAAACGCTGATTACTGTGGATGCACAAAATATTCCAATGTAAATGAAGAAAAAAACAACCTAGTTTTTCACCAGCCATCAAACTGTTCAACAGTTTAAAAATATTCAGAAATATTAAGCTTTTTTTATTTGTCTCAGACTGTTGAATAAAAATTCGCTTATTTAAATCAGTTCTAATTAACACACATTCTAATTACAACTATGGGGTGCAACAGCAAAACCTCCAACCACTTCTAATTTAAAACATAGCTGAGCAATATAATTTTGCTACCACTGTGAGAAAGAAGGAAAAGCTGAAGAGGAAAAGTCTTATTGTTATTGCACTTCTTTCAATTTATTCTTTTGCATTTACTGAAAAACGTAATGTGTATGCCCTAAATGAGCGAGTTTGCTAGAAACTAACACACAGCATCATCAACTTCCCCCTTAAATGCAGGAGAACCTTTAAGAAGTGGATTTGACGCTGACTGTGTCAGACCCATAGCTGGGTTACACAGCAGAAAGTATTTACAAGATAGAGACTGACTGATTTTTACAGGCAGGAGTTCATTTCTTTGTGCTAGAGAATATCCAAATCACGCTAAACACCTTGGACAGTATAATTAGTGTACCAAGAAACCTCACCTGTGTACTTTACCATCTTCTCCTGTAAACAGGACCAAAGGGAGGAAGGGAATGCTTCGGAAACAAAATAAGGATGCTGATACCCCCTTTTCTTTTTCTTCCCAGCAGAAGGGGAGAGCAGCAGCTCAGAACATGCACCACTGGCTACGCAACACCCACAGGACACACCAAAACCTCTTGCACAGCACTTTCTCTAAGCCCTGAGTTTGTAAGACAGGCTTTTCTGGCTGCTACTGAACTGAATGTCACTGTTCCCCTCACCAAGCGCCTGCAAGTAGGCAGCAAATGTGGCACTGGCATGTATGTGCCAAGAAAGGAAAGAAGTGCCTTGGAACAAAAAGTTCCCCAGTGGCTCCCATTTCGTTGAAGTGCAAGAAGACAGCAAGTCCCTGAAGCATACCACCACCTGGAGTTCCTGCCAGGACATGCAGGCTTTGCACCAGCTTGTCTCTGGTGCAAAGTAAGTCTCTGCCTTCAAGGCTCAATTGTACCTGTGGCTTTCAAGACAGACAACTGCACAGTGGTTTGGCTAGGAATTTTCCAGCTATTTATGATGATACTATATCCAAGGGAAAGACAAGAAAGTGGAATTATAATCTTTACCCAAGACAATGGAAGACCTTACTTATACTTAGCTCTTTTCAAAATGTGCTGATGATACCAACACTAAATCTAATGTGCTATGACATAAGGAAAATTCTAACCCTTGCAGCTTAAAAATCCTTTATTAAGATCTGAGACAATATCCTAGAATATTAAACAGATAACACTAAAGCCTTCTGAAATTTTCATTTGCAAAGCTCTCAGCTGAGGGTAGACAAGAAAGCAAACTTACACATTAAAGACTGAGTGATATCCTAATCTTCCAACTCTGTTTAATACAATGTCCCAGAGGTTGTATGAAGGTCATGCTAGATCCTGCTTTGCCACAGGTCAAAAATTACAACAGGACAAAGTAAAAATCTGTCCTCTATCAGTTACAAATACTGTAACAGTAATAATGGAAGTGAGCCAAGCATTACAAGGAAGAACAGGTAAAAAAGAAAACAAGGTATAGAGACAGGCAAAGAAAAACACCTTAAGAAAATGAAGGGAAAACCAGGAAGAGAAGGAAGAGCATGTTTCAGAATTGCCCTTGAAAATGTTCTAACTTCACACAGGATCAAATGCAACTCATGTCCTTCTCTATTGACAGATGACAACAGGGGCCTTCAAAAGTGCAGAGACTTAAAGAAAACATTCCAAGTGAAAAGCAAATTTCTGAGCTAAATGTCACTGTCTATAGTGAACAGAATGACAGAAGTTTATAAAAAACTGTGGTTGTATCTGAAAAGAGAGACTGAAGACGTGTGCTATTGCACTGTGAGGAACCCGCCAAGACTGTGGATGATCTCAGAGCAATTGTATGGCATCAAAACATGAATGAAACTGAGGAGACTGTAGTCTCCTCTACACAAAAATACCAAGGTTTTGTTATCTAAGTCAGTGTAAAACCTTAAGGTTTTATATGATCCAATACTTATGTGCCATGGGAGATAAAATAACAGATGACTACATGAAAGATGAAAAAACAAGGACCTCTCTTCCAGATAAGTTACATTATTAGAAACAGTTAACACTCTCTGACACCAAATCCACCCATTCTTTAAGGTTTTGTCCCCATTTGGGTGGGATCCATCCTTGTTTTACAGGCACTTGGACACAGCCACACTGTGTGATGGGTCTTCCTGCAACTCTCTTCAAAGCATGATTAAAACCAAACAGGAGCATCGGAGTCTGGCCTGACAAAAGCCGTCTCCAGCTGATGTGAAGCAGCAATTTTCTTCACAGCAAATGATTTCATGAATCAGCCAGCAGGGAGTGACAATATTCTGCTGCCAATGACGAAGTGTATAACCTTTGGGTTGTAATTTTCACCAGCTTAATAGGAGTCCAATGCAAACATGATCATATTTTTCACTCTGCTGTTAACAGAGATGCTAATCTGGCTCTCAGGGTTTTTTTGGTTTGGTTTGGTTTTTTTAATTTCTTTTTGCCAGCTTTATTGCTTACAATGTAGCATTTCCCTAGAGACAGGCAACAGTGTCTACTCCATGTTGTTAATAAAACTTGAAGACAACACAGTAGAGTAAAAAAATTAAAGGGCAACAACTTCCCTAGTTTGAGGAATGTAGCAAACCTAGTGAGACACCATGGCTCTCTTCTGCCATGAGAAGGCCAGCTCAGTACTCAACTTTGCAACCTGTTGAGAGACAGACTGAAGGGAGAGGGATTCTTTTAGAATGTTTTCTGGTACAGGTCCAGAGATGGAAGAGAAATCCTGCAGTCCTAAGGATGGTCAGAAGAGGAACAATGAAGTTCAAATGAAGGTACAGACTAAGTAACAAAAGCATGAGTACTACCCAAATATTTAAATATTCTCCTATACTTCAGCTAGGATCTGCATACAAACAAAATGTCCACATAATGAACAACAAACAGTTAAATTGCTGCCATTAAGCCACATTTGTTATTCCTATGCAGTACAGTTCCTCTTCTTGGGCTGTTACCAGAGGGGAAGCCAGAGCCTCAGGCTCTAAAACAGCTTTGAATTGAGAAGGATGAACTTCTAATACTGGAGATAAGATACCAGTGACATGGCGACTCCATGCCAAGGGTGGAGGAAGCTTTACTGAATAGGCCAGCATGGACTTGCTGGTGGAGCAGGAGGTGAAAAATGTAAGATTTCTTTGTCTCTGCCTCTGTCTGAGGTGCCCAGATAACTGAACTACTTGGTCATGTGCCATGTATTTAATGTGCAGCTAGCAAACTGTGCATTCAGTAGGACAGTCATATGAGGTTTCCTGGAAAAATACCTGTCAGCTACATGGTATGTGCACAAGATTTTTAACTACCCTGGACAGAATGTGTTTCCTGGACAGAACTACAAATATGTGATACTGGATGCAATCATGGTGACCCAGGGCTCAGCCCAGCCTGTTTGCACCAGACTGCTTTTGCCTCTGGATAAGCAAAGATGAAAGTGCAATGGGGCAAAAGCTTTTGCTTTTAGGGTGCCTTTATGCCAAGCCAGAATAACATTGCTCCAAGAGGAATTTCTTTACAATACTAGAAGAAAAATAGTTATTTCAAATGGTCAGCTTGGACAAAACTAGCTTGCTTTATTATCTGCCTTTACTGTGTTTATGTAGCATATAAAATGAACACAGAGTTATTCAAGGTTTAATCCTGTATCTCTTATTGCCACTTTATAATTCCATTGTAGGAGTGTCTTCTCATACTAAGTAACTATTTGTATTTACATAATGCAAAATGTACTAGTGTTGCAAGATTAGGGTATGAGCATGCTTATGTAGTTCTCAAGCTTTGTCATGGCATACTCCTTCTAGGCAACTTCTGCTGCCACGTTTTGTATACTTAATAAGGTGGGGGGGTTTATGGTGCTTATCACAAACTTTTGCAAACACCTCATAAGCACTAATGAATTCATTCTCTCAGTAGGTAATGCAGTATTTTCTTTTGTTTCACAAAGAGATGAGCTGCAGTATGGGAATAATGCAAGTTGTTCAGTGTTACACAGTCATAGAATACAGATCTCCTGCGGTTCTGTGCAGTATCTATTCACAAGATAACCCATCTCAAAGAGCTCTGACTAGGGCCCTATTTTCTCACCCTCATTTCCCACTTTATTTTAGGGAAGATCTCTTTTACCACTCAGTTTGCAATGTCACCATCAACTCACTAAAATGCTTCATTAGAAGATAGCTTGACCTACACTGCTCATGAAAACTGAGGTTGTAATCATAATAAAGACTGGATGCCATTATAGGTGTACATACGTACATTTCTCTGTGTCTCTGCACATACATGTTTACATATACATATTTCTATATGTGCATGTTACCACATATCTGTGGAAAATTATCCAATACAGAACATCAGAACAGTCAAAAGTGCAGTTATCTAAAGCTTCAGACCCATACTATTTACTGCAATATTTATCTATTCCAAGCTCACACTACTATATCCCTAGAGGGCAATGTCACCTAATACGTTGTGCTTATGTTCCTATCATTGCCATTTAAAGCTAAACATGATGCTACTTCAAAGACAGGCAGAAATAAGCCTGTTTTTAATAAAATTTAATTTAGCTAAATATAAAATTGTCCCTGTTTACTTTCAAAAAGTTTTGCAGTCTGATTTCAAGAACAGCAAAGTAGAGTTGATTATTCAAAATACCTTTGCAAACCTCTGTGATTTTCTTACCAAGCCCCTACATCGAACAGTCTTAGGCATAATTAATGAGACAGTTGAAGACATAGGTCTTAGAGAAGTCTGAATGTCTGCACAAGATCAACTTTAAGAGAAAAGAGAGGGGTCATTTTCTTCCCTGAATTTATTGCCTTGCTGCTTTGTAAGCAATATTTTCAGTAAAGCCTAATTTCCTGTTGGCAAGGCCCACGTCCATCTCCTGGTCTCAGTCCACATTTACTTTCAACATTAGTCAGTTTGCATATTCTGGCTCTGACAACTTTGGTGAGTGTGATCTCAATGGTCTTCTCTCCTCTGTCCTCCTCCTCTAATTTCAACAACAAAGTGCTACCTCTGAACAGAAGATGATATTTGGCAGTGGTTTCTCAGCAAAGCTGCTAAAAGAGTGACTGCAAGGGAAGTTGTGACTGTTCAACATCTTTTAAAATCATAATAATGCCATGAAATTGCTTTATTGATAGATCTAGCAGCATGGTTTTAGCCCCTGAAATATAAAGAGACTTCTGTTGTTTGCTTCCTTTTTGTTTTAAATGATTGATAATTATTTCACAAATGTCTTCCCCTGACATTTGATTTGCTAGATAATACATAAACATACAGTTTCTAATGAGTTTTCTGGCCTTTTAACCTAATTTATTTTCTCATTACTTTTCATTTCCAAACCTGATATAAAATGTATTTTCCAGAAAATTTTTGCATGATCTGAAGCTCCCTCACTTTAATAATGTACAGAATGATATTTTAAAACAACAACGAAGCCAAGATCAGTGACAGCAGAGAAGCAAATTCAACACATATTTTGAATTTTTTCATGCTGAACTGCTTCACACCCACTCTCTCCACGATGGTTCCAAAATTAGGTAGGAAACTAATATAATTATTTTGTGCATGTGAACCTTAAAGAAAAATCTGACACAAGAAAGCGGTTGACTGAGAGCAAAACAAGCCAGCGTAAGAATACATATATTATTCTGTCAAATTTTGGCTGGCATTGTTACTGTATTGCAAGAATTTATTAGCTAATGAATGATTAGTTAGATCATGAAGATGACCATTAAGAAAAATTACATCCTTTACATTTTTATAACACAGAGAAAGGAAATATGTTGAAGTCGGTGGGACCATGTGATTATTGGTCTTATAGTACTCTACATCCATCCACCACTCCATTCATAAATGCATGAAAATGCAGGTGAGCTTTCTAAAGAAAAACTACTTAAAAGTTGAAAGGATGAATGCTTTTTCTTTTTCTTTTTTTTTTTTCTTTTTTTTTTTTTTAACAGATTCCTACATGATTAGGAATAGGACATAATTTTTTTTTTTTTCCAGTGAAGACCCTCAGTATGCAATCTGTGTATCATCACTCTTTAGATAAAGGCCCACTGTGATTTGCTAGCACTACGTCAAATAAATTAAGCATGTTTTTTGCATTGCTACATTATTCATAGCATTGCTCCCATGCTCTATGGCTCAGAACAGAAATTGTCTCTGAAAGAAAAATCTAATGAGAACACATCAAATCTGCTATTCAACCTATTTTTCTGTTCTAAAGTCTCTCTTTTTTGAAGGTGTGGCTATGTTTAAAAAGGATAACACAATAATAACCTTCAAGCAACAATACCTGTATTGTAAAATTGCCATTTATTCAGATGTCCTTTCCAGTGTGGCTTAAAGAAATAACCTGACATGCTAACAGGTTTCTATTTAAACAAAAAAAGTAAAAAGAGAAGTCCTTAAGAAATAGCCTCTAAAAAACATGGGTTTTACTTTCCTTCTTGAATTCCACTGACAAAAGTAATGAGTGAGGTGACAGGAAACTTGATATTAATTCTGCAAGTTCTAACTAGATGTGCAGGAGATCTAAGCCTAAGGAACAGAGCTCGAATGCAGAGCAAATAGGCAATTATTTTGAGCAGAAGAATTCTGTGCCTGATGATGACTTGCCTGTCTCCGTTCTCCGGCATCGGTTCTACAGAGACTGTAATCTCCTATATTGATGCCTATATTCAATCTTAATGTCTGATATTGAGTGATGGGAAGCTGCAGGGATTCTTGCAAGATTCATCGTTAATGGGTTTAACTCAATTGGCATGTCTGCCCGAGATATTTCATAAATACATAACCTACACTATGTGTTCAGAATAATTACTTAGAACCATGCAGAGCACTCATCTCAACATGGCACTTCTGTTCTACAATTTTTGCCACCTCTGCTTTACCTTTAGCCACTCATCTTTTAAAAATAATAAATGCTGGTAAGAGGATATGGAATGATTTCCTCCACTTTTCCATGCACTCACATGCACTCAAGCAGTTCCTGCAATTTCAGCTTCTGAAGAAATCCAGCTCTCAATCCAGCCATGTGCTGGGATGGCTACAGTTCTCCTTCCCTACTGTCTGTGGGGTCTGTTCTGTACTGCTGCAGACTATACTCAGAAAAGGAAACTGCTCATCAGAAAAAAAAACTAAAGCTTTTGCATGAACAAATTTTGAGGAAGAAAAGAGAATTCTGATTCAAATGTGGTTTGCAAGTAGCTTAAAGTTTATCCAGCTGTTTTTTTCCATTATTAATCTTGGTCCTCTCTTTTCCAAATCCAACATCCTCTATCTTTGTTAGCATATAATAGGAGATTTATTTGTCTGTAAGATCTCTCCCTACCTAGTGCAATTGTTACAGTTTCTGACCCATTTGAACACTACCATTCACAGTGGGCTGCATTCATTTATATAAATGGACTTTCATGAAAAGGATATCAATGATCCAACTAGTAGAAACATTCTTGGCATTTGCCTCTCTTGCATTATTGTAATAAAGAGGAAAATTACATAGGGTCCACCCCAGGGAAGGGTATTGCAATTTACTGTGCAGGTGTCTGACAGATGATTCAGGCACGGTGTCACCATGCATGGCTCCTTCCTCTAAACCTACCTTCTGTTTTTCTGCAGTCTTTCCAGTTACTTCAACATTAAGGAGGTATACTGAAAAATATATATACTCAGGCGTACAGGAATAGTACATGATGCAAAGCGCTGCCACTCAGACTATGAGAGAGTCCCATGGGTTTATTCAGTTTGCTAATAGCAACCATGCTGCAAAATCACTACAATGTAATCTTCATTTTGAATTCCACACATGGACTGGAATCACAATGAATAAAAATTATTTTCTGAAAGCTAGATCTCATCAGATTTTCATATAAGAGTTTATGTGGCTTTTCTGGAGATCAATATGAGCATGCAAACATTGGCCCCAGAAACTAAATAAGGTAAGGCTGACAAGCAAGAAGCCAGCAAGGTTAAACATGGAAAATCACACGATTTCAGTTTTAAAATCAGATTGACAATGTGTTGTGCTTGTTTTTAATAGTCATGCCTGGTTAATTCCTTGCAATTAGTAGTTGTTGAAAGCTTAGTTAGAATAAAAAAAAAAAAAATCATATTACAAAGTAATTTAACAATGGTTATTACCACTTAAGTCTTTCAGACATGCAATTATGCAAATCCACCAAGCACAATTCTGACTATATTTTATTTACTTGGTTGAAATCACTGATAAAAGAATGAATTTACATAATGGCATCTGCTACTCCACTTACAATTTGTATTTCAACAATAATGTGTGTATAAGGTAACTTGTACAACAGTTTCTCTATTCCTCATCTCAAACAGTTGGCATCTCAATTTTTAACTCCTTGTTGAGTAAGCATGCAAATACAGGACTTGAGAATAAGCAAGAAATCAAAAATAGAGTTCAGAATATTTTGCTAGTACTGGTCTAATTTCCAAAGCATATGCTTTCTGAAATGTGCATACTTCATTTTAGATATAGCCAAAATATATATGCAGAGCTAGCATTTGAGCTAGCACTGCTTCTGCACAGCTTCCCATTTTTGGAGTACCATGAAAGTGCATATGTTTTACAAAACTCAAAGCATAAAACCAAAAATATTCAGCTCAAAACTCTCTGCTGACTCCCTCCTCCAGTTCTCCTGAGTGAGGTATTTGAAGACTCTGGGCTCTTCAGTACTTTATAACATGGCAAAGTTAACAAAAGGCTATGTTATCCTTATAACATTGTGCTCTAACACTCAAGAAATCAAAAGTAAAAATCTTGACTAAAAACGTCTTAATGTTTCAATAACTCTATGATTCCACTCACAGAATAATGCAAAGAAAAACAAGTACAAAAAAAACCCCACCAACTGTAAAGGCATAAATGGACCTTTTCATTCCTACAATACTGTGGCATACTGGCCTGAACATCCAATCATCACCCTTGCCATTATTATGGGTTTGAATTGCAGGAATGCAAGCGAGTCTATTTTACTAGGTTTCCTACAAGCAATGAACAAAGCATCTACTGCTGAAGTGCAAAACTAAAAACAACAGAAACATAAACTCTTCTTTACACACAAAAATTGCAACTCGTCAGTTTTCTAGTAGTAGATAGAGACTTCACAAATAGAGTTTAAGGATGGCCCAGGAGAACTGTGATAAGGACCTACAGATGCCTTCACATTCTACGTACATAGAACCCAGAAAAAGGAAAATAATGGACATTTTAGAGAAGAGATGGACCAAGAAATAGATGTTGCAGCCCAAATGAAAGTTAGTGCAAACTCACTTTCAGGACCATTGAAAACCAATGAGATTTCATTGCTTGATCATAATGCAGGAACTTCTTGTGATTTTCATTCAGGAGAAAAATGCTATGAAATTACATCCCTTTGAACAGCAAACAAAATACTTTGGAATAACATACTGTACTTTTGTCAGGTTCCAAGTTTCTGGTTGTTTTCAAATTTTTATCCTTGTTCTCAGTTTTCTTTGTTATTTCAACTTATAAGTTTCCTTCTCAATTTTAAATGGGAAAAAATCAGCACTTCGTTTAGAGGCTGTGAATACTTTCAGAGTTATGTAATGCGTGCCCTTGACTAGAGACATCTAACTTTGACTCCAGCTTTTCCTCCTTTGAGTGACAAAATGAAAATTAGATCAAAGAAGCTGAAGTTCAGCACTGTTGATGTTGACACTTTCCTTGTGAATCCTGTTCCTCACCATTTTTACCTAAGATATTTCTTTTAGCTATTCTCAGTGTTTTCATTAAAACATTTCATTTTTATGTATCTGACACATATTGTGCTTTAGAGTTTCTTGGATACAAAAACATTGAAATTGTTTTTTAACCCACCATATGAAACAAAAAACCTTAAGTTATAGAGCATTTCACAAAATGGTTTTTCCATTTTTTGGAACTTTGAAACTCACTGTAACTTTAAACTTGGAAAAAGAATATCTGCTATTTCCCTTGTTTGTTTGGAAACAAAAAAGGCAAAGTATTGCATACGCATGCAAGGACTTAAATTTCACATCAATATATCCCACACCACCAACATTTAGAATGATTCGATGGTCAACTATACTTGTGGCACATCTGTGTAGTAAGGATCACAGAAATTATAAAAGACTCAGGAGGTGACTATACAATTATCACCAAAAGTGGTGGTAGCAATGCGTGTGTATTGCCTTGAAAAATACCAACATAATATCTATGCCATGAAGAGTACACAATCTAAATTAAGAAGACAATACAATGAGAAATGCATGCAGCCTTCAAATAGCACACTCGCACATAAATGAATTGGAAATAACACATATTGAATTATGAACATTTCTTGCTCTTTTTTGTTAACTTCTCTAAATTGACACCTTACCACACTGCAGCAAGACTGCTAAATTTGCAAAGATATTAACACCAAGAAATTCTATCTAGATGTTTATTTCTGCTTGTAGCATGCATTTTGTAACTGAGAGAGAATGATGAGGCTAAGCCAGATCCAGATTTCTCTGGGGACTATACAATTAATGTATTATCTGTTCAAAATAAGTAGTTAAAAATAATTTTCTTTACAAATGAGGCTGATATGTGCTCTTGTCTTTTGCATTTTAAGCAAAGCTGCTAAATACATTTTCAGTTTTCCTCTTAAATCATAGAATCATAGAATGGTTTGGGTTGGAAAGGACCTTAAGATCATCTGGTTCCAAACCCCCTGACATGGGCATGGACTCTTCTCACAAGATCACATTGCTCAAGGCCCCATCCAACCTGGCCTTGAACACTGCCAGGGACAGGGCATCAACAACTTTTCTGGGCAACCTGTGCCGGTGCCTCACCAACCTCACAGTACAGAATTTCTTGCTTATATCTAACCTAAATCTCCTCTGTCTAAGTTTGAACACATTACCCTTTGTTCTATCGCTGCATTCCCTGACGAAGAGTCCCTCTCTAGCATCCTTCAGATACTGGAAGGCTGCTATGAGGTCTCCATGCAGCCTTCTCTTCTCCAGGCTAAATAGCCCCAATTTTCTCAGCCTGTCTTCATAACGAAGGTGCTCCAGTCCTCTGATCATCCTTGTGGCGTCCTCTGGATTTGTTCCAACAGCTCATGTCCTTCTTATGCTGAGGACACCAGAATGCACACACTACTCTAGGTGGGGTCTCACAAAAGCAAGTAGAAGGAGTGACTTCCTTCGACCTGCTGGTCGAAATGAAGAAAACTTGCATTTTTAATGATAACCATGGATATTTCTTACCTTTTACTCCACCTTCCATAAGTGTGTTAACTCAGTACGCACTAATTTGACACTGGTAACAGTACGACAGCTGTGAATCAATCACTATTACCATTGCGGTGCATTATGACTCAGCCCAAGGTTTTTGTGTTCACTGCACAAAGTAAATAATGTTTATTGCTGAAAAACTACCAATCTCAAGCCAAGCATGTTGCATTATGACATATTTTATTATAACTTGTGATACTAGACTATGTATGGCATGCTCATCTGTACACTGGCTTTTTGAGGGAGAAGATGGGGGAGACTCATCTCTCTGCCAAAATGAACAGTAAAAGAGAGGAGCCATTACAGCGAAGTTCGTAATAAAAGATTGTGCCGTGCTATCCACAGTTCAAGTAATTTCTCGTATTCTACTGCCTTCAGTATTTAGCCTTAGCATTGAAGAAGTTACTTTTCTCTCTTGCTGACAGGTTAGCACTATCCAAACCACTTTTTAAGAGACTTGGAAAACTAATGCTGCTGTTCCCCTTGCTCTGTGTAATCATAACCAAATTTTTGTTGAAAAAAACCATACTTAGACTACCATCCCATTGTGAGGGTTCTCACTGTAGGTACAATGAGTTAGTTTTCTATTATGGGGAAAGCTTCTCAGGATGATATCTTTAAGTAACACCTAATGCTACAGAGATGAATGCTAACTTCTTCTGCCAGAATCTGCCCAAAAATAAACTAAGCAGGTTTCCCTAGGGAGAACTGTTATATTTTACACCTAGTAGTATTATGTTTTCTATAATGTTTATATACAAATTTGCTGTGTGAAAGCTCTGCTTAGGGTAGGCATTGTCTCTCTAGAGGCAGGGAAAATGCAGCAGAAGGAATTAAGCATACACAGAGCAAACAGTGGAACCACACTGGGAATAAAGATGCCCTTTGACATTAGCTCTGCGGTTGCAAAGGAAGATCCCCTCATGATACTGAACTTCTACTTTTGTGGGGGATCTGTTTCTCCTTAGAACAAATACGGGCATTACATACCTCTATATGCAAGCTGGTCCTCTTGACATTCCTCTATAATGGATAAGAGATAAAAGAACAGACATGTGACTTGGGATAACTAACTTTAGGACAAGGTGAAACACAAATTGCAAATGCCTATTTCTTTTTTGTTAACCGTGAGAAGAGATCAGGTGATGTAGTGGGATATAAGCTCTCACATTCAGCTTCTGGTGAACAGTCAGTCTCTTGAGCCTGAAGATTAGAATTGCCACTTTTAGAGATGCTTACCTAAATGCAGTGGGATTTGATCTTTTCTAATCTTTCTGGATGTCAACACTCTAAAGACAGCAATGTACTCGATACACTGATTATGTTAAAAATAGGTAGAAAATTTAAAAAAAGGGCAGTTAAATCATGAAATCAGCTATGAAAGTCAGTAATAGTGCTTTATATGTGGAACCTTGCTGATGACATGGCAGGAGTTGAAGTCATTGATTTATATCAATGCAAAGGGCACCTGTTGCTGCAAGTATTATGTCAAGTGGCTCTCCTGTAAACAGAATTCATTTTCCAAAGCTAAAAGGAAAATTAACCGTGATCTTGTACATCAGATGTTCGTGTTTGACTGTGTATGTGTGCATTTGAGAGTGCATATGTATATACAGGGATTAAAAGAACCCAACAACCTACATATGGTCCATCCAGAGAAGTAGCCACTTGATAGCATTAAGGTGGGATAAACAAAGATAACAAAAAAAATCTTTTATAAGTTCCAAACAGGTTTTTAGACCCAGCAGGCCTGATCCTGGTGTCTAACCAACACAACCAATTACCTTCAGCATGAGAGCTGAGACATGAACAAAGGTGAAGTGACCTATTTGAAAGCTGTCTTCACATGCTCCTGATGCATTCAGAAGCTTACTCTGACTTTACTTTCAATTAAAGGATTTAATTATTTTTTTTTTTTAATTAAATTTTCCAGGATATTTGAGCTATTACAGATAGCAGCACCCATTGAGACTCTTCTGTCATGACGGGGAGTACTGGCACCCAGCTGTCAGAAGAGGCAAGGGGAAAGTATAACTGTGCAATGCTTAACTGCTACAACTGCTGCATGTACAACAATCACTGTATGCAGTACACTCAACCAGGGAGCACTCCTTGGGGAAAAGGGTAAGCTGTCTTTTTGAATTGTGACTTGGGATGCCTTTTTACAATGACATTAGAGAACTAGTCCGCTTTGCTGTCAACAAGGGAATCTGAAGTTTACTTATCTTACCCTGAGTTTCCTGATATTTATGCAGTTGCCTTTCACAACACTGGTCATTGACCTCATGGTAGTTCACAAATTTATGCACAACAGACAGCAGGGTTTTAATAGGAAAAAGTGGCAGGGTTCTAAGTGATCAGCTTCTGTTTCTGCAATCTTTTCTGGTTTTTTTCTTTTTTTTCTGGAAAAGCTAAAAATCCTATTAAAATAATTTGGCTGGCTTTCACTCCCTTTTCGTAATCAGACTGGCTAGGAAGTACTTCTGGGTAGCTGAGAAATACCTGTCTTCCAGATTTTACTAGTAACAGCAATTAACACAGCAGGAAATATAAATATTTCTACCAAGCAAGTGATCATTGCAAGGCAACAACACTCTGTTGATCAGGGTGAAAAATTACTCAAATCTATGCAAGTTTCTACTCCCCAGCATTGGAAAAGAGAATAGGAGAAACATGCTTTTAACCTTTTTTTAATTATTTTTTTTTTTTTTAAAGAAAGAACAGCTAAATTCTTGATGGGAAAAAAACAAACAAAAAAAAATCCCCAAACTTTTTTTGTCAGAATGTGAAAATACATGAGAGATGTAATGTCTATTAGCTTCTATTTAGCGTCTTCCTCACACCAGGGAACTTTATAATAAGGAGCAGCTGAGGAGAAATCAGTATGGGCTTCCATGAATGTTCTGTATTTATAGGAGTGGCTTCTCTGATTGATTTGTTGGCAACATGAGATAAAAACAATTTAAATTAAAAAAAAAGCCTGATGAGAGATAAAGTCCATACAAGAGAAGAGTGGGAGACTAACACCAAATCAAGGAACAGCTCTTCTAACATTGCTTTATTAATGTTTTGTGTACACAGACAAGGACAATGGAAGGAGAATGGCTTCTCCCCTAAATCTGACTCACCAACGTAAGATATTCAGGTCAAAACATTTCAGGTATTGCAGAGCATGAGAGGAACTATTTGGCTGCAATAATAGGAGAGAACCATTTATTCTTCTCTAGTTTACTGACTAGACAGCCCTATTCTTATTTCTTTATGTTTATAATAATGTCTCTCTCCTTGCACTGCTGCAAAGCTAATCCTCCAAGCTTCCACACAGCACTACTGGAACAATGCAACACGATGCAGTAGCTGCAGGCCAATCCAGTACCTGATTCTACCTTCAGAATATAGTCCCCCCTCCAAAAAATATCTTTTAACTATTAAAATATACAAAGAATTCTGCTTTCCTCTTCCACATAGAATTTTACGCACTGTACTATATACATGTATGCTTCATGGCCACAGATACCTATCTCAGCAAATGTTGAACAGGGAGTCTACAGCTGAAGGCAGAAGAAGGGTACCTGGAACATGCAGAGAGGCATAGATGAATGAAGCTCTGAAATGGCATGAAACATAAATTAAACTGCACATAAATTCAGCTCAGTGCCACTATCCATGTAAAAAGCTAACTACAAGTTCTTGGTGGGCACTCTTCTGATGCATATTTTCTTTCCAGTCAGTGTTGTGCATTTCTTATCTGCACCACAGGTCTCTGCTGTATATCCTGACCGTGCCTACTGCACAGACATCCTGTTGAGATCAATAAAATTTATGCATAGAAGGGGCAGAGAATGAGCAACAGAGATCCCTGAGGAAGATAAGTCTTAACAATCAAGTTCAAGGAAGGTGAGTTTGCCTTCTGTGACAGGTAGAAGATTTATTTCAGGCTTTATACAATTCACTGGAAGCCAAAGAAAGCTCTGGGGCTTCACTTGTTGTCACTGCTTTTTGAAGAAACACTGAATTAATTGTATTTAGAGGCAGATCATGCAGCTTTGTACACTGTCCAACAAAGAGCAGCAACTAGATATAGAGGTCAGCATATAGATGCAATGAGGTGTAAAAATTCCAAATCGAGCTGGAGTCTCAAGCCTAATGTATGGCTGTGCACCTAGTCTGAAGTGCTTTTGGCAGAAAAGAATCAAGACATAACACTTAGGCTTAACAACAGGGTACTTACTCTTTTTTTTTGTCTCCTGGTGGTGGTTAAGTGGCAGAACAGAGCTGGTTATAATGCAAAGTGCTTTCATCCATGCAGGATTACACCCCTCTTCCTCCCGATTTCCATTTGTGTGCTCTCCATGATCGAGTGTATTTTCCCAGTACGTGACAGAATTAACAGGGAAACTGAGCTCTCATAAGGATTCATGCCTTATCATCACTGAGCCCATCCTAGTATTTCATACAGACTTCCCTGGATCACAGCTGCTATGAAACACAGCAAACTTTGAAGTAGGAGAACCTGAACATGAGCCGGCAGTGTGCACTTGCAGCTCAGAAAGCCAACTGTATCCTGGGCTGCATCAAAAGGAGCGTGACCAGCAGGTCGAAGGAGGTGATCCTGCCCCTCTACTCTGCTCTCATGATATCTCACTTGGAGTAGTGTGTGCAGTTCTGGTGTCCTCAACATAAAAAGGACATGGAACTGTTGGAACAAGTCCAGAGGAGGGCCACGAGGATGATCAGGGGACTGGAGCACCTCCTGTATGAAGATAGGCTGAGAAAGTTGGGGCTGTTCAGGCTGGAGAAGAGAAGGCTGCGTGGAGACCCCATAGCAGCCTTCCAGTATCTGAAGGGGGCCTTATAGGACGCTGAAGAGGGACTCTTCATCAGGAACTGAAGTGATAGGACAAGGGGGAATGTGTTCAAGCTTAGACAGGGAAGATTAAGGTTGGATATAAGTGAGGGTGGTGAGGCACTGGAAAAGGTTGCCCCAAAATATTGTTAATGCTCCATCCTTGGCAGTGTTTGAGACCAGGCTGAGGAGAGTCCTGGGCAACATGGTCTAGTGTGAGATGCCCCTGCCTGTGGCAGGGGGGTTGGAACTGGATGATCTTAAGGTCCTTTCCAACACAAACCATTCTATGATTCTGTGATTAGGCCATTGGCTGACAACATCACCAGAATGAAGAGTTTGCTTTAAAAATTATCTATTCATGTGATTCACTTTGTCTCAATGCTTTGCAGTTAGATAAATGCCTTTTTTCTTCATCTGAGTTAGTACATTCCAGTGTAACATCATAGTCCCTGCAGCTCATCCCCTGTAACTCACCACTGTAATCAAAATGTTAACATGAATGACCCAGAAAGCATGCAATCACTCAGTATCAACACAAAACTACCTCTGTCAGGCCACATGGGCTTACAAGGTACAAAAGAGCTTTTTACTGTGAAGGACAAATATTCTAGCAAATATATTCAGCTAAACATCCACCTACAAAAAAGCTCTTCATCACACAGCTCTGATCATATATGTATTACCAAACTAAAAAATAATATATCCTTGTATTTCACGTTCTGCAGAATGCTCCCACATAGTTAGTCCATTCCACTGGAGTGTATATCCACTCAGCTTTATTTTTTAACATAATTTTACGATTTAGCACTCCCCTTACATTTTTAAGTTAATAAAATAATTTTTTAACATAAACTTCTCCCTCCAGAATAAGGAATCACAGCCTGTTTTGTTCCTGATGAAGTACGCCAGCTGCTATCCACTACTGGGCCTTCTCTGTTACCAGTTCAGTTTCATCACAGGACACCAGTTTGCAGCTGTTTCAGCAGCCCACTAAATCCTAAGAAGAATCGTATGTTATTGCTAAACTGCTGAAACAACCAAACAATGAAAAGAAATGCATTTATACAGGTACTTTCAAGAACTTGTTTAGCTAGGCATAAGGCTTGTGCCATAATTCTACCCCACCCAGGTCACTAGCACAGCAACCAACACTTTGTCATCTGAGTGTATAATGCATGAAACATGGAAGCCTGGAACTCGCAGCAGGGAATGGCAGGGGCCAATTCCTCGTCTTATAAGCTGGAATATTAGGATATACTTCAGGAAAAAAATCAAGCTTCAAACCTTTTGTCAATCATCTGCATAGCAAAATGCATTATTGTGCACAGAGCAGAGACAGCTTTCCTCACTCACAGATGCCCACCTTGGCTGACGTATGCCCATAAGCAGTTATGGAGGATACAAGTATCTCCCATAAATGTGAACTTTCCATCCTGCACAGAAAGTGTGGAGTCATTAATCTTAATGATTCAGTCAACTCACGTGAGGATACATCTGGTCATGACTGCTAGGCAAACCTTGGGAGTTCCATTCCCAACTTTGGCAGTGCAATTTATTTACATATAGATGATGAAAAATCAGCTCAAAAAAGCAATACAAAGCAATAAATCACACATCTAGATATAGCTGTCTGCCACAAATAAAAACACCCCAATAAAAATAAGTGAAATACATTTTAAACAGAAATGCTCCAAAAAGCATAGGACCCAGACACACTAAAATCAGTTCTCACTAACAACAAGGTTTATAATTTATTTTGAGTAGAGATTAGGAGGATTACAAACACTTGTTCGGGTCTCAAATTTTTTTAAAAATTAATTTCAATTAATTTTAATTAAGGCCAAAGTTTACAAACCTGGAGATCCGGGTTTTCTTCCTGTCTAGGCCTTAGAGACTCACACTGGGAAGTTTTCACACTGAATACAGAGCAACTGTCTATGCAAAATATGCATTGGTCAAAATTTAGGAGCTTCAGGTGCTTACGCATTTCACAGACAGAGCAGGAGTCTTTGGAAGGCCAAATCAACTCATCTGAGAAGGATGCTGAGTACAAATGTATCAAGCAGCCTGACCCATCACCTCACTGTATCACATCACCTCACTGTAGTACAGAGTACTAGAGAAACTGGGATATTTTCCTCACAATACAGGAACTGAAGGAAGCAGAAATAATCAGTATTTGGAAAAACATTAGTTTAAATACTGAAAGAAACAAGATTATTTAATCTGTCGAGAGGACCTGACAGAGAAAAGAGGATCGCATCCCTGTGCCAGCCCTAAACATAGCCTTTGTATCCTCAGGCACAAGAGAAGAAAGAGGAAGCTGCAGTCATTGTTTGCAACTCTGTGGCACCATCAGCCACTGAACTCTCCCAAGCGCTGTGCCCAGAAATGGTCAGATTTTCATACAATTTAGCTCCACAAAATCATGTAGGTGAAGATTAGTTATTTTAAAATGTTCTGCTTTGAAAACACTCAGGTTGACATTTCAGACTGTATACTTCAAGGATCTGAAATTTTGGATATTTATGTTTGTGCTCACATGAAGCCTGAACTCTGAACAAAACATGCCTCAAATCTTTAGCAAGCATCATGGCAGCTCAAGCCATTAAAACTTGCCACTGATCACCTAGAGGAAGAGTAAATCCTTCAAAGTCATGTAAATTTTTCAAATTAAAGCACTGACTGCTTTTGCACGAGCTTTGTAGATATCTAAAATGTAATTTCTTTACACAGTATGGACAGGATCTTCAGGGATTTAGTGAAAGAAGCATGTGTGCATTCTGTTTTACTCTCTCTGCCAACCTTTCCCTCTGAACACATAATCAGGTCTAAAGGATGACTAAATAGGTAATGGAACAAGGCATAATGTCTTACTGAAAGATAAGAGGGCAAATACAAGTATTTAAACCTTTCTTCTAGCTCGTGATAGATAAAGCAAGCACCATTATGTACGATAGTCTTCATGTTACTTTAACTATCCTGTACACCTCCCATAAAGCTTTTGTATAAAATTCTTCCCTGCATACATAGAAATGAATCATATCACATTATAGCTGGCTATGCAGTCTTCCCTGACTACACTGTGTTTTAAATTGCAAAATCCATTTTTATTTTCTTTTTCATTTGTCACCTCACCACTGGAAGGAAGGTTTCCTGGAGCATATTCCAGTGCATGTCTGACAATATCAAGTCTGCCTTCGATATATTAGTATAAAAAATTGAGGATAAATGACTATACTTACTTGAGGTCAATGAACAAGTAGAGGAGACAGAAAGCCTACATGTTTCATTGTATCTTCTGCTACAAACCTTTGAAACATCTTGATGAGCATACAGATATAATAAATAAGCAGTTAGCAGCGGAATAACTAGTTTTTTAGCAGGGAAATAAGTAATTTTTTAGTATTTTGATAATTTTCAGATAATTTCATGAATACTTGGATAAACCTGATATGAATATGTCTTTTTTGTTATCCGCCATCTCACACTACTGCAATGCACTGCGCAGTGTTAACCTCTCCTTGTCCATATTGTAAGTCAGCCACTTGGGGATGAGACACTGATGGATTTTATCTCTGAGGCATTCTCATCTTTAATACTGAACTACTACATCATCCCAATCAATGTATACATTCACAACATGCTAAGGCAATAAAGCTTCAAAATGGTGCAAGCATAGTATAATCCTTTATGTCACGCTTTATGTGCTTGAAAAAAAGAGTGAAAAAGAAGAAAATACTTGTAAAACATGTATAAAGCAGAAACTTTGAGCATCTTCTGGGATACTAGGGTGGAATCCGTAAATATTTAACATTGCTACAAGCAGAGGGATTAACAGAGTAGAGCTTTTTGATCAATACTTGCAGCATCGTGTATTACGTCCAGCGGGACTGAACAGCAAAATGCTGTTTATTGACTAAAGTATGCTACACATCATTGAAGTCTAATACAAGTGGACATAAAATTCTCCCTTGATCAGGAATAAGCCACTGACCTGACTGTAGCCTGATCAACCATTTCTTGTACTGCAATAGCACTTGATGGTTCCCAGCCTCATTTTTCTGGGAGCTTCCCAAACCATAGACAAATCCAGACTCTGACATGAAGGGATTAAAATATTAGATAATTTAAGATGAAACTAAATAAAGATGGTGCGATGGAACAAATGGTACTACGAGCAGTGAGAGGGTAAAAAGCATAAAAACACTTGAGTTCATAGAGTAACTTAGTGTTCGATTAGTAGTTCTGAATAAGAAACATTTCTGTTTTATTTTTAGCTTATAAAAATAATAAGAAAGAGTTTTTCTAGCTTTTGTCTCAATTTCATTTTAAGCAGTGCCATGCAAGCCAAAAAGGAACAGCAAAGGGGAACACAGCAGCCAAACGTAAGTTGGTGCTTATTGCAGCAAACCAGGAACCACTCGACCAGACCAATGCCCAGTCTGCCCCAGACAGAGCTCTGTATCTGAGACATAAAAAGAAAGTTCAAGAAAGCAAAGAGTAGACATCTGTGAAATAAACAGCCTGTAAGAAAACATTATTTGCCTTGTCATTCTGAGTCTCTCAAGATATATTGCAGGATTCTCACACATTAATCTCACTGGAATACATATGAAATAACCTAGCACTACTTGGGGAAAATCAACCTGTGAACCTAACTCTGCTCTTTTATAGTCTACATGCTTCCAGCAGCTGAAAGGACTTGAAACAAATGGTTCCAGCCCCTCACACAAAACCCTGCTGCACATTTGACTGCAAAGTCAAAGCACAAAGAAGGAATTTCACATCAGTCATTCCTACCACTTTTGAAAATAGATGAATTTTTGCAGTCCACTGTCCTCAAAGTCAGCTCCCAACCTCCACCTTTTCTGTTGTTGTAACATGCAATGTTTGTTGTATCTACACAAAAAGCTTGGACTAGCTAACATAACAGACAAAACCCCATAATACAATATATTGTACATAATAATGTACATAATAATACAAATGCATTACTCTAAAACCCAGTAACATGCACCTGTACAGGGGCAACCCAGACAACAGACTTGAGTCCATATGAATCTATTTTTCTCCCAATGGTGAACATGGATGAACTAATCCCACAACAGTCTGCACCTGAAAATTGGCTCCTGAGGAGACCAAACTCTTCCAGTGTACACAAGCTTATCTGCCTCCAGACCCACAACCTTCCAGGGCTGAGCTCGTTTCCTATAGTTCATAAACTATATTTGACACTGCTGCATGCTGCTGAATCCAAGCCTATGCCACTTATTTGGAACTAGGTAATCTGAATAAAATGAAATAACTTTTGCTCGGAAGGGAACTCTCTCAATTTTCCCTTCACGGCTGCATTTTCTGTTACTCAATTTCAAGGAAGCCAAAGTGACTGAAGGCACCTGACCTAATTTATTTAAAGGGTTTATATATGGATTTCAATCTCTTCCTCACTGACTGACACTATTATATCCAGGAAGCAAAGAGGAACTTGCCATGTAAACTCTGAATAAACTTTTCCAGAAAGTGTATTTCAACTCGTATTTCTAAGGAGAAAAGGTGAGTCCAGTAGACAATCACTATATATTTCACTTTTAAATTTCATTTAGCATATAATTCTCATGAAGTTTCTAAGTGACAGATGACAATAGCTAAATGTGAAAGTCCAAAGAAACCAGGTAGACACAAACATATACTACCTTACATAAAATGTCATTTATTCCTCAAAGAATGATTTTTGAAGATAATTCCTTAAATTACAACTTTTTTTTCTTATCAAATATGGAACTCCTTTTTCTCTCAAGCATTCTGAGTTTTCTTCTGCAGTTATACGCTTTTTGTATGATTTGTCAAGTTATGATAATACTTTATGATTGTTTGTAACAAGCACACATAATCCTAAACACCTATGAGGGATTTCAGAGAACAAATTTCAGCAGTCACTGAAATAAGAATTCAATGATTTTAAAAGGTTGGCACCTCAAGCTACCAGACTGACTTGTTTTCTAGAGCTGATTTAAGAAACACAAACAACTCCACAATGCTAAAATAAATGAAACCAAACCAAACATTGCAGTTATGGAAAGTACTGATAGAGAAAAAGAAACCACAAAATGAATAAAATTTGAAAACCCCTTTACAGCACTGTAGCCAGCTCACAAGAACTCTAGAGCATCTGAGCAAATGACGGATATTCTCTTGGCTGATAACAGGACTGATGCACAGAACACATTGTGTATATAAATTATGTGAAGTGATGAGAAGAGGATGAAGAGAAGAGGATGTATGCACTTAAAAAGGAATAAAGACATCAAGAGTAAGAGAAAATATGCTGGAGGAAATGTCTAATGGCACTAAAGAGATGCCTCAGGCTCAAAGAGGCAGATGACACTGTATGCTGAGGTAGGTGGTTGAAGGCAGACCGCAGGTATACATTCAATATATAAAAAAACTAAGGTAAAAAAGAGAAGGAGTCATGTTAATGAACCTCCTTGCCATAAAATCCTTTCTCACTTTTCCTCCTTTTTAATGCAAACTGTATACATAAAAGCGTGTAAGGAATTTTAATGAGATGTACACTTTAAATGTATTAAAATGAATTATGCAGGAAACCAGCAGGAGAGCAACAGATGTACAGATTCAAGGGTGACATGCTTAGTTTCACTTGATGAATGTTTGTTTTGTTGTTTTGAAAAATTAATGTAATGAAATATTTAAAGTGAACAAGAAACTTTAAAATTGACTTGGGGAAAGGATTACTTCCTTACAAGGACAGGGGTTTATTAATTAAAAAAAGGCTGCTGGCATCTGAATCAGGAGTCTCTGACCAACTATTACATTACTCTAGGACTCTGTAAGACATTTTAGGAATGTCTTACAGACAGCATGTTTCCAAACCATTGTATAACACCTTTTACAGACCATGAAGCCAAAGTCTTCACTGCAAACTTACAGGATGGTGTTTGTAATTAAAAAGATGATGATATGATAATCTTCAAGAACTTCTGAAGGCTGACAGAAGACCATGGCTGTCCTTTGGTCCAAAAAAGATCTGGACCACTGCTTTTGCCTATACTACGTAAAGACTAATAAATCTTTAAACACAATTAACATTTAATCATCTTCCTTTCAGGTACTTCACCAAACGAAGGAATTAGAAAAATACAAGAATCCATCCATCTCATATTTCTGTTCTTGAAAGTGCCTGTTTTCTTATCTAGAGCATTATTTTCTGAGGTTTCTTTTAAGCAGCAGAACTTTGGGTGGTCTTTACCTTTGAAAACTACCTTCAGGTATATAAATTTGGGCATCAAAACCAAAGGGACATCTGAAAACTAAACAGGAGATTCTCCACCCAGGCTCTCCAGTTTTTATTGGCAAGAGCTATGAGGAAGTCACATATATATGCTTGATTCTCCACTGCAGCCTGTACAAGACAGAGAAAAAGCAAGTACTAAGCCTCTGATTCTCCAGCCTGAAGTCAAACCCCAGAGTTGTAAATAAAAGTGAGGTTCTAATGGCCAATGCAAAGTGATTGTGAACAAAGCAGCAAACAAATTATTAACCTTGCCCACAGCGAATCAGAACATTTTTATTATTTGCAAAGAGTAAGAATGTTCTTGAGAATATCCAGCCACTTCTCCATGAGAAAATTGTTCATGAAGCAAGTAAAGAAGAACAGAGGAGGTTCTGATGACATAACTTGCATGCTGAGCCTTTGAAACTATAACCTCGTGAGAAAGAACATGAATCAGAAGGATTCTTTGATTTTTCCTTAAAAAAAAAAAGAAAAAAAAAGAAAAATCACAACACAAAACCCTCTCATTGTCCAGTACTATGCTCTTTACCATTTAGAATGGCTGGTAGCCAAGAAATGCAAACTAACCACCTAGGAATGATGCAGCTGCAAGGTTGTTCTGCAAAAACAAGAGAGCTTTTTGTGGCCTAATAATGTTCCCTGACTCTAATTCATCTATGAAGAGATCACTGCCAATAACAGCAGCAGCAAAGAAAAACCTTCTGGATAAAAATATCTAAATGGCATAATATGTGGAAATTGTATTATTTTTATAACAATTTAAGCTCAAGCCTTATCTGTGTATCCAATAGGCACCCTTCCTCCCCCAATTATTTTGATCCCCTCTATACAGAATCCACAAGAATACATTTTTATGGTGGACTTTACCAAAGTGTATCTTAGTTTCATGAAAATTGAATTAAACAATTATTTGTTTACTAGCAAACAGGCAGTCCACATTAGTTCAGCTCTGCTTTGCTGAAGTGTGTTCAACTGCCCAAAGCATTCAAATATTTCATTATGAGATTTCAATCAGATACCCCTGGCTCCAGCACCATGGCACAGAAAATCGGATGCACAGTGCCCATTGCTCTCCACATTTTGGCTGCTGCTTTTTAAAAGCTACCCTTGTTCTCTACAGAAACTGTTTATAGTTATTAAAGGTTAAGATAGCTTCATGTATATATGGCTTACGTTACCCACATCTTATCTAGGTTGCTCTCTCTCTCCCTTTCTTTGGCATGGAAAATCAAAAATTAACTGTAGTGGCTTTGCTTTCACCTCATTTCAGAATAATGCCTAAAATAATCAACAGCAATGGTGTTTTAAACTATTAACCACACACACATAGCCTTACATCCTAGTGTAACTTCCCACCAGCGCACATGAAACCATCCTGTCCTTGCACAGCTGAGATGCTGATGGCACAAGATATATCTGACTGAATTGCCGTTTAAACCTGAAACTCCTGATGAAGCCAGAAAAAGCCTTGATCCTGGGAAATGTTTCAAGTGAGCTGTCCCTCTTTCTGAAGCAGACAGATCTCAGATCTGAAATGTCACGCACAATTACCCTAGAGTCCTTGACTCTGAATCTCCAAATAACTCCCAGCGTTATGCAGGCTCTTCTCTTCCCCCAACAACTATCAGGACTTGATTTTAGTGAAGTACAAGATATACCCTTCATAAGTATTAGCTAAAATGAGACACATGACTTAATAAGAAAAAAAAAAAATACACAGCTTTTCTTCTTAAAAATTAAGCAGCAGAATGCAAACTGTTAGGAAACAAATACTAAGAATGCCTCATTATGCAGGCTATCTAAAGATTTCCAGGTTGCTTTTTATTCATTCCATGTTTGGGACTTCTCTAACTAGGACAAACCCCTGCTCTTTGTTATAGTGGAGCATATAGACACTGGTATTTGGAATCAGGTTTGTATTGTGCCTCAGTATTCTAATTGTGTATTATAATTGCTCTATCATGCTGTGCTGTTCCACAAACTGGTATATTACTCTTCTGAATCAGAAGCCCATATAACATCAGATATCTTCAAATACCTAAATCTGGCATTAAAACATTAAACCTTCCCGCTGCCTCAGACCTGTTGGATAGACCACAGCCTGTAGGTCAGGACTGGCAATTGCCAAATCTCCTTGGTGCTACACGGATAAGCAGGTCAGGGAGTTGAGGGACAGCAGCAGGGTCTATGTTTCTATGGGATTCAGGAAGCGAGGCAGTGAGGTAGCTCACAGGATGAAGAGGCTGCTTTGATGGCCACATGCATAGGCTACCATCACAACAGCCATCAGAGAAGTCTTCCAATCCATGTCTCAAAGGAGATCTGGAGCAAGCAGGATCCAGACAAGTAGAAACTGCAGTCCCTTGGTTGGGGTGCTGGAGAGGCACTTCACTGAGCCATGGGTTGGATCATTCCATTTGGCAAGGAAAGGCAATGGAATAAGAAGGGGGGCATCTGGGAGGACATCTTTGGCATGTGATTCATCACCAGTGCTTGATGATGGGGTGGGGCCCATGGAGCAAAGTTGAACCTATGGAGGCGGGGCCGCTGGCATTCCCTATAGGCATGTGTTATCACCCTCACTATGCCCAGGCAAGGGGATTGGTCATTCATGTGATGAATGTATTAAGTCATGTGATGAATGTATTAAGTTTACTGTGCTACACCAGTGATCACTAGTGCTGGTCTGAGATGGCGGTAGAAAATCACCAGCCAACACCTCCTCTTCCTTGGAAGAAGGTTCAGAGGACATGGGCATAAGTGAGGTATGTGCTCATAAAGCTCAGGGAAGAATACAGCGGGTGACCACAGCCTCGTAAACAAAGCTGAACTGAGCTCAACATAAAGGGAACAGAAAAGTGGCTTTTGTTGTAGATAAACAGCACTATCAGTTGGGTGGTTCACCTGTTTGTGTAAGTGGACTTCTCTGAGTTAATTCAAAAGGTGTGAATGTCCTCCTGAAACAGGCAGACCAGCATGGAGGAAGGATCTACGAGTCTCGGGCCCACATAAAGTATAAAATATGGACAACTAATACAACAAACTTGGAAAAAAGCAAACGGTTTGAGATGGCTTCAAGCCATGTATTCCTTTCCAATCACCTTCATGATAGTGAGGCATATAGAGACTGGCCTGGGAATCACATTTTCATTGTGATTCAACTATATTTAACAAGTGCTATATTGCTTCATTGCTCTTCTAAACCATAATCCCACATAATGTCAAATAGCTTTAAATAAGTAAATCTGCTATTAAAACATTAAACTCTTCACGGGTGAAGTATCTGAGAGAATCTGGTCACAGAGACAATCAGAAAGAGTCTCAGGAGCAAAAATGGTTTCTATGGGCTATTAAAATGGTACTACTTACAGTCTAGAGCTCAGAGATGCCAAACTTCCCCCTTTTTATTTTTATACAATGAAATTAACAAGAATCATAACAAAGAATATAAATAGAGTAGATACGAATCTTCTCTCTCAACCAAGCAGTAACAGCCATGGGAAAGCCATGATGATGCTTTTAAGTGTCTGTTCCCCAGTGGTTTCACCAGCATCCTCTTCCTGTTTGCTTACAAGCCCAAAAACATTCCCATAACTGTCACCTCACTGCGCATGGAAATGAACAACCATTTTTAAGGCAAATAAGAGGCGGGGAGAGGCATTAAAAAAAAGAGGGGAAGTCTTTTAACCAGGAAATTAAAACCAGGATCTAACAAAAGCCTTAAGCATGTTTCTAATTTTGGCAAAGGAAAAGATTCAGCATCTTAAAGACCGTCTTTTTGTATGGAATAGAGCTTTTATATTTCCAAACAGGCAACAAGCAGTGAAAAAAATTTCAACACACATTAAAAAGAATGAAATTGAAGACAAAATAACAGAATAAAAATTTATCAAGATGTCAAACAATGCAAGGTAATGTGCTGAGAACTGTCTGGTTTTAAGACAGATGCAACTTTTAATAGCACAGAAGAGGAGGAACTATTTTAAGTTGATAAATTCTTTAGAGTTCTTAACAAGAGAAAACAGGAAATACCTAAAGAATTGTTATTTTAGTTTTGGCAGATATTAGGGACAGACCTTTAAAGTGCCATAAGAGCAAAAGGATATCCTCTTTGAAAGGAACATGAGTCCTTTTCTAAGAGCTAAGCTCAATTGCAGAAGCCCATAAAAACAAACTGATGCATGTGAATGTTAACATTCATGGCTCAATTCCCCATCCAGCTCAGCTGAGATCTAATTCCAAGAGACAGGTATGTCAGCACAAAAGCACATGCCAACAAATTAAAAGCAGTAAGCAGATGGAAGATGCAGGCAGCAAGGGTCTCAAAAATTGGCACACAATGGTAAAATATCAGAAAACTTAATTCCTTAAAAAGGATTACCTAGAAAAACAGATTTATAATCTCTAAAACCAAAATAAAATGCATTAAAACCAATGCAATCTGACTTTAAGAAGAGTTAATGAGCTTGAACTAAGACGTAGGATTAGAAACCAGAGTTCTCTGAGATCCATTAGTGAAAAGATATACAGAAAAGCTATGCATTAATTACTTTTATTATTCTTAGCACTCCAAACGCCGTATGTGACATTAAGCAAATCTTCCCGTTCTTTGGTCTCACCTTCCCTGTCATAAAGAACAGCCTAAAAATATTTGGTATACTACCCTTTGAGTTAATTAATTTGTAAGATGCTCCAGTATTAGGGACAGTGAATAGAATGCATATAGATATAAATATTAAACAAACAAAACTGTTCAAAGCATTCAAAGTATAAAAATAACAAAACTGTTTTTACTATAACTGGATGTCAATATGCCTCTATAAATGTGGTGATTCAGAATTTTTAGCTTGTTCAAACAATCCAAGTAAACTAATTCTGTTCTATCTAAAGTTACTAAATTTCATTTGTCTCTAAGATAAAGATATAAAACCATCCTTCAAAACCTCAGCAGATGTTAGAATGTGAACTTTGCTCTCTCACCGAGCTGCTCTTTTACTCTTTAAATAGAAGGTTCAGACTTGGGAGACCATGGATTTTCAGGACAAAAATCAAGCACATTCTTAAAATTTGAGTAAGGATTGATAAGTATCTGCTAAGAAACTTTTCTCAATCAAGGTCATCAATGACATTTTGGGGGGTGTGTGGAGAAATATATATATATATTTATAAACAGGCACACAATCATACGAGAATCAGCTTTGATGAAAAATGGGCTTGCCAACAATTTTGGCATGCCAGGTGGGACCACAACTCAAATTTTTCCATATTGTTAGGCTGTATCTTCATCTACAAAAATCAACAATGCAAGACACATTCAAGTGAACATCTTTCACACGTATCAGAGCTCAAAAATCCCAAGCAAAACAGACAAAGCAAGATGCATAGCTGTCATACAGATTTAGCTTCAATGATACAAACTTGTTATCAAAAGAGGTTATCAAGCAACAGAAGGTTTCTCCTCACTAATCACTCACAGCATAAAACATTAAGCAATTCTGACTCTGCATTGAGAAAAGAGCAGCAACAGATAGGCTCTAGGTCCAAGCCATTGGTGCCCAGTTTGCCTACCAAGAGTGGAGGAATCCATGCTGTGTCATCAGCTGGCAAAATCCTTCCTTTGGGAATGGATGAATGACAAGATGCAAACAGTGTCTGATCTAGTGCTGCAGGTCACAGGACATGTAAACACAGGATTGTATTTACAAGAAGTTCAGTGCAGCTGAGGCTGCTCAAAACCCATGGAGGAGATTTTTGAAATGCTGGCATAAAAGAGATGGTGACAGCAAGGCAACGCCAGCTGCAGGGAACACACACTGCACTAAGCCTGTTTGGAACAGGAAAGAGAGATGGACAACCATTTTATTAATCAAGATACTCCTGCCAAGGTCCTCAGCAGCAAGGAAAGCAAGATGTAATCATCTGTTCTTTGAGCAGTTGCTTGTGCAGGTTAAGCCTGTTCTTACCAAGAAAGTAGAGGGTTAAGAAATGTTAAAATACGTAACAAAATGGGGTTTAAAAGAGTAAACTACAGTATTTCTAACAGCTGCAGCTCCCTCACAGAAAGCATGCACTGTAGAGTTTCAACTGGGGTAGCTCACACAGATTTCTCTGCTCCTAGGTCTGGTGGAAGGACTGACATCCTAACTAACCTGGCATCGTCTCCTCCCCTGACTGATCTTTCTCTGCCACATCCCACTTACAGGGTATAAAGTGTCCATAGACCCATAGCTGGAATCCATCAGCTGTGTTAAATAACTGAGTTATTCTGATTTCCTAACTAGTGTTTGTGAGTTCAGACAGCCACAATTAATTCTACTAAATGCACTTGTGCTGGCTGAAGTCTTTCGTGATGCCTCCTTAGGGCTCTATTATAGGTTTCAGACTGAGACTGGACTGCTTGGGATTCATTGTGTTCCTGGAAAAAGGGCTAATTACAACAGTATTTTTGCACAGCAGTTACCACTAGTGTCTGCCTGTATTGCTCTTCTGCAGAAAGGTAGAAACAAGAAAATAATAGAATTCAGTTTGCTTTTGTTAGAAGGCATGCAGCAATCAGGTGGAAAGGTTTTCATGTTCACTGCGAGGTACAGGATATGATGCATGAGAAATGGTAATGAGATAACAAATTAGCCATTGATCCAGACCCACCAGTGGTGACTGAAAACCATTATGTGGTGACTGCTCTTTTCTGGGGGTCTGTTTGAAGTGTGTTGGTGGTCCTCATGTATTTCCTAGGAGAAAAACATCTGCTGAACAAAAACCACTATCAAAATCAATATAATTACCATCTTTTTGAAACTCTCAGCTTAAGGGAAGGGTGGGTCTTTTTCCTGATCTTGAGTTGATCTTTCTTGCGTGACAAATAAAAGCTTTCAGCTTCCAAATTGTTTTTGCTGGATAAAGAAACAGTTTTATTTCCCAAGTCTGACAGTCTGGCTCCACCTATTAAATTTTCCTATATTTGGTTACATTAATGCTGATTAATGATAAATAGCTTCAAGTAAGCCCAAGAGACTTCAGTACCTAGGTACCCATGCAGTCTAATAGGACTGATGTACCTCTCACTCCAACTACTTTAAAAAATGCCAACAATGTTAAACTAGAAACAGATACTGGGGGAGTAGTATGGAGCCCACCTACAAAATAAGTCTCCTGCACATCACTACTCCGATGTCCAGGAAAAATCTTCTAGAATCAAAGATCACAAAAAGTGGTCAGAACAGGAGAATACTGAGTCAGTCCTCTCATGATGTGCATTTTTAGGATTGCAGTGTATTTTTTACTTTTTCAAAGCCAGCAACAAAATGCTTGGGGAAAAAAAAAATTAAAATTAACTTACACTTCAGATGTGCTCCAATATCTACAATATTTTCCATCCTGAACTGCTGCTGTCCCATTCACATCTTCTATCTTCTTAGCTCTGAAATTAAATCCCACTTTGGACAACATGCCTAGTACACAGTGCTAAAACCAGCCATCTGGGTCATGAGATGCACAAAAGGACTGTATTTGGTTGCAACTACAAGGAGGCACAACATATGGTTACATAAATTAGAAACTGCCTACCAACACCTCAATCACAAAAAATGGTATTTAAGATTTTTAATGACTATTCTTTCTTACATTATATGTGGTATGCTGAGACAGAGATAATTCATAGAGAAAAGGAAAAACTGCTCAACCTGAACTTGCGTTCACCACACACCATGCCTGTTGGAATCACAGCCTCTCGGTCCTGCCACTCACATGCAAAGAGATTACTCTTTGCTTTTAGAGAATTCAGCTTATTTCTCCCCAGTTTCTATTAGAGCTACCCTTGGGGCTAGTCTGTAACAAGATAAATTAGAAACTAAAATAGCATTAACTCCTGCATCAGTGAAAGAAAGACTCTCACAACATATTTACTCCTATGCTAACAGGATCTTTTTGAAAATCCCAGATGCTAAGGCTTTAATTAGACTGTAATGCAAAACTCAGCTGATGGAGAACTTCTTGAAGGAGAGTGCTTTGGATGGCAGGTGCCCACTCATGGTTCTGTTATAGTGGGTGACCTTGGAGGGGGAAATCCAGACAAGAATACAGTTAGTAGGCTGCTGGTCATATTTTCTTAATTTGAATCCACGCTTCAAAATTTTATAGAGTCAGCTCTAAAACTTCACACTTGATCACAATTTTATGGTATTTACTAAAGGTGGGGGAGAGAAGGAGGAGAAAGGGAAGGGAAGAGGGGAAAGGAAGAAAGGAAGAGAAGAAATGAAAAAGAAAAAATGGAAAAAAGAGGGAAAAGGAGGCAATGGAAAAGCAAAAAGGAAAGGCAAAGGGAAAAGAAAAGGGAAAGAAAAAGCCAGAGGGAAAAATAAAGATTTAGAATTAGTGATTTCACAGTGTAATCAGTATTCTAATTGAGGAAGAACCGGACTGTATTCGGTAATGTAATACTCTAACTGAAGAGCCACCCATTGTAACTGGGACATTATTTTGTTACAGTGGTTTGTTGTTGTTTTGTTTTGTTTTTGTTAAAATTTGCATTTTTGAAATGGAAGTCTTATGTGAAGTAAGGCTTGTAAAGCTTGGCTCTTGAAAAGTATTTTGTCATATCCTCAAAAGGTTAAATTACTCCTTTTCCTTTCCTCTCTCACTTTTCAGTTTCTTTTTCTTTGCTGAACAGCAGCAATTCTTGGAATGCTATGTATTTGAGGATTACATACAGGGTGGTGGTGGGAAAGCTACATACAAAATGCTATTTTAATGAGCTTTAACAAAACCGATAGATTAGAATCAGACATGCATCACCTTTCCCCTCCCTCTTGATCTCTCATACACTGTAGAAGCTAAATTGCAGATACGTCATAGACACAAAGGCAGCCCTAGTAAAATGTAGGCTGTTTCGCCCCTCTTTCAAGTTCCTGTGACTGAACATGGAAAAAAACTTTCTATGATCTTGTGATCAAATGCTGCCATTCAATCAAGAAATACTAAGAGAAATGGCCAAAAAATGGGGCTTTTACAGCTGCTGAGGACTGCTGACCTAAAGCATAATGACGTTGTTGTGACCAAAAGAATATCAAGTAAAACATTAACCTCCCACTTTCCCAGTGCTTTCAGACTGAATTGCTTTTATGTGTTGTGCAGTACCATCGAGGACTAGAAGGGGGAGAGGGAGACTCCATTTACGAAAGAGATTCCTAGTATTCAAAACATATGGAAACTGCTGTTGTCATACTGCTCATCTTACATGATGAATCACAAAGGAAAAGATCTTCACATGCTACTTCAGACACATCATACTACTTCACACTTTTGGGGGGGGAGGAAGGGGGGCACCTAAGAGTCCTCAACATTTCTCTGGTGGTAGGGAAATGTTTACTTTGAGAGGTGGTAGGGAGGGAAAGAAAGCAGCAGAAAGGCAAGACCAGGAGGGAAGGACAGGTTCTGTATACTCCTTTCTCAATATATCTGCCTTGAATCTCTCATTGAACTTCCTTTCTTGATACACAGTCCTTCCTAAAGGCATCAGCATTAAATTTCTCCCATAAACACTCAAGCTCACACCAAACACCTGCTACTGATGTCTGTTCACAAAAGCACTCAGAAGTTTGTATACATACCTTCTCTTTTAAGCCACCGAATTCTTCACAAGCTCTGCCAGTAGAAATGCATTCGGAGAAAACCCTCCATACCAGCCCTGATGGAGCAAATCCACTTGAAAGACTCCATGAGGCTGTATGCTCGAAGGCAGCAGCCACCATGTCTCTGTGGAGCCCTGAAGGCAGCACAGACCAGGCACACATCACCTGGATGCTTACTGATTTACAGCGGTGTTCCAAAACGTGTGAAAAATCAATGCTCCAGTCTTATTGGGACATCTGAAAAGTGCAGTACCAGAAGCTTCCACTTCTGGTTGAAATATGGATGCTCAAAGGAATGTGTCAAAAAAACCCTATTTGTATGCTGTTAAGCTTCAAGAAAACCTTTTTGTTTAGGTTAACTGGAATTTACAGAGCAAAGACTCAGACTGAAACTTCTGACTTAAACTTCTCTATACTTCAAATTTTAAAATGTTCAACGTGAAAGCCAAGTAGCAAAATTTAAGAGAGCGAGGGAGGAAGGAGCAACAAAGGAAGAATTTTGCTATGAAAGGACTAAAACGACTAAACAATTTCCCTTGGTTAATAAAAAACCCCGAAGGACCATGTAAACCACTTGCCAAGTATTATTAAGCATAGCACACTATGAGCTTGAGTGGTTAGTCTGTGCTCAGCTAGATTGATATCCTTGCTCAAGTTAGCTTTTTAAATGAGTTTTAAACTAGCTGGCTCAGGTGTGACAACACTATACTGCAGCAGTAAGGCCTGCAAAGCAGAAGTACTCTGTCATTTAAAGTGTCCTGAAGGGACTAATAAAATAATGCAGGAGAGGAAAAAACAGGAGGATGTGCTACTGCTGGCCACAGCTGATGCAAAAGCAGAATTCCTCCCTGAAATCTGAATCATATACAAGCGACTTAACAATGTTCCACATTGTTTCATGCTCTGATTTGTATGTTTTTGTTTGTTTGTTTTGCTTTGGTTTAAATTGCCAGCCCTTTAGACCTAAACAATCTGAAATTCAAGCTGTGAGTCTTTCTGGCTCATAAATTTTGCCTGCCATAACACCTGTGCAACTCATCTGTCTCATCTTGGATTTTACAAGTGCATCCAAGGAACAGCATTGTCCCTGGACCAGAAACTTGTTGACACTTGGTGATATATGAGGCACGACAGAATTCAGTGCACATACTCTCAGCTGTGCTGGCTACGCAGCAATAAAATATAGAAGAGACTTTTTTGCTCATAAGCAAATATATCTGCCATTGCATATAAAGGGAATGGATTGCTAAATTATAAGATTTATATAGTCACTTTTCAAAGCAAAAAATGCTCTCCAATTTAAAAGAAAAAATGTATATATTAAAATTAGTTTAGATAAACTGTGACACACTTCATTACTGCTAGATATTATGAATGACAAAGGAATGCAATTCTCCATTTATCTTGCAGACTTCTGGAAACCTTATGAAAGATATGACAGGTGATACTGTGACAGAAAGAAACAAGGAATGATCTTTTCTCATTTATATGCCTTATCGTTCTCCAACTTCAATCTTATAAACCAAGTGAAAGATCTTAATCCAAAGTGCAGTAATGATGTTTTATATATCATGACCTGAATTACTCCAATACCATAAATAAACTGATCTTACATGGTTTTTATTAGGTCTAGTTACAAAGTAATAAACAAACCCTGTGAAATAATTTGTCATTAATTATACAGAAAGATTACAAAAGTCAGTATTTCATAATAATGTTATTTAAAATGCAAAAAGATATGGTTCTTTTCCTAGGAACTTATATAAAAGTATAAGAGCAAATAAACCAAGACATATATATGTAGCACGTCAGATAATTTGAGAATGCTCCCATCATCAACATCTTTATATATTTTTGGAAAACTCAGGCCTTAGACAATGTCAGCACTCAGTCTTCTCTCACACAAATTTCCTGGTGGTCCCAGACTATGTGATTTAGCACTGATACACACCTCCTAATATCAGAAATACAAACTAGTTCAACTCATGTTCCTCCAAGAAATAAATGCGTACCAGCTATTGGGGTTTACTGGGTAAATATCTAATTCTGTATCCTCCTAGCCAAAGCTAAATGAAAATTCAGTAAATTTTTTAGTAAAATTTTTAGTAAATGAAAATTAGTAGATAGGAGTTGGGTTGTTGGGTTTTTTTAGATAGTATCTCTTTGCCTTGAAAGAAAATACAATCTTAAAAATAAATAAATAAATAAATACACACACACACCCTCCCCCCCCCAAAAAAAAAAAAAAAACAACCAAAAAACAAACCAAGATCTAGAAAATTTGGAATGGAGCTTTGCATCAAAACATGGAAATGTGTGCAATGAAACCAGAAGCATCTGCACAAATGTCAGCACAGCAAGAAGAACTGAAGGTTACATAAACATAATTCTAGAGAAATAAAAAAAAAAAGGAGCTAAAGAACCCTGTCTTGTTCAGCGATATAAAATGACACATTTCACCTTTTAAACTCCAAAGAATGCCATGAAGCAACATAAATATTGGCTAACTTTTAAAGGCTGTCTTTGAAAGGATGGAGATAGTTCAAGAAACACTTGATCTCAGCTGAAGTCGCAACCTATTGGCGACCTATTGCTGAAGAGTCAGCTCAGGCTAGATTAACTACAAGCAGTATTTCGCTGGGTACCCAGAAGGAGGGCAAAGCCAGAAGCTGCTGCTGGTGCTATGTGAGAGCCATGGCTCTAAAAGGAAAAGCAGCACTGAGGAGGTTGGCCATATCACAGAAGCCTGCATGAGCCACAAAACAAAGCCACAAAGACCTAACCAAGGAACTGCTTACTAAGCAAGAGGTTTTGTATTTTCTACTAATTCAGTACCTATCCTGTAGTTTCTTGGTTAGAAAGTCCTCCTTTATGACCATCTCTTTCAAAGGCTACATGATCTTAACCATGGATGTCTGAAAAATGAAATTCTGTTTCCCTAGGGAAACTTCTGACAGCTGTGTATGCCACTCAGTCACCTCTTAACATCCATCATGACTCAGGCAACAGGTCAACAGAGCCCATTCTGCACTGAGCAGTTTGTTAGAGACTCCTGAGCTGGAGACTGCCACCTGCGCTTTGCTGAGGATGTGGGAAGGACCTGGGGTGCAAAGCAGGAAGTGTTACAGTGGCCTCATGGTCATCACCAGGGCTCAGGCAGGACAATAACAGAAGGAATTAAAGATTTTATGTCTGGCAAAGATTAAGACTGGGAACTGATATTTAGAGGGTTCAAGATGTAAAAGAAATTTCTGTTAACAACAAGCTGAACATGTGCATTCAGGGAGCAGAGGAAGCAAAAGATAACAGTGATAGAATAAAAAATGACAAGCAGGAATTGGAAACAGGATAAAGAAATAGAAAATGTATTAAACAGTGATTTTTTACAAAGGTCTTTACATGGATCATATTTTCTGATACAGTGGGGAAGGATTTATATGCTGCAGTTGGCAGATAACAATGAAAATATTTACAAAACTGAATTCTTAGTAAGTAGGCAGTATAAAACATTCAGATAACATTAACATCATATACAGTAAAGGAACTGAGGATACAAGTGAGGGAATTCAGGTATTTTGAACAAAGATAATTTCTGAACATAACAATATGCAAAAGATAACATCCTTTTAAAACTAGCTCTGCTGAGTACTAACAGTACCTACCAGAATGCCCTTTATTCTGTTTAAGCTCTCTGCAGCACTCAGCAAATGTTTTAATCTAACTATAAACCTGTACATAGTTTCTACCTTTGGCTGCTGATAGAAAGACATTGATATTTATAGTAACTTATTACTTACCTTGATAAAGGGATGTAAATTCCCCAAAAATATAGTTTTGGAAGAGTTTTCAGGGGTTTATACATATAAATGAAGAGAAAATTAAATAAAAAGATAAAGCACCAAACTAAGATAAAGAGGCTAAAAAGTTATCAAACAAAACATTTTAGGTTCATTCATTCAGCAAAACATCTTACACCATCACTGATAACAAACAAGGTATCATTTGTTCATTCATAAGAGAAAAACAGTGGAACATGTTGCTACATTTTCCACTGCAGAGTTAATTCAAAACTGGAGTACTGTTTTCTCATTACCATTTCAGCCACAACCTCCTAGAAAACATATTGCTCTAGATATGTTATTCCATATTCTAAGTCTATTTCTCTGACACAACGATTAAATACTTAAATATACTCTCAAAGGCTGAAGAATCTAAGAGATGACCTAAGAGAAATATTTAAACTAAGGAGAAAGGAAGAAAATATACATACATTCTCCTGAAATGAGTGTGCAAAAATGCAGTGCTTGGGACCTTCTAAAGAGAAAAATGCATGGCAATAATGATTAAAACAAGATATGAGGTATTTGCAAATACATCTGTACCGTTGAAGATAATTTTTTTCTGTTTAAGAGTTTCTGCTCAGGTTAAATTCAGTCCCAAAATGCCAGACACTTGTTACTTGTGGGGTTCTTAATCTTCACAAGATTAGTACTTCCCTATTCTTTTTGTCAGATATTTGCAACTTGTCATTAGAATCAGCAATAAAAGCCACACAGAGCTGCTATGAAAGAGTAAGATTCTTGACCACACATTGTAGCATTGTCTCACTTACTTTCCCTGACATAGGAATTGGCCCAATGTCCTATGACAACCAAAAGTATTTACAAAGCCAGTAAAATTTAGGAAGTACTATAATGACTAGAAAACGCTGTGAGAGAGCATAATGGACGTGAGACCTCGCTTGGAGTATTGCGTGCAGTTCTGGTGTCCTCAACATAAAAAGGACATGGAACTGTTGGAACAAGTCCAGAGGAGGGCCACGAGGATGATCAGGGGACTGGAGCACCTCCCGTATGGAGATAGGCTGAGAAAGTTGGGGCTGTTCAGCCTGCAGAAGAGAAGGCTGCGTGGAGACCTCATAGCAGCCTTCCAGTATCTGAAGGGGGCCTACAAGGGTGCTAAGGATGGACTATTCACTAGGGACTGTAGTGACAGGACAAGGGGTAACGGGTTAAAACTGAAACAGGGGAAGTTTAAATTGGATATAAGGAAGAAGTTCTTTACTGTTAGGGTGGTGAGGCACTGGAATGGGTTGCCCAGGGAGGTTGTGAATGCTCCATCCTTGGCGGTGTTCAAGGCCAGGTTGGACGAAGCCTTGGGTGGCATGGTTTAGTGTGAGGTGTCCTTGCCCATGGCAGGGGGATTGGAACTGGATGATCTTAAGGTCCTTTCCAACCCTAACTATTCTATGATTCTATGTTCCTGTGAAATTCCAAAGAGAAATGTAAGAACTCATTAAGTCTTTACATTTATTCAAAAAGAGAAAAATGAAGTTTTTTAAAGGCATCCAAAGGATACTGGGAGATGAACAAAAACTCTATGCCAAGATGTACCCTAAGTTTGCCCATCCAAAGAGAAATCATTTTGTTACTGACAGAATTGCTAGGAAATTTTACATTAATTCAGTGATTGCAAAATGTGATAGATTAGCAGGATTTCCTTTAAAGTCTCCTATTCACCAACAGAGATGCAGCACTGAAAGACTGACAGTGAGCTATCTCCATCATTACCAGTGCCTTTCACGTACTGACAGAGACGTACAGTGCTATAGTCTGATGAATTCATTTGCTGACTTCTCTTTCAGAGTGGTGATGCAGGGCCTGTACAATTAGTTTTGTGTGGGGCTGCACTCTCTATAGGAAGAAAATATACCCAGTAGGCCCTGGTCTATTTAGCTCAGAAAAGCAGTGCTAATAAAGGGAAAACAAAAACAAACACAAAAACCTGCTAAAAAAATAATCACTCAAAGCTAATCAGAATATTTATGAAATTCACATGGAATCTCCCAAGCACTGAGAGTTTCCAGATTTCTGGATAAATGTACTTCCTCAGTATGGAAGAAATGCAGATATTAACTAATTATTTATGCAACAACCAATTATTTTGTATGGTATGTCTAAGACTGAACATGATGAAATTCTTATTAGTTGAGCAAGGAGGACAGTGGAGCAATTCCCTTTGGAATGGAATGAAGTGAAGTAGTTGGATAGAGAAGCACCCTTAAGGAGAATAATTCACTAACATAGACATAGTATTGCTCAATTTACATCTGACCAGCAAAATGTTTCAAGTGGCAGAAAATAACCTTTACATTGTCACTGGTGGTCTGGAGCTGCCAGTATTCAGCTCCACAATTTTTAAGAGACAACAGACAGCAGTTGAAATTAGAAAGTCAAACAAGTAATGACATATTTTTGCCTTGAGAACACACAGAATGCAGAATCTTCAGAGTACTCTTTGTGCTCTTTCTTTCCTTGCAGATACAACACTGCTTTACTCTCTCCTGACTTACTGTTGGCCTGGGTCAGCTTAGATGTGTGACTCCTGGACAGGCTCAAACATTCAGGTACACAGCAGTGATTCTCCTGTAATTTCTATTTTATTTAAAAAAAACCCCTCTAAAGTAGCAAAGAAAAACAAAATTAAAAAAACCCTAAACACCAAAACCTCCCCCCCAAAAAAAATCCACAAAAAAACCCAAACAAGCAAACAAAAAAAAAAAAAAAAACCAACCCAAACCCACAACAAACCCAAACCAAATAAACCATAAACGCAAATTCCAACCAGCCCTCCCCCCCCCCGCCCAAACCAAACAAACAAGCAAAAATGCCAAGGAAAGAAACCAACTCCAAAACAAAAAAAACAACACCTACATCCAGTTAAACTTACATTTCATTTGCGAAGGAAACACTATTTGGAAAAGAGCTCTCTATTAAAAATGAATGTTTGAGATAACTATTTGGAACTAAGGAACTAAGTCATGGTCCATGGCTGATTCATAATGAAAGCCACCCTGATGGTGCCCAGTCTTTCTGATGGGCTGTTCGACATCACATTAAAGCTACCTGCTTCAGTCCTTCTTCCATCATGACTTGATAACCAGGCAAAACTAGCCCCACAACATGAACACTTTATCCTACAGATATGGTGTTCCCACACACATACCCTACGTCACCAGGATCACATCTCAGAACTGGGGAAGTCAGCATGGATGGAAGATAGCTGCCAAACCGGTTTGTCTGGTCCATAATCTCACTGCCTCAGGAACAAGGGTAGGTTGTACAAAATAGCCTACCCTCAGGCTGATTTTTTTCTTGATGGGCTTCATACAACCTCCTATTAGCTGGCAAGCCTGAACCAGAACATCAGTTTGGGTGAGTGGAGATTTGGACAAACATGTAAAGCCCTCCCAGTTCAATGCTATGCCTAAAAGAAGTATAGCTGAAAATCCTAAATCAATTTAATTTAACCCTAAAAGGATTGATTAATTTTCTCTCACAGTAAGATCATGTCTTTGAGCAGTAGAGGTTAATAACAGCTAGTGTTGCATACTTCTACTAATGTTCTCTGCTCCCTCATTTTTTAACTGAAATCCATAAAGAGGTCAACTAGAGATGATTTTCTTTCTATGCCAATTACTGGGATACTGGTAGGATAATATTCAGACTCTGATTGTGATTTTCCAAAGAAACTAGGAGACCTGATTTTCCTTCCTTCTTCATGCAGGAAGATAAGCAATTGCCAGGAAGGGGATAAAGCAAGACACTTCTATATTTGCTGAGAAGCTTAAATACAGGTTCATAGTGCAGATCAATAAACTGAGTAGAAGCTCTATCAGGAATCTACATCAAGAGGAAGAAACTACGACTGAGTGGTTTTTGCACTGGATGAAAGTTAAGTAAGTATGAGTGGTCAGTATCACTTGAATTGACACAACTGCTCAAGTGATCATGTTTGCCCTCTGGCTTCTGAAGAAGAGGAGGAAGGAATTCAAAAAGTCTTTTAAATATGGATTTGAAATAAGCCTTACTCTAATAATAAGGCATAAAAATTCTCTTTCATGTGGATCACATACCCTATGATAATTTCTAATTATCTGTGTTGGGAGCTACAAAATCTGCCCTCCAAAAACGGAGGATAAAATGGGATCTTACAGATATCTAATGCATAGTTGAGTGAGTGCAGTTGCTGGTTCAGTGGCTTTGCCCCAAGCATTATGCTTGATCTGCATCTGAATTGTACTTAGGTAAATGAAAACTCAAAATAGTTACTTTCCAGTTCATCCTTGCAACTAAAACACCATCTGACCACAACAATCATGAGAGAAACATGGTAGAAAATTTTCCCACATGGACACCTTCTTCAGGAAACTAAAATTTGATTCATGTCCTTTAACTGAGAAAGCAGCAAAAGTTATAATCATTGAAATTCAATTTCAGTGTATTCCTGGGAACAAAAGTAAGTAATCATGCTATCTTATCAAGACTCCTATTTTGATGTCCCACATTGCTGATGTTGAATACCCAATATATTCCTGATTAATTTAAAAATGTAATAAAAAATATAAGATTTTGAACTTCTAGTTTTCATTCTTTACTACGTACCCTTTTTATCTCAGGCAGGCAGTGTAAGAACATTCTGCTTTATTTCTGGCTCAAATGATGTGTCCTTTCTGAGACAACCAGGAATGTGACCATGGAGCATGCAGGGTTTTAATGGCAAAGCTGCATTTACTGACTTCTTGCTATTCACACTCTTTCCATTGGGTGTTGCTATGATATTAAACAGATTACTACTGGGACTCAATGTATGTATACTGAAAGGTTTAAGGGTCTCTGCCTATGTTGCTTTGCCCATTGTCCTATGCAGCCCAAGTCTGTTGCACTTCACCAAGCTGGTGCTGTAGGGCATTAGCGTCAAGAAAAATTGTGACTACTTTTTCAAAAGAAATCCATTGAATGGAGTCTTGCAACTTGTACCACAAGTGTTATATTCTTTCATTAAGGTGATTTGACTAAAATTTATACATACATTGCAGCACTCAATTACTGTACACAGTAGCTGTTGCAGATGGCTCTCTTTTAATTATTTAGTACATCTTCTGCATAAAGAACCAGGCAATGAATAAGGAGGAATTTACTGAAAGTAACTAAAAAGAGAAAATAGTTTACTGGAAGTCAAAAAGAAAAAAAAAAGATAATAACTTAGGATGCAATTCTTGCAAAGATTTTCTGCTCACTTAACATAGCTTTTCAGAAAATATGAGAGAGAAATCTTTGCAGATCTGTGGCCTTGGGGAGGCCTTGTCAAACACTAAGAATCAGGCAACTGATCACTAAACTTTGCACAGCTGATGGCCACACAGATGACAGCTGAAGATTTCTAAAGCAACCTACTGGCTGGAAATTGCCTTTCAATGTGGCATGGACACACCAATGAATGTGTTCTGCAGGTAGTATCAGAAAACAGCTGCATTTCATTAAGTTATGGCAAGTACAAATGATATAAAATCACTTCATATCTGAAATATCCTCAGTTAATGTTAACAGCTATTGCTGTTAATATTAGTAACTGCAACTAGTAACTGTAAAGAACCCAAAGTTACTATAACCTGAAATCCTGGCGATTTTATAACTATAATGCAGTTGCTGATCTAGTTGGTTTGAAAAGCACCAGCATTTACTTATGTGGCCTTTGCTCTAATTGGAAAAAAAAAAAATCACATCTAATATAAGCATTTTAAAGAAAAAAATGCAGTAGGACAACACAATTCTTATATGTACTTAAATTCACTGCTGTCAGGCATAAATGTCTGAATAATACAAACTTGGTCAAGGAGGAAGTTGCTACAGGCTTCTAAAAGGGAGGTTCACCCTCTTAGCAGGGCTGGTAATACAAGCCATGCTCACATAGGATACAGAAATTACAGCATTTCTGTATTCTAAACTCTTCAGTGAATTTTAAACATTATAATGATGGCTGGACTTACCTGGTAGACCGGGTGGGGTTTTCAGATATTTCCCATTAAAATGTTGAATTACTACTTCACATTTTTCTGTAGACTCCATTCTGGAAAAGAGAAGAAAGTGGGATGGGGGTAGAGGCAATTCATGTTACTAGGCTGCTATAGTGCTCAGTCAGCAACAACAAAAAGCAAAAGGAGAAAAAAAACACAAGCACAGATGCTGAGAGACATCTTCAAAGCTGTTCTTGCGGAGAAACTGGTTGAGCTCATTATGGTATGGTGTGGCTTGGGAGAAGGACCTGCCACCCTCAAAGCCTGCAGCTGTGCTCCCGGCTGTGTGTGAGCCACAGCAGTGTCAATGAACTGTCCGCTTTTGGCTCTGGGGGACCACCCTGAACAAGGACATTCTTTATGCTCTCACGTGCTGCTTTGGAAAGGCAAAGGACATGTTTCTAGATGCCTTGTGCACCAAAAATAACTTCAAATAGCACGAAAAAAGAAACCAACCTGCAAAGACAGACTGTATAGCAAAGACAATGCATATATGCCTATTACAACATAAAGCTAAATTTTGCATGAAGACTAATTTACATGTAATACTGGTAGGTGAAATGCCTTACTGTTTATCTCCTATGACCTCAAGATAACTTTCAGAAATTAAAGCATTAACAGTGAACTGGAACACATATTTTTGATGGAACTGCAAAGAATACAAAGCTGCTAGTCAAATCCCAAACCATGTTTATACCACATCTGGGAATTCACCATTCAGGTTTTGTAAACTGCCCTCGCACCAGGTCATAGAGCAATTGATACAATTTGCTACAGAGTGGTACAGAAAATTCAAAGAGAGGGAAGAAAGAAATGAAAAGCTAATAAGCAAGCAAAAAGAAAAGGAAAATCACACTGGTTTTGTTTTTCTTAGAAAAATTGCATTTAAAAACCATGTTCAATGTTCCTTCAATACACCAGTGCTTACAGGTACTCTCTGCAAAATAACTCCAGTGACATAAATATTGCTTACTTCTCACCAGTCTAGATATTTTTAAAATTAATTTATCCACCACCCTTCTTGTTACATGGTTTTGGGAAAGAGTGGCTCAATTAGAGCAGTTGTTTGTCCTCTAGGGTTCAAGTTTGCCAGAGTTCAATGGAATTACCCCCACTACCACCAAGAAAACAACAAATCCTGATTTAAATCATTAAAAATTGTCCCTTCCAGGTCATATCACTGCATATTCTATGCACTGGGCCATTTCTACAAGCACAAAAAGACAGAAACTTAGATTGTTCACTTTGGCTTCATTCAGATTTAACTAAGCGACTGTCTGCACTGAGCCTTTAGAGACTCTTGTCTCTGAAAGAATAAATGCAATAAAAGTCTGTTTTCTGTAGCTGCAGGCACTTGATGTCAAACCATGTTATGTTGCACCACACAGCAGTGACAATTTCATTTTAATACATGGGGTACATTTTAACAAGCCAAAGCAGTCCCTGCAAAGAATGCAATATATAAGCTGCCAAGTGAAAGAGACTCAGTGCACTTTATGCATTTTATGTGGGAAGAGAATAAAAGTGAAACCCACAGTGTTCTGGGATAAAAAGGCCATCATTCGAATACCACTCTGAAAAAGAATGTGTGCATTTTCTTCTCAAGTTTCACAATTAACGGCTCTCAAATTCCATTGCTAGCTATCTATACTCTGGCACACGCTTCACTTGAAACCAATACTGGCATTATCGGTTCAGTTTGAAAAGGCAGCACAATAGACAAAGCTGCCTATACGTGTTTCCTTCAGATGTGCTGCTGAGTAACAACTGCATCCACCCCTCCCCTACCTGAGTCCCCACGTACTTTCTGCTACTTGTGCCTATGGGGTAGATGGCATCTATCCTAGGGCCACCTCAGTATGAATCACAATTTACACTTGTCCACAATACCTGTTTTTAAGAAATAACCCTTTCAAACTTCAGGATGATTAGCTTACTGACTGGGAAGAACGTGGGGTATAGAACAGACATATTACTAAAATTGCCTGATACTTGCCATCACAAGACCCTGGTTTTAGTTTAGTTAAAATTCTGATCAACATCAACAACCTAGGCAGCAGTGTCTATGGCAGGTGCCCAGCTGCCTGTACACATCAATTCAGACATCCCTTTTTCTCTTCTCACTTGTTTTAGCCATAAAGACTAGCCGTATGTGGGAATAAGCCCAATAAAAATATACTTTCCTTAGGTCCACACCAATAAATTCTACCTAGTTCTTCAAAAAGCTGCAGTACTTGCCTATTCTAGAGTGTGTTTGGAAACAGAGGGGAAATGGACAAAAAATGCTTTTTGTCATGAATTTATTCTTCTTGTCTGAGATAGAAATGTTTTAAAATGATGGTTGAAACTGGTATTTAATAAAATCATCATTAAAAGGATTGTTACATGCCAAAAGTTAGCTTGCAGGGGACAGGTTTTCTACAAAAGAAGGTCACTGGAGCATGGCTAAACTTGGGGGAAGAGCACTCTTAAATCTATTTTTCTTAGTGTTGGGTTTGCTTTCATAATTGATAGATCAAAAAATGTGGCAGATGACAAAATTCTAGAGAAAAGACAAGACCGTAGAAGCTTCATAACCTTCTATTGAAAGCTACAAATATTCAACTCTCTCGCTGGAAAGGGGAGGACATTGGCTTTACATGGTAATAGAAATTCTAGCTGATCAGATAAGTCACAAAAAAATCACAAAAATAGCTGATCAGATAATTCAGAAGTATCATTTTCAAAATCCCTTCAACAGAATGTTTTTGGTGCTCATCCTAATAGGATCTTAGGTAATAATTCATGTTTAAATGCGATTTGGACCTAACTATAATGCATCTGAGTTTTTGAATCAAGAAATGCACTGCAAAAAATAAAAAAAAAAAAATCAAAGCCACAGACCAGATTTTTATGATATTTAGAGGTACAGATAATCATCTAAAACAATGAAAATTATAATTTAGTTTCACCTGTGTCTATATAATTCCAGCTTTCAGAAACTGAATTGTAAAGCTCCCAAATACAGTGTAACTAGATTGTCTGTATACTATCCAATTGGAAAGGGAGTGATTTTTAAAAAATCTGAAAAGAAAGGCTGTTTTGATGACTGTTTTCTAGCCATAGTTTGCAAATTTGAGTAGTCTCAATATGACTAGTAAAAGATCAAACAAACAAACAAAAAAGGTGGGGGGGGGGCTTAAGCAAGTATCGCAACCAGATAGTTTGATGTTCATGTCTTGCTATTGCTTAAAAATAAGAGTACATTACTCTCTTTATAGGCCATAGTGGCTCCAGTGTAGTCATTACATGCTGTTGTAATACAACAAAAGAGAACCTTCACGGTAAAAAAATAGAAAAATAAAAAGGAAAAGGAATTCTTTTTAAAACCAAAAGCTCTTACACATGCTTATTACAAAGATCGATGCAGTGTCAAGAAATAACTTCATAAATTTGTATACAAGGATTAACATGCTGACTACATAATTATTACACAAGAAATATTCAGTACCATGTAATTACCAGTTAGTGGTAAAACATGGGTTTGGTTTACATATACCCTATAGTTACACTACCTAATAATAATAATAATGTAAATGAGAATCAAGTCTATAATTTTTTTGTATACTGAATAAATATTTAAAGATTAAATCGTTACTACAACATTTCTGTTATGACCGCAATATGCCCACGGCAGGGGGGTTGGAACTAGATAATCTTAAGGTCCTCTCCAACCCTAACTATTCTATGATTCTATGATTCTATGATTGTTGTTTTCTTGTATTTATAAAGGCATGGATAATAAAGCTTGGGGGCAATGTTTCTTTACTTTTGTCGTGGTTTAAGCCCAGCCGGTAATTCAGTACCACGCAGCCATTCACTCGCTCCCCCCCCTTTCCTCCCCTGGCTCCCAGAGGGATGGGGAAGAGAATCGAAAGAATGTTAACTCCCATGGGTTGAGATAAGAACAGTCCAGTAACTAAGGTATAACACAAATCACTACTGCTACCACGAATAACAATAATGATAAGGGAAATAATGAGGGAAGAGAATACAATCCCTCACCACCCGCCGACTGATACCCAGCCCAACTCCAGCAGTGATCTAACCCTTCTGGGTAACTGCCCCCAGTTTATATAGTGGGCATGATGTGCTGTGGTATGGAATACCTCTTTGGCTAGTTTGGGTCAGGTGTCCTGTCTCTGCTTCCTCCCGGCTTCCCCTCCTCCCTGGCAGAGCATGAGACTCAGAAAGTCCTTGGTCTGACTAAACATTACTAAGCAGCAACTAAAAACATCGGTGTTATCAGTGCTGTTCCCAGGCTGAAAGTCAAAACCACAGCACTGCACCAGCTACTAAGAAGGAGAAAAATGACTGCTACTGCTGAACCCAGGACAACTTTTTAAGGCATTTTGCAAAGATGGAAGTAGGTAGGTAGTAGCAATATTATACAGTGGAGGACTCCAAAGAACTGAGGCTATAGTTAGAATACACACTTGAAAAACTCATTTTCTTTAGCATATCAAAAAGATGACTGGGGGGTACTCTAATAGCAGTGCATAAGTACCTTTGTGTGGAGAATAAACTAGGTACTAAGCAGTTCTTTAATCTTGCTGAGAAAGTTGTGACAAGAACCAGATAAATTTGAAAAAGAAATTAGGCAGAAACCTTTAACTACAAGGAAGATGAGCCAGTGGCACACATTAGACAGAAAAGAGGAGGCTTTTTTTTTTTTTTTCCCCTGGTTGATATGTTGAAATCACTTCTGAAAGTCATATTTTAGTAAAAGACAAGCATTATCTCAATTGTAGGTAAGTGGGAGCACTTCAACTTCATGAGATACAAAAGAGGTCAGAGAAAATTATCTCCAGTCTTAAATACTCCAAAGCTACAAGACAGGTTTGATTAGTATGAGGTTTCTTAGCACCTCCTTATGTTCAATTCTTCATCCTTCTATGTCAACATGTCCACTTATTTCTTTATTTTATTCTGCTAATTTAATTCCAGGCATTCTAAGAGCCTGACATGGCTGCAACTTGTGATTTTCTTCTCTCCTGTAACTGACTTAGCTATGTTATGTCCCAAACTTTGCAGCTGGTAAGAGATTGCTTCCAGATGTTTGTGATTTTTGGTTTGAATACATTTTATGCTGGAAAAACTATTCCCTTTGTCACTTACAGCCTAGGAAGAGATATTAATTTTGACAAGTTCTCCTCATTGCTCATAAACAATGTCTTTTCCCAACATGTCTTGCATGCATATTCTTCATGTTCAGTCCTGTTTCCATGAACAACAGGAGGTTGCTTATTATCTCAGATGAATATACAAAATCTGCAGAAACCTCTCTGGTGAGGACAGGATAGGCTCCACTTCTCCAAGGATATGGTCCATGCAGCACAGCCCATTATGCCAAGGTGACCATTTTGAGCTTCCTGAGGGCGTACCTCTGCATAGAGCTACATTGCTCTCCATAGAGAAACCTCCTTGTTACAGAAGAAATCCAATATAATTAAATGACACCTATGTTATCCTGAACCCCTTGAAAGATGCACAGCTTCCTTTGAGAAAAAGAACATAAAAATTAAAGCCTTGGCTCTCCTGTTTTGTTTCAGTGGAAACTGGAGCACGTCCATTTCTATTGAAATCCATGCAAAACTTCTATAAATAGAAAAATGATCCTGTGGGGGTTCAAAATCTTGTTTCCCATTTTCTGTTGCTCCATTTCAGTAGCTAAGTTGAGCACTGTTTCCAAAGAATAATTTTAAGACATGTAAAATGCAGACAAGCAGGAGGTTAGTTTAACAAAAAGCATATGAAGGCAGAGAAAAGCATCTCATTGGAAGCTCTTCCAGAAGAACAAAGTACGGAAAAGACAAGGATGAAGCCCAAAGTCCCAACAACGAAGTGGGTAAAAACCTCACTACAGACACACACACCCCCACCCCCCCGCCCAGCTCTGTCACAAAGGAACAGAAGCATGTCCTTTATACTTCATTTTGCTTTGAGATGATACAGACAGCTAATTCAGAATCTTCTGACTTTGGTCTTTTGCTGGGAACAGCATGATAACACTCTTTTTTGACAGTTTGCATTGGGTAAATTTTCTCAGGTTACTGGAAAAGAATTATATGAATACATGGTCATTTCCACCTAGACCCAGGCTGATTTATGCTACTGTCTTCACAGTCTCAGGTTAAGTATTATACTGGTGCCCGCCAGCAGTGCAATACTTGACTGTCTGACTGTCGGCATTTCCATCATAAATTTCTGGTTTCAGAGGCTTATGACTTCATTGTAAAATGTCGCTTGGGGGTGAACCTTGCAAGGTCGTTTTAAGTTACAAGACAGAAAACAAAATTAAAAAGTTAGTGCTTTCTAACTCTTTGCACTTTATCATTTAAAAGGACCTAAAAAATGCTTGCTCCACTACTCATCTGAGTGTGGTACACATATGTATGGTATTACTAATATTAGTATCTCTACAGTAGGTTACTTAAATATAAATTGGACTTTTATTCCATTGATTCAGTACAATTTTTATTTCATTGATTCAGTGGTATCAGTAAGTCCCTCCCTAAGGTATATCCCAATGCCTCCTTGCTCCCTTTTTCATGTCCCAAGGAGTTCAATTAAGCTCACAGTACCTCAGGCTTGGATTATGAGAATTGCTCAGCTAAATTATCTGATGGCACCCAACTTTCTTATTCCTCCTTCTTCACCTTGAAGGGCTTCATATTCATTTTCATCCTACAGAGTCCCAATGATATTTGTCCCTGAATCCTGCCCCTCTTTTCCCTCTTGGGAGTCTGCTTCTCCATGAGAGCGCAGCTCCATGCTTGGCATTTTCTTAGGGATGTACTAAGTCTACCAAACTTGGTCCAGGTTCATATGCCAGATGCAGAGGTGAGGGTCTTGGAGATACATTCTTTTACAGACCTCCCCAGCACCTTCCAGTGATGCTGTGCGCCCCTTCTAAGGGGGGACTTTCAATAGAAATTTACCACCACAGGCATTGGAATATTTTAGAGATAACACACAAAGTCTTTGGGGCATATTCGGGATTTCTAGTTTCATCTGAGATATCAATTACAAAGCAATTTCCTGGATAAGATGTAAGATGTGACAGATCATTATTCTGACTGAAAGTAGGAATGATCCTCATAATATCTAAGCCTGTACTACTATCCCAAATGCTGGATTTGTTCAAGCTAAATTTATAGCACCTTTTCAAATGCCTTCAATTAAACCCTTGAATAAAGAAGAACAAAGCATTTCCCCTCTTCACAAATACAGCCTTAAACTGCCTGAAGTTCTTTATCCCCCATTGCTGCTAATGCTTCTCTGCCTCCAAAGTAGCATCATCACTGATCCTCAGAAATCTTCCTCTAAATATTCCCCCTTTCTTTTAGCAAGATGGCACCGCTGCTTTGGCTCCAATGTGATTCTGTTACTTCTTTATCTTCTCCTACCTTAACATCTTTTATGGGCCTGTGGAAAGCCAGGTCTTCCAGCAAATACACTTTCCTCTTTACAAGAGACAACACATCTTCAAGATAAAGTTAAATATTTCGCTCCATGCACTCAGCACCTTTTCGTGCCCAGTAATACCAGCCTCCCTCAAAGACTTTCTTTCTTACTACCTCTGATATGCTTTTTACCTAAACCACCACCAGCAATATCGCTAATGTCCTGTTTGCAAAAGTCAAGTCATAAGAGATCAGCTTTAAAACTGCATCTTGAAAAAAAGTCTTCAAATCCAGTTCCTGTGGCTTTTTTTCCTTTTCTTTTTTTTTGAGGATGAAGGACTATGCTTTTGTTCTAAGCTCTGAGGAATCCACTTACATGTTTTAAATGGAAGATCAGATGCTGAACTCATTAGATGACTTCCAGGATTGGGGATTTAGGAGAAACACCTACAGTTTTAAGTCTTGTGATGAAATCCCTGTGTGTAGGGAACCACTGTGTCATTCCCTCTTTTGATATCTTAAGACAGACTGAACTTATAGCTTTTCATCCGCACCACCTCCTTTTCCAGCTCCTTATTTCTAGTATTTATTCTTCCTCCTCCTCCTTCTAATTTCTGTCTCTGCTATATGATAGGCTGTGTTTAGTCCCACTTTCTGCTTGCCTGTGCCAGCAGAAACCCACACTGTCAAACGACAACAGCAGCACGAGCCCTGCAGAACGCCAGGTCCCACAGACAGCCTGGACCCAGTTAGCATGGCTTTGAAGTTGTCCTGGGTTCAGCAGTAGCAGTCAGTTTTTCTCCTTCTTAGTAGCTGTTGCAGCACTGTGTTTTTGACTTTTGGCCTAGGAACAAAGCTGATAACACTGACGTCTAGACTGACCAAGGACTTTGTGAGTCTCATGCTCTGCCAGGGAGGAGGAGGGGCCGGGAGGAAGTGGGGACAGGACACCTGACCCAAACTAGCCAAAGACGTATTCCATACCACAGCACATCATGCCCACTATATATAACTGGGGGGATATAACTGGGAGCTACCCGAAAGGGCACGTTCTCTTTTCTGTCGGGCTCTCTTTTCCGGCGGGTGGTATCGTATTCTCTTCCCTTGTTATTTCCCTTATCATTATTATTATTGGTGGCAGCAGTAGTGATTTGTGTTATACTTTAGTTACTGGACTGTTTTTATCTCAACCCATGGGAGTTACATTCTTTTGATTCTCCTCCCCGTCCCTCCAGGAGCGGAGGGAAGAAAGGTGGGGGGGGAAGTGGACTTCGTGGTTCTGATTTACGGCCTGGGCTTAAACCACGACAGAAGTACAAAGCATGGGCTGGGGTGAGGCAGAGGCAGGTCCAGAGGTTCTGCCAATTTCCTTTCAATTGGAAGAACTTCTGTGGAGTCACAGTTGGAGTCTAAACCTTCCTTTCTCTGGTCCCTTGCTCATAACTGTCCTCCGCAGATTCTCCCCTGAAGCATACCAAGGCACAGTTGGGTTCAAGCCACAGTGAAATGCTCTATAAAGTTTCAGGAAAATAAGTCCAGTTGCTTTTGAGGGATGTGAAAGAGATACTACCACAGCTTAAAAAAGGGAGCAAGTTTTGTACATGCATACTTTAAAGGAGGCAGAACTCTCATGTGGCCAGACATTGCTCAGATAATTTTCAGCCAAGAACATTTGAAGTTACCTTGCTTATAAATGATTAAATAGCCACCTGCAGTACTATAAAACTACTAATCATTTCCATTTAGCAGAAAAATCTGACAACAGCTGTCTACCAGAAGTCTTTACCTCCATTTGCTTTCTGAATATCACAGTATGTTAGAGATTGGAAGGGACCTCAAAAGATCATCTAGTCCAATCCCCCTGCCAGAGCAGGAACACCTAGATAAGGTTACACAGGAATGTGTCCAGGCGGGTTTTGAATGTCTCCAGAGAAGGAGACTCCACAACCCCCCTGGGCAGCCTGTTCCAGTGTTCTGTCACCCTCACTGAGAAGAAGTTTCTTCTCAAGTTTAAGTGGAACCTCTTGCGTTCCAGTTTATACCCATTACCCCTTGTCCTATCATTGTTTGCCATTGAGAAGAGCCTGGCTCCATCCTCATGACACTCCCCCTTTATATATTTATATACACTAATAAGGTCCCCCCGCAGTCTCCTCTTCTCCAAGCTATAGAGACCCAGCTCCCTCAGCCTTTCCTTATAAGGGAGATGCTCCACTCCCTTAATCATCTTAGTTGCTCTGCGCTGGACTCTCTCCAGCAGGTCCCTGTCCTTCTTGAACTGAGGGGCCCAGAACTGGACACAATATTCCAGATGCGGACTCACCAGGGCAGAGTAGAGGGGAAGGAGGACCTCTCTCGACTTACTGACCACCCCCCTTCTAATACACCCCAGGATGCCATTGGCCTTCTTGGCCACAAGGGCACAGTGTTGGCTCATGGTCATCCTGCCGTCCACCAGGACCCCCAGGTCCCTCTCCCCTACACTACTCTCTAACAGGTCGTTCCCCAACCTATATTGGAACCTGGGGTTGTTCCTGCCCAGATGCAGGACTCTACACTTTCCCTTGTTATATTTCATCAAGTTTCTCCCTGCCCAACTCTCCAGCCTGTCCAGGTCTCGCTGGATGGCAGCACACCCTTCTGGCGGGTCAGCCACTCCTCCCAGCTTAGTGTCATCAGCAAACTTGCTGACAGTGCACTCAATTCCCTCGTCTAAATCATTGATGAATATATTAAATAATACTGGTCCCAGTACTGACCCTTGAGGCACTCCACTAGATACAGGCCTCCAACTAGACTCCGCCCCATAGACTACAACTCTCTGGCTTCTGTCCTTCAGCCAGTTTGCAGTCCACCTCACTACCTGATCATCCAGGCCACACTTCCTCAATTTAGCTATGAGGATGCTGTGGGAGACTGTGTCAAATGCTTTGCTGAAGTCAAGGTAGACCACATCCACCGCTCTGCCATCATCCATCCACAATGTTATTTCCTCATAAAAGGCTAGGAGGTTGGTCAAGCATGACTTCCCCTTGGTAAAGCCATGTTGACTGCCCCTCATAACTCTCTTATCCTTGACATACCTTAAGATGGCATCAAGGATAAGGTGTTCCATCACTTTCCCAGGGATGGAGGTGAGGCTGATCGGTCTATAGTTACCCGGGTCCTCCTTCTTGCCCTTTTTGAAGACTGGAGTGACATTTGCTTTCCTCCAGTCCTCAGGCACCTCTCCCGTTTCCCAAGACTTGGTAAAGATGATGGAGAGTGGTCTAGCAATGACTTCCGCCAGTTCCCTCAGCACCCGCGGGTGCATCCCATCTGGACCCATGGATTTATGGATGTCCAGATTGCTCAACTGGTCCCTAACCCATTCCTCGTCGACTAAGGCAAACTGCTCCAGTGACCTGACTTCATCTGAGGTCTCAGGAGTACAGGGCTCTTCAGGACTGCCTCCGGCAGAGTAGACAGAGACAAAGAAGGCATTCAATAACTCTGCCATCTCTGTATCTTCTGTCACCAGGGCACCCATCCCATTCACCAGTGGGCCTACCTTGCCTCTGATGTTAGTTTTATCAGCTATGTATTTGAAAAAGCTCTTTATGCTGTCCTTGACCCCTCTTGCCAGATTTAATTCTAAGGAGGCCTTAGCCATCCTAGCTGCCTTCCTACATCCTCTAGCAGCAGCCTTATATTCCTCCCGAGTGGCCAGCCCCTCCTTCCATGACCTATAAACTCTCCTCTTCCACTTGAGCATACCCAGCAGTTCCTTATTTAGCCACGCAGGTCTCCTGGCCCTCTTCCTTGACTTCCTACGTGTCGGGATGCTCAGCTCTTGAGCTTGGAATAAGCAATTCTTGAATGCCAACCATCTTGGGCCCCTTTACCTTCAAGCAGCCTTGCCCATGGGATTTCCTCTAGCAATTGCTTGAAAAGGCCAAAGTTTGCCCTGCTAAAGTCCAGGGTTGCAATTCTACTTGCTATTGTACTGGTCCTACCACACAAGATCCTGAATTCCACCATCTCGTGGTCGCTACAACCAAGGCAGCCCTCAACCTTTACTGCTTCGACCAGACCCTCCTTGTTAGTGAGGATGAGATCCAGCAGCGCTCCTCTCCTGGTTGGCTCATCCACCATTTGCATGAGGAAGTTATCATCCATACACTGGAGGAACCTCCTGGACTGTGGCTGGGTTGCTGAGTAGTCCTTCCAGCAAACATCAGGGAAGTTAAAATCCCCCACGACGACCACGGCCTGTGACTGTGAGGCCGCTCTCAGCTGCCTGTAGAAGGCCTCGTCAACTTCCTCACCCTGATCTGGTGGCCTGTAACAGACACCCACAACAGTACCACCCCTGCCAGCCTGCCCCTTAATTCTCACCCACAGACTCTCAACTCGCTCGTCCCCTGTTCCTGGACAGAACTCAGTACATTGCAGCTGCTCTCGCACATAAAGAGCAACCCCACCACCCCGCCCGGCTGGCCTGTCTTTCCTGAAAAGGACATAGCCCTCCATGACTATATTCCAGTCATGTGAGCTGTCCCACCATGTCTCTGTAATTGCCACTAGATCGTAATCTCCTGACTTAACACAGGTCTCTTACCCTTCCTGCTTATTTCCCATGCTGCACGCATTGGTGTACAGGCATTTCAAGGAGGGAGCTGAGCTCACCAATTTCACCCTAGGATTATAGGAGGCCTCCCAGTCTTCATCAATTCTAGAGTGCTGCCCCACTAGGGCAAGCCCAGTTACAACCCCATCCCCCTTCGAATCTAGTTTAAAGCTCTCCAAATGAGCCCTGTTAATTCATGCCCCAGCATCCTTTTGCCTCTGTGAGTTAAACCTTTCCCACGTGCCATCATCCGGACTGGAGCCTTATAAAACCAGCTGTTATCAAAGAACCCAAAGCCCTGCCTGAAGCACCAGTCTCGTAGCCAATTGTTTACGGACTGAATTTTCCCATTCAGTCCCACATCATCACCGGAAGATGGAAAAAGTGAGGAGAAGATCACTTGAGCCCCAGACTCTTTCACCATCCGCCCCAAGGCCCTGTAGTCTTTCTTCATCCCCCTCAGACTGCGGGAAGCAGCTTCCCCCCACCTGTCTGGAAGACCAGCAGCGGGTAGTAGTCTGTCGGGTGCACCAGGCTGGGGAGCACCTTGGTGATACTTATTTTGAGATTGACTAGTCACATAATAGGACAGAATCAAAATGTAATGTTTAATCATCATAGCAATTAATAAATCTGAAACACCAAATCTCAAAATTGCTGGATGCTGCATAATTTTAGTGTGTGCAAAGTTAACTTTTTCTCCTGTGCTTCTGTAGTTCAGTTAAGAGCTGTGCTAAGCAGCATGGCACAATCCACAAGCAAGCAAGATATACTGCAGTGAAAGTCCCCAGGTCAGAAGGCAGTGGGTAATTGCCAGGATCACCACAAGAGTTGCTGATCTGAACTTCTAAAATTTTATCTGGACTGAAATACAGCTACCATCTCCTACCTGTATTGCATTTATACCCACTTAGCATGTGCTCACACTGTAGATAGACTAGAACAAAAGCTTCCTGACTACAGCAAAACTAAACAGATTAATCTATTTGGATTGATGTGGAGGAGAAGAGATACCAAATAGCACTGTATTACAAAAAGATCAGGCGGCCACGTAATTAAATCTTGTACTGATAATCCTGCAAAGCCAAGAGTCAGCATTCAACCACAGTTCTGAATTCCTGGCTTTGTTCAAGTCAATGGGAGACCTGCTGTATACTTTGATGGAGCAAAGGCTTTACCCCTCTACTGTTTGCATGGGGAATTACACAACCTTCATGTTAGATCACTAAAGGTTTCTTGAAATTTGTTACATAATTACATTTCCACACACGAAGTCAATTTTTTAAAATGCAAGTTTATCCCTGAGTTACACTAATCTCTACTTAGCGAGCTAGAAAAAATCATGTTATTATCCGCAAGAATGCATAAGGAACAGTGTGTCATCTTTCAGCATAAATGTTTTGCCTTTTCCCATTTGAATTCAGACAACATTATCTTAACATTCTTCATGCATGATGATCTTTCACATCAAGGACAAAGATAACACTATAATGCCACTTATCTTGTAAGCCACTTTTTTATCATACCCCATTTCACTCAGTGGTGTTATGACACTTAACAGAAGTGCCATGACATGGCAAGACATGGTGCATTTCAAAGAAATTCTCAAGATGACTAAGTCATTTTGTGTTCTCTACAAAGCATAGTGTTACGAATATTCTGCAAAAACAATAATTTGTTGCTTTTCCTTTTATTTTGAAGCAGAAAACTTAATTCTGATTCAGTTTTCTGCTTCAAAATTCAGCACAATTGCAAATTTCTCTACTTACTTGCTTTTTCAATACCTTTCTATATATATAGCTCTCTATTCCTTGGCTTTTCAAAAGAAAACTATTTGACTTAAGAATGTTTCAAGCTGAAGAGAATCTATATAATTATTCCCTGAGGGCAAACATGGAAACTTGTCTATCTGTACTGACAATGAAGTACACGGTGATAATATGCTGTTCATTCTGTCAAAAATACCTAACTACTCTGACAGGGTTTATTATATGCAAATATTTCTTCTTAAACTCTTCTCACAGCCTTGAGTTCCCTGCAGCTTTCAAGCAAGGCATGTTTGTTCAGTTACAGTTCCTCTCCTTTGCTCTTCCAACTGATAAATTTCCTTTTTCCTGTTACAAAATCTGTGCTAAACATTTAAACAGTTTCTTCATCAAGTGTGTGCTTCTGGCTGTAGAACATTTATTATTATTATCCAAGCTTAATAATGCATGGATAGATCACTGTTCCAAGAGATTTTATTTACATACACATACATGTAATGGACTATATTTAGAACAATGACATGAACATCCTTCTGCATTGGTATTCTTCAGTTTGGTGGAAAGAACAGATACATGATCTGATAAAGATGCTGCTCTGCATTCTCAATAACTATGAAAGTTCTGAGTTATGAAATACATAGCATTTGAGAAGGACCAAAGCTGGAAAATGTGAATGAACCAAAAAAGTGTAAAGGTTTCACCTGGCAAAGCCGACTCCTCTGCTGACTCCATTAGCATCTCTTAATATTCTGGTGGAAATGACATGTCCAAAGGGTTTCAGCATATTCTCCAGCTCCTGCTCATCCATGGAAACGGGTAAATTTGAGATGTATAGATTTGTGGGATCTTGCTCTTGTTGCTATGACAAAATGAGAAAAATATCCTCCGTTAGACTGTGCACAATAGAATAGTTTATGGCTCATACAATGAGGGCTACTCAAAACAAGAGCAAGCCAAGAATTTATAGTTGCATTAGAAGCAAAGCTGGGCTAGCTGTTCACGACAACAACGTATTTGCCAAATTTCTGCAAACTTTCATGCATGTGCTTAATTCTGTATGTGATTCTTATTGAATTCAGTGATGCCACTCATTTATGAAAATTACTCATGCACAAGTATTCTCGTGTTTGTGTCCTGATTTAGCAAACAGATTGTGAAGAAAACATGGTTTCCACAAATGTGCTCACTGGTAACATAAACAAAGAAAGAAAACTCAACACATTTTAAGCAGATGTGCTTTCCAGCCTGCACACTTCCCATTCAACCTGTTCATCATGAGCAAGCTTCACTGAAAACACACAACACTTTCCATAGTACTTTTTGGGTTTTTTTTTCCTCATCAGAAATGTCTTGGTTGATAATGTGGACAAGACCTAACTGGACTGGGGGGAGCTCTGCAGTTCAATCTAAGGTCCTGCTGAGACAGGTTGCATGTTTATTCTCAGACTGAATTAAAATATCTTACAAAATATAGCGTTCAGTATAAATAATGGAGAAAGCAAATTAGAAGAAATCTTTCTCATTCTAATTTGGATTTTTAGGTTAAACTTTAATTTTTGGCAATCATTCAAACTCCTATTCTTGCTTGCCAAGCTACTGCTACTGAAACACAAAGAGGCATAGATGCTACATGTCAAATAAATGTATTAAAGCAGTAAATAAAAAACTTGTGTAAAGACAACCAGGTCTTGATTACATTAAATCAATTTAGTTAAGCCTTTGCAAATTTTCATGGCTCTGTTTCCATTTTCACTGATATGAGCTTTACATAGTATCTGATCACCTGTCAGTACAAACCTGATTGGGACCAGACATGACTACATAATTATAGCTAATGCTTGATAACCAAAAACACAAAATGCAATTTTTATGCTGTGCAGTAAGCCAGACAATACCTTACCTGTCAAAGCCCTCTGAGACAGATTCTTGGATTCTTTTTTGTTACACATTTTAATGGGCAGAATTCATTTTTACTTGTTCAACACAGAGTTGACAACAGTAGTGCCTTTTTTTTTTTGCTATGAGGTGTCCTAAAACCAGATTAACAATCTTACAGCAGCACCACAATCTTACATTGAAGAAATTACACAAAGTCCTGCAGCCATCTGCCCTGGTTTAACTAAAGCAAATTACAGTCCATTAAAATCAGTGCAGATGTGTCTTGTCAAACAGAAAGAATCACACATTCTGTTTCTACGTATGAAGATGGGGCAGAACCAAGATGTCTGCTCCATCACTGCCTTGCATATTCAAGGATATTGCATATCGAAAATGGAAGGAAAAATCATTTCAAGCTGTGATTCATGCGCCCCATCTTTGCAAGGACAAGAATGACTAAGCAAAGTCTAGAATGGTTAAATACTGGAATCAGAAGTCAAAGAAAGTTTCCAGCTTTCCTTACCCCAGGATCAAGGGAAACTTTAGTCCCTTTGGATGAGAAGAAAAGCCGCAAATGTATACTCAAAGGGTCAGAAATGAGAAGTCACATAATGCTGTTTTACTGCATAATTTGGATTCTGACCTAACTGCAAACACTTGCTTTTGGACATGCTGCTTAACGCTCATTGCATTCTAGGTTTGCGTCTCCAGATCCATTCACCCCAAGAAACACCACATTACTATGTAGGTCAAACTCTCCACTATTTTACAAAACAGAAATACAAGAACGAAGTATGCACATTTTCAAGCTGCTCTCTATAGAAATACATCCAGTTATTACCACGCTTTGTAGTAAGGGACAGAGGAGACAAAAACCACACACACACGAAGAGGGAACTTACTGCAAATTGAAGTTACAAACTCCAGAACTAGAAAAACATTCTTTCCCTTTCCAGTCATCTTTCCCTGCAGTTATCTTCCTTTTGCTCACATCAATTTACATTCATACAGCTCTGAAAGCTAGTTCCTCTCCAACAACCCAAAGATATTACTGAGGGGTCAGAACTGGTACAGTATTGACAACACGAGGAAAATCATGCAAACAGTCCTGGAGGGAAGGTAGGCAAGAAAAGAGAGGAATATGAGCTTCAGATCACACTTTTGGCTTTGAGAAAAACTAACAAGCAAAAATCTGAAACATTTTCTTTCTCCTCTACTTTTTTCCACGTTGTTCGCCTTTTCTGTGTGCAACTATTTATGTTTCATTGCTTGTTACTTCCCTTCACACATCCCCCCATACATGCCACAGAAAAAAGGAAAGATATAAGACTTAGGAAGCATCTTCATGATTTCCAAGTACTCTGAAAATGTGAGCAACAGAGGCAGTTAAAGCAGAGGCATTACAGAAGCAAGTGGAAAGGTTTGTAATTCCAAATAATGACATTGCTATGCAAACCTCTACTCATGGATTGGCTAGGGGCTTCGATTCATCAACCAGTCAGTGCTCAGTGATGGACATCCCTTGTCAATATTTAGAAAGAATATGCAGATGACATCGCCATAACCAAAGGAAAGACTAATATGAAGAAAGCAGAGTTATACACGTTGCTGCACAAGAGCCATTGCTTTTACTGAAGCAATTCAGTCCCACAGAATATTAAAATGAGAACTTCTATTTCGACTACTCAGTTTTCAAGCTGGGGCAAGCAAATAAAATAAATAAGAACTGCTGTCAATGTGCCTCACTTCTGGAGCAGGAACACATGAGCCTTTTAACTGTGTTAGAGATTAAATGCCACTATTTTAAACATCTGTGGAAAGTTTAGCTACACTCTGAGGATGAATGAAAGACTAGCAGGCCATAGTAATTCTCTCACAAGGATTTACCCAGCCTATCTTTTATCAACATGATAAACAAGAGCAAGCAGAAAGAGACAGATGAGGCCACTCATGCTGCCTCCGCAGCACAACAGTGTTTTCTAAGAAAAGAAAAAACCACAATATTTTTCCTTACTATACAAATATAACATTTAGAGAAATACCTCTTTCCTTTACAGAGTAATATCACCCCACAGAAGTCATATCTCAAACACAAACTGAAAACAAGATTAAATCCTTCCCAACGACGAAGCCTGGAGCTGAGCAGGCTGTGCAGGAGCAGTGAGGAGCCTGGCTGTCCTATCACCATGCAGCCAGACCCCACAGCCACCTACCCTCGTAAACCCCAGTTTCTCAGGTTCAGCTCCCCCTCCTAGCCTCTGGCACCAGGGCTCCCTGTGATCCTTTTCAGTTACACAGAGTCCCCTCTGCAGCACGGAGGTGCTGACATACACTCATTATTTTGCCTGAGTATTCTCATCACAGATTCCCCAAGCTGCTGCATGAGATACTTGCTTCCCCAACCCAGTGTAACTGCTGAGCTTTCCAGTGTGAAAGGCAGATGTCCTCCTGTTCAGAATGTGCCTATCTGTCGTCAAGATGAGCCCAACCAGAACCATAAGTCCAAGCACTCCATGAACTACTAGCCTTTCATAATCCTAACTAGTTGATAGTCAGGTTTCTGCCGTCACTGAAGGATAACATTCCAAGGCTGCAGGACTGATGGTGTGTGGATCCACACAGTGTAGACTAGGTTCCCTCTATCTCATGTAATACTTTCTTTGGCTTTTCACTAAGCATTAAAAAATGCTACTTCCCACCTTGGGATGCTAAAATCCTATTTATTATTGTGTTTGGTGCCAAACGGGACTGACCAGTCATCAGTGAGAGAGCTAAAAGTCATTCATGAGATATGGTCATTTCAGAACTGCATTTTCCTTTTATGCTCCCAATATTCTGGATACGACCAGAAGAGGAGGAGAGGCAGAAAACCACACACTCTCCAGAAACATCTCTAACAGCACTGTGTCTCACATGCCCTGAAGCTGCTTAGACCCCACCCAAGCAGGGTCAACAGCCAAGCAGAGCCTACACTACTGCCTGGGCTTTGCAATCCCTGTCCTGCTTTCCCTCTCCGGACCACAGCAGGGACACTAGGCTCACCCAGCACCACATGGGAATGACACACCTCTTGACACAGCTTCCCAAAGCACAGCAGCCTCCCAGGTTTAATCCCCCTACGTGAGAAGGGCCCTCCAGGGGGATGAGGACCAGCCACTGCATCTGGCTGTCACCCTGGGGGCAAAGTGAAGGAGGGGGCTGCCCGGAGCGGTGGAGGGCTTGCTGAAGTGCAGTAACATGGCTCCTCTGCTTTTCCCAGACCCTGTGTGCCAAATTCAGCTAATTAATGGGTACATGGCCAGGCCAAGTTGCTGCTTCTTGAAGGGAACAGGAAGGTAGTTGTGGAGCCTGTCATGTGTGCCACCTGTAAAAGCATTATGGCTCAAGGCATGTAAACTTGCAAGTGCAGTCTCAAGGCACTGTCAAAAGCCTGCTCTTGGCTGTCCTTACGGAGATGCATTTTACCCATGATCTCCCATTTGACTGCCCAAGAAGGGTCACATTTCCCAAGTGCACTGCAGCCCCAGAGAAATGGGGGTGAACTCATACAGTCAGGACCAATGCTCTGAAATCCTGACATAGCCTCACAACCTAGACTGAGCTCATTCTGGCATCCTGGTGCATGCCAGGCTGCGTGGGTACATGGAGTGCCAAAGAAAGGGCAAACAAGAGACATGCCAGACCAGTGCAGGGATTTTTGCAACTCCTTTTGCTCCCACCCCAGCCTGTTTCACCATTGTTGTAGCCCAAATACCTTAGCTGTCCTGGCCTGTGGGCTCCAGAGCTATTAGCTGCATGCATACGTTGTAGTTAGGCCATTCTGGCTGGGGGGGCGATAGACAGTTCAAAACTGGTCAAAATCACAGGTAGGAAGGCTTAAACTTGAATACTGCCAACTAACAGTAGGTCAAACCCAAGTTTTCAATTAGTTTAGAGCGCTTCCAGCATTCAGCAGCAGGCATCCTGCTGCAAGGCTCTGGAGTTCAGCAGTCAGGAGCAGCTGTTCCAGGGAAACAGCCAGAAATGTCACTGTCTTTTAGCAAGAACTGGGCCAGTCACTCAGCTCCCAATGCCGGTGCCAACAGGCAAAAGAAGTTTATAATGCAGAGGATTTGAAATGCATTACACCAATAGCATCTGAAATGGATAAAACCCAGCTGAGGGTGTGCTGCAGCTCAAAGTCTGCTGTTTGCTATGCTGGACCCTTTCAGGCACTTTTGAAAGAAAGGACAACGCTCAGATGGGATTTTCCCTCCCATCCTGAGATAATCTTCGGAAGCAACGCATGAAAAGCTGAAAGAACAATTCCTGCTGGTGCGAGAAGAGGCTGAGCCTCTTTACGTAGCACATTTAGTAATGCATTCTTTAAAGATGTGTGCTGGGAGGGGCGGGCAGTTTTTGGCTGATATTTTTCCCCAGAAGGAACTCAAAGGAGTTACAGAAGGAACAGAAGGAACAGAAGGAGTTACAGAAGGAACTCCTGTAATCTCAGTGGGCTGGAAACCGAGTGTGTTTGGTTTATGTGGGAACCCTATGTACCAATTCTTTTTATTCAGCCTAAATTATTTCTCCTTAGAGATGTCTGCTCTGGGACGCTAAGTGCTGATTATTAGTTCAAACGATTCCTTTTTCCATCTTCTAAACTTACTCTGGGAATATAACTTTGTATGTGGATCAATATGAGATTCTGATTTCCTCTTTTTAAAAATATAATCGATATTTATATTAATACATCATATGCTTGTCCTTAATAAATTGAGACTTGATCATACCAGCACTGACACAGGTCAATATTACAGCTCACCTTTAAAAGCATGGTCCTGCCTTTATGAACATTTTAGATCCACATTCAAATCACCCTCAATTAGTACTTTCCCCAAAGTAGTTCACCTCTGCCTAATGGTCACTGCCCAGGTCTTCAGGCTATGTATGTAATTTATCTCCTTTAAAGATCTTGGTTGAACTTCTGCCTCCCCTCAACATAAAAATACTTAGGCTTTTTATGGAAAAAGCCATTTATGTGGAACCAGTTATATGAAACCAGATCATATATATGGAAACATTTATATGCCATTTCATAAATTTTCCAGTGTTCGCTCAGTATTTTGAAAACTGTGTTGTACAGTAGCATCAGTCTCATCTTCAGTTTATTAGATTATTTCTAAACTGGATTTGATACAAGCCACTGAGCTTAAATGAAATTTAGAGGAAGCATGTAATACTTTCTCTCAGCAGACTCACATTCAATATCTCTTCTTGTTATTTTATTATTTAATATTTACTTTTTTAGTACTGCAGATCAGGAGAACCTTCCAGGATATCTGAAATAGACATTAATTTGAAAATTGATTTGATATGCATTTGATTGGATTCACACACCAAAAATCTGAATTAAAAGACTTTTTCCCCAGTGTTCTATTGTTTCTCCATTTATTCCTGCTGCTTTTTCATATTAATGTGTCATATTTTTGCACATATGTAAAAGATGCTTGATTTTCAAACAGGTAAGTTATTGAATTTATAATTCAGGTGTTTAACTTCAGATCTAATGCTTAATATCTGCAAGTAACATTTGGAGAGGTCCTCTCTTCACTGACCTATCCAAGTATAGCAGGATGCTCCTAACTTCATTATCACAGTTAGATAGGATGAAGAGGAGATGGTGGCATGAAAGTTGAAAGAAAGTCACTCCAAAATCCATCACCTCCCAGTATTACAGAAGTGATGGCAGGAAACCCTTTTCCTCCTTCTCAGTGGCAGTGGGAGGGAGGAGTTTTGTGCAGTGGTTGAGGACTGGGATCTTGCCTGTGTACGTCTGTGTGGTGCCTTTCAAATCAATGAAGATACGCTGATTTGAATTCAGCAACAGTAACCCTGCCTTCGAAGATTTTTCATATTATTGTTTCTTTTATAAAAAGAAGGAACAAACAAATTAAGAAACCCACATGAAACACTTGCCATAGCAATGGTCCAGACCATGCAGCCTTTCAGAATTGTTAATGACAAATTTTGAGCCATCATTGCAGTAACACAAAATGAACAGAATGAATAGAGTGCAGCTGCCAGGGTTCCCTTTGACTTTTTACTTCCCTTTTTGTGTGGGCACACTTTTAGCAGTGTAGACAGCTACATCAATGGCCAGTTAACTATTGATCCCTGGCTGGTTTCACTCTTTTGTTGAGCAGCACACCAAAAGGGTTACAAGATCTACAGAAAGCCTAAACTTTGCATGGATTTTATTAGTGCACTAAGCACTGATAATGCAACAGATACAGAAGAAGGAAACCGGTAAAAGTAATGGGGGCCACTTCGTCAAGAGTCCTTCCAAAGTCCTTCCATAGAATTATAGAATTGTTTAGGATGGAAAAGACCTTTAAGGTCATTGAATCCAACCATTAACCTAGCACTGTTCACCATTAAACCATGTCATCTTTTAAATATGTCCAGGGATGGTGACTCAACCACTTCCCTGGGAAACCTGTTCCAATGCTCGACAACCCTTTGGATGAAGAAATTTTTCCTAATATCCAGTCTAAACTTCCCTAGTGCAACTTAAGGCCATTTCCTCTTGTTCTACTGTTTGTTACTTGGGAGAAACCAACACCCACCTCACTACAACCTCCTTTCAGGTAGTTGTAGAGAGCTTTAAGTTTTCCTCTGAGCCTTCTTTTCTTCAGGCTAAAAAACCCCACTTCCCTCAGCCACTCTTCAAAAGACTTGCGCTCAAGACCCTTCAAGCTGTGCTGCTTTGACATGCTTAAGTACCTCTATGTCTTCCTTATAGTGCGGGGCAAAAAACTGGACACAGGATTCGAGGTGTACCCTCACCAGTGCCGAGTACAGGGGAATGGTAAGTGCCCTGGTCCTGCAGGCCACACTATTGCTGATACAGGCCAGGATGCTATTTGCCATCTTGGCTGCCTGGGCACAAGCTGCTCATGTTCAGTTCTGTCAATCAGCACACCCAGGTCCTTTTCCACCGAGCAGCTTTCCAGCCACTCTTCCTCAAGCCTGTAGCATTGCATAGGGTTGTTGTGGGCTAAGTGCAGAACCTGGCACTTAGAATCATCAAAACTCATATTATTGGCCTTGGCCCATTGATCCAGCCTGTCCAGATCCCTCTGCAAAAACTCCCTATCCTTCAGTAGATCAACACTCCCAGCCAACTTGGTGTCCACTGATTAAGACATCAAACAGAACTGGTCCCAGTACTGAGCCCTGGGGAGCACCATTTGTGACAAGCCACCAACTGGACTGAATTCCATTCACCACCACTCCTTGGGCCTGGACATCCAGCCAGTTTTTTACCCAGCAAAGGGTATGCCCATACAAACCACAGCAGCCAGTTTCTCCAGGAGAATGCTGTGGGAAACAGTGTCAAAGGCTGCCACCCCCAGGCTTATCTCTAGCAAGCATGGTTTTATCCCTTCCCTCTTTCAGTTTTTTTTGCAGCAGGTACTGCTAGAGGCAGTACCTATCTCCTCAACCAAGACTGTATCTAAACACTAAAGGGCTTGCAGAAGAAGCACTGAAGAGCAGAGGGCATTGGGGTATTCAAAGAAGCTTATTTTGCCTTAGGTACCTTCAAAAGATTTTTTGCATTGTTTGATGGCCTTCCAAAGGCTCTAGTATGTAAAGATTTAACATCCTGAGATGTTAAGTCTCTCTTTCACCCTGATACATCTACTTCATGGCAGTCATTGTGCCTTTTTAGACCAATTACTGACTACACGTTTCATAAATGATCTTTCTTCCATTTTCAACCCTACCCAAATTCTACACAATAGTTTAAAATTGATTAGCAATTGGCTTTTTTTTTGCACACCAGTGCAGGATATTCGGCCTCAGCATAATTATGCAACTATTGTACAGAAATAATTAAGCCAAATCCATCAAACATCATAAATATAGCTAAAACTAATCCTGCAGCATGCATTTTTTGTGTCAGCTTCATTGTCAACAAGTCAGGTCAAAAGCCTGTTAATAATGACAAGGACACTTTCTGAAAAGACACAGTGGTTCTGCACATGAACACAGAGAACATAACTGCTATTCTGAAAAAAAGCATTTTCCAAATTATTTTAAGAAGTATCTTATTGTTATTTGCATGAGCAAATTTGAGCACTTCTGAGCTTTATAACGACCCAAGAATTGAACTCCTGCCACCAGAAATCCTTTGCCTGGGACCACCTAATCAGGAATGAGATGTGACTCAGGCACCCAATCTTACTGTGCCATCACTGAAGCTCTCTTTGTAACTATTTCTTAAACAAGGCATAGGCTGAAATTTGCTTTACCAAGTTTTGTCAAAAAATTGCAAACAAGCGAACTCCTAAAAACCATGACCTATTGAGAGAAAAGGAACAAAAGTATTGTAGGAAATTAATTGTCACAAATACCTGTATGAGCTCCATAGCAGAGTATTATTTATAACTACTGTTTTAATTAAAACCATGTACTTTAAAAAGAGTTCACAGTTTATATACGCCTGAGATTTCTTCTCACTGTGCAAACTATGAGAGTGCTGTGTCGTGCTGCGTAAGCTGGACTCAGCTTTCTTTTAATTAAGTTTGTTCATGGACAGCACAGCATTTGCTAAAGCAAAATATTGCTGGAACCAAATTGTTACTGGTCTGTGCAACAAAGAGCTGCTGCAGAACCTTCCATCATGCCTGTCATCTGCCCATGGTGATTTGATTTGCCCTTCATCTCGTGCGGCAAATATGGACTTCAGTCACTATAGTCACTGCTTCAGAGCACTGCATAAGATACATGGTATGTCCTTTTATGTCCACCAAATACAATCATAACCAGAACTATCAGACTGATATAAAACCCTATTCTTCACACTTCTGTCATCACAAGGTGAAATTTTTCAGAAATCCTTACTTCTTAGCTTTCCTAGAAACAAATTTCCACAATTTCCACAGTGCACAGTGCACTGCAGCCAAAAAGGCAGCTCAATCTCAGAAAGAATCACTGTGTCACTCTAGCTCTGAAGGTGTTCAGTTATCTCCATATTCTCTTTGACACTTGTTTTAATGACCGATTTGCTGTTAAGTAAGAATCAGTTAATAACCTCAGATTATTTGGAGTCTGTCTGTAACAGTTTCTGAAAATGCTACAGTCTCCTAGCAGTGAACCCTAACCAAGAAACTCACTAATGGCCCTAGAAAGCCAAAAGGTGATTTGCCTGATGAGTTGCAATCTAAATTGAACACCTTATCTATTTATTTTGATCTGTCACTGTGTCCTAGTGAACTTAAGACACTGTGTCCTAGCACGTTAAACAATATCCCATCGTGTATGTTTATTTGCTTTATGCTACACTGCATTGATGACAAGCTGACTGATGCATATTTTCCAGGACTTTCTTATCAATATTTAGACAGGAGTCAAGTCCTTTGCCCTTGCACAGCAAATCTTGTGATTTAACTCCCGATATTTGCATTCTCACTGAACCGCGTTTTACATGATGCTGTTCCACAGAAAGCATACATTTCTACATGTGCATATATATACTTACACAGAGAAAGAAGAGGTCACAAAAGAGGTTATTTCCTTTACGGAGGACATAGCATGAAATCAGGCGACAATATAAACTTTCTGTTATCAATAATGAAGAAAACTAATTTGAGCTAAGATGCCATATGCACTAAATCAATAAAAATAAATTAACAGCTTAAACTAAAGTGCTTAAAAAATTAATCTTAGAAATATACACAAAAAACATCCCATTATCATGGATTCTTGTGACACTTGGCATTTCAAAAAACATGATGCACACAAATAGTAAGTACTAAGTAGCACTTCAGTTCTTTAAAACAGATCTGCAGTGCCAGTGACACTAATTAGCTGAAATACAATTTTTTTAATATGCAAAATGTTCAGTGCATGCATGTCCAATTGTAATACTATCTAAACCAGAAAATTACAATTATTTTTGCTCTACTTAAAATCATAATACTCCCAAACTCCTGCCATAAACACGAAGAGTTTCAAGGTGGAACTTAGTCTGCCACATATAAAAATCCTTCAAGAATTCTACAGATCTCCTTTACAGAAGCTGGGACTCGGAAAGTTATGATAACAGACCCTAAAAAGCTGGATTTGTGTACAAAGCACTGGAGATTCTAGAGTAATGGTTACAATTATGACAGAATTTCTACATCTCACTTTTTTAGTCTGTATTTGTTGAGGTGGCAACTCTCAAGCCATGGTCTGGTGACTCCCCGAGCTGACTGGGCTGTGCTACTTCCTTACCTCAAAGTTACAAGCATAATGACTCTGTTCTCATGACAGTAACAGTGGACCAAAAGGATTACAAATAGTAGTGGAAATAATGGTTTTCTCCCTAATGTACCTCAGGACATAATACCACTTGCTCAGTGCAGACAGAATCTAGCATTGTAGAGGACAAACTTGGATTCTACAAAGCATTTTGATCAACCTATGCATTAACCCTTCCTATGTACTTTGTGGAGACTGTGCCACATGTTAGAGAAGAGGTCCATGCTGCACCTCACAATCAGAAAAGCAATGGGATTTTCTAAACAACAAGAATGTAGCAAGGGGAAGGGCTTTACTGTCTGATTTTCCAGTGGCCATAGGATGTGTTAATGAAGCAGCAGAGGCACAGATTACAGATGTTGTGCATGTGTAACCTGTACTTGGCCAGGGTGATGTTAGGATTTTCTATTCACTATTTCCAGCACCTGTCCTCCCTAAGGCCAGTGTATTTGCTCTGTTATGGCCTGATCCTTCTCTAACTGAATTCTACAGCAAAATTTTCATCATTCTTACTTGGCAGTACCAGGATCTGTACTGGAAAATATTTGCAGAACTACATTCAGATTTATAAAGGTGCAAAAAAACAAGTGGATTAATCTCTTCTAATTTTTTTTATACCTTTATTGCCCTGCTTTCAAAGCCGCCAGCAAAATGAAGACAATACAGATTTGAAAGGATACATATGCACACAGGGTTAAATTATTATCAATATTGCATCTATGTGTAGATAACAGCAACTTGTGCATTTCTCTTCAGAAACTTCTCTGGTTGGGGTTAAGTCAGGAAATTCAGAATTCTTCATGAAAATTCAAAGCCTTAGCATTTAACTCTCTACACTTGCAGTGGAAAAAGACTGTAGGCATTAATGGTAGTAAATTATCAGCACTGGGAAAGCATTAGAAGCTTTAAGAGGACTTTTTGGGACAGTATAATGCTTTTTAATATTTGACCCATTGACCCAAAGGCGAATTCAAGCAGCACACAGATCCCATGTGATTGCTTGTGAAGAAAACGGAACGCTTTCTTTTGTCATGTTTAGTGTTACTTCCTATAAACCATAAATGAAGTCAGAACTTTCTTGTCTGGGAATTCCTGTTGGGGTAAAGATTGAGGTCTGCTTAGCCTGAGTCCATGCAAACAGCTAGAGAACCATTATTCATCTTGATGCACATGCCAGAAATGGAAAAGTACTAGTCCTTGAGGATGCATCAGTTTTCAGGGAGTCTGGATTCTTTTAACTACTACAGAAACTTAAGAAAAAATCTACATAGATACTGCTTAAGGAAAACAAAATTTACCATAAAACACAGCCTTGACAGTTTTATTTCAAGAAATCTGTATTTAACACAGACAAAAATACCGTTCCCATTTAAGATCAAGCACAACTCACAAAACATGCAATGCAGAAGTATTTATACTTTTCCTAAATGCATCAGATATAAAAAGACAACCAGGCCATGTTTCAAATGTGACAAGGGATGGTTTTCACTCAAAAGCAGGACAGACACAGCAATACCACATTTTCCCTGTGTGTGGAATTCCCAGTGCTGAGTCATCAAGTCCCAGCAGAGGGTTAGCAAAAAGGCCTTGAATTGTTTATTTTCCACACTCGCAGATTAAAATGAAGAAATATTATTAGTAAGTGAAGAAACTGAAACTTTGCTTTATTAAGAAAATAATAAATATTAAAATAGAACAAAAAGGCAGGGTTGAATTCTGTGATTATCACTGCTGAATCTCTTTGCACAGAAGCAACTGAGAGCCCTCTGTGCTCTCCTCAGTACCTATCAGAGGAAGTCTTTCTCTGTATGATGAGATTGCCCTGGTAAATGAAGTTGAGATTAGAAGCAAATGACAGGGAAACAATGACAAGGGGTTAATGGTGGAGCTAAAATCCTGCCCCTTTGCCAAATCAAGCAGGCATGGTTCCATGCTGTCCAGGCTGCAGTCTCAGCAGTGCTAGTACTGTCCCATCATGTTTTTGCAGGCAGAGAAGTCAAATGCCCCACAGCTGCAGTTAGTGTCATAAAGCAAAGCCAGCAGGTAGCTTGAAGGGCTTACTGGATAGTGTGAGACCACCGCCCTCCCTGCTCTGGTCACAGCTAACCTGAGGCTGTGACTCGCTCCAGGAGAGCAGTACAGGCTGCAACTCATGAAGAAGAAAAGCACAGCAGTGACAGAAATCAATAACCTATGATGGCCACTGGACAAGCTGCAGAACAGGAGATACATCAGTCTCCATCTGGACAACATAGAGAAGAGGGGTCAGGCATCTGTCATCCATTACTGCTTGGGAAAGGGAGGTGAGCAAAGTGTCAAAGCTTCCCTGTGCTGATACAAAAACCCCAGCACCACTGGGGAGGAAAGCATTATTTAAAGTTATATTATGCTTTTTGTAGGCAGCAAATAGGGATTGCAGTAGCACAATGCGTTAACCAGAGGTTTTCGGAAAGCCAGGAGAGAGTAGTAGACACTCCTACAACTCTACAGTATTGGTGGGAAAAAATCAAGGCCAGAGAGAGCAGAAAGAGAAACGTTCTTCTCTTGCCAGTTAATGAAAGCAGAGAAAAGAGGGAATTTTATTGTGCTTTTCCGTCTACAAAGAACATTGCCTCTGCACAAGCAGTGGGACAGTGAACCAGAAAGGTATGAACTGTCTTACTTCCCAAAACCAAGGAAAGCTTGAGTTCTTCATGACAGTTTTCCTTCAAACCTTTCATTAGTTCCTTCCGCCTTTCATATCACCTAGAGGAGTGCAGTTTTCTGAGCAGTGAATGCTGACTCAAGTTTTCCAAGCCAATGAATGTTTCCAGTTGCATATTCACATTGAAAACACAAAGTCAACAGTTTTCTGTGGAAAGAAGCAGAAAATCACTCTGAAATTATAATAGGTATAGTAAGGCAGACAACGTGGCCAATTCTATCCACCTATTAAGGATCAAGACAGACCTGTAAAGCAAATTTTGTTGAGCCATAAGGAGCCATCCACCTGATCCTCCTGTGGCAAGAAAAAAGCATTTCCCTCTGCTCAAGAAACTGATGTGAAAGGGCACATGTGCTGTTCTTGTGGCAGAAATTAAGAGCTTCGAGAAGGCCATTAAGCAAAGACGTCTGGCATTTGAAATGAAATAATGGACACAGTTGTCTGCAGTCAGCTGGTGAGAATTGGGGTGGCTGGGAAGGAGCTCTTCACAGGGCAGCGAGGACACCTCAGAGGCGTTGCTGCATGAAGGTTGCCTACCTGCAAAAGCTCATGCAGTTCACCTCCTTTGTTACCAAAGACTAGGAGGTAAACCGTACAGGAATGGCACAAGATGATAAAAGAGAATGGTAAAGCAGAGATTTTACAAGTTGAAATTTAGACAGCACGAATCTTGAACCCGAGTACACGTGACCAGTCTCTGTGAGGAGGAGGAAAGGAAGAATAAAATGCTCCAAGCCCTGTACTGTCTCTTTCCTTCTGTTTCCAGAAATCTGGACTTGGCCGCCTTGCCTAGCACAACAACTGGCTATGACTGCTTGCGTGTCAACAATTTGCTGTGTTGTACTAAGCTGGCCTACAAGAAAATGCACCAGCATTCCAATAGTAAGCTCTCCATGGCTCATGCTTATCTGTTCTTATTATGTCTGTGCAGTATTTCAGCTGTGGCTAATGTATATATATGTATATCATTGTGCCTGTGAGTGCGCATATGCATGGGAATGATGTGTTTAAGTACGCATGTAACAACAAAATACGTTATACACATAAAAGTGCATTCCAGTTAAAGCATCCAGTTTTGAAGATCTGGGTAAACAGATGTCTGTGTTTAAAGATACATAAGACTGCACACAGATTTCCAAAAAAGGAGGCACATTTGCAATTATGCATACATATGTGTGAGTGACTGTGTACACAAAGGAGGTTCCCCCATAGCCACTTCATGTGCTTCACTGGTGGTATGCTTGTGTGTGATTAAATACATCTGCATGTAATCATATTTCACATTTACTTGTATACATGTATAAACTGTTCACATAAAAACTGATGGCTGTATCAATGCAGCAAGTGAAGGTTGTTACTACCCTCTTTCTCACTTATAAGTAACTCTAAGAACTTACTGCAGTAATAAAACTGAGACAAGATACACAGGCATTCTTGAGTTCCAGACTGGAAAGGAATTGCAAAGAAGGCATTCTGGATGTAGCTGATGGTTGGAATTAAAGACAAAGGAGAATCTGCAGTGGGGTGCGTTGGACCTGGCTCTCGTGTTGGTCCTTAAGTGATCTGAGTAATTTTGTTCCTGCTTTAGAATATTATAACTAAAAAGACAGTGTTAAAGAAATGAACTTGAATTTCTGAACGTTTCTTGATTACCTCACCCAGGTGCTGTATTTGCAACTTGTTTTCAAACCAGTTTTAGTGAAAAGAAGAGCTGAAGGCTTAGAAGCCAAACATCTTAACCTCTCAGTTAATAATTGCACCACTAGGGCAAAGAACTAGAATAAGAGAGAGCCACTTTATCATGTAAATTAGGAATGTTTTATCAGAGGAACATTTCTTATGCCAGTGCTTATCCTCGCTGATACTGATACCAGCAGCTGATGGCATAACCAGAAAATCACCCGGTACTCAGGAAACAACTTCAACCATTTCTTGAGGAGGTAAAACGCAGTTGTTCCTAAAGGAGGTAGGTCTGAAAGGTACCAATGTGCAACACCTTTACATGGATCCCTATGAAATCCCCTAGTTTGCTTGTGAAGTTCCCACCATGACTGCAGCAATTCCTGGTGGCTCACGGTAAAACACATACAGCTGTGTATGTGTGTGCATGTTTCACAAGCCATGTAAACACTTTAAATCTGAGGGACCAAACTTGATAGTTTTCAGTCCTGAGAAATTTGTGCTCAGCCCAACTTTGTCAACAGACCAAGCTAATGTTATGTGTATTCTGTGGGCCACTTGGGTTAAAAAAAAAGTAAAACTCAAAACACCAAAAAACACCCCTATGTTCTAAATACAGAAGTTGGTCATATCTACCTAAAATCCCTTAAAAACTCTCAGGTTCCTCAAAAGAACAATAAATAGCCACTGGATCACACATTCAACAGCCTCACAATGAGTTTTGACATTCAGAGGCTTCCCAATCTGCCCTTGCCAGGGACGGGATGAGGCTGGCTCCACTGAGAAAAGGATCAATGACCTCTGCAGCTTGTTTGCTTTTTAAGGGAAGTAACTTCAAGTTGTGTGACCCTATTTTTAGAGATCAATCAACTTAACCTGCTAGGCTGCCTTTCACAGGTTTTTGAGATACTACACTGTTTCAAAAGACCAAACAATTGGCAGAGAAAGTGAAAAGTTAAAAAGTAGAGCTATTTGCACTTACTCTGCTATTAATATTAAGACCTAAAATAATAACACTTAAAGAGTTCAAAATAGTGAAGTGTGGGGAAAACATTTTCAGGGATCCAACCAAATCAGAAGGTCATGCAGTAGAATAGGAATTAAAAATGAAATATACAACCAGCTTCTGTCTATGCGCATCTTGAGATACACACAGAAAATTGTGTTGCACTGTCACAGTGTTGCTGATCCCCATGTAAGTAAAATATTTCCCCCCTTTTCAATTCTGATAAGCCTGCCACCCATGCTATAAGCTCCAAAATTAACGTGAAGAAAAAAAAATACTATTCAGAGACAAAGCACACTTGAAACCGAGGTCCTGACTACTCTGGGACAATTAAAGTGCAGCCTGGGTATATTAATCACAGTCTTCTGGCCTGGTTCCAAGTTGGGCAATTACAATCTGCCTACCTCAAATTCTCCCCAGAGTTTCAAATGCAAGAGTTATTCATGATTTCCTTCCTATAAAAAGTGTTGTTTAGTGCAGCCAGTAAAGACTGGTTTCATCCAAGTGATGGGTGAATGACCCACATTGACTATAAAAAATGTGTAAAAGCACTTTGGGATCCTTCAGGAAGAAGGACACTTATTACGTGGTCATTTTACGGTGCTTTTATTATTTCAAGAGGAAGTACTCCTATCTAGATGTTTTTTCACATGCCTTTTAGTAACCAAGCAATTCAGAGTTTGGACTTGTTTTTCTAAAAATTAAATTAGGTTACCTTATTTTTTTTTTTATAAATTTAAGATGATGGATCTGAAACGCAAGCACTGTATCACAAAGATAATTTAGGAAAACATACACAACAACTTCTGCTTCAAAAACTATTCAGATCATTTTTTAAGCCAAAAAAAGATTAATGATTTATTATGGGGCTCATTAATCAAAAATTGTGTGTGCATGTTTTTTAAAGGACCAATTCCACTGTTCAAGTCAATTAGGTCCTCTAAAGCTATTACATTGGGAAGGAGACGCAATATTACCAAGACTTCCTGCAATATTGTTGAGACTTCCCCGAGTGTATTTAGAGTATAAAATACATGCTATTATTCAGGAGATACTGAATTGCTAAGCTTCTTAAATTTGTACAATTGGGAACTTGAAGTACATTAAAATGCTGAAACTCATTAAGAGCCCTTTTCACAGCTGCAAAATTGCTGGCATTCACAGCACCATGCAGAACAATAAAACACTCCCCACACCTTTCAATAGGGCGACTTCCGTTCCTCCAGCTCTGCTTTAATAAATCACTGAGGCAGAACTGGTATCTAACCTCTCCGTCAACCTCCTCCATTGAAAGGGAGAAACAAAAACCCACAACAACACTAGTATGCTTAACAGAAAAGCAAAATGTAGGAGCGTACTGTACTACCCCTCCTCCAACACAAACCCCTCAGCTATTGCTGCTACTTTGTTAGAATATAATTCAATTTTCTCCATCAACACCAAACAAAACACCTTCAGAGGTAGAAAACAATCCATGTTTTATTCCCAAGCCACCCACCAAACAATGCCCAAGTAGACTTTCTTTCCCTGGGTATCATTTTTCTGGACCCAAAACAGAAGTCTCAGTATTTCGGTGGGTATTTTCACTAATGCTAGTTGCATGCTGTCACTCTGCATGCTGAAAATGTCCTCCTGCCCTGTTCACTGAAGGGTTGGATTTTGTGGCTGCAAAGTGGCACCAGAACAAACAGCCTGAGTTCTCAGCAAACCTGTGGATGCCCCATATATGTTTCCTACACATTCTCCAGCAGGCTCACTGTGTCAGTCCTGATACCCAGAAGACAGAACCTTTCCAAGATTCATCAGAATTATATCTTCCTCCAGCTGCAACAGGATAAACAGAGCTCAACCCTTCACAGCTAGAAGCCAGCCAATTTGCATACCGAGAGATTGCAAATGGCACTTAAAAACAATCCTTCTCTTTGATCTGGTAGCAGCACGTTCTGCCTCCTCCTCAGTCAGGAGGGTCACAACTGCACCTCTACTATCTGCAGGTCTCACCAACCTCGGGGCAAAGAAGCCCAAGTCTTATCAATGCTAGAGTGCATCAGTCTGACTTCTCCAGCTGAAGGATTTGTTTCTAAGTAAATTTCCATTGGGCCACCTACCACGTTTCCTTTGGTACTTGAAAAACAGAAGGAAAAAAACCAGTAACTGACCAAAAATTAAGTGTGAGTAAGAACTATGGGAATAGCGACTACTCTAGAGATTTCACAAGATTCATCATAAGCTTGGTGCTGGGCAAATGTGAAAGAAAGAGTCTTGGGACTATTATTTAGCTTGTTAAATTCTATGTCCAAATTCTGTTTATTCCAAACTATTCCCCAAAGCAACGAGTGGATTGTCTCCCTGAGAGGGGGAAATTGTTCCCTTTCCTCCTCAAAACATTTTCAAAAGGAATGGATGAATGTGCAGTGCCAAACTGCTGAAGATTATGTATTTCAAAAGTGGGTTTGAAAGATTCACCAAGAGATATTCACATTAAAGATTACAGAACTAATTACACGAAAAAAAGGGGGTGGGGTTCTGCATGGGTGTTCCTGTCAACATCAAACAAACTCCAAGAATACAACATTACGAGGGAAGACTAGAATATGACAAAAACAAGGCACGTAGTTAAAGCAAAAGATGCTTTGATAGGGTACAAACTGAGGTCGTTTTGTTATAGGCAATGAAAAATGTAGCTTCCAAAGCCTAGGTGAAGGTTACTACTCAAGCCCCATGGCTCTTGGCAAAACCCAACATGATTGCTCTTGAAATCCAACTAGTTTGGCATATGATTCTGACTCCGTATGTTCAGCTGGAATACCCAACACACGCCAAATGAGGAGAGTAGGAAACCCTGCCTGCTAACCAATACAGGATCACATGCGCATGCACCTCAACACCTCCCCAGCTGGGATCACATTTCTCAACTGCTTCCAAGGCATAGAGGCTTGGGACCGCCATCAGCAGGGTGGGTAAAGGAAGTGTCTGACTCTGTGAGAAACATTGCAAGTGACACTGTAGTGGCAAACCCCAACTTTTGTGCTGAAAACAGGCCCAGTAAGAAACAGGCTAGACCAGTTTCAACGGCAGTTGTTTAGGGGTTGGAACTGATTGATACTCACAAGGAGATTACAAAAAGAAGAAGGAAGAGAGCCCTTTAAGCTTTTCAACATGTAACTTTGTTAACAGATTTTGCCGTGAGATCAGGAAACAGTACCCAGAAGAAAATGGCAACATTTTCAACAGCATTTCATCCTTTCAGTGCTTGAAATTTCCCTCCTGAAACCATTTTACTCCTATCAGACCATTTTGTTTCAAGAAACTGGGGTGTGCAAGCTGATAGCTTTAAGTAAGAAGGGATGCGACAAGAGGTTTTCAGGGAAGGGATGGCTGTGGAATTCATCCCCCTTGCTGAGTCCAACAGAGCTCAACAGCATCCACCTTCAACTCAGGGCTTTACTTGTCCTATACTTTAGAGTGATTGAACTTTTGCAGACACTTTAAAATAGAGTAGGAACCTTCTATCACAATCTTAAAAACAATCTTAATTAATTTTGGCTAAGCTTTTATTCTCTTGGAAAACAACGCGACCGTGCTTAGGTGCAAGCAGTAAAACTAAGCATCCCTCCTGCAGTGTGATCAAGTACACCTTCAAAAGTATGGTAATCTTATTTGTTCTAGAGAATGAGTCAGTAATTTTACACAGCAAGTATCCTTCTGGAGGGAAGATTTGGCTTGCAGAGATTTTCTTCAGGATTCTTTGACAAAATACAAATTAAAGCCTTCTCTTTTGCACTTCAAATCGTTGCATTAAAAATGGTAGCACTGCAGTTGAATAATATGGGGTATTTGGAGCTGAAGGTACATGGTTGCACTTAAAGCTACTTGCTAATGACTGAACTGTACACAAAGGCAGAGGTATGTGTTCAAATGTCTGCATCCCTACACCGTGGCTGTTTGGATGTGCACTAAGCACCCAGCTTTGTATAACCTCATCTGGCTCTTAAGGGAAGAAAGCTTCCCTGATTTTAAACACAGTGCCTTCAAGCATAAAATACTTTCTATTTTTCAAACTAATCTGCAATTACAGTTTGAATTATTCACAATATTCATTAATTATGCTTTTGCCATTAATGTGGGCTGTGCTTTTCCAAAAAGAAGAAAGAAAACCTAAGTATCTTCCAGGTTTGGTCCAGACTGCACACAGTGAAAAGAAAAACATTTACTGAAGTTTCAGGTTCACAACAGAAATATTAACATTTCTGTGCAGTATTTGGAGTATCTGGTTAAACTGAATACTAGTGTAGGAGAGGAAGCCTCCTGGGCAGGGGATGAAGCCCCTCATGCAGGGGATGACAGCCCCTTTACCTTCCCTAGTTGTACACAGTGGCAGAAAGGCAAGAGTTGGGAGTAGGCACCTCATCACATATGATTTCCCTCCAGCATATGTGAGCGACATTTAAACTTAAACTATTGTCATAAAGACCTCAATTATCATAATACAAAACTGCTCTGCTTTAGCACCTGCCCCTAGTGCTAAAGTCCATGTGAACAGGCAAGTAGGACTGTGTGGATAGCAGACCTGAGCCTGAGGACTGTGTCTGATTTTGAAAGCTTTTTTCTTTCCTGCTCTGCCTATGTTTAACCTTTTAGAGATAGAAATGAGAGGAAGTCATTCTAAACGACTACACTAAATTTAACTTTGCTATTTAAAGTCACCTCAAGAATTTTTTTGCTAAGAGTTTGGGTTATATTTGCTAAGTGAAATACAGCTTGATCTGCTTGCACCAGCTGAAAGTGGTATCATCCCTTCAGACCTCATCCTCATACAGGTCTCAATATCATTCCTTGCAATCCCCTGTGGTTTTGAGCATCTGGCCTTTTCTTGTCAGATGACATTAAAGAGATGAGTGTAATGCTCAGAGTGGGGCAGATGAGCAACTCATTTTCATGAGCAACCCCTACTGTGCAGATGAAAAATATGGCTTGAAAAGTATATGCAGCACTAGGACCTGTATTTCTAAACCAGACAGTAAGCAGAAAAGGAACCCAAAAACCAAACCAACCCCAAAACAGCAAAAGAAGCCAGAAGAAAAAAAAAAAAAAAAAAAAAAAAAAAAAAAAAAAAAAAAAAAAGAGTAAATGTATAAATGCATTTCTGTTTTCATTGCTTCAAGTATGTAAATCAATGATGTCCTAATCAGCTGACCATTTTTCTGATCTAACTTAGACTAGCTATCTGCAAACCTCTGCCACCAGCAGGACCTAAATTAAGTTGTAAAGGAATACTTTTCCTAATCTTTTGCTCTAAATACTGCATACATAAGTAAATCTGGAAATGAAAGAGTTCTTACATTTTTGATACAATTAGCAAAGCTTTGGTTACATTTTTTTGATGAAAAGTAGCAAAGCTTTGGTACCACTTCATTGAAGCAGTTTGTCAATTAAGTTTGAACTGACAACAAAAAAACAAACAAAGAATAAATATTAACTTGACCATGCAGGTTCAACATGAAATTATGCTGAATGGGATGATGGGTTATGTACAAGCTAAAGCATAATACTTGTTTGTAACTCTCAGGATGAAAGGCTATAAGAAACAATAAAAGAATGCACATCACTGATCTCATATGCTCCTAAAGAAAAGTAAAAAGGAATATTTTTAACCAATGTTGGGAAACCATATACCAAATGTTGCTTTGAATTACTTTTGAAAATATAGCCCTCTGTTTCAGGGGTTTGGCTTTTTTATGCTTGTGCCAGTTCTTATTATAATGAAACATTTCTTTTTTTTTCCCCAACTTTTTAATACTGTCAGACTTCTAGCTATACTTGGGTTACTGGACTCTCACATTGACATGGTTATTCTTCAGTTTGCCAGCATAAAAAGGACCTAATCTAGTAGAAATCTTCTTATGAAAACATGTTCAAAGCTAGGGAAGATTTCTGTTCCTATCAAGCTGAACAGAATTTTCAAGTTATAAATTAAGCATAGTTCGAACTCCCCGAGAACCACCACAACACCACTCTCTTTCTGAAGATACATAAATAGTTAATAGAGGAGTTAACAGTAAATGATGCTTCAAATGCGGATCTTAATTCATGAACTTTTATGAGAACAATAAAATACAGTGATGGGCTTTTCTAATGCCTTCCACAGTTCAGCCATCATCTCTTAATGGGTAGGACCTTAGGCTTTATAGTAGGCATAAAAAGGCAGCATTTGCCATTCTGGGTGTGGCTGCTAGTCCACCTAACCTGCAGACCACGTCCCTTTAGTATCAGTCTTGTCATCAGAATGTGAGAGCAACAGCAGCTAATATAAGTGGAGTTTACTCATATATAAGGGAAAATAAAAAAACAAGTCATCACTGCTTTGTGTTGTACATAGAAAATAGCCTAGATTAACTTACATTTCAGACCTTTTTTTTTTCAGGACTGCTTTTTGTTTGCCATTAAAACAGGAGGCTGGCTTAGGAACTTCAAAGGCTGTATGTACGTTATGACATTGGGTCCTGCCTGGCTCCTGTCTCACCTGGCACAGCAGCAGCAGCAGTGTAGGAAATCCACGGCAAAATGTTTTCAGAGAAGTCCATCTTTTAAGTTGACATCATCCTTCCAGGATATGTCAAACACAGCCACTGACACTGCAACCTACATATGGTCTAGATTAAAACGAACAAACAAACCAGCCCTTAAATTATGAGGCCTTCCAGAAGCAAGGAGCCAAAAGCTTTATACTGTACTGCAGGGACTGATAGTGGAGCCGGCCCCGAGTGCAGCACTGCAGCATATCCGGCACCACTCAGAAAAGAGGCTGCTTGCTGTTTTCCTGGGAGCACAACGGCATAAGGGTGAAAGGGCTGCCAGGCTCCTCTCCTCCATGCTGCACCCTGGCTGGCAGATACCCCTGAGAGCATCTGCACCAATGAAAGACAGAAAAACATGATACAAACCATAGAAAAACGAACTGTGCATAACTGTGTGCAACAGGCTTCTGACCTCAGCCTCAAGGAGTGAATTGCTCCAGGATGGCTTGGTATTAATGACAAAAATGAAGAAATTAAATTTGTGCAGCTTCCTACATTCAGTAAAGGAAATTATGCATTTCCCACAAAGCCTAATGCCAGCTCCACAGGGATTATATTAGTATTTATTGTTTTGTTTGCCCAAATAAAACACCTGTTGAAGTCAGCTATTTGAAGAATTTTTAATATACCAGCCTTATACTACAGAGAGTATGAAATGTTTATAGAGGCACTCCTGGTAAGACAGTTGGCTTTTTTTCCCCCCAGGTAGGTGCATAATGATTTAATAACAGAAACAGCATGCCCACAGACCTCTGAACCTCAGATTTAAATAAAAACTAATATATCTGAAATCTGGGTGTTGGTCTCCACAGCTCCTTCAGTTTTCCCTGTTATGGAAGGTGGTGTAACCCTAGGATACGACATCCTTCTTTTATAAAGTCCCGTCTTAAAATGTCAGGAGTCAAGGAATTAAAACCAAAAGCAGCATAAATCGCTGTCAATCATTAGTCTTTGATCTGCTCTTTCCTTCAGAAGGCATTGTGCCTCCTAAATGGAGGGATCAATCACCATACGCCAGACCTGCTGCTAGGTCCTCTTGTGCCATGCTGCCTGCACAGAGGGCAGCTTATCGTGGTGTATTCCAGCTTGCCTTTCAGGCACACCAACGGGCAAAAACATGCCAGCAGGAAAACAAAAGAACATGACACAACCTGCTTTGTCCATCTACATGACACAACTCCTTCCCCTTTCAGCATTTTTCAGGCTTTTCTATTAAATGGCAACTTGCTCCTGCCTCTCTTTCCCAATACATCCTCACTGGGCGTTCCACCATCACCATTTCTCACTAGCAAACAGGATTACTGTTAGTTGTTTTCTTTTTTTTTTTAAGAAAAAACTGTTTATGTTTCCACTCATTCATAGCCATATGAAGTATTACATTCGCCTGCCTTGACTTGTTTGCTGACTTTTTACAGTAACTAAATAGATTGCATAAAGAGAGAGAAATCTATTTACCTCCATCTCAACTACAAAACCTCCCAAAATGCAGCACATTAACTTGCTAAGAGGAATGTACAGCTAAAAAAAATAATCCCAAAAGAGATGAACTTTCTCAACAAAAGGTGTGACAGTTATTTTGGTATAACAGATATGTATGCTGACTCTTAGAAAGCTGGGGTTCAACCCAGACAGGCCCTTCTGTCCTGTGGGGATGGATCTTACAGGAAGACTCCAGAGGAAAAAGGAGATGCAATACACTCCAAGTAAATACAGCAGGATTAGACCCTTAATTACAATGCTGGCTACTGATAGGGTTGCATGGATTTCGTGTAACAATAGCAAACGGGTTCATCTGCAGGCCAAGAGACAACATGAACAGAATAAGTGTCTATTAAGGTTGTACTTGGCCTGTAACAAGAGTTAAACAGTTTTTCATCCTAATTCAAACAGGTTTGTCACTTTAAGGCTGTTATTCCTCACGTTTCTTCCACGGCTGCTGCCCTTCTTCAGTTTGAGGAGTACTCTGTTTCGTAAACATTCCCTTTAATTTCAGATTATGGAAATCCTGGGCACAATCTGGTCTTTATAAATAGGGAGTTGAAGAAAAAAACAAATGTCAAACAGAGATAAAAGTAGTATTGAACTTTTAATTATCAAAATATTTTATTTCATTTAAAGGAACAGATTCACTGGTCTTTTCCAGCTGCCTTGCATCATCACAGCAATGAAAAGCATTATATATCCAGTTCAGTGAGTTAGCAGCTGCTTTACATCACTGGAGCAGCACAGAGCAGCAAGTACTTCAACTTCAACCAATTCTTTCAAGGTACTTTATCAAAAGGGAAAGAAGTTTCTCCATCAGTGCTTAACTGCTTAACTGAGACAGTAGAGACATCTAATTAAGACAAATAAAAGACACCATAAAAATCTCTGCAAACGATTTTGAGGTAGAATTTGCTCATTCTCCTTTAGCTGGCAAGAACATTTCAGTCTCATCAGAATCACTGATAGGAGAAAACTGTTTAAACTAATATGCCTTATTTTCAAACCTGATTTTAGACAGTTTCTATTACAACACTTCAACACAAGTTAGAAGGGCAGATTCACTGTTACTTACAGCTTGAAGCACAGAGAAACCAATACACAGATATAAAGACAGATAAGCACTTTGGGCAGACACGAAATAGGAAGAAAAAATACTACTCTCATAACCCTCCTGCTTAGCTAATGCAGTTGTAAATGGAAGTATAGTATCTTCCACATGATCTTCACTTGCTTTCAGTCTCATGTCCATTCAAGACTCCCTCTGTTCATCCATTGCACTATGGCACAATTAGCTGAGCAATTAACTGTGCCTATGTTATTCTTTTTTCACCTAATTATTAATTCATTTCTCAAATGGATGGAGCAGTTGCTCCTGTTTGCCTAAGCTCTTAGGAAACACAACTACTAATTCTCAGATTTTTTTTTTTTCTAGTGGAAGACAACCTGCAGCTCAGAGCGAGTATTTTCTTCTACCTGAATGCCAGAGAGAATGGGAGAATAGCTCCATGGGAATAGCCTCCCTCATCAGTGTGTGCATGCACATATACACACTCACTTTTGGTTGTCTTCTTTTACCCTGCCCATGTTTGGAAGTTGACTAGAAAAACAAAAGTAGCCTTTGTCCCCATCTCTTATCAGTAAACAGTGGCTGGTTTATTTCCTAAGGAAATAAGGCAAACATGCTGTTTCTCTGTGTTCAACATTACTTAACATAATGGCAGCTTACTGCGAAACCCAAAAGACAGCTAAGGGTTTCAAAGATAAACTATAGTTCTACACGTCTTTTGCCATAAAGGGACCAAGCAAGTTCCCTTGGCTCTAAAAAAACCCAACTTGTATGTGTTCACGCTTCGTTAGACAGCAGAGTATATACATAGGAGAGATGCCTTATAAATGCTTTCATCCTGAAAAAGTTTCACTCAGATCTTGCGAGCTTCTGAAACAGCCCCATCAATCAACTTTCCAGGAAAATTTGCAGGAAACTAAGCTTTGCTAGTTCTGGAGCTCAGGGAGCAATGTGTTAACAATATTGCTGCAGCTAACTGTGCAGCATTCTTTCTAGACTCCTCTCTCTGATATGCCTGCACCATGGGTGGCTGAGTTACAGGAACATTCAGGTTGCCTGAGTTACCTTTATATTTGCATCCCTATTGATCTGCACCAACACTGCAAAATGCTGAACTTCATTTAAACACAGGGCTCTGTGGAGGAAATTGTCCAATCTTGCATCCTTCTCTCCCACCAACTGCAGCAGTCTTAGATGAGGTACAGCTCCACGCTATAGCCTGGCTGATGCGTCATTCCTGATGGACATCCCAGAGCACTGAACTGGCTTTCCCATTCAGAAAGTAAACATGGAAACTTGAACACAGACAATACTTTGTCTAATTGAGCACTTTCTTGCAAGTCATTTCAACTCAATTACTCCAGTGAGTAGTAACATTTAATTTTACAGTCTGGGAGCACAGTGATTCTGTAATTCAAATGTTCCTGGCAATTTCAATCATCCTACAGTTTTCATGCAATTTTCTGTTCCTGACCTCCAGCAGCAGAAACCCACAGAATTTATGCCACTTGCTGCAGTTGCACATGCTCATAATCGTGCTGTCACAACAACCTGGCAGCCTGGTGCCCATGCCACCACATCCATAGCTCAGTACTACTTGTCCAGCCAGACAAAAAAGACACCAAATGATGGTGAAGAAGGCAGAGCCCTCACTAACACACTTGCTGCTACTTCAGGAAGCCAATAGCAGTAACAACAGCAATATCCTCTCCAAATGTCCTGTTTTCTGGTTTCCCTATAACACAGGAACACTGGCACATTATATCCCAGAGTTTCCAAATACAGCCCATCATGCCAGACCTCCAACCTAATTTCCCACTGTTGGCAACATCTACTCTGAATTTGCTGTAGGGACAAGCACTCTCCCTTCCTCTCCCTGCACCACAAGGAAGGACTCAGTGTGGTGGGACAATGTGGTGATTCACCATTTAACAACACAATTGTGTGCGCTCACAGTCGCATCTGCTCTACATTTCTGAAGGATGGCTGAAGCTTACATCTCTAAGAAATTAGGATCCTGTCTTCAAAGACAAGTAGAGCTCCTGTCACTCATACATCAGAAACGTGCGCGCTCACAGTGAATGTGTGCTATCCATTTTGGACTATCTGGACTCCTAGTTTACTAGTATTGACATCCTCACATTCTATCTCCATGCTGGAGCAAGGTAGAGATGAGTGATGATCAGAGACAGTGCCCATTTAGTGTAGGCACCAGACAGAAAATTAAGAGTTCATTTTCCTCCTTTCTGCGTCAAAATGAACAGGAATGAGATTCCTGTTGTGGTGAAACATAGTAGTTGAATGCAACACCAGTGGCAACAGTGCCATTTTGCACATGCACTCTTCCATTCCTGTAGCTGCCACTTCCCTTGCCACCTTGCCAGCATACAGCAAGGTGAGCTCGAAGAGAAGCAAAGGATAGCTGCCTGGCTGCCAAGCACAGGAAAATGCAGGGATGGCTCAGCACCAGGCACAACCCTCCTCCTCCCTCTGTCTAGGCTAAACACAGAGTAACATTTCCCAGTCTTCTTTGCCTTCCCTGCTTCCTCCACCCAATATCTTCTCCCAAAGGACAAGCATTTATCACTAGGAAGGTCATTTCAGAGAGGCTGTGAACATCTCAGCTGAAGTTGAAGTCAGCACACATAAATAATGCTGAGTGTGAGGCAGAGCTCTGCAGACCCGCTTCAATCCAAATCCCCAGTGCTATAATTGAAGTAATTGCTATGTCCAATGAAAGAGGTTTAATTTCACAGGAATTCAGGCAAAGCCAGAGTGTATCTTTCCTTCCCGAGGGCTACGTAACAAATTCCAAAGGCATGGGATTTTTCTTCTGTCATTTTTATTAGTTATTAATTTCAAGGAAAACACCTCAAATGTTTTCCACAAATATGATGTTGTGCTTTGGAAAGTGTACTATCTGCAACTGAAAACAATTATAGCCGATGTATAAGAAAGCACAACAGCAAGTAACTTCTTTCTCAGAAAAATAAAGCCTACTCCAAAAGAAAATGCCTTCCATGAAGCAGCAGTTTTACCTCAAGAAAAAGTTTGGCACTGATGCAAGTATTTACTCTTGAAAGATAACTATTCTTTGAGTTGTTGATGAAAAGATTAATAATACAAAAGAAACCTAAAAAAATAAAATTGCAAGCAAAATAGACTCAGTGCATGACATCAGTGCTACTTATCCTACCCATGCCTTATGAACTTCTCCTCTGTGGACTCCAACAAGTTTTATTCAGGATTTTTTTTTTTTTAGAGAAATCTATGTCTGTAACCATTGCACATACTTGGTAAACTCAGTTTAGGAACATCATACTTTATGTGTTCTTTATGAGCAGTTGACATGTCCACATGTAAATCCCAACACAGGAAATGCTGGATTTATTGTTTTGCACAAATCATCTGGGTGAAACATTCATGGCTCAATGCTTTGGATTTACTATGCATTGTGACACAGTATAGCATGCATGAGCAGTGACTCCAACCACACTGCACAGCAACTGCACACTGTGGACATGGCTGTAGTGCACAGAGTTGCCCTAGGGATCCCTAAGACAGCTGGCAGTGGGAGTTGAGTTTAAAAAAGGTCTCATACACTGCCCTAATAAAAAGCCTTTAAAATCTCTTCTCTGACAATTTTGTTTGGAAAAGGAAGACATTAATGAGAAAAAGTACATAATACTCCTTTTATGAAACTCCCCTCCATACGTTGGTCATCAAGGGTTGACCTCTGTATGAGCAGGAGGACTGCTTGGGTGGTTACCTGTTTCCCAGGGAGGCACAGGTGCCGTGTGAATGCACCAGTTCCAGAAAGGTAAACCCAAAGCACCTGGAGCTTTTCTTTCCTTCCAGATTAAAAATTAGTTTAATCCTTAAGAGCTCTTGAAGACTTGCTGTTTAACTACACAGAAACAGCTACTCCCCTCAGCATGTGGAAACTGGGGGGCTGCAGAAGTTGCTGGGTAAAAAAGATGAACATAATTTTTTTTCCCTGAGGCTGTAGTTTCAATACAGCTCCAGAGAGCCAGAGCTGTTGCTGCCAAACACCATTTCAGTTATTCCCATGAAATGATGGATGGCCTCAACCCATTCCCTAATGAAGATTTCATCAGGAAGGCTGCTATTGTTATATCACCTTCTTTTTTAGGGCAGCCCTAAAGCACCCTCCAAACAAGGGAAAAAAAAACCCACCTCACCTCCCCATGCACAGATGTGGGGCAATTTTGTGAGACTGGAGTTTAAGACAAAAGACTGGGGAGAGTCCAAAGTCCTACATCACAAGTTATACCTATTCTGGGGGGAGAATACAGCCATAGCTGCTGATCTCTCCCTCTGCTTCCTCGTACCACCATCATGTAAAGATAAACCCAGGCCCTCAGAACTCACACCATCTCTGTACATTTCTGAAAAATGAGGTGCTAAATGGCAGCAAGAACTTATTTGAGAGGTTCCTCTACTGCATTTACTAATGTCAAGGCAGGGCGAAGTGACAATAATAAAAGGCAGTGGGCAGAGGAACCCCATCATGCATATAAAACAGTGGCACTTAAGCTTCCCAGTATAATGCTGTGAATTCAGAAGGCCAGGTAGTTATAATGACAAAGAATTTCTATTAAATTGTGTAGCATCGTGGTGATCAACAGGAAATGTTTAAAAGGATATTCATGCAACAGCTGCTGCTGAGCGCTCCACCAAAACCTCTCTCAGGTCCCTCTTCTTTTATCCAGTGGTATTTACAACAAACTTGGCCATGCTTTACATTTTATTTGACAGAAAGCCAGTTAGGAACAGAGGAAGGCTATATTCATAACACATTATACCAACCATTAAATTAATAAACCAGAAAATAAAATAAAATAATAAAAAAAAAAAACCAAAAAACCTTTCGGGGTCTTTTACATGACAACGGCTGCACTAACTGGAAGTGCAAAGAAAGATATACTAGTAAAATTAGAATTGAGAATGTTCATCTAAACAAGAAAATAGAAATTATTCATGTCTAGTAGCCTGAATGATGTATTTAAGAAATAACACCACAGAGAACATTGTACTTGCTGCAGTGTGCAACATTTTTATTCTTTTAATTAACCCAGTGCTTCATTTTGACTTAGGGGAGGGGGGAAAAAAAAAAAAAAAGAAAAAAAATCCATCTTGCTCAGTGCTTTTGGCCATAAAATATGCTTTACATGCAGAATACACAAAATATTTACATAAACCTCAGAATATTTTAATAGATCCACCTCATTTGATTCACAGTCCTTCAGCTGCTGTTCACTAAATTTGTACTCCCTTTTTTGACACAGTCAAATACCCCAGTTCTCAGATGGAATATGACATTCAAGTGCATCGATTTCATTACACATTAAACTATTCTGGTTGATTGCTTTCAATAAACAGAGTATGCACTGTTCCCTCCTGTGTTTCCTACAGATCACTAAGGCCTACCACTCACTTTAGACATTATTTACTCTTATTCATAATCTTCCAGTAAAAGCACATATCACTTCACCTTCTCACTCCAGTTCTGGTCTTGGCACTCTAGTGCATGGAAAGTATGACAGGTACACATTAGAAAACATGTGATACAGATATATGAATTACATTTGTATAGCCTATTAAACTAACATCTATCTAATTCACCACCAACGCTCAAAATGGGCCACTGCAGCTGAGCTCTGTCTATGACAGTTTGATCCATTGCCCAGCTCTGATGATTCCTCATCTAGCAACTCCCTCTCTCCACAATCTTTTCAAGACTGTAGACATTCTTGAGCATCATCACAACTGTGTTCCCAACTCCCCTGTATTATTACTGGTGCTTACAGCTGCCTCCTCCAAGTCTCCCAACAGGACAGCAGACAAAATCCCCAGAATTGATCAGAAAGGAAGTGAGGGTCCTGCTGATGCCCAAGAAAATAAAACAAAGTACAAAACTGGAGTTTTAACTTGAATGGTTACCAGCCAAATTTCTAGCATGTCTGTGGCTGGTTGGGTTCCAAAAGAATGAATGAGGGTTCAGAACATTTCTAATATTATCTGAAATGGGCAATGCAGCCCTATTTCATATAAAAAGGATATAGCATAATGAAACACAATATTATTCTAGCTCATAAAAACAAGAAAAGAGCAGTTCTTACCTTAAACAGCCTCTTGCGTTATCCAGATATAACAAGGACAGATCAAAACTTCAGCAAAATAAATACAACCAGCCATATAAAAATTAATGTTTCTTATGACTAAACCATATCCTTTTTATCTCAAGTACTATAGTCATCTTTATCCATCTTTTGGGGAGGAATAGGAGACTGTTAATCAGTGTTATACTGTTAAAAAAAACTAAGTGCTATTTAGTCATCTCCTCTGTAATGTTTTATAGGAGGATTTTTCCCTCTGAGATTAAAGACAGAATAATGCAAGTAGACATTTTTCTAAAGAAAAGAGAACTGTCTCCTTTAAAGTAGAATAAAGAATAAAAAGATAAAATAAAGAATAAATCCTTCCACAAAGCTAGCAGCTGAGAGAGTGGCACTAGGCTGCCCCACTATATTCTGAGAAGCCACAAAACTTCTTGCTTTCAGAGCTTCAACATTGTTGCTTTTAATGTACTTCCAAAAAAATGAATCTCCCTTAAATTTGCCCATTCGTAAGCAGGCACAAACTGGTCATCCCACCACCAGCAAACTAGCTGAACAATTTATTTCTAGCACTCCTTCAGATGCAAATATGAAGTTGAGTGTGTCATAGCCTGAGGAAGGCATGATTTTAAGAGTGCTGAGGCCTGTAGAGTCCAATGCACTGTCTTTACCCTCCCTTCCACTGTTATTAGCAGAGGGGAAACACTACAAAGAATATTCGTAGTCACTGTTTCCATGGCACAAAGCCTAATGAAACATTATCGCTTCACTTCAATTCCCATAGCAATTGGTTATGAAAAAGCGCCATTTCAGACAGCAGCAATATTGATAACGCAAGACTTCATAACAGCGCTGCACACATGCGGACTTCAGGGCACTGTATCTCAAAGCGCCTGATGCACTGTAGACAGTACCATTAATGATCATAATTCTGAGTTCAATATGAAAACTTCAGGAAAAACAGACATGTCCTCAAAATAATTACACTCAAATGTAATCCATGATTTTACTTTGTGTGCATTTTGAAACAGACTCCTGAGCTGTAGACCTTATTTGCTAGTAGTAACAGTCCTTCTTTGCACATTGGTGATACACTCCCTGTCTTTGTACATCACTTGCCATGGATAAAGCCAAATCCTGTGCTCAGTTGGAAGTTTCGGGATTAAAGCAGACTAGATAGGCCAGTTTTGTGCAAAAAGCCATCTGTTATACCAATGTCTACAAACACTATGGATGCCCACTACTTTTAGAAAGACCACATGTGAAGAGAGGTAGCTGCTCACTGAGACATTTTTCCACGTAGCCTTTGCATTTATTAATAGGCTCCTTCTCATTTAGTGTTCCCCTCACATCTAAAGCATATGCGAGTGTCGTGGTTTAAGCCCAGACCGTAAATCAGAACCACACAGCCTACTTCCCCCCCCACCTTTCTTACCTCTGCTCCTGGAGGGACAGGGAGGAGAATCGAAAGAATGCAGCTCCCATGGGTTGAGATAAGAACAGTTTAATAACTAAGGTATAACACAAATCACTACTGCTACCACCAATAATAATAATTATAAAGGAAATAACAAGGAAGAGAATACAACCGCTCACCGACCGGTACCTCACCCCCCCGCCGCAGCACTCCAGCCCTTCCGGGCGACTCTCAATTCTACATCCTGGGCATGACGTGCTGTGGTATGGAATACCTCTTTGACTAGTTTGGGTCAGGTGTCCTGTCCCTGCTTCCTCCCAGCTTCTCCTCCTCCCTGGCAGAGCATGAGACTCACAAAGTCCTTGGTCAGTCTAAACATCGGTGTTATCAGCTCTGTTCCCAGGCCGAAAGTCAAAAACACAGTGCTGCAACAGCTACTAAGAAGGAGAAAAAATGACTGCTACTGCTGAACCCAGGACAGCGAGGATGTAGACTTCAGTATCATAAATAGGGGACAGGTCTTTCAAGAATGTCTTAGTGTTTCCAACAACTTTCTTATCTGCGTTTTTATTACTCACCGGTTTCCTGTGTGGATAAGCTTCCCTTGTTAAAAAGTGTTTATCAAAGGAGGGCAGAGAAGAAGGATAACTAAAGGTGTTCTAAAATTTCACAGAAAATTCAGAGATAAAAACAAATCTTAGATCATTAAGATGTTCGGTGTTTCTGTTCTCATTTTAAGGAAATAAAACTCCCTCCGAGCTACCAAAAGGTGATTCTACTTCTTTGAGAAATATACTACCATAGTTTCACAGTACTTATGCCTCTTCCTTATAAGCATCTGTTAACAGCTACCCTGATGAGCTACTGCATTTGGCCAGTTTCAGCACAACTGCTCTTTCTTACCTTGTGTAAGAGCATCTTACGACCATGAGATGGTCGAGTTCGAGATCCTCAGGACAGGAAGAAGAGCATGCAGCAAGCTCACTGCCCTGGACATCAAGAGAGCAGACTTTAGCCTCTTCAGGAACCTGCTTAGTAAGGTTCCATGGGATATAGCCCTAGAGGGCAGGGGGGTGCCAAGACTGCTGGTTGATATTCAAGGATCACCTGCTCCAAGCTCAGGAGTGTTGCATCCCAACTAGAAGGAAGTGCAGCAGGAGGGCCAGGAGACCTCCTTGGATGGATAAGGAGCTGCTCAGGAAAAACAGGCTTATAAAAGGTGGAAGCAGGGACAGGCGGCCTGGGAAGAATACAAGGATGTTGTCTGGGAAGCTAGGGACCAGGTTAGGAAAGCTAAGGCCCAGCTAGAATTGAACTTGGCTAGGGATGTGAAAGATAACAGGAAGGGATTCTATAGGTACATTGCGAACAGAAGACAGACTAGGGACAAAGCGGGCCCTCTGTGGAAGCTATCAGGAGAACTGGCTACTGTGGATTTGGAGAAGGCTGAGGTTCTTAATGACTGCTTTGCCTTGGTCTTCACTGGCAAATGCTCTGACCACACCACCCAAGTCTTGGAAGGCGAACGCAGGGACTGTGAGAATGAAGACCCTAGGCCCACTGTAGGAGAGGATCTGGTTCAAGACCATCCTAAAAACCTGAACATGCACAAGTCCATGGGACCTGATGAAATCCATCCACGAGTCCTGAAGGAGCTGGTGAACGAACTTGGTAAGCCACTGGCCATCATATTTCAAAAATCATGGCAGTCAGGTGAAGCTCCCGACGACTGGAAAAAGGGAAATATAACCCCCATTTTCAAGAAAAGCAAAATGGATGATCCAGGGAACTACAGACCAGTCAGTCTCACCTCTGTGCCTGGCAAAATCTTGGAGCAGATTCTCCTGGAAGAGATGCTAAGGCACATGAAAAACAAGGAGGTGGTTGGTGACAGCCAGCATGGCTTCACTAAGGGGAAATCCTGCCTGACCAATTTGGTGGCCTTCTACGATGGGGCTACAGAACTGATGGGCAGGGGTAGAGCAGTTGACGTCATCTACCTGGACTTGTGCAAAGCCTTCGACACTGCCCCACATGACATCCTTGTCTCTAAATTGGAGAGACATCAATTTGATGGGTGGACTGCTCCGTGGATAAAGAACTGGCTGGATGCAACAATTTGTGGTCAATGGGTAAATGTCCAGATGGAGACTGGTAACGAGTGGTGTCCCTCAGGGATCAGTGTTGGGACCAGTCTTGTTCAGCATCTTTGTCGGTGACATGGACAGTGGGATTGAGTGCGCCCTCAGCAAGTTTGCCGATGACACCAAGATGTGCGGTTTGGTTGATACACTGGAGGGAAGGGATGCCATCCAGAGGGACCTTGACACGCTTGTGAGGGGGGCTGATGCCAACCTTATGAAGTTTAACCATGCCAAGTGCAAGTTCCTACACCTGGGTCGGAGCAATCCCAGGCACAGCTACAGGTTGGGCAGAGAAGAGATTCAGAGCAGCCCTGCAGAGAAGGACTTGGGGGTGTTGGATGATGAGAAACTTAAAATGAGCCAGCAGTGTGTTCTTGTAAGCCCAGAAAGCCAACCGTATCCTGGGCTGCATCAAAAGAAGCATGACCAGCAGGTCGAAGGGGGTGATCCTGCCCCTCTACTCTGCTCTCGTGAGACCTCACTTGGAGTATTGTGTGCAGTTCTGGTGTCCTCAACATAAAAAGGACATGGAATTGTTGGAACAAGTCCAGAGGAGGGCCACGAGGATGATCAGGGGACTGGAGCACCTCCCGTATGAAGACAGGCTGAGAAAGTTGGGGCTGTTCAGCCTGCAGAAGAGAAGCTGCGTAGGGACCTCATAGCAGCCTTCCAGTATGTGAGGAAGGCCTACAAGGATGCCAGAGAGGGACTCTTCACCAGGGACTATAGCAATAGGACAAGGGGTAACAGGTTAAAACTTAAACAGGAGAAGTTTAAACTGGACATAAGGAGAAAGTTCTTTACTGTAAGGGTGGTGAGGCACTGGAATGGGTTGCACAGGGAAGTTGTGAATGCTCCATCCCTGGCGGTGTTCAAGGCCAGGTTGGACAGAGCCTTGGGTGGCATGGTTTAGTGTGAGGTGTCCCTGCCCATGGCAAGGGGGTTGGAACTAGATGATCTTAAGGTCCTTTCCAACCCTAACTATTCTATGATTCTACCTTGTAGTGGACAACAGTCCAGACCAAAATTGTAACTTCCATCCTTTTAAAAGTGAAAATGAGATCACAGCAGAGAGAGTATGCTCTCCTTTTCAGATTACAAAAGTGATAAACACTTTATGCTGTTGAAAGGTCCTTTCCAACCCTAACTATTCTATGATTCTATGAAAACAAAAACAAACAAACAAACAAAAATCCCAGGAAAGCCAAAAGAGAGGAATATGTAGGTCAAAATGTCAAAAATTCGTCTTGCACAAAAGCTGATGTACTTAATACTTTATTTTTGCACATTTATTTTCTCTTACATATTAATGCAACTTCAGAAGTTGCTGTCATATTCTGCGGTCAGATGTACAGACAAGTGTACAGACACAATACTCCCTTCACTGGTAGCTGATATTATAGTCTAAAGTATACTCGTATAAATTATACTTGTTTCAATGATTCTGTTGTTCTTTTCCTGTTTATATTAATCCAGATTTTTACCTAAATGTTATTTTATTATTACTTATCAAACACCTTATCAAATAAGAAACTGGAAATTACTGTCTTTATTAGCCCTGTAATAGGGTTATAGGTTATAGGTGTAATGCAACTAAACTCTAGTAAAAGGAATAAATTTTAATAGATGACAAACTGGCATTGCTTTGTAGCTCACTGGGGTGTTGTGAGGAGCAGGTCTGACCTTGGCAAGCACCACTTACTTTAAGCACATTGTAAAGCTATCTCATGTTGGGACTTAGGGAGAAATTGAAGTTTCCATTCAATCGAATAGGCCATGTTAGAAATTTATCCTGTCTGGTCTTCATTAAACTTGTAAAACATGACTGATAGACTGCACTGCAGAACACCCTCTAATAACACAGTTTAAACACCAGTCAACACAATAGAAGAGGTAGAGAAATGTGACAGAAGTATTAAAGCTAAGTCAGCCCTGAAATGTCTGGAGATGTTTAAACGTCTATCAAAATCTCTTTGGACTTGGAATCAAGAAGATAAGTCTTGTGTGAACATAGAAATGTTTTTTCTCCAATACCTGTTTGCAGTCAGGCTTCAAATACCAGGAAAAAAAGACCAAGGGTATAAAGGAAAAAAAAAAATTGAATAAAAAGAACCACTTTTTTCCTTTTCACCTCTCACTGGCTGAAATCAGTCTGTCACCCCACAGAATACTTAATTCTATTGAAGCACTTCACTTCAAAGAGTTCCTCCATTATCTTAAACAGGAAATATGAAGCAAGTATTGTCCAAGGGAGAGTAGTCATCTAACTCGCGGCTGAATTTTAGGCTGTGGGTTGGGGGAGAGAGCATTCAGTGAACATCAAAACCAGCCCCAAACAAAATGAAACCAAAATTTTGACAAAAGCATAGGGTACAAACCCAGTCATAAGGCAAATTGGTTTTGAAATAGAAGACACCTTCCTCCTTACTGTTTTGAGCATTAGGACAATTATCGCTTAAAACCACTATATTACACGTCTCCAAGCATTCTGAAAATTTATGTGTGGGCTTTTTCTGTAGCTAGATGACTAACTTGTGGCATTGTGAACAGAAAGTTACGGGATACTAAGGAGGTTTATTTTCAGAGAGGTGTGCCTAGTTAAACTTTCAAGTTTTACAGGAAAGAGAATGCTTGCCTTTAATGTTTTTACTCTTGAGAGAGTTTTTCCCTTTGAGGCTGAGATCTTGCAGCATTTCAGTGCTGTTGACTTCACAGAACTTATCTGATTTCAAACTTCAATATTCATAAAAAATCAGAGAAGATATCTGAAATGACACATTGAACTTATCTAGACCGACACTGATGGATAGGAAAGTAATGTCCAATACATAAAAAATGTACAGAACATTTGTAAGGATCTGAAAGACTTCCATCTAAAAAAAAAGGATTGTTTCCATAAGTCCTTTTCTAACTTTGTTGCTTAAGTACTACAGCGATAAAATTACTTCCACAATGTTTCTTCATAAAGTAAGTGTTCAAGTGAATCAGTACTTGTAAACAAGCTCTACTGAGAATTCATGCTGCCAATTTAGGATAAACTATTTTGTATATTCAACTCCATTTCTCTGGTAAAATTTCCCTAATGAAATGTAGTAAAATTCACAAACCATCAGATCAACACACACCAACGAAATTAAACCCCTGAGAATATTCACCGCTTTATTTTTATTAGTATCACTTTAAATATTCAGAATGCATGGGTCATGAAACTATGCTTAGGGCAACATTTTCTCATAAGTTCATTTGTGCATGTTTTAAAATAGATTTTAAAACTAAATAGTTTTAATCTCAACCTTACTGTGAAGACAACCAGCAGAAGTAGTGACGGGGGCAAATCTTAATAACCCCCTCCTCAAGTTGTTAATTTTAGGGTATTTCAGAGCTAAAATACCCCAGGCAGCGGAAGGAATGCATTTAAATGCTGAAAGCAGTTTATATAATACTTCAAATTTCTAAAGCAGCCCCCACATTCCCTCCTTCCTTACAAACACAAGATAAAATTACTTGGAATTTCCTTATATTATTACTGAACATAGGACAAACAATAACACTGTTCAAGAGTCAGACAAGGTGACCTGTGATTATTTTTCATGGAAAGATCACAGGACAATATAAAATCTGACCAGCCGATTAGAAAAATGGGTTTCCACATAGTTTACACACATAAGCCCTCTGCATACAATTCATCATGTCACTACCCTGGTCGCAAAATCCAAGTGGAAAAGTTCACGTCTCCTTTCTTGGAGGAGATGTGGCATAACACCATGCTCTGGCACACTGACTTGCTTTCAGCATATCCAGTGAGAGCAAAGCACTATTTGCAGCATCCAGACTTGGTACCACAGATTTACACTCTGTGTATATCATTGAAGTATCCATTGGCATCATGGCAGTCCTATGCATAGAATAAGTGATGGAAAGTCACAAAGCAACTTGAAGGGGAAGATTATTTTATTTTTTCCCCTCTCAAGTGAGCCAAGACAGCCTGTGATATGTGGATAGCTTCAGGAGATAAAGGATGCATTATCTGCAGTCACTACGAAAAGGGTGTCCTTACAGCCACCCCAAGAATCAAAAGATGCTAGACCCCAGCTTAGTCACAAAGGACAGCTTTGCAACTCCTTATGATTTTTTTTGCCAGATCTGAACGTAAAAGAAAGGCTGAGGAAGAAGCAGAGGGAGGCAGCAGTTTGTGCAGGGAACCTGGCAGGAACCAGAGGAAGAGAAACTGCAGCTAGCAGGGTCTGTAGGGGATGTGACACATCATATTTATCCACAAGAGCGTGGAAGCATCAAGGACAATATTCAGCACAGGCTACGCAGATCTACAAAGCACACTATGATTTGAGCTGCAGTCTGCCCAACTTTTGGCTTAGTGTGAGCTAGAAGGTAGACAGGCCACTATTGAAGCCTTATGAGGTAGGGATATCACGAGAAGACAGTAATATATTGTTGCAGCACTCTGTGTGCCATCAAGAGAGGATGCAGAAGCTGCAAAAAGCCCCTATGCACAGCCACCTCAAGATACAAAAAAAACATTTTCCTTCTTTCTTTCTTTCATTCCTCCCTCTTTTCTCTTTCTCTTCCTTTCCTTCCCTTTCCTTTCCTTTTGCCTATTTCTCTCTCTCTTTTTCTTTCATCACTGTGTCTTCTAGAACAGTCATTCATTTTCTTTGCTTGCAGGCAGGTGCAGAAGCTTCCACAAACAGTCCTGATGCTAGAGGCTCCTGGGTATAGACAATCCAACTGCCCAGTCCTGTGAGGGATTCCTTGGATGAAGTCAGTTGTGAATACCTAACGGTGTCTTGGCATTGTAAAATATGTGGCCACAGCGCAAACCAGACTGCCTGGCTGGATCCTTCCAGAGATCCTGGCTGAGGAATCTTGGGAAGGAGCAACAGGTTAGAGGCTTGGATTCAGCAGTTATCACCAGAAGTTTGGAGAGAATTCCAGACCATTCCTTTGATCTTGAGTCAGATCTAGGTGCAGAGATTTATTCTTCCATGTTACAAATCCCTGCATTCAAGATAAGCCTGCCTTGGCTCACCCTCACAACAGGCCCTAAATTATTTTTTCTTATCCCTACAGGCCCTATGCAGAAGATAATTTTTCTAAGGAAAAATAATTAAATCCAATTCACATCACATAGTACATGGCCTTAAGAGAGACAAATGAAATGCACAGCTTATGTAGCTTCTCTTCATTTTCTTTTTCAGTTCAGACATCCTATGCCAGAAAATGATGATAAGGTAGGAATCCAAACTGATTGGACATATAAAACTTTATTTGAATACACAGTGAGTTAATTTTTGGCCAAGAGTTTAAAAAAAACTCCTTGGGGAATCTAGTGAAGTCACAGAGCAGACAGCAAGAAGGACTGACACTGGGAAGGCACAGACTATTATAACCTTCCTCTGGAAAGCTGTCAGTGTTCGAAGTGAGTGTGTACGGAGACTACCCCAGAAACACTGTGTGATATTATAGCTAGTTGAAAACCATTTTAACAAAATAAGCATTTCAAATGCAGAGAGAAACAAACAAATAATGATTTTCATAACAGATTCTCAATATAATATTCTTTAAATATTAAGACTTATAATTGATGAAATTGCTATTATATTATCTTAGCAATAATATTTCCTGAAACCTCCTCCTTGCATTATACTGCTCTTTATTCTAATTTCAGGCAGCCTTTCTAACATGAAATGCCAACATGGTACACATCAATGGCCCCGAGGGTATAATTAACACTTGTTATTTACATTTATTTTTTTAAATAATTAACTAGGAGCATGTCTAATGAATGGTAATGGGGCTTAAATTGAGACACAATATGTCAACTACCTTGCCATTTAGAAGCGAACTCTTATACAGCTTAGGTCTGATCAGGAGGATCGGGCTGAAGTAAGAGCCCTGTGGATAACACTGATGAAGACATTTGCCTGTCTTTGCCAGTATAAAGTCAATGGTTCAACACATATTGCCTATCGGTAACTTTGAAGAACCACACATAAAGCTAAGGCTGTGGTTTGTTTTTTGTAGGCTTGAGAGATTAAACAGAGGTTTACCCATTAGTTAAGCTAAACCCGCTGTGGTCCTTTGTTACTACGCTCTCTCTTCTTTCCACTACTCAAAGGTATGTCCTCAGTTGACACAGCTTATAGGACATGGCATAAGCAGCTACTCATGCTAGAATAAGCTTCTGACTCAGAAAGACGCTATGCATAAAGAAAATCCCCACACAGTGATGTACTTCCAAAACGCATGACCTCATTCTTCCCCAATCAGGCACTCAAAGGGAAACAGACCCAAACAAAATATTTTGTGGAGTGAAACATGAAACCAGTGTCTGTTAGTTCACTTCCAAGAGTGAAAGGCAAATTACAAATGTATAATCAATATAATAAGGATTCTGTTCACTTAGCAAAGGAATAAATCCATTTTCCCAGCATCCTGAAAGATTTTGCCATCACAGTACACTTGGGGTAAAAGCAAAGAAAAACACATATTCATTCAAACCTGACCACTGGTTAGGGTTCCTGGTACCAATCATGTCCATGACTTAAAGCAAGAAATATAAGGATTTGTAGAGTTTCTCTGACGGACTCATATAATCAGTTTGACTCACAGGTTTACAGGACCTCCCTAGTTTTTTTATGTATGGCTTCAAATGTATGTTCATAAATGATTAGCACCTGTTTCCATGTAATACGTATATTCCATAAGACGCACAAAAAAACTCAGTAGGAAGAAAACCAGAAGATACTCATATTAAAATACCTACCACGTATCAAACAATCATATGAATGAAATTCCAGGTTGTAAATATGAGAGGGAATTAGAAAGAAAGTGATATTTTTCAAACACAGCACGTGTACGGAGAAGAGTATAGTTACATTGTGTATCACTAATTATTTTCCTTTGCACACGTTTAACTTCTTCCCCTGGGTCTGTCCATTTTCACACTGTTTTCCTTCCTTTCAAACTTCTTCTTTTACCCCCTCCTTCCACATAATTTTTCTGGCCTATTTTTGTGGCCTGTACTGCTAATATTTGATGCAACCTACTTATGTTAGTCTTGCACATACCAATACTCATGACTACTCATGGTAGTAAAGGCTGCAATACCTAAGCTGACATCAGCACAAGTATTATACATAACTCTATGATGACATATGACTAGAGACATGCAATATGAGGATTAAAGAAATAGAGGGATTTATTTTCCTAGGTCCACATTATGCTGTGTGTTATATACAGGGATACAGTAGACACTGCCCCAAGTAATGGGGCAGAAAATCATGAGCTCCTTAGTGCAGCTAAAGCAAAACTGCAGCCCATATAGTTATTGCTTGAGACTATAGCAAGCCTACACTTTTGGCATGAGTGTCTATTCATCTATGAACATAAATGTGCACGCACGTGCATCAGCTCAAAGTAAAACCAGAAGAAAAACAATGTTCCTATTTAAATCCTAAATATTTGAAGTTTCAAAATGAATATTTTCTGAATAATTATATAAGCAAGATCAGTTGCTTTAACTAAAGAATGATTGTTTTGACTACTACATATAATATACAAATAAAAAAAAGGAAGTGTATCACAAGCACATATGCACAGCCAGGTGCATTTCTATACTGAAAGCAGGAAAACAGCAACCATAGTGCATATGCTAAGAGAAACTAGAGGGTGGTATTCCAGACAGAATATGTACTGTACCTGTAATATCTGTCAGTGTGAATAATTTCTTGGCTGCTGGCTAGAATATATTCTGCAGTTCATTTTGTTTTATCACATTATTCACACGTTTTTCTGGAACAAGCAGTTCTCTTCTTATAAGACTACACTCTAGTGGAACAAATGAGCTCAAGTCTATGATTGATTCTCTAACATAGTTGAAATGCTATGGCTTTATTCGCCTTTTTTTTTTAAATGGCTTTATTCATTTACTACCTCCAGCATGACTCCAGTGTCAGCTGCTGAGAAACTGCATTGTGAAAGGTTCCCTCCTCACTCAAGGAAGTGGTGGTGGGGTTTTTTTAATAGTAAACTCCATGATAAGGAGTAGGAGAAGTGCCTGATACAGACAGACTGTCTCTGCTCACCAGTTCAAAAAGTGCACTCCCAGAAATATTTTATAACAGCTTATCAGTCTAAACATTCCTCTTCAGCTCTGTTTCCCTGATGAAATGCTGTGCGAGTCTATTTGGATCAAGGCAGCAACTCCCTGTTTTGTTTCCTGACAGGGAGCTGGCAGGGACAAGAAACCAGCAGCATCCTGACCAGGGCCACTTAAGAAGCTAAAGCCATGCTATGGATGAGAAGGTTTTGCACAATGCTATTTTGTTGTAGCGTCACCAGGAAAAAAACAACCCCAAGTTTTTTTGCAAAGCCTAAAAGTATCTTTTTATTTACCTCTATAATAACCAACAAAAATACAGGTATTCGGGGGAGAAAGAATTCACACAAAAGTTACCACATTCTTTTCTCACATGATTCTCATGCCAAGAATAGAATGTCCAGGACTACTGTGGATTTCTGTTTCTCTGGACTTTCCTTTTTTTTTTTTTTGTGGAAATCTTGTTTAAAGAGAAACAAAAAAAACAACAACCCAGAAAGGCCATTTGGCCACGATTTGTCCAAGATCTTCTTTCATGTTTCAAACCTACACCACCTTGGCTGAATGGGTCATGTACAGGTATTTCTACTCAGAAAATCTTGTAAAGAAATATGGAACAAATTTATTCATTCTCATTTTCAAAACCAGGCAATCAGAATAATCCTGGACAAACATCTGCATTCCTGAAACTTCCTAGTAAATCAGAGATTTCCAAAAAGCCAAAATTGTATCATTTGCTAGCTTTACAACTCAAACAAGCAGTAAAAAGATTAAAGGAAAACATGGCCATTCTTCAGGTTTAGGTACAGTCTAATAGTGGCCCATGTTGCTTTTCTTTATAACCAAGGCAAGCATCTAAACTGAGTTGGGCTCCATCAACTGAAAACAGTATCAACATACAGCCAATTATACAATATGAATGAAATGTCAAATAAAACTGGCTCTAGAATAAATTGTGAATATAATGTTGCACATGTAGAATGATAATACGCACTGGTATCTCAATGTTTATGCTCTTATTTGTTCAAAAGAATTTATTTGTTCTTTTAAATGCAAGAACTTTGCACTGCATAGAAATTATGCTTTATAAAAATGTAAGTCACTAAAAGGGAGACAAGAAGTAAACACAAGCATGAATTTAACTCCAATTTCTTGTAAAAAAAATGACCTTTTTAAGTTCCACTTAAACAAAAATATATAGAAAAGCAATTGCACGGTTTACACTGCCACAATCTTTAAAAGGCTGAGATGGTTGGATAAGGAAAAAAATTCAAACATTTGGAACTCAACCGCTGGATTTTGGATTCCGTCATTTTCCAAAGTCTTAACTTTGTTTATCAGCAACTTTTCTGTTGTGCAAATAAAATTATAACCATGTAACTGAGCAAGCAGGAGATGCCTTAAATTAAAAGTGCTCTGTGAGAACAACTGCACAAGAGTAACACACACACCAAAAAAGCAGAAGCAAGCAGAAGCAAGCTAAGCAAGCTCATGAGCTCAAGGATCTCAATAGGAGAATGTTTTCATTTTCTAAACGCTCTACCCTCCTACATTTTCAACATACAGGACACCAGAAATGAAGGGAGCAGGCCCAGGGACTGCAGGATCAGAGAAACACAAGAAACCACAGCTGGTTATTACTTCTTGCTCACAGAAAGGCTCCTTCCTTTTAGAAAATATCTTAATCATGTCAGATATTAATCTGTTGTAGGGAGAGACTGAGCCTACCTTTCTGCTACAAAACTAATACTAGGTGCTACAGGAATGAAAAAAAAAAGGGGGGTAAATACTAAACACCACCTTTGTGTCTCTGAAAGACTCACTGGCTTCACACAATTTACTTTAAACTTGTAAACTTGTAAACAACCACCAAATCCTTTCCTCTGCAGTAAGGAAACAGTCTTGCAGCACTGCACCCTGCCTTAGTGTTACACACTTATCTGCCATTTTCTGCTATTACAGCTGGTATGATTCACCTCAGGTTTGCACTAAATGAAGCTTCTTTCTTTCTTCCCATTTTTAAAATCACCAATGTAATTTTTGGCTTACAAGAGAACCTGTAGCTCTTCTGGGCCAGCTAGAAGCCATTCAAATTTTGTGGTTCACATGTTTGCTTCGTTTTGCTTCTTTTGACCTCCTTGTTAACAGTTTTGGAAGAAAGGGAGTTCACAGTTACCGAACCTCCTGGAAACCTTTCACCCCATCCTGACTGCTGCCATAGGCTCCACAAAGCAGTGTGCTGCTGCAGTAGCATTTTCTCTCTGCCTGTAAAAGAGGCTGAGAATTTGGTACTCTGCTGAATGTTTAATTCAACTATAACTAATCAGAAGGAAATGTGTGCTTGGTCTCAGCCTCCTCCTCACAAGCAGGGGACTTCTCATCTCTCCTCCTACCCATTCAGCGCTGTAATTTAGAGCACAGTTCTGGGTCTGTTATACACTATCTGGAAGTTATCATTGCTCCAGCTATTCATGGCTCATAAAGTATTGTTCTCTCAATTGCATTGTATTGCTTTTTGTGTGGAAATGATGGATGAAATGGGATACATATTACTTAATGATTAGACTTCTGCAAAGCATGTTCAAACTGATATGCCAGGCTTGATGATACCTTATTATCATCAGCGAAACAGAGACAGCATAATGGTGCCACGTATGTATTTCTCGGCAGTAAATGCAAGTGAAATGTTTCTGTTTCAAACCCCAACAGCTCCTTAGTCTCAGTTATTTCAGTTCAGCTAAAGATGACATGCTAAAATGAGGGCATTCATTACTAAGTGGCATTAAGAAGGGGGATATTTAACCTACCATTGAAATGCTTACAGCAATGCATGGAGAAATCATCTAATGTGCGCTGGCAGTAATTTATGACATTGGAAAAAATGCTATCATCTTTTTTCCACCGTCTGTGGTCTGGCTTTGCAAACTACAAGCCCTGAGGAGCAAGTTTGATATAATACGGCTAATGAGAATAAGTGAGCACACTGCAATATTCTTAAAGGGTTACACTGCTGAGTCTTTGACTCTTTATACTTTTTAATTTCCTTGTACAAACAGTGCAGCAAAAATGGCAAAATCCATTTGGCTGGTCGGCGCTACAAATTAAATCCTTGATTAAATTCTGGCAATTACTTCTCCGGGTCTTTTTCATTTAAACATTTTTAATTCATTTGAATAAGCTTCTTAATCATGATTCTGGCAATCCATTGTATAGCAAGACAAACTCTAATAAATACTATAATGCAGCAACAGACAAACAGAAGGACGGATGCTGAAAAGGAAGGATTCTGTCTTTTGTGTTGGTTTCTGTGGGGTTTTGTTTGTTTGTTTGCTTTTTGGGGGTTGCTTTTGTTTGGGTTTTTTTATAAGTGTGCCCTATATCCATCCTCTGTCAAAGTTGTATTCCACTCTTCAATGATGTTGAAATGTATCTCATTCTGTGTTGACATTTCCCTTTGTGATGTCAAAGCTAATAAAGACTCCAGGTAGTGTTTCAAACGCTCTTACTAAGAGGGTGGGAGGAAGATTAAATCATCCTTAATGCACAAATCAATACTATAGTCTACCAAAGGGTACAAATTAAGAAGGAAATGTGTAGGGCTGTCAGTCTTCTAGCAGACAAGATGCTAGATGGACATTTTCAGTGAAGGCGCTTGAATTTAACTACTCAGCCTTTACTGCACAGCATTGTATTACCTACTGAAAAAGTATCCCACAACCTGAGCTATTCTCTGGGGGTTTTGGTTGTTTGAGGTTTTTTTCTATCTCTGAATACAGACATGAGATAGCAGGCAGTAAAGTACCTCCTTAAACAGAGAGGAAGATCCAGAGCCCTCTGAACATGGAGAGCAGCACCATACCATTTTCTGTGCAAAAAGGATGTGGGGAAAAGCAGTGGCAACTGGATGACCAGGAAGAGGCAGAAGAGAATAGAAATTAAAATAATCCCTTCCAGATAAGCAAAACTGAATGGATGTTAACCATTTATTTTTTATTATTGTGCTACCAATTTACAGCTGGTATAAAATGTAGAAAATATTGATAAATATAGAGGCTCAAAAATTCACACAATGTTTATTAGTGGCTCTAGAAAAGAAAGAGTTAAAGTCTCACTGCAAGGCCAGCTCTCTGTTCCACATGAAATATGCTAATATATAACCTACAGCATCCCTACTCCTATAACCTCTGGAAATGTTTAATCTCACCAAAAGAGAAAACACAACCTTTGTAAACCTGAGAGGATTTGCAAACGCCCTGGTTCTTATTTCTTCTCTTTAAGCCAGAAGACACCTGTACATGGATGTGCTTCTTTTTCCTACTGCATTTCAGAGGCCTGGCTTTATGTAGTTTAGAAAGGAGAAGTACTCAAAAGCTGTGCATTTATTTAGGTGCAATTTCATCTACACCTTACGTTGTGAGCTCAGTGTGAGGTAAAGGCACAAAGCAGCCAGAAAAATAAGAGACCAAGAAAATAATAAATAGATTATATTGAGACTTAAAATGTAGGAGATGCTAACTATCAGCAAGATGTAGTAATGTTGTATTTGCCTCTTCTTATCTCCAAAGACAATGAGACTGAGTCTTGGGGATGTAAGTTGAAAGGAGAAGATTCTGAATACTTGTTAGTTATCATGCAGGGGATATAAAGAGTGGGTAAATTTACCTGGTTTGCGTAAAGCAGCAGAGAATAATGATATATTATCTAAATGAGAAGTCTGTCAATGCCAAATACCCGTGGCATTGACATAATCACAGAATCACAGAATGCCAAGGGTTGGAAGGGAGCTCAAAAGATCATCTAGAATACTACTTTATTTTCCCAATAGAGGCATTTTAAACTCCAAGTGTTGGGCCCCGCAATTTATTTCACAAGTTAATAAAATCATGGTATTTTTTTCAAAGCCTTATGTCAGAATTTCGTTTTCTAAAGTGTTCTTATCAAACCCATGTTATGATCCTGAATGAAAAGCTGGTGCCTGAATAATACCACAATGAAGAGAGGAAAAAAAACCTCAAACAAAATACAAGAAGGAAAAATCCTTACGAAGTGAAGAGAGGGCCCCATATATCGACTCACAGGGATACAGTATATTCTGAAAACTAAGTTTGGCACAAGTAAAATGTCATGTATAAATGCTGGTGTTCCAAATGTTGGGCCCCTCATGTAAGTTTAGATGATTGAAAGGGTAAGATGCAGAAGTCAAAGATAACACCTTCAGGATCAGTATTGTATTGCAAATAGACTTTTATTTCTGTTGAATCAGTTTAATTTAATAAAGACTGGTAGAAGATGCAAAGACTTTCCCACCATGTTTAGAAACTAAGGCCCAAATTATACTTCTTGATGCACATGGGTGTCTCTAAAAGAAATGCAGTAGTATCAGGGAGACTCATCGTTTTCCATAAGTAGCCAGTTGATAACAACAATGACAATTCAGATTCTACTTGTAGCTGGGCTTTTTAAGGGTGCATATCATTTGCTGGCAAGACACTTTTATTTTCTACACCATCTGAACATCAGTTTTGGTGTGAAGGAAAAGGTCCTCTGTTTAGAAATCAATAGGAGATATAACTATTGGCCGATTAACTGGTGCATCAATAATTTTTTTATATCAGTTATTAGTTATTAAGCTTGGCAGCAGAAGGAACGTATGACTTCCATAACCAAAGACTGGAGAAAGATGACTATTCCCTCTCCAACTAGCAATCACCTGGCAAGCTTTCTTTCACACATCTATTTTTTTGGTTGTTTGTTATTTTATAACAAAATCTTCCTCTGAGCTTCAACTCCAGCATATCACAGCCTGCCAAATTCATCTGTTTATAATCTTAGGCTGAAGCGTCTTTTAATATTTATTTTCTACAACATCTGAGAAGGACAATTCCTAGGCCTGTGTTGGACCCACTCCTTCCCTACCATAACCTGCCCAGCTGGCATCTCCTGCCCAGCCAGAGGGGCACCTTCAGGATCTGACGCTGACAGAGAGACACCCTTTGTTAACAAACAGGGGGACAGGCTGTAGCCCAGCACTCAAGAGGACATTACCATGCAAGCCAGCATGTTACTCTTCTCTATTCAGTCCCTAAAGGAATCGTGTTTGACAGAAGTGAACAGCTGCTGTGTATTTTGAGATGTGAATGCATTGCATTATTTAATGAATTGTGTCATTTTAATATAATTATTACTAAAAGTCTGAAAGTAAGCCCATTTTTATTTATGCTTTGAATTTTTCCTCACTAAGCATTTTCAGCTCTGTTGCAGCCAAAAGTGCTTTCTTTCCTTTCCAGATAGTACCAGGACTGTAGCTGCACTTGCCTGCACTTGAGCCAGCTCCCCTGCATGCCACTAATATTCCTATCTTGCATACAGTATTTCTGGGCAAATTACATCCACACAAGGATTCCTGTTCTTCCTCCTTTTTTTGTGAAACTCTTATTACCCCAGTGCCTCCACCTACATATTCTCTCTTACTTAATACCATGACAGTAACATCTATGCCAAAAAGACTTGCACATGAATTATTCTGTCATGTGCAAAGAAAGTTCCTCATGTGGACGAAAGGATGAATTTCACAAGCCACTTGATGCTACCAATATCTTAACAGACTTTCAGCCTAACAGGCACACTGCAGCTCAGCAGCTCTCGCTGTCAAGCCCTTAGTAGAGCTCGGCTCCCACCATGTACAAGGACATGACAAGGCAGTTTTGATCCCGGCATTCACTTTCCATTCAGAATAGCACTGCTAATAAACTCATGGGGTTTTCAGAACAAGAGGGAATAAAAAGGGAACACAGGTCATGACACTTTGCTTCCTTATTACAGAGCATGACTCGACTCTGCCTACTTGCCACCTAAAAATACAGTGAGGTAAAAGGCTTTCAAGAAGTAGTGTTCTGCTTCTATCAGGAGATGGATACAAACTGACCGGTTGCAAGGCTCTGGTGACCATTTGCAGACATATCCTTTCAGGCACTTATGCAATAATCTCATTTTTAAAAGTCATCTGGAACCCTCCTCTGGGGCCAGGACCCTGGGCCTGACGCATGTTCTTTTTGGAAGGTACTTCTGGTTTCCCAACTGTTCTGCATTGCTCTAGGGCTTACAGACACTCTAGCGCTGGACACAGCCTCATGCCTCATTCACATACTTTCATATTGCTACATTACTGCGTGGATACTGAATCACTCCTCACTGACTCATGGGTCATTGAAATATTCACCTATTACTTCATTTGCAGTAGATGTTCCTATGGACACTAGCCAAGTTTACGCTGAATATGTTTTTCACTTGCAGCATTAAGCAGAAGATGCCCTTCTTCTCTAAAGTATCTGTTGCTACCAGAAAGAAAATAAATCTCTGTGTATCTTTCCATATATGCTCCACACACCTAACACTTAAAATCAACCAATCGAAGACAGGACTGTTCCTAGCCTGATTTACAAAATGCTTAAAGGTAAAATGTGTGCACACCAAATTACCCCGCTCTAGGGTTTTTAGTCAGACTGAATGACCTGCTAGCATAAAAAAATCCAGTTCAATCTTAAACAGCACAGAGAAAGTGACTACAGAAGGGTAATGCCCTGTTTCTCTCTAAAGTAGAGTACATCATATGAAACTATCAGGCAACAGATCTAAAACAATTACACGGAATTAATTAAACTGTAGAACTCACTGCCACAGGACAGTGTAGATGTGTGCATTCACAAAGCAATACGCATGGAGAAAAAAAGCTAACCTGTGTGGAGCAAACCAACCCAGGGACCTTGATATATGTATGTCTGTATTTGCATACCATGCCCATACATGCCTAGAAGAAAGACAAAAGCACATCGAAAGCCTTCCACATCAGTGCACCCAGGCATGATGCTGTTTAAACTGTCCCTTATTACTAGTTTTCATTTGCAAATTGAAAGGGGAAGCTGTGGGCAGAAGGGATGCAGCTTGTTCCTCCCAAAGGGGTGCTTAAAATCCAGACCCCTTTCTGAGCAGCCGCAAGTGCAGAGGGCAGCAGCAAAATCCTGACAGGCACTCTAATGAAAATGCAGTCTGTTGTAGTCCCTGTGATACAGAAAATTTCAGGGACAAAGAAGGAGTAGCCCATGGGGCTTCACAAGTGACTACTCTGGAGGGTTTAAAAAAGCAGGTATATTGGAAATAAAGAGGATCCACACCAAACTACAGAGAATCAGTTAAGCCTTGAAGGGAGAGTAAAAGTAACAGAAAAGCAAGTGGAGTTAATATTAGCCAAAGGGATTAAGTGGAGTAAGAAAGGCTTTTACAAATACTTGATGTCAGGCAGAAAAAAGGTAGAAGAGGTTTGCTAATAAATGAAGGCTGGGACAAAGAAGAGACAGTGACTCTAAAATGAATAAATTGGCTTTTAACAAGGGACATAAATAAGAGAAAGCAGGATAATACAAAGAAAGATGGGAGATAAGGTGGGTAGAGGAACAGCTGCCTGCTGTGTGCCAGCACTGAGGGTGCAGGAAGCACAGGGCAGCAGAGGAGGCTCTGCAGCAGGTGCCCCACGGGCAATGTACCCACATGCCTGGGCACAGGGGAGAGCATGGTCCAGCAACGACTCCCTGTGGATTTTAAAAGGCTGTGTTGCCTTCTTCTGCAGGGCAATAGCAACCCTCCTCCTCCTGAAGGGAAAGATGGGGAGCTCCTCCCAGGATCTTTGATAACTGACTGCATGAAGCTCAAGATCTTGGGAAACCAGTAATTGCTGGTTTTGACCGAGAACCATGCTCTGAGGCCACTGGGCAGAGGATCTAATGATGATTCCCTGCCTGTAATTTCAATGTACATATGCTTTCTTCTTATGAAGATATGCTGGTCCCAAAATCCAGTTTTACAGGCCAAACCTGTGTGATACTTCTTTGCACACCTCCATCAAGAGTTTCAAATTTAACCTACTGATCAAGCTCAGGCCTTTTTCCAAGGAAACAGAAAACCTCAGTGGATAGCAGAGAAGGGCTAGCAATTCCCCTCCAGCAAACCAGGCCAGACTTGGCCTGTGAGTCACTGTGAATGCTTATGGAGGTGGGTGACATATAAGGGCTACCAGCTCAGGTAGTGGCTTTCAGATCAAAGCTAATGTCATTGCAGAACATCTATAATACAGATCAAAATCAGTCATAGGTTTTACACTGCCTTCCAAGCTTGACTTTGAAAAATGTCTCTTTGGAAAGGATCAGACTTTTCCTGATCTTTTATTTTTGGACTTCACTTGTCAAGAAGAATGCTACAAATTTGATGGAAATGTATGGGCCATTTGGTTTCTGTGTGCCCTTTGTCATCTCTAAAAATAGGCCAAATGGCAGCAATACAGTAAGATGTCAGTGCCTGAAGAACCACACAGCAATTTCTGAGAAACCTCGAGAAACTTTCTTACAGAGGTTAAGATATTAAATAATTTAAATTATTTAAATACATTTATAGAAGTTTTCATGACAATCATCAGACCCAACAAACTAAACATCTGTTGAATGCAAACTCTGTATTGCTGGACTCTCCAGCTTGACTATATTAATTTTATCTCTAGGGAAATGTTGCAGTTCCTGAGTGTAGCCCAGATCCAAGCAGCGGAACAAGCCTGCAGTTCCTCCATCTCTTATCCTCCCACAGCCCCATGCCTGTAAGACAGTTTGAACAGCATCAGAGTAAAGCAGTGTTCCACAAAGATCGGCTCGCATCAAACACACAGCTGTTAACCCGAAGTCACTCGATGGCTGTGAACCTGAGCATTAAGCCCCAGCTTTGCCTGTAGACGTGGTGGGAAGATACCTGCAGCCCTTGGACTCTCTCACACAGCCTCCATCTCTCTGTGTGACCACTGCCTGCTTCCCCTTCTTTGCCAAAAAATGTGTCTTTTAAGAACTTAGTCATGTTCTGCATGGAGGCTCTGTCACGGGCAAGGAGCCCTGTGGGGAGGCATGGCTTCACCCCTGCTCTTAAGAGGGTATGTCTCCTGGGATGTCCAGCCACCTCCTCTACTGCTGCATTTACTGTTGGCTTCCTTCTAATGGTCTTCTTCAGCTCTACACTAACAGACAGATTACGACAATTTATGCTGGCAAATGGAGGTGCATATAACAAATGTACCAAACAGTAGAGCTATTTCACTTGTTCTCAGTGAATTCTACTTTCAAATGCACCTGGTATCTCAAAGCTGCTCATCAGAGACAATTAACTCAGTACTTCCCTTCATTTTGTCACGCTTTCTTTTGATTTTTTCCTATCACACCGCAGACAAACCCACTGAATTTCTGCAAAACTTTTACTCAGTTTAATATATTAAAAAATAAGCAAGAATGAATGGAGTCCTAATACAATCGGTACCATACCAAAAGTATGCAGAGCTGAGCTATCCCATTGCTGGAAAATAAGCAGACCCCGCCATTTACAATGAATCTTTCTCCATGCATCAGTCTCTCAACAAAAGCATCTGAAACCGCTTGTCCTGTTTCAGACTGGACATAAATTAAATTCTCTTTAAACAAGTGTGAATACTTAAGCTCGGGATAGCTTAAAACCTTGGAGTTTGATTTCAAGTACAAATGAGATTGTTCTAAGTAATATCACAGTATACACGAAACAATACGTGTCAAAGACTCCAGAAATTTCCAGGTATTCAGACAAAGGGGAAGCAAAATGCTCCTAAAGCAGTAACCGAGATTAATTATTCCACTGGAAACCCAGGAGCAGCCAACATTACTCTAAGAACAGACACACCGAACTATGTCAGACAAATAAAAAGTTACCTCAAAGGCCTATCCGTTATTCTTTGTTAATACGCCTAACCTTCCCCTAGGTTTTTTTGATGAGCTAATGACATAGGCTGCTGGGTTAAAAAAAAAAATCTGCCATGGAGAGAGAATTGGGTAAAGCCAGAAATCACATCTCATATGGGAGTAAAAAAATCAAAACCTTTTTTTGATATTTAAACAGACTAATTTATGCACTAATTTTGCTTTTCAGAATAAATCTGTTGCCGAAGCCCCAAGGATGCCTCTCACCGAACTAGAATATTATCAAACAGGAATGGGTGCTCTGCTTTCTCAAAATCCCAAGCAACTCTAAGAAAAAAAGGCCAAAGCTTATTTAAAAGCATCACTTGTGCACCTTCACCCATGAGTAACAGATTTCCATTGACATTCTGAAAAAGAGCATTTGACTTTTACAGACAAGGTACAAGCTGTATTTAACTTTGACTGCAGTCAGTGACCAAGCTAGATGCTTCAATTATTAACTTTTTTTGTGAGCCACAATTATCATGACAATGTCTATTCATTTTCCGATCTTTCACTTTCATGTATTTATTGTCAGAGACTTCAACAAAACATATTTACAAACAGGGACTTGCATTATCACCCTTGACTCGTTCAGAGAATCATAGAATGGTTAGGGTTGGAAAGGACCTTAAGATCATCTAGTTCCAACCCCCTGCCATGGGCAGGGACACCTCACACCAAACCATGTTGCCCCAGGCTCTGTCCAACTTGGCCTTCAACACCGCCAGGAATGGAGCATTCACAACTTTTTTGGGCAACCTGCTCCATTCAGTGCCTCAGCACCCTCACAACAAAGAACTTCTTCCTCATATCTATCCTGACCTTCCCCTATTTAAGTTTTAACCCGTTACCCCTTGTCCTATTGCTACAGTCCCTGATGAAGAGTCCCTCTCTGGCATCCTTGTAGGCCCTCCTCACATACTGTAAGAATGCTATGAGGTCTCCATGAAGCTTCTCTTCTCCAGGCTGAACAGACCCAACTTTCTCAGCCTATCTTCATACGGGAGGTGCTCCAGTCCCCTGATCATCCTCATGGCCCTTCTCTGGACCTGTTCCAACACTTCCATGTCCTTTTTATGTTGAGGACACCAGAACTGCACACAATACTCCAAGTGAGGTCTCACAAGAGCAGAGTAGAGGGGCAGGATCACCTCCTTCAATCTGCTGGTCATACTCCTCTTGATGCAGCCCAGCATAACGCCCCAAGTCCTTCTCCGCAGGGCTGCTCTGAATCTCTTCTTTGCCCAACCTGTAGCTGTGCCTGGGATTGCCTTGAGCCAGATGTAGAACCTTGCACTTGGCATGGTCAAACTTCATGAGGTTGGCATTGGTCACCTCACAAGCATGTCAAGGTCCCTCTGGATGGCATCCCTTCCCTCCAGCGTATCAACCAAACCACACAGCTTGGTGTCATTGGCAAACTTGCTGAGGGCGCACTCAATCCCACTGTCCATGTCACCGACAAAGATGTTGAACAAGACTGGTCCCAACACCAATTCCTGAGGGACACCACTCGTTACTGGTCGCCAGCTGGACACTGAGTCGTTGACCGCAAAACTTTGCATGCAGCCATCCAGCCAATTCTTCATCCACCAAGTAGTCAACCCACCAAATTGATGTCTCTGCAGTTTAGAGACAAGGATGTCGTGTGGGACAATGTCGAACACTTTGCACAAGTCCCAGGTTCGTCTTCTGAAATAATCTGACATCTAGTGTAAACTTGGACAAAACCAATGATATACACAGTTTATCTGTTCGTAATAAAATTACACAGAGTAAAAGTAACTGAAAGATTATTTCATCTTTTCTCATCTTTCATGTAAATTGAATTTTGCTACTGTAAGCCCTTTCTACCCACATGGGGGAGAAAAACAACTACTTTTTATGGTATAATGAACCCTTAGATAGCTGCAGAGAGAGGCATTCAATTGCATTTACATTTGGCAATTATTTAATGTCACCTATTAATATCCAGCTACTGTCTCCAGCAGTCCTACCTTGCATGGTGGCTAAGATTGCTAAATGTGCTAAAAAGGAATTTCCTCCCTATTTCCATCTTTGTTATACTTAACCAGTCCTGTTATACTCCCACGTCCCTGTGCACCTTTCCCCATGAGAAAGGCAGCTCGCCTTTAAGTGCTCCCTCAGTACCACAAGCCTGCTGCCAGTACACTGTAGCAGATGAATGCTCCTGCTCCTCTCTTCTGCTCCTGCATTACAGTACCTTACTCTTTCTGTTGTGGGTTTTTCTTGTTCTATAATCACTATTCTATTGTTTCCTGGGCATCTGAGTTCTTTGACTGCCTTGGAAACCAAAACAAAAACTGAAAAAAACATAGATTTGAATCCCCCAGGTTGTGATCTTGTCCTGTCTTTCCATCTAAGCAGAGCTGGAAGATGCAAGTGCAATGTTGAGACTCGTGAAGCCAAATTCACACCATGCCACTGATGTCCCAAGGATAATTTTCTGAGAAGCAGGCATCAGCAGGCAGCTGATCTCATGGACAAATTCAAGTTTTCATAGTTCGGATCCCTGCAAACCTTAAGTCCTGTTTTCCACCTGCCTAAAGCACTGAGTGATATTTCTGTGCCTTGAAAACCTTGTGGTATACCTGTACAAACATGGATGGATGTCCCCCATGCAGATTCATGTAAAACTGTGTACAGAGTGATCTGAGGTTCTGCAGCATTAGAGGAAGTTTGTAGTATATTTTCAGAGCTTTACCATATTACTGACCTTTTTCTCTCATTTAGCCTTTAAAACTTCAGTTTCTTAACACACCTTCCTTCACCAAATTCACCTAATAGCAAGTAACTTCTTTTATATTCTAGCACCTCTGCATGTATCATCTACAGCAATCTGGTATCTTATAGGTTAGAAAGTCTGAAGCCACACAGCTCCCTCATACAGAAGAAATTTGCCCATTTTGAGGAAATGTCAAGCCCCTTCAACACCAGTAGCAAAACTTCCCTTGGCTTCAATGAGGCAGAAATTCATCCCATAAGTTTAATTCAAAAAGCCCCAGGCTTACCCAGTACTATTGCTCTGAAAGCTCATACACGGATTTGGACCAAAACTTGCAGAATTCCTACAAATAGACTATGTACCACGACCAGCACAAAAAATACCTTGCTTTTAACTTGGAATATGAAAACAAAACTGCAGAGAAAGGTCTATTGTAGACCAACTGCTTTCCTTTCCAATTAAAAGAGAGACCAGCAAATGTTTATGTAGCATTAGTGGCATCTTTTAGCTACAAGTAACTATTCCAATGCTATCTATTGCAGTTAAGTGTGGTTTAGCTGCACATTTTCAACCCATTCTGCCTGAGTGATACGCAGATACACAGGTCTGGAAAGAGAATGTAAAAACTAACAACAGTTATTCACTTTTTGGAAGAGGACTGGAGAAACACTGATACCTAGTTTGGAGAGAGTGGGTCAGCAGCCTGCCTAAACGTAATTCGGAAGCATTGCAGACAGGAAGATCATATGGAGGGTATGAAACAATCCCACAAAAAAGGAGAAATGGTGAAGAAGTCGCTACCAGTGGAAGATCTCTGTGCCATCAGCACTAAGCCCATTCTTCCTGCAGGAATGGAAAGACAGCAAAGTTCCCATGGATGTAAGGAAAATCTGAGTTGCAGTTTTAAATGGAAAGATTTCAAGAGTGGTATGGCCAGCACTACAAAGCCTCTGTACTTGTTTCAGGGGGAGGGAAGAAAGAAGGAGGCAGAATTTTGCTCCTTTTGTTTCCATTCCCAGACAAAACAAGGAAGGAAGAAAAGTTCTCAAAGATTCAAATCTGGGTTTTAAATAAATATCCCACTGTCTTTTGAAAGCTAGTCTTTTATGGAACCAGTGTCCTCCCTCATACAAGGAGAAAAAAGGGAAGGTTTTAAATCTTGACTAATAAAATGAATCTATGATATAATGATCAGAGCTACTCTTCACAAAACTGCTACACAAAGACATTTTGTGTTGCTGACATCTGACCAAAGGCAAAAAGGCTGAGCAATGTGCCTCCATGTCAGGAAAAATAATGCAATGCTTAGATTGTGCCAAGAGTGTGGTAGCCCACTGGGGCTGAAAGGAAGGAAAAGGAAACAATAAGCCTTTAGTTTTTCACTCTGCAGTGCTCCTCCAAGGCTGAACATCCCAGACCAATTTCAAGTGCTGTCCTCAGAGCCAGTCTTTCTCCTGCATGCCTGAAGCAGCTCTAGTTTCCTTGGCTTAGGGCTAAACAAAAAATAAAATACATATTAAATTAAAATAAAATTGTCAATCACAGGTACTTTTGTACTCTAAATCACTAGGCATTGCTAGTAAATCCACCAGATAGGGACTTTGCCCAAACATCTCATGCCCTGAGGCTCATCCTTGCCAGCAGTTACATTCTGGAATGCCCCCCTCACCCCTGATATTAAGATGACTTTGCAAATTGTTAGCCTGATATTCCTCTTCCAAAACTGATAGCTAGAATGCTACTGAGGTACTACTGATGAAAAAAACAACACCCAAATGCCCCACAGAGAACAAAACTCAAACACCACTCTGCCACCACGCTTCTGAACCTTGTTGCAAATTAAGCTTTGAAAAAATTACGCTGTTCTTTTAATATTTTTAATTAAAAAATGAATTAAAATTAATTAAAACTATTTTTGAAATTAACCTGTTTGCCTCTTAACTAAACAACTACTTTGAGACAAAGTGTTTGAAGCACATGTAAAAATTAATACTAAACTCTTAGTATAAAAATACCTCCTGTGGATTTCAATTTTGCTTTTAGACTCCTCTTGGGAAAATTATTTTAAACACAGGTGCAGGTAACAGTAGGCTTAGATAAAAAACCATGATTTTCAATAGTTCAGGGCCAGATTAAGGGCTAGTAATTCCTCTATAAAGCCCCAACAGTAAAGATAGCCTGGACAGGCCTTGGAAGCATACATATGCACCTCATAAATCTTGCGCAAGATTAGATATTGCTCTTAAGGGTGTTAAGAGCCTAACAAAACCCCCACAGCTATAGTGAACGGTGCCAAGACAGACAACTAAAACTTGCAGTTTCGGACACCCTTTTCCTCCCACAAGAGGCTGAACTGTCCAAGACAGAAATTCAGCACATACCATTAGCCCAGTACTTTCCAAAAAAGCACTCTGGGTCAGTTTTCGATGGAATTACATGCTTAGGAGTTCGGCACCTATCTGCTTTTTAAACTGTCCCTGCAAGCCTATTTACATCCTTAGATATCTGAAATAAATTTTAAATTCTGGGCAATAGGGTCCCATTTTCTCGCATCTAGCCTCCATAAGTTAATCAGCCAACTCATCATTTTGAAAGCAAGAGCAATTAAATCCTAGTATTAGAATTGAGTCCCATTAGATCTCCTCCAGCCGTACACCTTCTTAAATGAGATATGCAGGAAGAAAAGACATCTGCTTGAAGAAGTGGGCTATAAATTACTATTTGAACACTGATGGCATTAAAAAAAAAAAAAAAAGAACTAAAAGCATTTAAATTTCTGTATGTACAGAGGTGTGATTTTTAATTAGATAGGAGAGTTGACAAAGCTTGGAATAAAAATATTTTCATGTGCTGTGCCTGCAAATAGAGATCGTTCTCTTCAGTTCTAAGAAAACTATCATTGGGATGCGGCTGTGTGCTAACTCTATTTATGGTATAGTCTAACACATTCCACTAATGTGTTCCAAGAGACGACTCCCTGGGAAAAGCCAGAATCCATGCAAGCAAAGAAGAAAATTTGTCTGTGGAAGGCATGCCTTGCAGTGCAGTGGGAGCAGATGAGTTTGAACGTACTGCTCCATCGTGCCTGCTTTCAGATAGCCCTGTGCTCTCTGAAGGCAGTTAAATATCTCCAAAATAAGTACAACCCTAGTGCTCCACATATTAAATCAATTTGTCCTGAAGGAGGTTGTGCTAATTACAGCAGAAAAAAACCCCCAAAACGTCCCACTCTTTGCCTGGTCTGAATTCAGAAATAAATCTGTGACAAAATGAACATTTTTACCTGATCCAAGTAAGTTGTTACTGAATGAGCTTGACAGACTGATAACACTTTCTTTGACGCAGTAATAAAAACTTTCAAACAGAAAACGTGATGGCTCCTTTCTGTTTTAAACAAAGATCCTGAGAGGTCCAGTATATTCAATTCAATATTCCAGACATACTTTGAATTAAAAGAGCTCAGTAAAATATATTTGTAGTTTTTGTTGAGTAGTACAATCAAGGAATGCTGTGGAAGGGCACCTTTTACCTTCTTACCCTGTAGCTAACACAGAGATGTCCACTAATGAGCCTGCCTAAGAAAACAGTAGCAAGAAGGATTGCAGAGGTACAGAAATGTCTTCAAGAGGTCTCCCACCAACTCAGCACAAGGCTGAAGAATGTTTATTCACTGTCCTTTACAGAGCAGAAGATGGATTTCAAGTGCTGGATAAGCAACACAGATGAGTTAGAGGAGAAATTAAGGTTAAGGTTTGAGGAAGCATTATTATGCACACTGGATCTCTACCCATCTGGCAGGCCATCTGATCAGAGATGAAGGGAACCGCTTGCTCCCACGAATCTATTTAGGGTCACAGTGCACCAGCTCTGTTGTGATGAGCAATGAGGGATCAAAGCAGATCCCTGAGAGGCTGCCATGTGAAAGATGCCGAATGAGCAGAAAGGTCTCTTATGGACTCCCGAACCCCAGACGTTTCCTTCTTCCTTTCCTTTTTTTCCCCTTTTCATTCACAGATGCCCAAAGATCTCTGACATTTCAGCAAACTGCTGGGGACTGCCAGGTGAGTAAATGGCTGAAGAGTCACAGTAACCACCCTCCCCTCCTGCCTAGATTCACCAGGAGTTTCATATGCCCTGGGAGCTCAAAGAGCAGCATGGGTGACTGGCTCTCTTGTGAAATAAGGATGACTAAGTCAGATCAGAGTAATTGTTTGCCTTTATGACCCACATCTAGTCTTTTATCACATTTACAACACTTAATCCTTAATAGGAAATGCTCCATTAATTTTGACCACTGATGTATTCAGGACAGTCTCAAGGGTCAACATGGTTTCCATCTCTCTTCTTCCCAAGCTACATTATTATTACTCTCCCATGGGAAAATCAGGCTTTAGCTTATCACATCAGTTTCTTGCAATCGAGTGAAGGATCTCCCTGAGAGGCAAGTGAGCAGGAGGGAGAAAGGGAGCTTTCCAGCAGGGCATGAGCTCTTCCCCAGCTTAAGCATGTCTGCCAGAAAGGTGTGACATGAGCTTTGGTTGCTAATTTACAGGGAGGTGCCAGAAAGGCTTGGCTAACATCAACAGCATCTCCCCCCAAATACAAATGGAACAATATTGTTACTCCACCTCAATTTGCATTAAAAATGGCATTTAAGTAACATAGCTAACCTGGGGTAATAATGACTGGTGTTAATAATTCTGTTTATACTATCTAAATGTTCAGCATATTTGAATGATTCACATTAGGAAAATAAAGAATGCATTACGTTTAAGGAAAAGAAAAACCTTATTTCTCCCTTTTAAAACTGTTATTCTACCTAGTATTCACAGAAGACCAATAGATACACATTTTTACATCACTAAATTTTTACTGAGGCCTGTTCATTTGTCGAGTTTTGAAATCAAGGATTTCACATCTCGGATTCAGGCTCTTTGAACTGACTTCCCAGCTTATTTTGCAGAGTTTTTGACCAGGATAAAATGTTTTGCCTCACAAACACAACATGACAGCTTTGCACTCTGTATATTTTACACACTTAAAATAATGCAATAATACAAACAAATGATGGAAAACTGACTAAGAAATACAGGCTTATAAAAGAGGATGGCACAGACAGGTACACTTAGCAAAGTCATTTCCTACTAATCTATGAGTATTGAATATCTAAATTCTTAGGTCTTTATTCATTCACCTTTGGAAGGTTTAGTTGCCAATTCATTTTCTCAATCTCTCTACTTCATAAATTTTCATTATTTGCATTTTAATACAAGCACAACCTTCATTTGAGATTCAGAAAGGATTAAGATAAGACAATAACAAAAGAAAAAAAACCATGCTTACAGGTGGTAGAAGGAGAGAGAGACAAACAGAAGGAGAAAAGTTAATCACGGATATGGAAAACTTAGACACACTGGAGAAAATCTATTTGTTGAAAGTTGGAAAAAAGGGAAGGAGAAAATGCAAAAATTAATGGAGTAATTGTTAACAAAACTATAATATAAACCAGGAAAGAAATAAATCTAAGTTCTTTTAAAATAACAAAAAAAAAAAAAGTAAATATCAGAGGAAACCATAGGCAGGGGACAGCCTGAAGATGAGGCTGTAGATATCAAATTGGAGAACATGGAGTGCAGAGGAAGAGCACCCTTAAAAGGTCATTCTTTCCATCCATTGCATAAGTTTGACTTTGCCACATATTTCCAATACTCACAGCATTTTCTGTGGTATGTGCTGACCTTTTAGGTTTGTCTACTGTAGTATTTTCTTTCACTTCAATATTTTTCTTTAAACATTTTGAATCTATGATTTAATGTCCTGTTAGGTAGAGCTCTAATAAAAATAAAGGCACACACAGAACAAAAAGAAAAACCAAGAAAAATAACCCTTCAAAACATTTCCAGCTTTGGCTCTGGAGACGGGTGTAAGACCTCTCCTCTCCTCCTCAGAGCTAACCTCCAAGGGTTACTGGGGTATCTTCAGTGTTGTGTTGGAAAGCTGCCTGGAATAAACACTTCTAGCATCAATTAGGACACTAAAAGCTTAAGGGTTGATCCAGTGAAGGTGTAAGCCTGTGACTGGTCTGACACCTGAGTATCACGCTGGGAGCCAAAAAGACAGGTCATAATGCCAAGCCCTGACATAATGGCTTCAACCAAGTGATTTAAGTTCTTTGGGCCTCTTTCTCCTCCTATGGTCTTATAAATACCATACAGACCACAAACATTTTTGTATCTCAACATTCCCAGCTCATGCTTGTATGACTTTGGGTACACACAGACAGCCAAATAGTAGTCCCACTACTGATCTTTAAAGAAGGAAAAGTGAATGTTTTCATACAGAGCAACACTATCGATGCCTTGGTATTTATGGTCTGGCAGTAGGGTTGAGCAAGTCTGACAAAAACTAAGCTATTAAATGAGGCTGGATGCATGAACTGGCTAAATAGAAATGTTGTAGTTCCAACCTAAAGTATTTCCACTTGATGGGGGGAAAACAGATTGAAAGACCATAGCGGCTACATGGATAAAATCAGTCTGGAATGTGACCATAGTTTATGAACATGAAAAAGCAAAGTGAGTTAAAAATTGTATAATAATGGAAGTCCCTATATATTACATCAAGATTTGAAATGATAACCCAATCCTCATTTTCCAGAGTTCAAAGTCCTTATTTCCTTGTAATACAGTTATTTCCTTGTACAGAAAGGCAGACTGATAATTCCCTTACGTCAGTTAAGGTCTTTATTTCCCTCTACTCTTTCCACAAAGCCGTTCTTGTCACTGGGAAATTCCTTAGACAGCAGCAGGCCCTCTTGTTAAGAATGAACAAGACACAAAGCTCAACTTTTGCAAAGCACTGCTCATTCAGCAGATTTTAATTTGAACACTGAAATCAAAGTGTCTGCTGACATGCAGCTCAACATAACTGAAGAAACATAAGATCCAAGGTACAAAGCAGTGAAAGGACCTTCAGATTTGTACATATCCATGCATTGTTGCGGCACTGTTAGGCAGGTATTTAGATGCTCTGATGCTCCAAGTCTCAACATCTCACTCATTAATCATAATTTAAATAACCAATTGAAATGGACCTCAGAAGACAAGGATGCCTTTCATTTCTCCTATCTCTTTTGGACCTAAAGTTTGAAGATGCTTTTTTCTACTTAATGAAGTTGGTTCCGCAGGCCCCTATCTGCAGATTGAGGTAATTTTACTTACAAAAGTTCTTAAAAGAAAAGAGCTGAGCAAAGCATGTGTATTTTATTTATCCACATAGGAAATACTCAAAAGAAAGCACAAATCTCTAAGAGCAATAACAAGTCGTGCTTCTTTCAATATCCCAGTTTCACGGTCTCAGAAAGTCAATCACATAAGTAAATTGTGCACATAGGTAGCATATCCAAGACTAGAAATTTAATTTATTTGTACTTTGTTAAAGAATAACAATGAAAAAGGATCTTGAAGAACTTCCAAAGGAGAATCTCACTAGTGTTTCCAAAGGTTACAGATGACTTCTGACCAGGAAAAAAATAAACTCAAAAGGGAGGATCTGAAGCTCCTGAATATAAAACAGTGCTTACAACCGTACCTACATACTAAATACACTGCTGCTCATTGCTACTTGTTATAAAACCTTAACTACTGTGGGCATATTAACAATTGCTTACATGACTCTACAAGATCCTGGTATGTAATGATGGCTCCTTCAGTTCTTAGAAGTGCTGCGTAACTGCTGTGTCCACTAAGTTAAACTTAAAAAAGGACCAATGCTTTTGCAAAGCAAAAACATGTTCATAAACTCCTACATATTTTGTTTTCAAGCTCCACAAATGCATTTTTGAAGATCAGCTCAGATCTGGTACTCATTCGCAAATGAAATGCCAAACTTGGCACGAATTTTAGCTCGATTCATCTCACAGGATCATTTCTTCCCATTCTCCCTTCTGGCATGTAATGCCTCCTTGTTGACTTCTATTTAGTCACTGGTGTTTCAAAGGAGACATTGGTATCTCTTTTTAAGGAATTATTGTTATTTTTAATTGGAGCCATTTGACCTTCTGACAAATCCACATCACTGATGCCAGCTCTTCAGTTTCTGACCTCCACCACCTCCCTGTCAAACTGGAATGGAAAACAATCAGCTTTTCCATTTAAGTCAGCTCCTGCTGTCATGCAGCATCCAGAGTTACACAAGTAACAAGCAAGCTGAAAAAACACATGACCAGTCTGTATGTGTTGCTGTAGAAACTCAGTTCAACTTCTTTAATCCAAACAAAGTGAGAAAGATGAAAGAAATTCAGGTAAAGCAGAAATCAAATTGAACTGCAACATGTGGATCCAAAGTATTCTTCTCATGTCATTGTTGGAGGGAGAGACAGAGTTTCAGGACAGAGCTGAGACGCAATTTAAAGCCCACTGAATGGGAAGACCACAAACCTTCACCTATTTTACTAATCAGGTTGTTTCTAGAGACAGAAGAAACCCCATTCCTGGCTTTCTAGACAGAGTTGATGTTCTGGCCTGGCTCAAGAACAAGCAGTCTTCCTGGCAAGTCAGGTGCACTAGAGCTCTTCCAGTTAAGCAAGACTTAGGGAAGGGATCTGACTGTGTGTTTTTCTTTCTTTTTTATTCTTCTAATTGAAATTCATTTCAGCTTTACATACAGGTATATTGTTCATGTATCTTGATGTTATCCAGAGACAAACCATTGCAGTCCCACAGGGACTTAACCAAGCCACAAGGTGCTTGGCAATATCTAAGATTTCCGGGAGTTCAAACGCTCTGCAGTCACAGGGAAAGCTGAGAAGCCAGCACTCAAATATCTTCTGGCAGCCCTTGAGAATCCTCTTTCAAATGCCAAGTGTAGGAAAGGCACACACTTAAAATATATATTTCTTCTTCCACTGAAATAAGAGTAAGACATATCTTGCCCACTTACAAGAACAGTGGGTTGGACCACAGAAATAAACAAATATATAACAGCAGAAGGTCTGCTGCCCTAGCAAAAAATGATAAAACATTCAGGGATCAGCAGTTTTTGCCCCAACTACTTACAATCCAAAGTAGGTATTTCAGGCTGGCGAGTTATACCTCTGAGAACAGAGTTATGAAATAATTTCTCCCATGGCTTGACAATACATTGGAGGGGGGGAGAAATGACAGGCAGGATAAATGTGCCTGTCACACAACGAGCAAACAGTAGAATCAAGCCTTAAGCACAGATGAATAAAAAAGAAAAAAAAAAGCAGAAAACCCAAACCTCTGAACTTTTGTCATAAACTATATGAATTTCTCTTCCTGAAAAATTCCCCCATCTTCTATACATAGATATGTCACATTGTTTGACACCTGGCCTGAAGATAACATGACAATCTCACTAAATACTGAGGGGTTTGCTTCATTGTTTGTTCGTTTTTATTCATTATGCTCCTTAGTTTACCATAGGCATTAAGGAGAAGAAAAAAAAAAAAGATAGATGAAGGACAATTTCTGACAATATTATCAATGGTAGAGAATGATACCCCTTTTCCTTCACCTTGGCTCATGCAAAATAGTTTCTTTTGTAGTTAATGACTGATGGTGAACTGAGAAGTTGTCACAGAGGGTTATCTCAAATAGTGAAACCAAATCTGAACAGAAATACTTTATCATTATTTAGAAAAACTAACCTGACAGCAAACAAAGCCAATAACATGTTGCTCCTGATGTGTCTGCCATGGTCTACACTGCGCTAAGAGCTCATCTCTAAAAGCTCTGCATGTGCAGTTGCTAATGCATGGGAAATGTGATTAACCAACTGAGAAAGGCCTACAATTACTCCCATTCTGACTAGATTACTGGATAATTAGATTGGTGGCACTCTTCCCTTACTGGGCTGTCAGATTAAATCCTGCTGGTTTTCTTCAGATAGCTGTTATGTTCCACAATAACAAACAGGGACTGACACCAAATGCTTTTCATGTTCAAAAGATGTAAATGCCTCTTCTACCTCTACTGCACCAATAACAAAAATGCCCAGTGCACTTACTATTTCATTGCAAATGTCATTGAATTTGATTAAAACATACCTATTTGATAAACCTGGTCAGAAACATTCAATTTGACTTGATAAATGGGAATCACAATGCTTTGAATACTCATTTGGCTGATTACCTAATGGAAGGGTGAAACCAAATTACACTTTAATGAGTGCAAAGAAAGAACATTTCAAAGTTCTGCTTACAAAGGAACAAGTCTTTTATTCACATGCTCTTTCTAGGGTCTGTTCACTCCAAGAAAGGAGCTGGCAAGTACATCTGGATGTTCCACATTTGCTTAATGTAGGAACTAAAAACTTTACGTATTTCTGATTTCCTATAACTGGTACTGCACCACATGTTAAAATGGTAACTGGTAGATTTATGGTATTTGGTTCCTCTTTTCTCTCCTTGAAGACATGTCATGGTTTAAGCCCAGCCAGTAACTCAGAACCATGCAGCTGCTCTTTCACTTCCCCTACCTTCCTTCCCCCTTGCTCCTGGAGGGACAGGGAGGAGAATCAAAAGAATGTAACTCCCATGGGTTGAGATAAGAACAGTCCAGTAACTAAGGTATAACACAAATCACTACTGCTACCACCAATAATAATAATGATAAGGGAAATAACAAGGGAAGAGAATACAACCGCTCACCACCTGCCGACCGATACCCAGCCCGACCCAAGCAGTGATCTAACCCTTCCAGGTAACAGTTTATATACCGGGCATGACGTGCTGTGGTATGGAATACCCCTTTGGGTAGTTTGAGTCAGGTGTCCTGTTTCTGCTTCCTCCCAGCTTCCCCTCCTCCCTGGCAGAGCATGAGACTCAGAAAGTCCTTGGTCAGAGAAAACATTACTAAGCAGCAACTAAAAACATCGGTGTTATCAGCGCTGTTCCCAGGCCAAAAGTCAAAAACACAGCACTGCACCAGCTACTAAGAAGGAGAAAAATGACTGCCACTGCTGAACCCAGGAGAAGACACAACATGAACTCTGTTATCTGACCAGAATGGAAAGCTGAATTACTAATTCTCAAAATAAAAAAAAAATAATGCTACTATTGTCAAATCTGTACACTAGAATCTTATGAAGATCAGTATGATTACGTTGGTCCCTGAAGTGACTGTTGGATGGCAAAAATCTTCTGAAAGATAGCAATGGGTGCATGCAAAACCTGGGTCAGTATCTGGCTTTAGAGGAAAACTGTGGTGAGTCTCCCATCGTCCTGAAAAGAAGAGGGGAACAGCCCTTGGTGGCCCTAACACAGGGGGCTTTGTTGCCCCATTGTAACTCCATCCCAAAAGCAAGGCAGCTATCCCTGAGCTATCATAGCACCACTGTTTTTTCTCTTTTTCCTGCATATTTCAAGAATCATAGAATGGTTTGGGTTGGAAGGGGCCTTAAATTAGCTCATCCAGTTCCAAACCACTGCCATGGGCAGAGACACCTTCCACTAGACCATGTTGATCAAAGCCCCGTCCAACCTGGCCTTGAACACTGCCAGGGATAGGGCATCCAAGAAAAACATCCAGGAAGGATCCAGTATTTTTCCTTCTTATGTAAGATTATGTAATAGTGCCATATTTGGAGACTTTCCACAGGTAGTTAATAAAGGTAAAGTTTTCTGTACATCTGTTCTCATTGGTAAATTTATGCAATGTGATGAAAAATGTATCTTTTGAAGTTTGCACAAGAAAGAGGAGATTGAAGTCAAAGAAAAGGTGGAACATCTCTGATAACATATGTCAGAATATCAAAAACATCTGAAGCTGTAAAGCTGTAGCTGATTTGCTCTTTTTTTTTTTTTTTTTGCCTTCTAGTGACTTCTTATTTTTTAAATTTATTTTAAACTGTAAAAGCAGTTTAGACTTGTATGAGATTATTTTCCAATGGAACAGGAAAGGGGTAGAATTATAAACAACAATGCCAACAAAGATAAGCAGCTAAAACAGTAAACTATAAGCATGGAGAGCAAAAGCTGATGTTAAGAAACAAACCAGTGTTATATACCTTGTATTTACAATACTAATGTATATTTATCATATCTGATAGGAATAATAGTTTCAAGGACTTGCAGCAGTAACTAGAACAACAAACTTAATGAAGTTAATGATAAGGAGAACCTATTTTTCCACCCACAGGTTCTGTTTTTTATAAAACTAGATAAGAATCATTTGTCTTTATGGCTGAAACAGAACCACATTGGAGGGAAAATGAACTGGCCAATTTACAGTGTCCAGCAACATCAAACAGCAAGTTTGGATGGAAGTAAGTGACACTTTACCTAAGGAAAACAGCGGAAAGATTATAACACGTATCTTGAATTAGAATTTGACCAGAAAGTTCAAATTAACTCTTTCCAATTTCACAGGTTGGGATAGCTGGTAGCTACAGTGAGATCCCTTCTATCAAGGTATGATAAAAAATAATATATGCTGAGGTATTTATATTAACTCTGTTTGTGAATATATGCTAAGTTCCCACAGAAAACTAAAGTTCCCAACAATTAAGGCCCATGTGAACATAACAGAGAACTGGTATAAAACCTCAAATCTCCATTCACTTCCCATGGAGCCAGGCTGATTGTATCCATCAAGACCATGATTTGTCACATGCCCTCATGCATTCTGATCCCAGAGCTATGACATTTCTTATGAAGCTATGCATAAGAAAATTACTGATGAACCAGACTCCCTTGGGTTCATAATTTTGGGCTACTAGGTATAAATACGTTCTGATCACTACTCAGTGGGCTGGAACTAAAATAAATACAGAAACGGGTTTGGAATCATCTTTTAACAAACAATTCTTTGCTTAAGGAAAGGAAGGAAAAATGCCTTTGGCTACTTGACAGAAGCAAATGACACTTGTTTAAGGTCGCCTGGGAATTGGAATGGCAGGAAATTAGCTGTGAGAGATGGATTAATACAAAGTTAATGCTGCCATAAGTACAAATATATTATTTACCTGTCTATGCTGTTATCAGATGGACGGATACACGTACATGCAGTTAAGCACTCACAAAAGCTTCACTAAAATTTGAAATACTCTGTTTTTCCTTAACTTCCTTAATTGAAGGAAACCTTTCCTGGCAGTGGCAGCAGAGAAACTCCATTTCCCTGGGCTTTCAACCTTGGGCTCATTCAGGAGCACGTGTGTTTGTGCTTATCATGATGGAGGTTGTTTCTGCTGTGGACACCTGTCCAACATGAGCTGAACGGAAACCACCGACACCTTTCAACAGTGCCTAAGAACTATCAGATGTTAACACATTTTGGCTAATAATGAGTGGGATTATGATTAAATAAAGTATCATAAGAGTAGAAGGGTTTTAATCCTGCTTTTTACATGCAGCGGGGAGTAAGCGCTCTTCATTTGAAAGGCGATCATCCAGTCCCTTCATGAGAACTAAATGCATTAAATCAATAATGTGAATAGTATCCACCATTTCACATACCTTGGGTGGCCTTATTTCAACAAAAAGTTATTCATGCTGCTACATTATGAGGATCCCTAAAACCTCATTAGCAGCAGTGAAAAACAGATCCAGTGGCAGTAATAAACTCCAGTTTAAATTAGAAACAGCTACGTTTTGCACATTCACACGCATACACATGATCTGTTCGCTGATAACCCAAAAGAACGAATTAGTTAAAGTTTGCATAACTTAAAGAGGAAAAATAGTAATAAACAACCTCTGTATCTACAGCAATATATCCTTTATTCATCTTACAGCTGAGCTGTTCCTCTGATCATTAAGGAAAAACTAATTAAAACAGGGCTTCATACACCTTTACAGAAAACTGCATCCCAGGGTGAGATGTGGTAGAGCCAAAGTAGGCTCGCATTTATTTGCAGTGTGTGGTCCCTGATGTGAAAAAACACACAACAAGAGTCGCTCTCATTTTAAATATTTCCAGCTTGAGTTTTCACTGCAAAACATCATTTGCTAAGTTTGTATTCAAAAGGCAAGGCATAGTAAAAGTTCTCTTTAAACACAAAACAAATGCTTTTTGTTTAACAGCTAAACACCCCTCTTCCTCTCCCTTTATTCCACGGAGAAAAATGCTACATACTGCAAAACCCTAAATCAAGTCAAGTTTGCTTTCCTCTATGAAAATTTCTATTTCAACATCACAACTGCTATTAACTTCAAAGGAAGCTGACAGTTCTTCAGTTATTAAGTTAAAAGACGGCCAACTTTCAGCTGGAGTCACTGCAAATTAATTTTGCCTTACAAGGCCACATTAGGTCATTTCCTGAGCTGATGGTAATTGCCCTTTCCATAATGTAAGAACAAACGAGTATAGGAAGGCTGTCCTGATGTGAAAACAGGAGGACTGGGCTAAGCTGGTCTCAGGGAAACAGTGTAGGGCAGCCTGACCCAGCAGTGCTTAGACCCGCCCCCACTGCAACTCCACCTGCAGCTTGAATCTGCACCTCGATCTACAACGTACTCAGGTGTATGCTCAAGCTGGAGTGTGGCACACTCAGGTATGACCTGACAGTACCTCTTCTACTTTGTCATTTTAGATTTTGTCCTGTGGATTGTAACTGTACACTTGTCAGCTACAGCACAGAGCAGGCAGACTGGAAGCCAAACAGGCTGAGATCGGCACATTTTGTCTTACAAACTTGATCTCTGCCATGCCCTCAGCTTTGAGGGGCACTTATTTATTAATGGATGTATAGGAAGAAATAGAGCTGGCAGGAACATGCTGTGTAAACAAGCATCAAAGTACTGACATTTTCACTTCTCACTGTGTAATTTGCCACAGACATATGAAAACATTAGTTAACAAAGCCTGAAAATCCAGGATTATCTCTTCCCACTAAACTATTCTAACAGCTTCATTTCTTAGAATGCATTGACCTCCAGGCAAAACATTTCCTCAAGGGGTGGGAAAAAATCCTGCCTAAACCCTGCCTGGCCTCAATCTTGTACAGCCCTCTCTCTTTGCACACAGGGAGAGCACAACATTCAGGTAGGATGGAACCTCTGGCACATGATGACTTATCCCATATCTGTCATAACCTGCTGTCTCCCACCTCAATTTCTTCAACTATTTGGGGCAAAAAGCTATTCTTTTCTTTTGATCTGTACAGGACTTCGTGGAGTCATGGGCCCAAATCCATTACTACTCTAACACAAATAATGAAGTCTCCCTGGTCCCCAAATGACACAAGATGGTAGAGAGCCAGTTTTTATGAAAACAGAGGCAAAATTTACATGAGTTTTGCCATTACCCTCAGTGAAGCTATCACTTAACCCAAAAGGTCCACAGCTCATATTGCAAGCTGAATAGCAAGAAGTCTGCTGGGTCTCCGACACCTGCCTCTCATTATGGGAACACAGATTTCCTCTCTCTTGCATTTCTGCTTTTTATCTACTGAAACCTCCATATCTGCACTCTACACTGGTTAAGTGAATTTCAGTGAAGAAGGCACAGATTAATTCTCATTATTTCCATTATAAGCATTATCCCTGAGTATGAAAAAAATCTAAAACCCTAGACTCTGACCACCAAATGAGCTTAGGTTTAATTATAAACAAAATGGGCTTAATGGTAGGTTTTGTACAGCCTCAGACAAACAAAGTTACTGATAAACAACAGGCATTGCTTATGATGGGAATAAACTGTCTTTTGTTTTGTACAAACGGAGGAAACCTGAGAGCCAGGAGAGCAATAGCCTATCTCTATGGGTTAAGTAATACGTCTTATAGAACATGAAATATCAGTAAGAAAACCTATACAGAGATGGCTACACAGCCCATTGTATTCTCTCTTCAAGGCAGTGATGAGAATGCAGGTCAGTAAGAATAACTGGCAGATTATCCTGCCATTGCAGAAACCAGAAAAGAACATTAAAGTTTAGGGCAGAATCTGACAGCAAGATGTCCCACAGGGACTCAGGGTTTCTCCAAGCAGGATGCAGGAGCTCAGGGTTCAAGGCCCTACATCCCTGATAGCTAGCAGGCTATAGCTTTTGTCTTTTGCAGTGCCCCTACAATTAATCACTTATTCATATGAGGTGGGAGAGGTCTAGGTGGGCAAAACTGAGAGAGGCTTCTTGCAAGACAGCTAATAATCTGAGGGAGAGGCAAGAGGTCTATCACCTGGCATGTGAGAGACCCTCCTTAGAGCCCCTGCTTCAAATTAGACTGACAAGGGACTGAGGCCAAGCCACCAAAACCTAACTTTAAGTTCTGAATTATTAACTCTTCTGAAGAAAAAAGGTTCTTTCACTATTAAAATTCATTCTGGAAGCTCCAGTTTATTTTGTCTAAATACATTTCTAAAGGGTTTTTTGTGTTGTGGTTTGGTTTTTTTTTTTTTGCGTGGGGGAGGAGAGAAGGTCAAAAACCCTTCACAGTTTTCACCCCCATATTTATCTACTGTTGTAACTGCAAAGCAAGTGGTCCAGTGAGATCCATGATGAAAGGTCCTCCACAGAAATAAGAAAGATGTAAAACAAGTTTTTAAAGTCCTGGAGGAAGAAGGTAGAAATATTGAAAATTGATAAACAGCCTGCATAAATTGAAGTCATTCAAGAAATAATTCTTGGAAGGACTTCAGCAGTGAACTGTTAGAATGTTTAGGGTCTTGATAAATAGAATTTCTTACTGGAAAATAAATTCACCTAACATATTGCAACAAAGAATGCCTAACTATTCTATGATTCTATAATGCAGCCACTGGTCAGGTGATGCTGTGGATTAATACATACAATTAGGATAAAGATAATCTGTTCACACGACATGCCGCAAAATAAATCAAGCAAGCTGAGTATCTTCTGTTATGCTGAAGTCAGAGATAATGGTAATACATCAGCATATGTTATTAGTCATAATACTCATATCTTTGAAAGTAGCCACTCATTGTCCTTTGAAAGCATTTAGTCACTTCCATTGCTTTGAGATCTTCATATTCTGGTTGTCATACAAAATGCACTATGGCTACTACACAGTCAAATATTCTGAGAATGGAAAGAAACCCAGCAAATATAACCAAGTGAACCTCAAAGAGCTCAAAGTCCCAAGAGAGCCGTACAGTGCAGACAATTAGTTTCTGCTTACCGGCAGTGTTTTGCAGGCAAACACAGAGGAATCAATCCCAAAAGATCCACACATAAGCAAGGAGAACAGGTAAGAACTGTGAAAGTGGCAAGCCACAAAGAACAAAAACCAGAAAAATAATTTGAATCAATCAAAGCTTGCCTGTGATTCACCTCTGTAAGGTCTCTCCCTTTATTTCTACCTATCAATACATATCCTGCACTGACATTTTGCAAACAACATGAAACAAAGCAGGTTATCTGGAATAGCATCTTTCATTATTTATTTACTCATAAACCACAAACTGCTATGCAATGCATTTGCTGCAATTGGAAAAAATTACTTTTTATTGCAGTCTGAGTAATTTCCTATTTTCTTCCATTACTGAATAATAATTTAACACAGTAAACAAATATACACTCATTAAAGCTTCTTAGCAGACTAAATCTTTGAGTCACTGTTCTGGCAAAATTTCTCTTAAAGCTGTTGGAACTGCTTTGTGAGCAATCTTACACAGGTAATGAACACAGTACATGAAGATAAATAACTTATCTTCTCTATTTCAGCACACTGAGAATACTACCATGGGCTGCAGAAGAGCTGTACATTCATTAGGCCATGCTCATTTCACAGTCCTCCTTTGGCAGCTCTCAAGGCTGGCAACCTCTAGCCTTGCCACCAGTTGAGCCTAGATCGACGCTATGTTGGTCTCATCAGAGAAACACCCGCTAACAAGCACGCAGCTCTGAGAGACAGAGTCTTGGGTCCAGTAATGCTGGAGAGTAATTCTGTGAACAGCACACATAACATGGGCAGTGACAACTGTAAAATCACAGTAAATGATTCAACGGTACTTCCTGACTGCCTTGATTAATCTTAACACAAACCAGGGTTCAAACCAGCCATTTTGAGATACAAGGGGTAGCGTGACCAGTTTTGATAGGCCCGTATCTCATCTCCAGGACAAGCACAAGTTCGCATGAACAAGTACTGAAAGTTTAGAGAATAGCAGTTAAAAAACCAGGAAAGTGAGAGGAAGCAGAAAGCCATTTTCTGGCACTCTTTAGGACTACACACAGCACAGATGATAGAAAGTCTGAAGGAATTTGGCCTTCTCCTAGAACTTAAAGGAGAAGAATGTGCACACACATTTTTGTTTAGATCTGTGCTTTCTTCAGTGTTCTGGTACTCAGAGAATATTACTGGGGTTTAAGCATGGTTTTTGCCATTTATCACTATCACTGTTTATGGTGTTCCCAGAGGGCAGAGAGCAGGTGCAGAGTCCAAATTAGACCTGCTGAGATAATCACCAACACATGCTCCTGCTCGGGGTATTCAAATCCAAATATCAAAAAATTGCACAACCCTGTCCCAAGATAGGCAGTAAGCGGGAGGCTGAAGGCTGGAAAGGGTACTGGAAAAATCAGGAAGCAACAGATGTCAACCTGTGACACAGACTATTAAAATGCTGATTTAAAAATTAGAGAACAAATCCTCTTGTACTAAATGCCTATGTAAGCCTTCAGGTACGGACAGGAAGATAGTGTCCATATATCCATGCAAATGAAGTTTCAGCAAACTAGGTGAGAGGAAAAAACACTGCCCAGCCAAGGCAGCTGAAGTCAGCATCCCTGGCCTAGGAGGATGGGCTACAGGGTTACATTGCAGAAATAGCTGAAGTAGCACATAAATCCCCTCAGGAGCAGAGCTGGGAAGCCAGACGGTCATGGCATCATCCTCCATATGAATGCACCTGTGCCCTTCTCTGACAGCATGCTCATAGGAGAGCTACTGAGGACTCCTCCAATTTGCAGCAAAAGCATAGAAAGCCAGGCAGAAAGGCAGAAAGAAAAACAAACAAAACAGGCCAGACAGGCACAATCCTGTTTTTCCCATATATTACTAGTGAAGGATTTTGAAGCTATGACAGACTGCCACGAAGCAGGGCTGCTGTCCTACAGCAGCCCCACTGGAGGCACGTCTTCCATGCAGTGGTCCCAGCTGCTACAGCACACTACAGCTCCAGGGGAAGCAAAAGACAAGAACCCACAGCAATACAGGTCTCCCATGGGCTCCTTTGGCATCACCAGGGGAGGACTAGCACTCACTGACCCTCCCACAAGCCTCTACCACCCACATGTTCTGTACAAAAAGGACTTGAGAGCCTCCTTCTGAGCGATCTACTACAAATAAATAAGGTATTAACACTAAGACAGATAGTGATCTTCTTACAACTCTAATTTATTTTAGCTTTCTTGCTGCCCCAGAGTTAACACATTTGGTAGGCTGAAAATGCACACGCAACCCAGCATTAGTATGCACAGTGAAACTGGTAGCTCTGAGATTTAGAAACTCTAAGGTTTTTTCCATTATGTATCTGGGACTGGTTACTCCTCAAATCAGCTAGCAATTTAACAAAGGGCACTCATTCCTCTACCCTAAACTCCTCGCAAAACATTTCTTTTCCAAACCATTATCAATATTTGCTCAGCACGTATTTTAGCATCTTGGACTCAAAGAGGCTGGGGAGGTAAGAACAAGCTGCGAGAGATAAGCAGGTGAAGCAGAAACAACTGGAGTTGAGAGGGAGGGGGAGGAGGAGGTTCAGGCTGGTTTTGTATATTTCAAAATATTTTACGTTCTAAGATAGGACTGTGAAGCTCCAGATGACATGGAGGTCTATGGTGATACTCTCCACCACAGTAATCTACAGCACTGATATAAAATACTGGGGGAAGAACACATGTAGCAGCCAGCCATTGCAAAACAAACGCCTGATTTCTTCCCCCCCCCCCTTTTTTTAAAAAAAAAATCTTGAGAATTCAGGAGTTGCCTGTCAGCTATTCTCTGTCAGGAATAGCTCCAGAGATTTTTGAGCTCTGTTTTGAAAGCCTCCTTGTTACTTTATCATCGTTTCCACTTCTTTAGCCTCCTATCTCTCCATTTAATTATGCAGGTGTCAATGAGGTTGATTAGAGCACAGATTTTAGGAGCCAGGGGACTGCCATGATAGCAAATCTAAAGAGACAACCCAGATGAGAATATCTTAAAAATAGCTACAATTTGCAAAAGAATTTTAGTCCACTTGAGAAAGGAGGCCACAGAAAAAGACATCTTAACTCTCTTTATTTCTCTGCCACTGGCCAGGTCTGGCATCATGCAGGACACCTAACTACACTTCACAATTTAGCCTTTGAGTACCTGGACATACCCATCTTCACGAAACTCCCCAAATGCTTAAAACCCACAGTAGTCCTCTAGTAAATGTATATCAAATCCCGCTGTGAGCCTGAGTTGACAAACCTGCAACCCTACTTAATATGAGTGCTTAGCACCTTAGCTTAGGCTGTACCACACCAGACTATGCTTTGAACTGTGTGTCCTCAGCCCAAACCCTATTCGAAGGGCCACAGTGTCAGGCATTACACATTTTTTTCTTCTCCATGCTTTTAGATAACTGTTATTCTAGACCGTACATGCTGCAATATTCTACAGATACACGGAGGGGGAATTTTGTTCCAAAGGGCCATCAAGCATCAAGGGCTCATGTAACTAAAAAATACAGTCTGCACTGTAATGAACGGATAATGATACAGGCAAAAGAGAATCCCGTATTTCCTTTTAACCTTATAAAGCAATCTACTTGCTCTATTAGCTCTTTTTCTGATAATGGCTCTATGAAGTTATTTACAACATAAATTAAGCCAATTACTAGCCTTGATTCTCACTTACCCAGTGTGCAATTATTCCCATAGCCTAATCTACTCTCACTTGTTTCCTTCACATTTTCCAAGATGTGCAAAGTAGCCTGAGCATAAAGAGGCACAAAGCTCACTGAGGTTGCATCTACATTTGCATTTCAGTGTGAATCAGGAATGTGTCTTTGATGCAAATTTCCTAATTATTCCCACTTGCCATGTGCTGTTCATATCACAGAGTGGCTGTGGAGCACAGGAATTCAGGTCTTTTCAGATTAAATTTACCCAGAAGTTCCGTTCAGGACTACACTTGATGTATTTCCACCACTACTGAGCATGCAGTCTTACATGACCTGACAAGAACTAGTGTGAAATAAAGCCCCACTCACATCAGATCTGCAGCACTATTTTTGTCTCTGTATCTGCTCCCATTAGTCCATACTGCTTCTTACTGTACACACAACCTGAATTCTAGACTTGGGCAAAGCCCTACAACCTAGTCTAGTTTGCTTAGCTCAACAAACATTGCCCAGCTGAAAACAACAGACCCATTCTTCTCTCTGTTAATTAATTAAACAGAATTATGCGGATCTAAAGATGAAACAAATGAATGAGGAACTTGGGATCAGAAATCATTTTGGTTCCCTTGCCTCACTCAAGTATCATTCTTAGTAGCAATGTCCAAGCAGGTAACATACAACACCTTTCAGTCCTTACTGAGATTAAGATAGGAAGGTTGACTGCTCACTACTGCCCCCAGGTCTGGACAAAAACTTTGAATGCTTTGGAGCATTTAAGAAAACACCACATTGATCTGGTTGCTAAATGTTCCTTCATGATTTCTGTGAGAGTACTAGTGCTACTTCCAGAGAAAACTGGTTTTATTAATGCAGACATAATAGGTTTCACAAGGAACATGTCCTGAAAAATACCAAACCCATGAAAAAAAAATACATTATTGTAGGTTCCACTTTGAAACAGAACTTATAGCGATGCGGTCCCAGTGACCATTAACCAAGATCTCTTTCTTTCATTGTCATAGCAAATGCACATGCTGCCTAGAGTAACAAAAACCATATCCGTTGGATGTTGAGTAGACTTACTGTGTCCCAAACTGGCTTATAGGACATTTAGTAGTACTTGAATCTTAAATCAGCTTAAATTGGTAAGATAAATAAGACATCTGTACCTAACCTTTTCTAATGACAGTAAGCAAATACCTGTAAAGTTTGCCCACATACTTGCTGTCTACAAGACACAAAGCATCATCATACCCTCCTGAGGCAAAAAGACCACCCCATAAAATCTTTTTGACAGGCTTTTTCTCGTCAAAGACTGTACAAGGACAATGTAAAACACAGAACACAGAATAAAATTAAATACTTAGAAGAAACCTTGACGTATCAAGTCATCCTTCTGTCTTTATAGGAAGAAGCTTGTTTAAAGATGGCAGGACCCTATCTTGTCTAATGTGCCAGCTTTGTGCCATAATTATGTTAACATTGTGTACTTCCTGGCAGTTTTACTATAAAGGATTTGCACCTATTCAGACATTCTTGTTTGTTTTTGATCTATGTGAGTTCTCTCCCCCAACTCCTCCACATCTCTATTTGCCTTCATAGAACGGAATGAAGGATTTCCAAAAGTATATCCAGGAAAACATTTTCATTGCAGTAAATTACAGGCAAAAAAAAAAAAAATACTAGTAAAGCAATGTTCCAGCAAAAAAATCCTTTTGGTTTTTGGGGTTTTTTTTTTCCTCTCTGGAAAGGCTGAGCAACAAAGCAGGTGCGCTGGGGAAAAACACATCTGCTGGCTTTGCACAATGGAACGGAAAGTCCACTTTGTTTTATTACCATTTCAAGCTGCTTACAGACTTCAATGTGGAATAAAGAAAAAATAAATTAACAAAATCCAGATTTTTCTTGCATATTCTTTAGGAAATTCCCTTGTTAAAGCAGAGCAGTAGAGCTTTCCTCTTGTTTCTCTTCCCTCTTGTCCCTTTTGAAAGGACTGAAAACATAATCTGGGACGAAACATCTGGTCTTCACTTTTTAATTACATTTCAATCATCTCAAAGGCTTTCCTGGAGGTAGACATACCTACAAGGGCTTACTGTCAAAACTATAGGAGTTACAGGGCTGCTGTATAAATGGATCAGCTGTAATGGTGGATTTGGGACCAGTCTAAATAAATAAGATCATGCCACATAAAACTTCAGAAGTAGGGACTGCACACAAGCAGATATTGCGAGGTTTTGATGCTGACAGAAGCATGGCTTGCGGCAGGGAAACCTCTGGGGGGAAGACAGGGCCAGGGACAAAATGAGCATCCAAACTGGATGGTATAAGCATCCTGGCAGCCTGCTTCTGGCAGCTGCTCAAACCTTTCCACACAGGGAGCAAGAGTAGTCCCTTTTAAATGGCAAAAGCAGTGCCCTCCCTCCCTTACAATTTGTGTTTATCTCCAAATGAAGACAGAGGGGAGAATGATGCAGCGGCAATGGCAGCAGGGTTGGGAGCCAGGCTGTCACGCAGGTGGGCTGCAGCAGCTTGTCCTGTGGCTGGTACTTGCTTTCTGAGCCTCCCCCAGCCCAGGTGCTGACACTCTGGAGACTATCCTGGGGAAGCAGGAGAGCTGCCAAGTACAAGGTGTTATCCCAGTCACTAAAATGCCTTGCTGCAGCTCTGAAGCATGCAGTAATGTAGGTACGAGAGGATAAGGAATTCACAATTTGTTTGGGCTGTGATCCAGCAAAAAGCACTTAAGCAGGTGTATTACCAGCAAAGTCACCAGCTCCATCACACACAGGAAGCTAGCATGCAGCTTCCCAACATCAGGATTCACACCACTAAGAGGGAGCAGGGGGATCACTTTGAGAAAAACCCCTTTTTCTTTTTCTTTTTATAGATTTCCAAATTTCATGTCAACCTGGCCACACTATTCCCTAGAGTGCAATGGAAATGGCACCAAGCAACAACCAGAAGTGCTTCTCTCTTTCTCTTCACTAATACTTATGCTACAGTAACTGAAGCCAAGAATGGTCCTGCTCTGTGTTCCGTTCCACACAGAAAGTCAGAAAGTGTCTGAAAGCAAAAAACATTATACTGAAAAAACCTAAAAGGAGTAACAAAGATGGAAAGATGAAATGTTGACTAGTGTCAAGCAGCAGACCAGCAACAGTGTGGAACAGCATCCAGGCTATCCCAAATTTGAATCCAGTAGGCTATGTTGCCTCTCAACCTTAGGGATGGGTGCTATCCATTCTGAGAGCAGTGTGGCAGCCCAGAGAGAAGGATCAAAATCTGCAGATGCAGTTTCTATAATCAATACTACATGCCATGCTTCAGAGTATTTCCAAAGCAATATATCCTACATCAGAGCCCTGAACCCTGGCAAGCATTCTACAATTTAAAATTATTTAGTAAAAAAAAGGGTTAGATATTCCTCTTTCTAGAGCTCTGCTTGTATATATATACACACACATATATATGTATTTCAATATTAAATCTGAATAATACATACTAACAAGACACAGTGGTTTTCCCCTATTCTTTCCTTTACCTTTATATAAACCTAATAAGGTTATGCAAAGAGGTTATATCTCAAAGTATGTATCCATCAGTAATGGAGAGGCAAATAAATGTTTCATCAGCACCCATTTTAAAGACCTTTGCTCATAGTGTTTCTTGCTGGTAAGGTCAACCTGACATAAACCAGTTCTCAGCAGGCATCTCCCGCCTTTCAAAAAAAGAAATAAAACTTAAACTCTGCAGATGATAAAGCACTTTGTTTCAAAACCAGTGCTTTGTGACTTTGGCCTTGCAGTTAAATCTCAAAGGTCTCTTCTGAAGTGCTACAATTCACAAATCATCTGTGGTCATTACTGTTGTTCAACTTTGTACTGGTGAATAGAGACTATCCTCTAGATTAACAAAAAAATCATGACAGGCTAGAAAAAACATATAGGTAATAAAATAACAACAGGAATCATTTTTTAATTTTCATCATCCTTCCTTACAGAAAATTTGCAAGATGGAAGCAGTCGATCTAGTTCTAAGTAGCTTAAAGCATGGTAAACAAAAAGGAGTTGTATCTCTCACACAGATTAGCAAACCAAAGCAAACCCCAGTAATCTCAGTTATTTGGTGTTCACAGGTGGCAAGGAATGGGTATGACTTTTCTTGTCTAGAACAGAAGTGTGTTGACCCTGAATCTGAATGGGCCGTGTTCAGGGGATGGAGTTTTCCCAGCTTTTACATCTCCTGTTGGCTGTTTTCAGGTTGTACAGCCTTTCAGATACACAAGACTCCTCAGTCCTGAGCTAGCTCCACAGTCCATTTTAAAAGTAATTTTCTAAGCAGCAGCAGCAGCAGCTCCAATCAATTAACACCCTTGCAATGTAATCCTGCCCATATTCATATTCAGTTGCTTTACCTGTAGTGGCAAAATACTCCATGGATTCAAATACATAGCAGCAAAATACTTCATGAACATGATGCTCACCCAGTAGACTCGCATCTGGCAGTGATGGACACTGCTGGCAGGCAGTGCTATTGGCTTAGTCCAGTCATAAAAGAAGGCCAGTTTGGGTATATATGTGGTTTCTCCGCTACGCTGATTAATTTCAGCAGCTTAGATGATATGTGATATTTATGGATTAGAGGCAAAGATAGGAAGCATTAACTTACATTCTAAAACTGCCAAGCCTTAAATATGGGATGAGAAAACATTCAAGCTCAGAGGGCAACTTGATTTTGAAACTAATGCAGCCAGAGAAAGGCATGCACTTGGACAAGATTTATTCTTACGTACCTTGGGACTGATCAAGAGTAGAGCCCTGTCACACTCCTTCCAAACAGCGAAGCAGTCAACAAGCCAAATTGCTTCATTCCCTCTCCTGTTTCCACTTCAGAAACCCTGCCACACATAGGTGACAGGCTTGACGAAAGGATGTCAGGGAATCTGGTTTGGCCCTAAAGGCAGGATCATACCCATATTATTTATTTTACTAACCACTTACTTAAAGAGAGACCCAAAATAATTCACAAAAAAGGCCTGAAGCTGAGGTCTCCTGAACACTTTTGGAAATAAACTCTCCAGGAATAAAAAGTCTGTGTATTTCAGAGTGAAAAACTGTTACGAAAGACAAGGAAAGAATCCTGGATATTCTGGGTATTTCAGAAGCACAAGGGATTTGAAGCAGGGTACTACACCACAGGAAATTTGATGCATTGGTGCTGCAATGCCCTTTGGATTTCCATGAAGAAAAATCCTGTGAATAGAAATATAAACACTTACAAAGGCACATAAAACACACAACTGAGAGTGAGAACAAAGAAGCTAACAATGCTGCAGTTAGGGCAGCACCAGCAACAGTGGCATATGTCTTTTTGTTACCAAAACATAAAAACACATGTACAATACTTGTATCCTGCACCAGGGAGCCTAAGCCCTGCAAGATTATCCTGGGGTGAGAAAACCAGCATAGAATTTCTAAGTTGGATATAGCCTCGATAGGCACAGTACTTGGGATGAACAGCTAATGAGGGTTACTTATCTCCTAGCTGCATAACTCTATGGAGCGGATGTTAGGTTACAGCATGAGTGAGAGCAGCACCTCAGAGCTACTAAGCCCTCTTGCAATGACAGGATCCAGATACCAGTGTCTTGTTTCCACACTGCAGCTCTGGGTCTCTGTTCCCTCTTGCAGTGATCAACAGTGCTCCAAATAGAAACACAGTTATTGGAATTTGTTTCATTAACTTTCTGCACAAACATTACATGTTTCCTTCACACTCTTTCATTCTTAAAAAAGGAGCTACAAATGCCTCCATATTTCCTTCTGAAAAAGTCTCTGGTCTCTAAAAAGAAAGAAAATGAAAGAGATGGGATTCTCCCCTGAAGTCTCTGTGGATATTTGTTTTCTCTGGATGACTATTTTCCTACATTTCAGCAAACAGCCCAGCTGCATGACCCTCTCCCCTCAGCACCTGGGAAGCACATTGCCAACTCTGGAAGTGTTTATTCTCTGTAGATTAAACAGCATTTGCTGGATGGTGATCACAGAAAGTTGTAAAAACAGATGGACAATGATCTGTCCAGACTTCCAGAGCTCACCATGAGAAGGCTACTTACATAAAAACATTTTGCTGAAGGATCAAAGGGTTTTCTTTCCCCCTGTCTATACTCAGTTACATGAGGTCTGTTTTATAAACACGGGAACATAAACCAAACATCTTAAATAATGCCAAAACTCCAATTTTGAAACTAATATTCCGAGTTAGGCTATCAGAACTAACGGGTTGGTTAAAAAAAAAAAAAATAAAAAAATCTCACAGACCCAAACCAATCCTATACATGACCCTTTTCCCATTTCACCTGCAACTCAAAGTAGTCTTGTTTTTTCCAGACACTGTCGCTCCTTGGTTCAGTGGAAATAGCAAAACTATTTATTCCCATTAGTACTCCAGATGAAACTGATTTGAAAGTTGGTATCAGTGTGGTCTTGCATGCTCTGACATAAACAAGCAATGTGCTATATAAAATCATACAGGCTTTCATCTAGGAGTAACACATTTTAAAGAGCATTTTTTTAGGTGGTGAGCTTGACCCTGAGCTGTGCCTCTGACAAAGTCTTGAGGTCACACTAAATGACAAGACGAACATCAAGTCTTGTCACACTGCTCCAAGAGGCTAATGTGATAAAGGGGAGATATATGATGGACAAATACAATGCTGACTCTGCCTTTGGCTCCAGCACTTGCAACACAGAAACTGTGAGGTCCATGTTCTCATTTCCACACTAAGGACTTAGGAAAAAATAGAGTGGTTGCAGGGGAAAAAGCAAGAAGGATGATGAAAGGATCAAAGCATTTGCTTCACAGTGTGAGAAGCAAGATGATCAATTTATTTAACTCATCAAAAAGATGATTTAGAGGTGGCATGTTTTCAGCCTATGAGTACCCATATGGGAAACAGAAATTTGATAGAGGGCTTTCCAATCTAGGAAAAAATTATTAAGATCAAACAGCTAGAACCTAAGGCTTGTTCATGTTATAAATCATTCACTCACTCTCCACCACTAATCCCGGTTCTATGACCATCTGGTACTTCTGCAAATACTTCATCTTGAAAACTAACCAGAAAACTAACCAAAGAACTAAACAGAAGAAAATGGGAAAGAGAACTCTGGAACTACATGAACAGAAAAAACTCCAGTGATCTGAGCTGTGTATGAACAGTATTTTCCAAGTTCTGACTTCCCTTCCATACCATGTTCATGTTTTACTGCTTTCTATATTTCTGTTAACATCATTTAGAATACTAACTCCTCTGTCAACCAGCATTGCCTTTATACTTGTCTTCATGCAATCAGGTTTCTATACTATATAGGAACTAAAGATTAACAATACTTGTATTTTGCATACCAGGAAGCTGTACCTAATCCCTAGCCTGGAAAACAGCAGTTTTCAAACTAGGGATAGAGGACTGCCACTCTAGTGGCCCTTGAGAAGGTTATCAAGGGGACAAGATGACTAGAATTTCTGCTCCTACACAAAATGTGGCCTCCCAGACTTCCAGGAATTTTGGGGTAGTGTTTTGGAGTACCCATGGCGCATGCAACTTTCCACAGGCTTTCAGCCAGAGTTTGGGAAATTTTACTGTACATGAATGTCATAGTGCTACTGTCCAGAAGGCAGGTGACATGAGAAAGACTTTTTGCTATTTTGCTAAAGAGATTTTGTATAGTGTATTAAAAAGCCTGAGTAACCCGGGAAATTGAGAGTAATTGCTGGTGGGTTTGGGTTTTTTTTTTCTATTATGGTAGTTAGGCATTTTTTGTCAGTTTAAAAATAAAACATAAGGAAACTCCCAGAATAGGTTTCACTCTAGACAAGCAGCTCAAGGCTGGGAAAGAGAAAAGCCTCACGTCAAGAACACCTTATTGCCTGGTATGCAAAGTAACAGTGTGATGATTTGGAGCTGCATGCTTTCTTGGTCACATCCTCAATACCATTATGACCTATCCAGAAACATATAAGGAAGTAGGCAACATGCCAGCCATTATCACAGGAGAATGCTGAATACTGCACTATTAAAAGCCACTAGTGCAGTATCACTGCACTAACTGTTTAATCCACAAGCTTGTTTAATCCACAAACACCAGCACTTTGCAAGCTCTTCTGTATAAGCATTTTACCTTGTAGGTTGGGTTTTGTTTGGTTTATTGGTTTGGGGTTTTTTTAATACATTTAAAACACTTTGCAATAGTCCTGGGATACGTACACAGAAAAGTATTTGCCATACCAGTGTGTAAAATCCCTGACCTGACAAGCTGCATTATAACACAGAACAAGTGAGGGTAACTCATGCTTTTGTACCATTACTGATGAGCATAAGGATCATAATTATTAACCCTGAAGCTGGGAGGAGTTAAGCCTGTTTCCACCTTTCTAATGGAGTAAACAAACAAGTAAATTCTCTTTCTTTTCCTCACCTTCTGTCTCTGCCCTTCCCTTCTCTACTGCTGAGTAATACATAAGGTATTATACATTAATACAAATATCAAACGGGGTTCTTGCTCCCTGCCACAGGAAACACGACATGTTTGGCTAACTCTCCTCTTCTAATTTATGGGAAGGAACTACAATGCTGACTAGCATTTATAAGCAAGATTAATGATTTGACAATAGATCCCTTTTTACTTTCAACTACCTATAAAAAAAAAGCAGCTCTTTGTTTATAGAAAACAAATAATGTTCTGAGAGAAAACACAACATAATTACCAGTTTGGTAATTTTCTCCAGAAAACTACAGGCTGAATATTTTAAGCCAGCACTATGGTAAGCCCTGCTTTACACACTGTTTGCATCAATATCAAGTATAACCTACCAGGCAGAAACTCCACTAGCTACTCAAAATTCTAGCACCACAGTGTTGTAGAGGGGAACCCTCCATCAGAAGGTAGTGAGCATGATGCAGATAGATCATAAAGCCAGTTAAGACACCTTAATGTTGATCAACATTTTACCCAAAATGCTGCCAATACAAAAATAGTTCTTCAAGTAATTTTAAAATCAAGCAAGGATTATTTTTTAAGTACCTTCTCTCTGTCAATGAAAATATTTTGGGGTAAATTTAGAAATTTTGGTAGGAAATGAGAAAAGTGTCACTGATTGCTAGTGACAGGCATAATATATTTTCCTTTCTCCAGGTCCCTAGAAAGCACCCATACGCTTTCTAGGTGTCACTGTCCGGAATGTTCTTTCTCTGTGTTGAATTCTTCACCTTTTTGTAGCTTAAAATTTAACAAATCCTTTACATACTGCTGCATGAAAACAAGGCAGAGGTCAAATGTATCTAATTGTTATATATTCTCAATGATCAATACCAAGAAAAAGTAAGAAGAGTTATTCAAAATAGGAAGTATGGTGCAGAAAACAGATTTATATTTAATAGAATTATACATAATGTGCTCAAAAATGTTTAGTTCTACCAAACACAGCTCTAGCCTCTCATATACACATACATATAGAGAGGACAGACATTTTCAGTCTACACAGTATCTTGCAAAGAACTGAAAGCTTTCAAATCCCACTAAAATTGGTGAGAATTACTGGCAATTAATCATATCCCAGAATTATTCTGTGACTTGGAAGAATAAGCACTAGAACAAAAGAAATACACGCGGCGACTAACAAAGATAAGAGTGATTTGCTAATAAAACCAAATAGCTTAACAGGGGATCATGCTTCCTGCCAACATGTTGGGGTTTTTTGTGAAATCTATGAGGAAAAATCACGTCAGGGAATCACTGTAGGTATTCTCCTTCTGACTACTTAACATTTCCACAATAAATCTATGCATAATAATTTCAGTTTGCTACTGATTTGCAGATTATCTGGAAAATGGGGTGTATATCAAGCACCTGCATTTGCCTAGACAAACAGGTCTGAGTTGTATCTTTAAACATTCCTACCTTGTAACTGAAAAACAAATTTCCAAGAATTGCAATTTGTGCCATTTTACCTTATGCTTGGTACTAGATATCTTACCCTCTTTCTAAAATATATATCTCTTCCTGTTATTCCAAGTAGTTAAACTAAATACATTTTCCCTCACCTAAGCTGTGGAGGAACCACAGTCTGCCTAAACACATAGGCAAGGCTGTGGCCAGCTCTTGCTTACACATAATGACCTAGAAGTCACCATCCAAAACTGACAAAAAGTCACATCCAAAACCAACATGGTTAATTGGAAACTTCATACCCAATGCGCTGACTAAGCTCACTGCATATAACTCCATGCTCCAAGGGCAGCTTCAGTACTTTTAGTTAGCAAAGGTGCTGTGATTATTGGCTAATTTTGTAGGGATTTCCCCAGGAACTCATTCTGCCCATGTTTTGAGTGAACTGAAAACCAGCGAGCTGCAGTTAGATGAGCATTGAGCTAGAGACAGAAAAGCTTACTGAGCAGCAGTTCATAGACTTCATTTTAAACATAGTTAAGCTCCACTTGTGAACAAAAGTATGATCAGATGCAGAATATTTTAAAATATTTTGCTGAACTAGGGTTTGAGTTTCAGTTTCTCAAAGAACCTTTAGGCTTTATTTAGGCTTTATTTGCTAAGCCCAGTCAGACATAACTTGTAAATGACTCATAATTCAGTTGCTACCAACAACAAAGCATTTAAACAGAAGATGATACTGAAGACAGCACATGTAAAATAATGCAAATGGACAAAAAGAAAGACCAGAAACTGAAATGTAACCATAGCATTGCAAAAGCTGAGAAAATAATTACAAACTATATAAATAGAGGATGAGATTTAATATTCAATCACAGTGCTGTTTGCAAAATGCAATCTTTTTTTCTTTTATCTCTTCTCTTTAACAACTGACCTGCATTTCATGTAGAGAAGCATGCAGGGTGGGAGTGATTTCTGAAATGAGTATTTATACAGCATTAATTGTTATTTTCAAAGATGAAATAATTAGTCTTAAAATCTGACATTTCAGAAATGACAAGACAAATACCGCTGATTAAAAATGTTTGAATAAGTTAAACCAATTCATGATTATTTTTATCAGCATCGGAGTAGAGTTTGCAGAAACCACAGGTAGTTTGTAGCTGGTTCTAGAGTAAGACTTTTGGAAAACTCTGCTTTATATGAAATAAACAACTCTAATAAATGAAGGTAAGCCATCTATTTAAATAAAAACTTTTTTTCATCATCAAATAAAATCCTTTGGCTGAACATCAATCTTCCTTACAGAAATGTAACATTCCAAAACTATTTCCTACCTCACTAATAATAGGTTACATGGCTATGGATAGTAAACACACAGTCTTGTATTTTAAGTATTTTTTTAAATGCTGGGCAAAACACCCAAGCACTAAAGAAAGATACTAAGGCAGTATTGTTACAGCAGTTTGCAATTTGATTAGTGGAACTAAGCATATTTTCAACTATACTTACATCTGTTTTCTGCATACCACATGCCACACATATCTACAATCAATATTTCATATACATTCCTGTTCCACAGGACAGTGGATCATTTACATCCTAGAATGTTCAGAAAGATTACTGTTTCTTTCATAATTGCTCTCTTTTCTATGCTACAAACCTAAGGCACTGCCACACACTGGAAAAGGGAATTTAAATGGGGAAGAGGAAATGCTACAGATGTAGAGGTATAATGGAATAAATATCACCTGTTGGAAAGCAAGAAGCCTTTCTCTTCAGGATGAGAAAAGGCCAAATTTTCAAAGAGGGATCATCTTAGGCTCTACATCTGTGCTATTACCATCTTCCACATAATGTGAAACAATTTATACACAAAGATAAGGACTTCTCTGTGGAAAGAAATCTTACTGCAGAGTTCAATTGCCTATATGTATAACCATCTCCCATAATTTCTTTATGCTGGCAAACTTTTTGTGTATTACATACACAAGGATGAATCTTACTGGGAGTGCTGTGAATTTACATAGCTTTTTATCTGTCACCTAAGGACCTGACTGTTCTTTCTGTGTGAAGCACACGCTACTATTTATGCATTTGAAAATTCTTCTGCCTACAGGAAACCAAAAAGAAAAAGCATTTATTTCTGTCTTATATCAGTTCTTCTTTTCAGAAGTTTCCTTTTCTTAAGTTCCTATTCCTCCCTCTCGATCTTTTCTTAACCTTTTTTTAGTTTCACTTATATCTTTTATCAACTTTCTATTAAACATGTCCAGGAAACCTCTAGATAAGATGGTGACAGATCCAGGAGAAATAAAAAATGCATAGCACCAAAGGCAAAAAAATACATGAAACAACATGAAAATTGCAGAGCAGGCAAATGTTCTCTCTTTTCAAAGTTTCCCACAATCAGCTCCAACATACTTCCCATAAGTAATACTATCTCACAAACTGCATAGATAAGGCAAAAGCCTTATCGTGTAATTAGACAAAATCTTGTAATGCCACAATGCACATTACATGTCTGATCTGACACCCAATAAATATGTGGGAGGCTTTCCTTCAAAGGTTGCTGGACTAAACCCTGAGTGTGTGGGCTCACTAATGAGCAGCCCGACTTGTGCCCACGAGCCAGGCAGAGGATAGCTACCAGAAAATGCAATCCCTATAGCTCATAATTGTTTAGACATGGAAAATGGAAAACCACAGAAATAATGAACTGGTCTAGACACAGCCTACAACACATTTGCTTTTCATGTATTCCACTAATCAAAATTTGTGACACATGATTGGAAGAATAAAAGGTTTACAACTGGAAAAAATTGTGCTTAAATTTGCTATCTAGAGTGGATTGACAGCTCATTCACAACTTTAGCAGAAAAAGCCACTCATTTACACCATTGTGGAGACAATGCAGAGGGAAGGCACACTTAGGCGTATGATTACACTGCAGTGCAGAAGAAACCCAGCCATGGTCCTGGAGAGCTCTCCACAAGCTAATTTAACTTGCTAACCAAATTAGATATAGACCTAAAAGGAATTATTTTTCCCCAAAGTAACTTTAACCCTCATACATGCACTATGCAGAATCAATCTAAAGCTTCTTAAAAGCACCACGTCTTGGAAAGATCAACTTGAATTACAAATTTGCAATTGGTCCTTTGATTTACTTTGTGCTAAAATACAGCCAGCACACAACATTGGCTTTTTACTGCTTTATGGAGTATACAATTACATGAAATAACATCAAACTCATCTAAATAGCTGGCCATTTAACTGTCTGTTTGGAGCAGTTGCACACTCTGTCATCCTGGGTGATCTAAAGCACAGAGTCAAGTCTGGCTGCTGTTTATAATTTAAGACAGGTAGCTCTGAACAACAGGGCCTTTCCCCCTCCTCCCTCCTGAGGAAGGGAAAGCTCTTAAAAGGTCAGGCACCAATGCAGTTTACTGAATAAAGCTCAAGTTTGAAGAATGTGCCTTCTAGAGTGATTTTACTACCTGGGATGTAATGAGTTTTACAGGCTCTCTTTGTTAAATTGCCCTGACAATTTCCATTTCCACTTGCTTCAATCATATTAACAGAAGCTAAAGTTCACAAGTAGTAAAATATTTCAGCGTACTGAGCTGGGTCTCTAAAAAATAGATCACGCACTTGACAAACATACAGGACATAACATTTGGCATTCCATTTCCTGTTTGGCTTGGCATGTCTCATTTAGGGCAGGACAAGATGCCCTACCATACTATGTCATTACTCACAGCAATAAAACATGGTTATACCAAGGACTTGATAAATCCCATTAGGCATGTCAGAGAGACAAGACTGTCCCACTGAATTGGTGAGGGAAGAAAAAGGGAAATATTGGAGATGTTCCACTGAAAGGAAATGTACTTAATATAAGCTCAATCATAAAAAATCTGGGTAAATAGGTAAGAATTGAAACTGGAACTCCATCACTGAAATGAGAAAAAGGAATGAAAAAGTGGAGACAGTGGAGAGAATTCTGCTTCTGATTAAAAGAGCATGCACACAACTCTCTTACTACCTTGTTGTGTATTTGTCTTTGCCTTTTTAAATCATACAGTACTTAAGGAATGGCATGGCCCTTCCTCAGTCTTTGCTAAGTGTCTAGCACTCCTCAGAAGGTACTGCAATCTAAAGAACAATGACCAACAAATGATAGCTTCCTCTTTTCCGGTGCTGAAATAGTTTAGTAAGTTTCATATAGTTTGAAGAATATAGCAAAGAAAACTTCAGTGAATGATTATGTGATGCAAAGGAGGATTTCAAAATGATCTTGCACTAATTCAAAGCAAAAGCTTATAATATGCAGCACAGGATTCTCACTTATTTGTATTTTGTTTTATAAATTTGTATTTTGATTTATAAATTTTGCTTCCAAAATGCTTTTCTACATTATTTTCCTAAAGTGTCAAAGCTCTGACTACACTGTAAGATCTAGCACTATACCGAGATTTAAACTGGTTTACTGTGACTTCAATTTAAAGTGCAACTTGGTGCAACCAAGCGAAGAGCTGGACCAAAAAATGCCCTTGCTAAGATGACACACGCTAATGGACATGTAGCAAATGGAGCATCTTGACCTATGTGAAACATCCAAAAGCCATCTACAAACTCACTGAGAGGGTGAAGTGAGTGATCTTTAGGAAGCCAGTTAATGGGCTACTGAGGATCTTTGGAGGCAGAGAGATAAAAGGAAAACCTATGCTCTCAGAACAACTCTAAAACAAAAAATTTGGAAGTACGCATTATCATCCAGTCATGCTCATAAACATTAATAATGCTGAAACAGGTTCAGATACTGTCAATACTTAACATAAAAAAGAAGGAGTACTTAAATAAATGCTGCACTCATCACTCATTGCTCATCCTGAGGCCCAGAACACAGTAACTGGCTTGACAGCACAGTAACCAGCTCTGATGTAAAAAAATCTTTATTATATATACTTATCTGGTGGCACTGACTGAAGGTGGCAGATAGTACGTGAAGGGAAAATGAGTGCATAACGGGAATATGGTTCCCAACATCCCAGGAGGAATAAAACCCTGTAGCAATTGAGGTTAAATCAAAGCTGTACAAAAAGAAATGCTCAGCTCATTTAGATGCAAATATATCCAGACACCACTATGCACCACCTCTAAACAGTATTGCACATCCAGTATTACTTCTATTGTACCAACAAATGCCTGTCTTCTCTATAATAATGTTCTCTTTGATGAACAAGCTGTGAAAGAGTTAGCACATACTTACATTCAATCAACAAACTTCATTAGCACAGCAAGATGAACAAAAATCATATCCATAGCAGATCATATCCATCTGACCTTTTCATCTCTCTCTCCCTGAATGCACATGTGTGAGGCAGGCAGACGTGCACATACACACAAGCAGAAACAATACATAATGTCTGAAGTCAACTTCTGGTCAAGGACCCTCAGTATTTTCTCCAATGATATTTCATTCACTGCAAGCACTGGATTGTAATTTGTACCACCTACAGAGCTATAAACAGAGTTAGTTCTCAAGTAATGAAAGAGAATAGAAAAACAGTTTATTAAATTAATGCAACCCTTTTAATCTAAATAATTTATTTACTAAATTACTAATCTACTAGTTCACAGCATTCAGCCAGGATGTGGCCCACTCGTCACAGACTAGCAAAATTAAACCTGTGCATGTTGCAGGACTTTAGCTCGAGAATAGGTTATTGCCAACAGCCACTTTTCAGAAACCATCCACATGCATATTTTTCTCTGAAAACACATGAAGCAATTTGAGGTAGTTTATCCTTCAGTGAAGGAAGAATGAATCACCAATTTATTACTTTGAAATACTTCGTTGGTATGTCAGAATCTTTACAGTTTTTCACAGTTGGGCCCTGCTCTGATCAGTCATTTACCATCTAGAAACAAAATCTTTAAAGTGAGTGGTAGAAGTTAATAACACTCTTGACTCCACTGTTCCAGCTTGAAAAACACAGGACTTAGCAAGCTGCAATGCTCTGACGGGGTTCTCGGCAGCCAGCTTTGGTTAACAATGCTTCTTTTTCAAATTCTGCTTCTGTAAGAAGCTATTGGCCTCTAATTTGCAGCAAGCAGATTAATTTGGGGTTTCTACTTTGTTAAGACTGGTTTTGTAGACTTTCAGATGGCTTAAAACACGTGAAATATTTGCCTAAATTTACACTGCTTATACAAATCAGATGGGATCCTCTTTCAAACGTGGTTCTTGAAGAAACTGCTGAATGTTACCTATGATTTAGGTCCCAACATGCCTTAGTTGCACCTCCTTTCAGCTCTTCAGATTTGTGAGGGAGAAGGCAGTTTGTGGATTCAGCAGGCCAAAGTGCACATCACGGGCTGCAGCTGGTAATTTGAAAGGTGCCCAGAAGGCCAGACTCTAGATCCTGGTTCCAGCTTGATGGGCCAAGCTGATCTCTGAGCACGATTCTGTTACCTCATCTTTGCCTTTGGGCTTAAAACTAAACACAGTAGGCATGCAGGGCCCCCACTGATGGACACAAGACTTCTGTGGAACGACTTAATAAGGATATCTTCTTCTAGCTGCAACTTGAGTTTTAAAAGCAAATCTGACTCCTCATTCCTGAATCTTCCAGGTTAAAATCTTGCACCACACCACTAAGGGTGAAAAACAAAAGCAAGGTCTATACAAAACCAATGTTAATTGTTAGCTTTTAAAGAAAAAAATGTTGGTGGTGTTTAGGGTTTGCTTTTGTTTTTTACTTTTAAACAATATGTTAAGTGAGGGTGGTTAATTAAAATTAAAAGATCAACAGAGATGATTTGTTGATTAAAAAACTCCAATATATTCCATTTCTGCTCCAAAAGAAGACAATGAGATTAGGCATCAAAGCATTTTACATGGGTGGAATATCACCTAAGGATGTAGAATAACAAAATCTTGAAACAATCCAGTACATCTTCCTAACAGAAGTCTCTTTGTATTCCTGTATTGTACAGTGAATTCAAATGGTAACTTTGTGTCCAAACTATAGATCTATGTTCTAATCTGTCAGACTTCGGAATCACAAATCACTGCTACGTAATTCTGAGCAATTTTGCTTTTAAACATGATTAGAAGTGGCAGTACCAAGGCTGAGGGTCATCTGAATCATCCAAACTTCCACATTTGAGTTCTTACTCGCAAAAACTGAGTTTTGTCTTAAAACAACTGAACTTGAGTCCCTGAAACATATTTGTACATATATCTGTCATCTGGATATTTGTATTGGGACAGCAAGATTTCATAGTCATCTAACACAAGTATTAGACACAAATATATCTCAAGAGTGCCAATTTGAACAGGGTAGATCATTCTCCTAGCAAATATGTTTTGCATGCCTCAACGTTTTCTCTACATAATATTTATCTGAATAGTAATTCTAAGGAAAAAATCAAAACCAAACAAACCCATGAAAGAAGTAGTAAAATACCCATCTATAACTCAGGCCTATATTTCACACTGTCCTATCTCCATGTTAAAACTTTTAGCAGTGAAATATCTGCATGGATAATAAAAAGTCATTGGTGTTCTTTATTTTTAAAAAATGATCTTAAAAGTAATAAAACCCTGCCAAACCCATGGAACCTAATCCTCATTTCCTAAAGCACGTGAGCTTTTACCATGATTGAAGTAGATGTTCCTACCAGCAAAAATACCAAGATTTAATGTTAGGAACTCATCTACCCTTAACTGGCATTTTCTCATTTCTACCTTTCTTTTTGAAATGCAGCATCTTAGAAAGCATTTAAAGCTTAGACACACATGTATTTAACTTACATTCTAAATCTGTTTAACTTACTCTATTTGTGGAATTATAAGCAGCAAGAAATTAAGCTCCAGGACACAAGACAAGACTTTCCTAGCACAACTCAGGATACTGAGCTGTCATTTTTATGGTGTATAACAACAGCAAACCAGTTGATATAATCATTAAAGACAAGCCGAAGAACAGAACTTTCAGCTGTGAACATTTGAGAACACTTGAAGGGTCACTTCAAAACTTGCATTTTTAAAACCTAACATCTGCGTTTGCCTCTAGACCTGGTAAAGCATTCAGAGATTTAACTTGAAGACTCCAAATGAAATTTTCCATTCAACATTCAAAATAATGCTGCTTATACACTTGATAAAAATAAAAGTTTCTGCTGCAAACACCAGGGTGCTCATCGATTGACTTAAAGGTAGTAAAATATACATATCAGCCAAGGCACTGCCCAACTGAGAGATAGTACTACAGCACTGCAAAGGCCCTCTCTGAATAATAGTGTACAACCGTGTTTAAGAAAGATGGATGACAAGTGTGTAGTAACATACTAAAAAGAACATGGTATGTTTACAACAGAAAAGGAAGGATGCAAATAGGGTATCATTCTGCTTTAGAAATGCTTCATGTGGATTGACAGAGGTGGAAAGACTGAAGTGAAAGGACTGCACTCACATGGGAACAAAGGTGGATGTTACAGGAGAAAAGACATTTGTGAAGACAAAATTTCCAAAATATGAAGTGAAAGGCTAACACATAAGAGGTTGTCAAAGAAATACCAGTAAACAGGCAATAAATAGTATTTACAGGTATCATTCAATGCCTGATCTGATCTATGGACCATTAAGACCCAGTGACTTCAGAGGGCTGTGTTCTGTGAGAGGTTTTCGTCACAGTATAAAGTGTTTCAGGTCTCAGCTATTACAAATTTAAAAGACCTCTCATCAAAGAAATGGAGAAGCCTTTAGTAAAATCCAGTATAAAGGATAAGGTACTAGATGATGCTCCCAGGAGGAAAGTGCCTAAGTTGCTACTTTGTCAGACCATGTCCTTTAGATAAGCCTGCACCAGGCTTTCCAGACGTTTTGCGATCAAAGAGAGCCAGTACAATAGTCACAGGAGTGCGGAGGTACCCTTGCAACTAATCTAACTGCTGACTGACATAAAATGTCCAGCCTCTTCAATGTACTCCTGTAAGCCAATCTGGAAATTACGTATATACTCAAGAGAAGTGAATAGCAAGCAATAGTGCAATCTTGCAAGATGAAACTATTTGAACTTCAAGCAAAGCAAAGCATAGTCTGCATCCAACACTCCTTTTCAACATAAAAAGCCTGAGTTCAAGAAGAATTAGAAGACCAATCATACAAAAGAGAGACATTACATATTTCAGCTAATGAAATTTTTATTCCGAAAGGGAAATATTTCCATTTGCATAGGCTCAGTAGCCCCAGGAGAGAGGGCAAGGCAGTGAGACCCCTGTAGCCCCATTACAGCCGGATTTTCACCTCATTTGGATCAGTTCTTGCGCCTTTACCAAACCCATGATTTTACCATGTGAAATGTGCTGTACAGTAACAAGGCAGTCTGACATAAATTAGGTCATGCTGTTAGCAGTGGTGACCTTTCACTGGTGAACAGTTTTTAAGCAAGGGAAAGGATTTTTTGGAAGCTAAGGCGATGTAAAGCCCTCCCTTCACTGACTCCACATGCTGCATTATGCTGTGTTGCTATAATAAAGCAACACAGCCATACAAATGATACTCATGGTTTTCCATAACAAGCTATAATTGGAGTAGGTGACAAGGAAAATGTTTAGATAAACAGTGGGATCATAACCTTTTATGCAAAATGGACAAATAAGTTATGGAAATATCTGAGAAACCCTGGGGCTGAGTAGCTCTACTACAAGCCATAGGCTCAGCTAAAGCAGACAGTAAATCGCTAAATCTCATCTCAGACTTTACAATTTTGTTGTTATTTTGGTTTTTGCCAGTTTTTGCTGACAGATGGAAAAATACTGGCTGAATGCGACCAAGATTTAATTTACCTCCATTTTCCTTTCTATTTCTACAGCACATTCCTAAAAAAACACACAGCATTTTATTCCCAGTGCTTAAAGAATTACTAGTAAATAGTCACACTCCAACAGTACATACTATAAAAACACCACTGTAATAGTTTCTGTTACTCAGGAGAATTGTGTCATATTACAGAATTTTCTCAAGAATATTTCTAAATGATCATGTATTAATGCATGCATACATTTGTTTATATACAGTCACCCAAATACTTATATACAACTATGCATGCACATACTAAACCCCAAATGTTCACATACAGAGAGAAAGAACTGTGCAACTACACTTAAACAGCATCTTGTATTAACTAAGTGGGATAGCAAAGCAGCAAAGATACCTTTGAAGATGGAGAAGCATTTCTTCAAAGCACCTGCTCTTTACCTGTTTATCAGCTGCATTTAAGAACCAAGAATGATTTAACTGCATGAAGAAATGACACCTAAGACAGACTTCAGTGACAGATCTCAGAAAGATGTGTCCACTTGTTCTGAGGAATTCAAAGTCAAGTTTTCCAGCACGAAGCCTTAACTATTCCAACTTCAACTTTCTAACTTTATAAATGAAATATCTTATACTCCCTTTCTTAGCTATTTCTTTTTCTTTTAACATCTTGATAAAAATATCAACATTGCATACTGAGAAATGGTAATTGTTGAACATGCCCTGCTTTGTTACTTAATGGCACCCAGATAAGCGTAGTTATGTCCATTCTAACATGGGAAAAATATACCTTCTATCTGATACTATATGCATTCTAATTCTGTGTTCACTCAGGGGAGGTCCAACTTTTCCAACTACAAAAATGTATTTACAGCTGCTATCATCAAAGTCTTTATTGTTCTCCATGGTATTCAAGATGGCAAGTAGCACAGGAAATAACTGTTGTACCTGTACCTCCCATTACTGCATTGTAGGAGGTATTTTTGGTAGATGTAAACCTCCCACAGGTCACCGGGACATACCTCTGTTTAGGTTTTTTGAAGAATCAAAAGAAGAATTTCTTATGACTGGATGTTGTGCTGCCAAAATTTTAAATGCAGAAAAGGCAGGATAAGTTCTTTATTTGGGGGTGGGGAGGCAGTTCTGCAGAAGGCTAATCAATACAAACTCAGGAAAACCCCAATTGCAAATTACTGGAGTCTAGGAGAGTACTCTGGGGAAGTATCCTGAGATGCTTGTCTGGTTCTTGTAGTCCTGTTTAGGCAACTGCTATAGCACACTATCAGAAACAGAATCTGATGTCAGGGTACCTCTGTTTTGGCCCGATACTGCCAGTTTTACGTTCTTCTATCACTTGCATTTATTTTCATCACATCAAAGTTAGTCTAACATAATTGCAAATAGAATTCAACCCTTCATATCATTATTACCTCCCTTTCTGAGCACAAATACATATATGGAAAGTGCAAAGACTAAAAAATTCAATGAGCTGCCATCATGACTCAGTTTGTTGCAGAGCCTAATCTAATAATTTTATACAATGGAAAAATAGAGGGGTATTTTTTCCAGCAACAAAAATTATCATTCATTAGTGAACAAAATTGCATCTAAACCTAAATTTATTTAGATTACAGCCAAACAACTCAGACACGTTGGTTAAATGGGAGACAGTCATTAATAAGGAAACAACAAGCAGAGTATTTACTAATACAGTAACATTTAGATATTCAGAAAGGGATGCATATATGCACAGGGAATATCTATGCATATTACTAGTAGATTTGTGTTTACTGTCAGATTATGCACCTGTGTATTTCCAGACTGATGAGCTGTTACTCTGGCACTTGAATCTACTCAGATGAAATGCTACAGAAGTTTGCACATCTGCTTTCCAAATCAAACAGAATAACCTGAAAGTGGCCTGATTTTCATACAAATCGCATTGCTTTGTTGAACGTGTGTCTCAGTCCAGACTAAGTGGTTTTACCCCTTAAAGCATGCACATATTCTCCTGTTGGTGGTCATGTGAACCATCTCCTTCTCCTTTCGAGGAAGTATGCTCGATGCAATGATTTTTTTGTTTCTTACCTTACAAAAGCATCATCCTCATGCTGAGCGACAGAAGAACATGATTAAATGATATGTCACTGAAAAAAAGGCTACGTCCATTTTCTACCACAGCAATATTTTCTAAAACCACAGGGTTTTGATCATTTCAGAGTGCCCTGGGTTTTTCCTGGTGAGTAAAGATGTGCTTACTGAATTTAGAACATAGTTTCTCAGTCTGAGCTGCAGATTCCCAAGCTGCATAGTTGTGGTCAGCTAACTCCTTCGTGGGGCGTTTGGAGTTTCCTGAGTATGGAGGAAAAAAAGAATTAATCTGACTACAGTGTTTAACTCATTTGCAGGACTCAGATTTCCTCTTCTGCAAACATAAAGGATTTGCAAGGAGTGCATAAGAGCTTCCAAGATGTATAGCTATGTGAGTGCTAAAGATAAGGAGCCCCATTCTTCTCTTTGGCTTAAATTGCCAAAGCTCTGTGGATTTCAGCTGTATTATTACCAATTCAAATGTGTTCCAAGTCAGAGGAAAGTCAAGAACAATGTGTATTTATGAAAAAAGGCCAATTCTTGTTTGGCTGAAGTTCATAACCTGAAAAGAACCCAGTAATTCCACTATTCTCCAAAAATTCTCTAAAAGTTGGCTACATCTTTCACTTTACCAGCATCTGTTCTGTGGTGCAGGGCGTTAGTAGCATGGAGGTGGATATATTAACTGATTATTTACATTGCAATTTTCAAAGGCAGAGGAATGTTTTAATCTTAGATGAAGTTGCAGTATGAACAAACCCAAGTCATTCTAGAAACTAACATAGCACTTGAAAAGTGAAGTAAAATACCATGGCAAGGTCTATTTGAGGTGATAGCTAGAGAATAAACATGACTGTATGTGCTTTAAGACTTTCTAACCTAACTTAGTGGCTAAGAAAGGTGCTGAGCTAAGATTTTTGGGAACAAAGGAACACAGCACTGACCTAATTCCTCTCCATTAACCAATAGCAAAGTCTCATTCACTTCCAGACAGTAGAACTATGCTAAGTTAAGCACTTCTGAAAACCCCCAAAGAAATGTTTGTGTATAATTTGGCAGGTGTGGTACAAGCACTGCCGACGCACACCCCCTTTCATACTGACATACATGATTTTAGAAGCATTACATGCAAGTGTAAAAAGGCAGTTGTACTTTATTATCACATGACGTTGTTCTTTCAAGCTGGCTTGTGAATGTACATCTAAAAGCAGGAACAGGATCATTAAGCTCGATTCACACAGGCTACCATATAGTTCTCAGGTAGAAGAATGAAACTGCCCAGATGACACTAGGAAGCCCTTCCACTGATGTCATGTATCTTTGCTATCACCCCAATCTATCACTGTTTTTTAGAAAGCTGCTCTTTGTTTTAGTTTTGATTGTCTAGGACTCTCATAGACACAGTCATCTGCTACTGCAGATTTTCTGAAATGTAAAGTTAGCACTTTGCTACAGCACATCTGTGATTTGAATCCTAAATTTAGACAGTGTTGCATCTGGAAAAAACTTCCAGGTTTGAAAAGGCACATCTTCCTAAGAAATTCTGTGGTAAAATCGGACACAAACAAATGATTTAGCATCTCCTCAACGCTTTTACTTCATGAATCATTATCCTTTAAGGAACAGAAAAATATCCTATATTTACAAAATCTGCACTTCAGGGCCAGCTCTAGCTGGTAAACCATGATTCCATATTATAAGAGTGAAAGATAGTTTATGCCAAACAGAAACATAGTAAGCAAGTGAGAGAGGATGAAGAGAGCGTGGCTTTGATAAGTGGCACTATATGAAACTTGGGGCTTGTGGTTATTGCTTCTGCAGGACTCCTTTGGCGTGGTTAACTTGGGAAAAGAAATCAAAGAAGAGAGATATTGGTGCCCGTAATTTCCAAATCTAAACAGAGCCACCTTTCACTTCTTTGCAGCTATAATTTTTCATTATCATTTAACCCAGGATTCTTACTGATTCAGGTCAGTACTGGTCAGTCAGTATGTACTGCGCACAAATGCGGGGAGAGATACTTAACGTTTTGGAAAGATAAGAAGAAGAACATTTAGTGCAAGAGTGCTCCACACACATACACACAGTTGTGCCAAACATCTCTGGCAACTGATGAAGCAGCAGCCCACACCTGGCTGTGCAATTCATTTGGAAACAACATGGAAAGTGGCCGGCATTAGCACAGCACAGTTCTCATCTTCTCCTACACTACCGAGTATGCCAGGGCTTCCAGAACCACCAGCTCCTGCTTTAACACCAAATCAAGAATATCTTTTAGAACTAGCCTATACAAACATTTGACTTCATGGAACAGTTTGCTCTGTGTATGTGTGTGAAGGGGGAAGAGGAGGAGGGAGATGATATCTGATAATTACAGAATGAAATTAAACCAAAGCCTGACGATTTCAATGTTTAAAAGTCCTAGCATCCTGCTTTGGTATCAAAAGAAAATTGACTCAGTCAGTAGGCTGCAATCCACAAACATTGTCCAAAAATGCAAACAAGCAGTACCCTGCAGTTCGGTTAGCTAAATTTTGCAGACACTTCAATCATAAATTAAGAAACCACTTGTGGGGTTCAGTATATCAGATGTTCAGTGTATAGGCCATATTTCACATTTTGTAAGGACAGCACTTTTATTAAACATTTTCATGAGTTTTTAAACTGAAAAATACAGAGAATCAAAACTTTGCATTAAAAATATAGATTAAAAAAATATTCAGAAGAAGAGCTTTTACTGAAAAGTCTATTTTCTACAGTTCCCATTTTAAGGAATAGCCCTTTAGAGTATTGGTATATGACATAATAAGAATAAAATAATAAGAATGAAAGGGATAGAATTTTAAGAGAAAACGAAGCAGGCAGAATGGACTGATTTTAGCTGGTCAGCTGACTCATACCAGAGCAATTCTTGAAACCTACACAATAGTCTGGAAAACAAATAAGATTCTTCTGTGGGATTTCCACTTCCTTAGTCCTTTGAGAAAAAACTGTTGATTTAACTATACAGCAACCAACTCTCTGTTCCTCTTCAAAAGTTTTTACGCATGGTTCTGTTCCATAGGAAACAGCTCCCTTTTATGTTTCACCTAGATGGTGATTACTGCCTGTATTTAAGTTTCTGCATGATGAAGAGATGAGAAGAGTATGACACAAGAAACAAAATCACATTCAGTAATTCCCTTGTCAAGCAAAACACATCAGAACCTATCAGCACAGTCCTTTTTCAGAAGCAGCTCCTTAGTATACCCTCTGGATGGCAATTACTGCAGCAGAGCAGTTGAGAGATGTTCCTTGGCCTTAGACAACTGCCAACACTAATAAAATATTTCTTCAATGTCCACACAGTTGCTGAGGATGTCTAAATGCATTATACATACAAAACCCAGAGAAGACATCCTTCATCAAATACATCTTTCAGTACTTATAAATGCACTTGGAAAAACAGCAGGATTGAAAATATGTCCTTTGTGAATGCGTTTGTTTCAATGCTCCAGATGGGCTGTTAGATACTAAAGAAGATACTAAATACTCTCTGCAAGTACCTATCATTGCCTGAACCTTCACTTTATGCAATCTTACAGCAGACTAGAACTGAAAATGAAAGAGGATCACAAAATGTCCATGGAGGTATATAAACTGATTGCACAGTCCAACAACTTCAGGCTAACACAACTTCAGACATCTGATTTATCTAGACTTGATTCTTCAGGTGATTTAGACTCATTGGCATCATTAAAAGCTTACATACAAAGCAGATTAAGAAGTCTCCTCCTGAATATGTAATTCCGGGTGAAGGACTATTGAAAATCCCAATAATAGATGTGGCTACAGGTTTTATTAGAACACTGATAGGTTTTTCATATGTACTAGCTTCTTTGCCCACTTCTCCCAGCCAACTCCCATATTAATAAAACACTCCTTATTAATTTTCCATGTTCTGTCTATAACATTTTCTAGAAAATGCAGGAAAGGAGCAGATGGAAAAAACAAAACTGATACATAAACCATGCACATAAGCATTGTCTTTTCTGTGCTGTGTTTGTGTAGTCCCTAGCACAGAGACAAATCAATTGTGAGATTATTCAGTGACATATCAGTTTTGCCATTTTCAGTATGAAAACAAAACAAAAAAACCCACCTGGACCCTACGACCCTGGAGAAGCAGGCACAACATACATACAAATGAATCTGCATGTCTGAGTTATTTCCAAAGGCAAGCAGGAAGCACATAATAAAGTAAGGTAGCCAGCTGAGAAATTGTCACTTCAGCAGCTCCATAGCATTAATTCTTCTCAGTAAATGAAATTATTAACAATCACTTTTGAAAATTATAGACAACTAAGGTGAACTTCACTGGGCACAGGAGAGTGGCAGTAGTCAAAACTACTGCTTTGGGTGCATGTGTGAAGGAAATGAGAGAGGCAAATGAGAAAGAAATGAGAGAGGCAACAACATATGTGTGTACAAGAGTCTCACACAGATCTCACATGGGTGAGACACCAACAACTTGTTACACCAAGTGGTCCATGGACCCATGAAACCTCACTTTCCAGATGCCACCACTACCTGTGCAGGCATAGTACTGCTGTTCTCCCTCAGCTGAATTCTCTCCTGACTACTTTAGACCAGAACAAAAAGAGAGATTCAAGTACATTTAATGATGGTTTTCCCTGCATAGCATTATGGGGTATATTAGCCTTGACAGAACAAGTTTTCCAACACTGATGGGACTTGGAGCATAAATCCACCAGAGTTTAACCTTCTTCCAGAAGCAGCACTCTGAGATAAAATCAGCCAAAAAGGTGTCCAAATGCTATAAAAATGAGGGAGGTGGCCGTATTTAAGCATCGAGAAAATGAGTCTATTTTACTCAAGTATCCACAAGATACTTCTGCTAGCCAACATGGGTGGGGGTCCAGTTCTGCTTTTCGTTTTTCAAAGAAGATTTCCTGGATTTCTATGAGAAAAATTATATTGTGTTAAAACTTATAAAGAACTTCTTTTTCCGAGCAAGAGTTCTCTCCAGGAAAACATCACAGACTATAGCGACACTTCAGCATACCTTCTCTCGCTACTGGAGAAGGCCAGCACATAGCAAAAGCTGGCTGACGCCTCTTTCACCTTTATTGAAAAGCATCCACGATTGGACTGAGGCTTTTGACATCTGCTGAACACAGGTTGCAGTCTTCTCCTGGGCCTCTACGCAAGGCCGATCTACTGCTTTCCAATGCAGAACAAAAGATACAGGACACTGACTGTACTGTTTAAAGGTATGGCATAAAAAGGTTTAGGTTATTTTTTCACACTTAGTCTTTTTTCTTTGATTTCATTTGATAGTCACCACTAATTAAGCAATTTTCGAAACAAAACTGCTCTAGATAAACTTCCAAAAGTGGAGGTTAAATTCTTCTTCTGCCTCTTTCTTCAAACCTCTTCTGAGCCCTCATTGTTAATTCAGATACTGGCAGGTAACACTGTCTTTCAGTCTTGTTATGCAATTTGGCTTTCACCATGCGCAGGAACTAACGTGCTTCTCCAGATAGATTTGTGTTCCCAGGCTCCTGCCTTCTCAGCAATGTGAAGTACTTTCTGTAGAGTCGTCTCAATTTCCTTTGAATCCCCATTTTTCTAAATACTTTTACTTTTTTTAGAGATAGGAAAAGTCGGTTGTATATTTATCTTGAACTATCAAATGCACTAAAAAGAACCTATCTGGGATTCCAGGCACCATGGCTAAATAACAAAAATAGAGTCAGCCTTATGCAAACAAATGTGTACACACCAGCTGCCACAAAATCATGTAGGGCAAAAAAAATTCTCCCACCACAGATCCCCCAGAAAACAAACTTCAGCGGCTGGTACAGCTTTTCCCACTCCGAAAATGTCAGACTTTGCTCTTCCCCAAAAAATACTTGACAATCCAAAACACAGTATTCTAAGTCACATTGTTTTGATATTTCCACACATGCAACTGCCGAAGTTGTTCCTTGTTCTGAATCATGAGAATACCAAATACAGGTTAATCTTTCAATCCTATCTTTAAATGTCTAATTTTAAATCTACAACTTTACAGATTAACGTACTTAAAGATTTACTCCTCCCCAAAAATGGCTGATAATAACCAATAGGTCAAAATATATCTCCTGTCTTTTGTTTCTTTTTCACAGCTTGACTAATGTGTCGAATTGCCTCTATTTTAACAACGAGAGGCAATATATCTGAGAAATGAAATACCATAGTCCTCAGTTCACATTCTTCAGTTTGCCATCTTTTACCCATTTGAAGCAAATATTTTTATTGCCATATGTCAATAAAAACTAAGAGCCAGTAACACAGCATAGCTTGCCTTGTGGGGTATGCTTAAACAGAAATACATGGATGACATTCAGTTACTTTAAGGCACAGTGAGTGAGTTCAGTAGAAAGCAAAAGAACCTCTTTTACCACAAAGGATTTTTAAAAACAAAGAAACAAAAAAACTAACAAAAAATATATTTAGTATGCTACTGTTGAGAAACAAAGGTTTTAAATCACCAACATTACTATAAATAGGAATCATCAAATGTGGTGATGGTTTATTAGCTGATTTGCCTCTGTTTTTGTAATTACCTGTTTGTTTTCACTGTTTGAGATTCTAGGCCGGCACCATCTTTGCAGAGACTAAATCAAGCAATATTAAGAGCTTTTTGTGATTCTAGGACAAGGCATTTTTGAAGTACAAAACAACAGCTATTTTTGCTGACTGACACAGTCTAGAGCCAAAGGCTCCTGATTATGCCTTCAGAAAGGCAACAGCTGGAGCACATGATGGCCACTGCTATAACCCCCATCCCCTTCATCCACCCCTTTGCTTGGGGACAAAGGACAGTTCCAAGACCAGAGTATGTGCTCACTGTGCTTCCTACAAGATGTACAGCATGGCTCCTGCAGCCTCTCTGGACAACAGATGCCAGTCACCTCCAGACAGCCTGCAGCAACTATTCATTCATTCAACACTTCCATTTACATCCTCAAAATAAAAAGACAGGAGAAGTCAAACTGACACAGACCAAACAAAACTTTCTTTATGTTCAGTCAATCACTCCTTCAGAGAAGTCCACCAGGCATGCCAGAAAAGAGTAACTATTCCCAGGCAAAGGAACCAAACGAAGACAACTCCAAGGTGAAGAAAAGGCAACTTTTTTCACACTGCAGTCAGCACAAATGCATTTCCACCTCCTCTGCAACTCCAGTGCTCTCCATCTTACAACCCTCTCCAGAAAGAGGGGCAGACAGAGAATATCAGGGCAGAACCCATCACACAAGACACAGCTCTCAAGAACACAGGCAAGCCATAGTCTGACTAAGGCACTGGAGCCAAAGGACAAAAAAAATAACATTGCAAAAAGTGACCAAGACCTTAAGAAAAATAGGAGCAAACCCAATTTTAATTCAGATAATCCTGCAATAAACATGGTTACTCTTACCTTTGCCATCTGCGCCTGCACGCCATTTGCTTTCAGAGATGCTACTGCTTTCTGTGCTGCTGCTGGACTGTCAAAATCTACAAAACCGTAACCTGAAAGATAAACAGACAAACAGACATTTTCATTATCATCCATGTGCATTTGCATACATAAAGATGTTATTTTTATAAGGAACGCAATCCTTTCCATTCTCTCATATTTTCTCATAGTCTTCCAGTAGCACTGCCACCATCAGCAAACATCACACCTCTATTTCTCACACCTTTCCTCCTGAACTTAGTGGTGTTTAGGCAAGCGCAATGACCTGAAGCTTTAAAGTGCAGGAAGATATACAGAAGAGGGGGACAGAAGGCAGCTCTTTGTCTGTCCTAGCAGATAAAAGGTCCTTGGCAGCCCAAGAACACACTCTCATGGGGCTGTGGAGTCCTCCCCATCTCCTCCATGCAAGGAGGCAGCAGTATGGCCTCCCTGTGATACCCAGCTATAGCCTGCAATGGCTGGTTTCATAAGAAAACACCACCCTTTCCCTGTTCCTTGAACCCATATAAGGATTCAGCTTAGGAAGAGGAGGGTAGCAGGTCTCTGCAGCAGGCTGGGGCCATCTGTGTAGGGGCAGAGAGTGCTCTTTTGGAGCAGGTGGAAGCAATTAAGGGAGAAATCACAACCTGCACTCTACAAGTGACTGCAGAGAGCTCTAGAAGATGGTAACATAATAAAGTCACAGCCTGGTTAAACCACATCCCTTTCATCTCGTCGCCCTCTCTGCTGAAACAAGGGACACATCCCTACTAGAACAGCGGCTCAGTGAGGTTTGATCTTAGGGACTGGCAAGGCATAATTATCTGCTTTTAAGTAGCTTTCCTACCCCCGGTATTTGGATTAGTTTATTAATCAGCCAATCATTTCCTATCTTCTCTTCTTCCCTCTCAATTTTTCCATCCTTTAACCAGACTGGTATGTTCCAGCAAAACCAGTGCTGTTAAACCGTTCCTAGGTATCAACAACTCTGGAAGTATTTTTATTTTCTTAAAGACACAAAAGAGGATGAAGAGGACACAGAATGGACTTTTCACAACTTCTCAGCACTCAACTATGTCTGATCTTCAAACAGCATTCAAATGCCTTAGAATCATAGAATGGTTTGGGTTGGAAGGGACCTTAAAGATCATCTAGTTCCAACCCCCTGCCATGAGCAGGGACGCTTTCCACATAAAGGTTTCAATAGAGTTACAAAGATTTTAAAATCTTGCCAAGCACCTATTTAGGCAGCTGCATGTATTTCACAATCCACCCAGGAAAAAACCCAGCCTAAATCTTATTAAGCAATTACAGCACAGGTAGGCATGTGCTGTTTAGACAAGTTGTGGCCAGAGGCCACCTCTTTGGCATCTCCCTGGGAAGCCATACGGACAAAAGTGAACTGCCTGAAAGCTTTAATAATATTAGCACAAGTATATTTATAGCATAGCAGCTCCTTTGCAGATATCTCAATTTACTAGGTCAATACACATCATACAGGAGGTAACCACAGATATGCTTTTCTGCTGTATCCATTTTTATTTCTTTTGCCAGACTTTCTTCCTACTCCTGGGAGGCCTTATTGCCCTCCTTTCTGCACCAAAACTGGTAGAAGAGTGTGTGCTTTTGATCACCTTGCCCCTCAAGTCATAAACATCTCTTTATTATTATTTTGGTATGTATGCGTGACTTGATAACAGGGGTTAGTCCAATAATGAAATAATTTTGTGCACATACACTTTTTTGTTTTCTTGTCTTAAATATTGTTCGCAAAGTTCTAAGAAAATGGAAAACAGTAAGAAACAGACAAAACTGTTAAAGAAACTGCTGAGCATGAAAAGCACTATTTTGATAGAGTCAAGAGCTGAATCTCTCTGTTCTTCTCTCAGTTTTCTGGGTTTGTTTTTTGGTGTGGGGGGGTGTTTCCATTTTGTTTGGGGTAAAGTTTTTAGTAGGGCATTACTACATATTGAAGGAAAGCCTGGAACAACCGTATACTGGGACAGCAGAGCGAATAAACACCACCATGAAGAAGTGCACTAGAGTTTGGTCAATTTGGAGAGGCAGGAGATGTTTTATCTGGTAAGATTCCATCACTTGATTTTCCCTTTCTATTGCTACCGTGCATGCCATTTTTAAATCAACTTGTTCTGCATCGCGTTTTGCTTTGCAGTATGCTATCCAACCTTACTGTTCACTGCAGAGTGGCAGTGAAGCCGATGCTGCTTTGAAACAAACAAACAAACAAACAAAAAACCATGCTACAAGAGAGCAAGAGTCCTCTCTGGATTTCTCTAATGCCTTTGCCCTTTGGGAGAGAAGCTTCTGGAAGGAGGAGATACAATTAGGTGCAGCTTCCATTTTCCTAGATGGCAGACCCTGACAAGAAGCCAGAGACGCAAAGATGGAAACCTGAAATGCCTTTGGAAGTCATGGGATGGCATGGATCAAACGCAGAGCAAATTATTTTTAAGGCTAAGAAGATGTTCTTCTCAGGACACTAAATTTCATTTTATTTCTCACCATGTTCATGCCCACTGGGTGGTAAAAGTGGAAAAAAAAAAAAGTTTTAATATCAACATCAAAAGCAGGTAATAGAGTTGGATTTTTATATTTATCATCAGTGTACAGTGCAGGATTCATGTATGCAGTAATAGAAGGGAAATTATTTTTAATACAACTTTCCAGACAGCATGGTAAGTATTCACATCTAAGTTAGTATTGCTTGTAAATATAAACCAGAATGTGTACAAATATTCCAGTGCTGTATTATAGGGCTTAGGTATATGTAACATAGTGAATTACTGAATGTTAACATCAGGCCAGGTGTTAATCAAAAAACATGTTTTAACATTTATCTGTTAAATATCTGTTAAAACTAGATATTAATGGTTTTATAATATCTAAAGCCATGAATATCTTCTAGACATTTATTCAGTGGGCACAAGGGGCTATATAACCATATCAGAGTTCCAGTGAGAGTCTCGAGACAAAAAACCTTGCATCTTTAGCCGCTCATTATGCATTCTAGTACTACTACTCCCAGCCTCACTGTAAAACTGTTCTTCTTCCTTCTCTCAAGTTCATTTTCTTTTCATGTAATCTTTTTTCTGTTGCTCCCCCCTCCTGACACATCTCTCCCCCCCCCCCAGAACATCAGGACAACATCAGGACAAAATCACTCCGTGGCTGAAAACCCGTCCAAAGAATATCAATCTGATGCAAGGGAAGCCAAGTTCCCAGGCTGTTTCAGCATTCAAGTATCCTTACAAGAACCCTACAATGCTATATAACAGAAAACCAGGCATGCTGCCTTCTTGTACAGTTTATGTTCTTCCATGCAGATGTTTACAGCCTATGTTGGTGACCTACACTAACATATTTCATTTGTTTATAATCTCACTTCATTTTTTGAGTTTTAGGCACTGACATAGTAGTGCTGGCTTTTTTTGTCTGTGTTTTTGACTGTTTGTGGGGTTTTGGTGTTTTGTTTTATATACTTTTCAGATTTAGTCCCCACAGAAGCTAAGGCTTGGTTTCAGAACATCCCTTTCCAGCTCTCCCTTTCCACCTCTTCCCATAGAATCCCCAAACTCCCTGTGCCAAGAGCTCTTCCCTGGTGCCCAGGCTGTGGCTAGAGCAGGTATAGGCTGGGCTCCCCTCCACGCCGCCAGCAGAACTCGGCTGCTCTGTCTGCCCCTGGCAGGTGCAGCATGGGCGGGTTTGGCTGCTCAGGCTTGGATAACTGTTCCTTGGTTCCTTCTGGGAAAGGCAGCAGGCTGGCTGGAAGCATCCTGCGGGAGGGATTCAGACCAGGATCTGCCAAGGGGATGCTGCTGCTCTAAAAAAACGTCTACGTATCTTTCTGCTCTTTCAAAAACAAGTGCAAGCCCCACCAGCCCCACCCTCTGCTACCCAAAAATTCCACAGCTTCTTTTTTTCCCCTCTTTTTTTGTGTGTGCACTGCCTCATAAACATTCTGGTCAATGTGTTATACTTTTACCACCCCCTCCCCCCCCCCCCCCCCCCTTTTTATGCAGAACATCATGAAAAACACACTCAGATTCTAAACCAGGACCTTCAGACTCTGCTCACAAGAATCCATCACCACCACAGGAAACCAAAACTATTTCCCACTTTTTTCATGAAGCATCTGCCCTTTCCTTTAAGAGCTCCAAATGCAAAGAGGGAAAGCTCTGTTATCCCCTGCTGCTTCGAGAGACAGGAATTGAATTTATCATGAATGTGAGCCCCTGAGCTCAAGTGTACTTTCACTGAGGGTGACTTTGGCACTCCAATGCTACAACAAGTACTCCAGGATCCCAAGGTGAGGTTTTTTGTAGAATGACATATCACTAGTTTATACATGCAAACACACATACAAACAAACCCGAGATGAGACTATTTAGACTAATTGTTAAACTTTTCCTTTAAGAAATAAAATGCCTGCAATTTTGTTTTGGTTTGATGCCATTAGAGCTAAACAATTCAATTTAAGGAATAAACCCAGTGTTTTTGTACCTGTGGGGGAAAGAAAACAACTAAGCATCAGCAAGAAGTTTCTGGCTAGCTGCAATGAGTGCTACCCAAATACACTGGCAGACTCTAAACATCTCTGTCTCCTATAACCTAAATGGCTGGGGGCCTCCCGGCCTCAGTTTCACAGTTCCATAATTAAGCTTGGCAGTAGGTTCAAATGAATTAAAACTGAATGTCACTATTTCCTCAACAAATCCCTCATCCTTGTTTTTTTCTTACTTGTCAGGAGAAGATCAGCAGAACAGCAATTAGTGGTAAGCAGTGCAGCGAAAAAGAACCAAGTATACACTAATTAGGTCACTTGCCAAACACGTTCATTTCATTGGCAGATTTAATCAATGTTTTCCTGAAATGTCTTAAATCTCCTATGCTAATTTAAAGTTTTGTTATTGTTGTTACTTTAAACACAGATGGGATGCCTGGAGATTTTCAATTCCTTTCTGCAAATCCATTTCAAAATAACAACCGCTCATATAGTATATCATCAAAATTTAGGCACAGGTTTTAGGAAATAGCCTCTAATTTTATGCCAACATTTTTGGGCCTGCAAATACCTACAGGTGAAATTTTGTGGATTTAAGTAATTGCAGGTGCGTAGAGCTCTTAGACATCAAACTCTGAATTGCCCTGACTGATTGGGTACTTAAGGGTAATGCCAAATAATTTAAGGGACTGCCTGCCACTTGCAGCTCCCACAATTATTGCAAAGTGCAGGAGTGGTGGCACACAGCAAAGGCAAGCTCCTGCTGCTCTCTATGGGTTTCAGAGCCTGCCTCAGGGGAGCTCCATTCACATAGAGATGGGAGTGAGGGCTTGGCTGCCTTTTTGGAGATTTGAGGAAGGTCCTCTGCCGCTGTTGAAAGCAGCATTAGGTATTAGAAATGAATGGGAACAGAGGTTTTAGGGTATCCTGGAAGTTTGGTCATAGAATCATAGAATAGTTAGGGTTGGAATGGACCTTAAGATCATCTGGTGCCAACCCCCCCCCGCCATGGGCAGGGACACCTCACACTAAGACCATGTAGCCCAAGTCTTCCTGCAGCCTGGCCTTGAACACTGCCAGGGATGGAGCATTTATCATTTCTTTGGTGCTCCAATTAGTATTTACAGCTAGCACACCATGGTGCTTTTTCACATGGAAGACTCTCCATCAGCAGACGTCACTGCTGACGCCATCAGAGAAGGACCTGTCACGGTTGCTGAACTAATCTGCACCCCCACCAGCCGGGCTCTGCCCCCCTTCTTGCCCTCGACACACACCCTCAGGTCCCCACAGTGGCTCCCTCCTTCCTGCTGGCACCGAACCAGCTCACCCACAGCCAAAGAGGAGTGTGAAAGGGCCATGCACAGCCAGGCACAGCTCTGTACCCATGGCAGCTCTGTCCTGATGATCCAGGTGAAAAAGAGCAGCAAAAGTATGAGGAGCAGAGCGCCTTAGCATGCCACTGAGCAAAGCACCTCATAGCAAGCAAAGCCAGTAACTTCTGCTGGGGGCTGGGAAGGAGAAGCAATGATGAACAAGGGAGGATAAACTGGGGCTGGCGAGCTGCCAGCTTCACCCTGCCACAAAGCCAAACATTACACCTGACCTCTAACCACGGTTCTGCTGTAAATCACTTGTATTTAAGTCAAGTCCAGCCATGGTTTCTGGCCATCTCAAATTCAATATATCAGATCTGAAAACCAGAACAGACAATGCTGAGCATATCATACATGTTGGGTCTTTAAGAAATTTAGGGACTGTCTGAACAAAAAAGAGGATAAAATCCTCTTAAGAGAGTGCTTGGGTTTTTTCATTAATCTTTTTTGGTAATGCTGCTTAGAGGTCGGAAATTGAAAATCATTCCCAAAAGGTGCCATGATGAGGGAGAGGAATACCAGTCTAGGGAAGAGACAGCAGTAAAAATTACTTGTTGAATTTAGAAACCATGAAATAAAATGTCTTTTTCTAACTTATGATGTCACCTCCATACCTATCTGCATTACACATATGCACAAGGTTTTTACACAAACCCTAATAGATATACCCCATTAAACAAATATATACAATCCTTTCTCCTTCATGCTTAGATGAAACCACTCTGATTTCAAGAGAACCAAAGTCAATTTAAGTTGTAAAGTTCACTTTTGCCCAGTACTTATTTAGAGTGTTTCTTAAAAGTCAGCATTCATTCTGATAATCAAGTAGTCCACAAAAAAAGTGATTATCCAGTAATTTACTATACAATTTTCAGACATTGTTTTATGTTCAGATAAAGAATCAAATTGAATTCTGATAAGCCCTGGAAAATGAGAGTTAGCAAGCAAAGAGGTTGAATCACCCTTGAACACAAAATTACTGAAAGCAGCTTTTTCTTTCATTGTTCCAATTCTGCCAAAAGATTCCTGCAGCTCCAAATGCTCAGAGTAAGAGTAAAATAGTCTACATTATTACTATTTTTAAACCGCTACTTTATAAAAATGTTCTCAGTGGCTAGAAAGTGGTGAATCATCACCTTTTAATTAAAACAGCTAATATATATAGTTAGAAAAATAATTGGAAATTGAGAGCTTAAATGCAAGAAGGGAAAGATAGTCCCTTCTTTTCAGATCACCCCCCAGAGATACACCTGCATTGTTAAGTATGCATACAGAGTCAATTTTTTTTGTTTGCTTTAGCTTCATATGGAAATATGGCACAAAACTGTCACTTTGATTATGTTCCTGCAGTGATTTCTTTTGCTTCTTGCATTCTGTGACCCCCTTTATAACAGAACCAGAGAAAAACGGTACTGTAGGTAACAACCAAACACATTTTGGACACCTGTTTGCAAACACATTCTTAATTTTTAACATTCAGTTTTTTTGATTTAAATAAAGTATATATGAATGCAGGTTATTATTAATTGCACAACTGATTAATGATAGTATTTACACGCAAAACCAAAGTATGGAACCCATGATGATCTTCTCTTATATTTTAAAATGTTACTAAGTTGAAAAACTTTTGCAATCTCCAATAAGTAACAGTACAAAGAAGCCTGTAAAACTATGGTATGTGGGAAAGAAGTACTTATACAATAAATAAATAACTATAGGTATATGCATATATGTGTGTATTTTTCTAGAATATGATTCTTCCAAAATCCTGCTTTCTGAAAGAACAAAAGCAGATCTCAAAACTGACAAGAGCTTTCTATGAAATATGATTGCAATAACAATGGCAAGCGGGAGAGGGGTGAGCAGTACAGATGTAGCAAATATACCTATCAAGAAAATGATATTGCACTTGACTACACTCTCAACATTTGCACTGCATTTCTGGCAACTCAGAACCACAAAGACTGGCAAACTGGAGAAAATTCTGGAAAGACCACAGATACAGCCATAAAAATCCAAATTTTGCGAACAGCAGAACTCCATTTGATTATCCCTAACAATATAGCAAGCGTTTGGGGTCTTAAAAGTAAACCTAGATGTAAGTGAGGACCTATGAGTAACCAAATCACAGCGCATGACCAAGCATACACAGTGAGATGTAAGCTTTGTGAGGACCGGTCAAAGAACACAAATGTTGGTGAAAATAAACTGAGAGGGGAGTTGAGAAACATTTCCTGGTATTCTGCTAACAGAATGAACTTGGATTAATCATAAATGCAGTGATGGAAAACTCATTGCTAGAGTTTCTAAATATGGACTGAATAAAGAAGAGAACATACTGTAAATCTTGCAGTGGCAAAAGGACAAGAGGTAAACATGCTTTTCCACCTTTAACTTCTGAAGTTACTTTCTCTGCAAGTCCCATTGATTCACTGTCAAAATCCAAAATTAAGATTAACTCTATTTTTAAATACAGGGATAGCTCACACCTACAATTTCCATATAAATCAACATATGATTTCATATGACAGTTATTTAGTACTATAACTTTACTATTGGTGTATAAGTTATATAATGCAGTCTTAGGTTTAATTTTACTAGACTTTTTAGCATGAGACATTCATTGTGGCTCTGCAGCTGAGATGAATTTCACACTTGAAGCAGCGATTGAAGGAAGCAGAATGTTCTCCCAAAAAACAAGTACTCCAAGAACAGTGCTTAGTTACATATTTACATAAAAGAGAGGGAAGGATACAATAGCAGTTTCTTCCCTTGACTGAAGAAATACTCCATGACTCACAAGTGATAATGTTTTGCAATACCCAGAACAAAATAGCCAGAACTTGCAGTTTCAGATTAAGACCTACTTTCAGAGTTACGGTATCAATTAATAGCTCCGCTGAAAAACTTGACAGGAACCTTACACCCAAAACTGAAAAAGGGTTTGCTTTTTCAACAACAGTTTTTCATGTTCGCTTTCCTCTCTGATTACAGCAATGTCCAGATGCTGAAGTTCCAAAATACCACAAGAAAGACTATTTTCTTGGTATTTCCAGCCAGCAGGAAACACTGACACTCTCATGAGAAAGTCTGTTCTTCTGAGGTTTCATGCTCAGTTATGCAGACTCCAGAGCTTTACTTAGCTTGGGTAATGTTTGGGTAAGACACGAAACCAAATCTCTTGAGATTTGTCCATCACTTATTTTAGAGCTGAGTGACTTGAGTAAAAAACCTGGTGTACAAAAACAGTTTAGGAAAAAAAATAAAATCATTCAGCCATTATCTCTGAAAGCTCCCAGTGCCTGTATAAGACAAGCAATTTTCTCTTCTAAATACTGGACCTCAATTTACCTGAAGCTAAGCAAATTATCCACCAGCTGTTCACCAAAAGAGCATATAACTTAAGAAGCTATGAGACTAACTCCAGCAGTTCCATGGACTAGTTAGAAATGAATGCTGATATTGCCATGCACCTCTCAGGCTTGGTATCTGGCAAGGCACTCCAGCAGGCATTGACGGATACACATGAACAAAACAAGAGTATCAATGAGAGCTCTATTTCCACTGTATGGTACCTATGGAAGAAAGCAACGAAATATTGAGGAAGAAATTTAACCCTTCAGCAGTCAACTCTTCTAGCATCAGGTTTAAACAATGATACTATTCTAGGAGGCAAAGGAGGATGTTCTGTATCACCCACTGCTCTTTGTGAGAAATAAAATATTCCATTCTCTTCCTCCCAACACTAGATGCTCAGCATTCGTAACATTAAGTAACCGCAAATACTCGCAAGTAGGAAGAAACAATCTGACAGGAGAAGATGCACTTGGTGATCACACTGTGATTACTGTACTTTATTAAAAATAATTTTCATTTCAATATGTTTTGACAAGAAAATAGAAAGCATCTTGTGCAGGCTTCAGGAAATATTAAAATAACCCAAGGTGATGAACATGTTATTATTCAGCCTATTCCAGAGGGAGGATGCTCTAGTACTGAAATGGTTTTCATTTCAAATACACATTCATTTTCAGGACACCACACTTGAAAAATTGGATGGTATGTTTGTCATACGGTAAGCAGTGATAAAGAGCACAGCAATTTATGTTCTTTATGCAAAGCACTTGTAATTCAGAAAGCAACTATAGTTTCTAAAAGGCAGCAAAGTGATAGCACTTTCCTAAGAAAGTGAAATGTGGTTTTTTTATGCCAGTTGGCCAATTCTGGCACATCAACCTTTGTTATGATAAACATTATGGATAACATGCAAAGAGTTCCAATTCCAACCCATCAACACTCATGATATCTTAGAGCTTTAGGCAGAGATGAGCAATACCTGCTGAATATTTCATGATCCTGATACTAAGAAAAGGATCCTGATATCACCATCACCATAATGCTCAAATACCAATAACCTTTTGAGCAAGAGGGCAGTGTGCTGTGGGCACAACCAACATTACATCTGTGCTGCGGAGGGGAAGCACAGCAGGGACGGGCAGCACAAAACAGGATAAGCCACAACACACAGGTCGGGAAAAAAACCCATGTTAAAATTATTGTGCAGATTCAGTGCTCTACAATTTTGGTCTTACATGGTACTTCAGACAATCAGAATTTAAGTATCCCCATAGTGTTACAGCTATATTGCCCATTACTGTTTATAGCATGATCTTTTCCAATAGATCCTTTTGCAGTTAAATACCAGTTGCACCATCATATATCAACCACATTTACCTGTAGCCTGAAGTTCAAAAATGCTATTATTATGGGTAACCAGACATGAAAGAGACAGCTAAGGAAAAAAAAAAGGACAGAGAAGAAATATCATCAAAAAATCTGTTTTCAAGATCTCCAATCTATTTTTTTCAGATTCAAGATAGTTCTACAATCTAGGTAAGCTGAAGATGCTGATAAAATGGTTGAAATGCTGTCTTTTAATCTAATCTGAATTTCTGAACCTGTATAAGTTTTCTTATCATTACAAATTACATACCTCAAACATGAAAAAGAATCAAGTGAATAATATGTTTTAATCTTAAGCAAATACATTCCTTCCTTTCTCTGATTTAAGGTAGCTATTTAGTGCTATTTTGACTGTCATCTTGTATTTAAAATCACCTGCTGGTACAGCACATGGCAGTCACACACCAAAAAGGTGCGATGAAGGATGCTATCTGGAGGCCATACTGAAGCCACCTGGATGATGACTGTGAGGCATCAGGACATGAAACCAGCAGAAGGACAATCCCCTGCACACAAATGCCAACATGTATGAAGCCTCTTGCACACTGAAATTCATGTCCAGAACAATACAGTTTGTAGAGAGAGAAGGCACAAATATGGGGCTGAAAGATGCATCCTGGGTTTTTCTGTAAAGTGGATAACTCTAACCCTACACTAGATGACCTCACACCAGTGACTCACATAATTTCACCCTTTTATTACCCTTTACCTGCTGGAAAGATCTCACCTGATACATCCTTGCAACGTATTTGTTGCCTTCACAGTTATGCCCATTTTCAGCTTGGGAACTTACAAGAAAATCTAATGCTTCTGTCATCCTTTTTTATTCCCTATAGATAAGCTTCCACCTTCCCATGCAATGTTTCTCCTATTACTTCCTAAGTAGATTAATTTACTATTGGATTTGTTCCCTTTCCCACAATCCAAGATCATCTTCAGGATCATCTAATTACTTTTTTGTATAATTGCCTAATGCTTTGTGTAACGAGGAGGTATCAAGGGAGTTTTGGTAGCAATACCATTTAAGATAAGATGGGAAATCTGGTATATGCCTTGGAAAGAGAGAGGTAGGTGGGTGTTGCCAATGATGCTGACTGATATATCTAAGCCTGTATCCAGATCATAACAACAACAGCAAGAAGCTGCATCAGTAGCTCCTAAATATTCAGGCACCTTCTGAACATAAAACTATTTGGTTAGGGTCTCTGGTGAACCTTAAGGGTTTAACCAAAGAGCAAACCCATTGATATATGTCGACAGTGAAAGGCCAAATATACTGTGGAGAACAACTTTCACCCCATGAAGTCAGTATAGAGAAAGGTATGCATTTAGATGCTTAGTAACAGAATATACATGGAAGGGAGAAGGAATTTTATTTGCAAAACTGTTCTTTTTAATAATAAAAGTAAGGACAATTCAGACATAATAATATTCTCTTACTTAAGAGGAATATTTTGTTTTTAAAAATCCTAGAATTTTTTATGAAATTATACAGGAAATGATTGAGAGATGCTCAAATCTGTAGTAGAATCTAAGTTTGTTTTAAGAGCATGGTTCCGTATGAGCTTAGTACATCAAATAAATCAAAATGAAAGAGAAAACAGAGAGAAGTTTTGCCAGGACACACAAACCCAGGAAGGTTTCTTTAGGAAGCTGAAATGACTACAACGAGAAAAAGACATTCTAAATGCCCAGCAGCACCCTCATACTTTGTATCAAAGAAATAAAGAACCATCAATCCAAAATTGTTTTTCAGTCTTTCATGAAATAGTGATGAATCTTCCATACTTGTGTGTACAGATTCCTGGTCAGTCACTTGGCCTACGGTTGTTATAGCAGGCAAGACAGCCAATAATCCAAAGGACTGCAGCACATCTTTTACACAGATGCCGAATACATGTTCGTGTTGTCAATACGGATACGTGTAAATGTTTTGAGACTGAATGTTTGCTTCCTGTCAACAGCAAGAATTAGCCAGACAAATATCCAGCAGGCATGGTTGCGCTTTCTTAGAGTATAAATATCTTACTATAAAATTTGCAGGCTGCCTGTTTTATTACTGTTGCTCTCAAAGCCATTTTTGTGACTAAACACAAAGGAAAGCAACTTCCCATACCCTGGAAGCAGTAATGTGTGTGGGCAAAAAAATGATGAGGTACTACCTGGCTGAAAAAATTAAGGAAATACACATTGTTACTCAGGGCCCATGTCCAAAAGGGTGTCTGCAAAAGGCAATCCATCTCATTTTCGTTATGCAGAGATGGCAGCAGCTTGCTACTCTGCTCTTAAACCTTCCTGGTCACCATTTCTTATTTCTGGGGCAGACCTGGGACTCTTTCTTCCAGAGCTTCCATCAGGCAGGTGGTGCATGAATCAGGAAACGACACATCCATGTATTTCTGTATATAACACCATCGGAAGGTACTGCATATTTCTATTACATAGAGATTTTATAACATTTATATGGCCCTGAAAGCAGGTATACTTTTCACTCCTAAAGGGTGGGGGTGAGTGGGACATGGACCTGCTCACTATATTTGGCTAGGAAAGGAAAAACAGTCACTGTATTCTTAGTCACACTGGAATGTGTCTAATTCAAGTAATCATTCCCCAGAGGTGCTGATTTCCTCATATACCAGGCTTGGAGCCTTTGAAGAAAACAGGGATTACCACTATCGTTTCTAGTCAAGGAGTACAACAGACTCACCCTCCCTAGCGCTCTCTCCTGCACTGGAAGACAATATGAGGTTCCAGCAACAGTCACAGAAGTCACAGAAGACATTTGGAAAGTGGACACCTTCTAGTCTCCTAGAAATGATACCATCCTGTTCTCTCATTTTATTAGGGTGGGGGTTTTTTTTCACCCTGGATGGTTGAGACAAACAGTGCACATGAAAAAGAAGTAGCCTTTCTTTGCCTTTATCTAGAAACAAGCAGATGGGGCAGATGAAGGACCTCATGCAAAACACAATGGTGTGACATGATGGGACAGAGGCTACAGCATTAGGCAGCCCTTCATTCCCTTAGTCTGCACTGTAACTACATCTAACTTGGCATGCCCACTTCAACTTCCTACCATGTATTTTTTCACTGAGGAAATCTGCATTTATTGCATTAAGGCATTTTTGTCCCAGATAATGAAAATCCTTTAAAAGAACCTCCAAACAGACAAAACAATAAACCATGTGATTCCAATACCAGTGCATACATGTGGCACAAGTGCACTGCACTTGTTTAACAGGCTGACCAACAGAATCAAGCTTCCCTCAGGAAAGTCAACATTTTAGTGTACGCTAGGAAAATTGAGAAAAAATCAGCCTCCAACCAAAAAATAAACTCCACATTTAATAGCTTAAAATGAAGCCACTGAAGACTAAACATCTGGGCTTTTTGGATATCATCCCAGATACTGTGTGCAGCACCAAAGCTCTTCATCACTGTATACTCTTATAATTTTGAATAAAATCATTCCCCCGATACATGCTGTTTCTCTGCAGAACATCACAAAATAGTGCCTGTTGCAGTAAGATCTTGGGACAAGGCCTGGTTTTTACTACATGCGGAGAGCATGCAGAACCACAGTGCTTCAGGATCTCCATGATTTCCCATAATACAAATCACCCATTCTGCAACAGTGGCAACAGCAACAACCCCCATGGACCACATAAGAAGCCAATTAGAGGGGGATTATCAGAAACACTAACAAATCAGCAACGCTTCTAGAAGTGCCACTGGTAGTCAATGGGATTTTCTGTTCCTGAAATGCAACGGGCACATCCGCAGCACATCACACCAGCAGCCATTAGAGACCTTCCCAGCAGCACTGAACAAGGTAGTATGCCTATGTGGCACAGAGCAGTGCACTAACTCTATGATCCTTCCATGGTATCTAGGCCTGTTTCTCATCAAGTATGAAAAGATCTACTAGGAGAGCACCACCGTGCCACCAGTTTCAGTTTGGACAGATTTACTCAACACAGCATTGTTCTATGTGTTCCTAGACGCAATGGGGCTTTTGAAAACCCCAGTTCCTGCACAACCTGCTTTGAGATCTCCACTGTCCCCATCTGCTACAGTTCACCCCTAGTACCAGCCATGCTCAGATGCAACCTGAATTTACTGAGATTGCTGCACAAAAATTCTGTAACTGGTTCTGTGCAGGAGTTCAGATTACATAGGTGCATACATTCAAACTCTGCGAACTGCTGAGAAAGAGCATATGGAACATGGCCACTAGAAAGTAACTGAACCAGCACAATGTTTCATAAGCCAGAGGCACATGGATTATAACTACAGCCAAACTACACAGTGCAAGAGAGCCACACAAAAGAAAAAAAAAAAGCATTGGATAAGGCTGAAACAGAATTAGCCTTAGTAGACAGTGCCTCCCTGGAGCTTTTATGCTCATGGCCAAGCAAAACGGTTCTGTGCAGGAAGACAAGAACTGCAGACTTCTGGCATGGCTCTTGAGACACAAACAGTATGAGAGGCTTGTTCCCGAAGTGGAACAAAGAAGGTGAAGCACACCCCCTTGAAACAAACAATTCCTGGCCATCGTACCATCCAAAGATGCATAAATAAAATTGAGTGTTTCGTCTAAGTTTTCACTTTATTTTCATATATATAAAATAAGGTTGAAAACAATAATGTTGGCAGCCTTTATTTTTAAAAAATTAACCTTCCTCTACTTTTTCTAGTAAATCAGATACAACGATATTCTCCCTTTTTTTACAGATACATTGGTATTAGGAAGCTCTGTGGTAGGCTGCTCTTTTTGTTTCTTTTTTTTTCCAGACAACCTTGTCCATTTTTCTTCCAGCCCTGACATGATCACTCCTATTCTTCACTTTCCAGCTTCTCCTCTCCCTGCTCCTCTAACATGACTTAAAAAGAGAAAGACTTATGCATAGGCTAGGAAGATGGCTTAATCAATGACTTTTCCACTTCAGTAAGTCATTTCAAAGGAATCATTCTATCCAGGGATGACAACAGGGAAGATGTTTCCATAAAACCCTGCATGCTTCCAGCAAATACATAATCATACCAACAGAGGTGAGAAGAGAGGGCAGACCTCATGATCTGCAACCCAATTCTTTTCCATTTATTTGCTTTTTCTCCCCACAATTTCTGTTTCTCCCATATTTTCTGCTATGCTTCAAACAGATCTTTCCTTTACTGCATTTTATCTATTTCTGTCATTTTCTTCCATCATCAACTCTTTCCCTGCCTGTTTTTCTAGTCTCTCCAGCCCCTTATTTCCCTTGTCTGCTAATTTCAGCTATTAAGATGGAAACAGTAGTTCTCAAAAAAAAAAAAAACCAAAAAACCCTAAACCCAACAACCAAACCAATCCAGCTTCCAAAATTGGCACAGGAAAACTAGAGGCAACAGATATCTTAGGAGTCCAGTACAGAATACAAGGGCTTCGAAAAATAGGTGAAAAGTAAGCGGAAAGGTCTGTTTTGAAATGATAGTGCAACAAAGGAACCAATTAGGGAAGAAATAAAGTGAAAACCAACCCGAATCTTTGCTTGGAATTGAAGTATTTTTCAGGCAAAAAAAAAGTTAGTATTCTACATCCATTATTTTTCTTGTCCAATATGTTGCTGTACTTAATGATTATACCCAAACTTGGGAGCAGACTTGCCAAAATACTGTGAGATCTTCTCTGCTAATGAAACTTTCTGCCAGAGAAAATGACAGAATTTCTAGATAAATCAGAACTAGAAAGTACTACATACTAGGTTCACAAAAAAGTCCAGCACTTTATCCCAAGCAAGATCAGGCCCATGAAGTGCTGCTGTACTTATCTTTTTAACACTCCAATATGTTTACTTACTTTGTAAGATTCAGTCTAGCTGCCTCAGGCTTTGCCACCAACACCCCTCAACACAAAGGACAGATTGAAGCTATTTGAAGGGACAAGGGCACAGGACAAAGAAATTGAAACCTTATCTTAATGGATGCTGCAGTTCAGGGTTGCAGCACATTTCTAGGGCAGTGAGAGAAAGCCAATACTCTGCTACTGTTAGTTTGTGGTTCCCTGCTGCTACTTGCTTCACTGGCACTTGTTTCAGTCCCATAAGCACAGCTAGTAAATACTAAAGATGGAATTGGGTCCTTGGAGAGTTTTTTAAAAAACGTAAAATAACTGATTTTTATCCAAGAAACACCTATTAGAAGATTATTATTTTGCTTCTCAAAGTACGGTTGCTACAGAAGAAAACTTGTTCACCAGAGCACAGCTGAAGGTAGCTTCCAAACTTCAGTTATGCCCAACTTCAGATCATGTTGACTAATTTAGGACAGTGTCGTGGTTTAAGCTCAGTCGTAAATCACGCAGTCGCTCTCTCACTCCCCCCCTTTCCTTCCCCCGCTCCCAGAGGAATGGGGAGGAGAATCAAAAGAATGTAACTCCCATGGGTTGAGATAAGAACAGTTTAATAACTAAGGTATAACACAAACGACTACTGCTACCACCAATAATAATAATGATAAGGGAAATAACAAGGGAAGCGAATGAGACTGCTCACCACCCGCCAACCAATAATACCCAGCCCAACCCCAGCAGTGCACCGGCCCTTCTTGGGTAACTACCAGTTTACATCCTGGGCATGACGTGCTGTGGTATGGAATACTTCTTTGGTTGGTTTGGGTCAGGTGTCCTGTCTCTGCTCCCCCCGGCTTCCCCTCCTCCCTGGCAGAGCATGAGGCTCAGAAAGTCCTTGGTCAGACTAAACATTTGAGCAGTAACCAAAAACATCGGTGTTATCAGTGCTGTTCCCAGGACGAAAGTCAAAAACACAGCGCTGCACCAGCTACTAAGAAGCAGAAAAAACGACTGCTACTGCTGAACCCAGGACAGACAGGCACCACAGGTTCCTCATGTGTCAGTAGAAATGAAGAGCAGCTCCTCCATAAGACATTTCAGAGCATCAAGGCTAGATTTATTTTCTGAGCCACCTCCTGAAGGAGCATCTCTCTGCAGGTTATGTACAGAGGATCCAGCTTTCAAACTGAGAGTTTTTTGTTTGTTTCTAAAACTAGGGAGGGTGAACATTCCCCTCTGTATCACTATTCAGCCTTTATCAAGCTTATAGTGTGGAGCAACAGCCAGCTCATGGCATGTGCCAAAGGGAGAAGAAAGGAAGGGAAAGGAAGACGAGACTCTCACGCTGAGATTGCACACAGAGGAAGGGACAGGGCAGCAAGGCACTCAGGCAAAGCATGGCATAAGTGGATAAGTAAAAAAAAACAGGCAATAAAATCCGGGGTACTTGCACACCGGATTTTAGTTTTAAAAAATGAAAACTCGGGCAATGCAGCCATTTCTGTCACAAAGCTCTGCTAATGAGAACACTGCTAATGAGAACACAACATGGACAAAAGCTTCTCTCAAAGCTCGTTCACTCAACACCAAACACTTCCCAGTCAAAATCCAGAAAGACTTCCTAACAGGGATTAGCTCATTTTCATTGTGAGCCAGGGGCCCTTGGAACAAAAATACCAAGTGTTTGGTCAGGAAAACTAATTTGGGCCAAATATTGTTCTCATTTGTTCTCGGTCTTTTTTCCCTCCTCTCTGTGCTCTCTCCCAGTGATGATGAAGGGTATAACTGTCACCACTACTTCTTCCTCTTAGCACATAGGAAAGATTCAGGCAAACAGCTTTTACACAATTCCATTCATTGCAGCTGGGCAATGCAGGCAAACCACAGTGAGCTGATATAATGAAAAGCAAGTATTAGCTGCAAAGCATGAACTTTTTTCCTAAATTATTCTTCTCCCTTAAATCATTTCAAAGCAACATGCTACTGTGAATATTTTAAGAAGTTGAATGAAGTAAAATCAGTTAACCCTTTCTTCCTTAGCTTTTTTCCTCCTTACAAAGTAGGTGAAGTATACAAGCACGCACATTATTCTATGTATGCATAATAGCTTTTAAATAAAAATAGGTCAAATTTTCATTTGATATAATTTACCATACTGACAACATATCCCCCTCCCTCAGTATGCAGCACCCTACTAAATCCTGAAGTACTCTCTTAAATTTGCATAATACAGATATACTATCACTCAAATCCAAAGTGGATAGATACAGACGTATCAAGGAACACACAATTCACTGCATAGACGCAGATGAAATCATTCACTGATCATGGCTGATGCCCAACAGATTAGCAAGCTAGTGGAAGCAACTCTGTATCTACCAAGCTGGCTCAATTTAATGAGCATTTTGCTCACCCTCAATGAGATTCTCTTTGAAATAAAAATGCAGAAACCAAAGTGTTATAGATTGTGGTGGTCTTTTACTTAATTGAAAATGGAAGAATTACAGACTTCAGGTATACCTGCTGAAGTTCATCATTACCATAGGAGATCAAAGCATTTTCCTTAATCTCTTCTTAACTAAAATAATTTAAGCCTATTTTAATTGTTACTTCCTCAGGCTGTATCCTTTCAAGGACAGTTCCACTGTTTTTAATTGAAAATACAATAACCTGCTTCATACACAACACACAGATTTCCAAATCTCTCTGTACCGGGGAAGGGCAGTAAATTGAGAAAAGGACAATGACAGTAAATTCACATGTGCAAAGCCTGTTTCCTAGCAGGGGATCAATAACAACTGACTGCATGACAGTTACAGGGAAACCGACACCAGGTTTGATGCTAGAGATCACTAGTGCCCTCAGTACAACCGAGCCTGACAGCATAGATACATGTCACAGGGCAGATACACGCAGAGCTTCCCGAAAGAGGTCTGAACAGCCAATCTGGGTGCTGGAAACAATATAGATGCAGGCCCCAGGGACACTGGTCAGTGCAGGCCCAGGTTAGCACAGTAAGTGCCTCACAAATAATTTCACTCCTTGTACAGCCCAAGTAGGACTCTTTTTTCCCTTCTTTTGGCTCCATTCACATCATAACTTTACCAGCTACATCCATCTTCCTAGGCAAAATAATAATGCTAAAAAACCTCTAAAGTATTTCTATATCAGCTTCCCCTCTGGAGGAGTTACTTTTTCCTCTCAGAAAGGAAGGACTAGTTTGTCCTGCTCACAGGGCTACAAACCAAAGGCTGAAATAAAAGATACAGTTCTCAGTGACTGCTCTAGATCACCAAAGAGGGAATGTTACCTTATTTCATCTCCCTTTCTATTTATCACTTGAGCTTATCCATTTTATTCTTGTCACTACACCAACACTACACAGTCTGTAGACCTTTCTGTAACTTAACCTCTTGCTGCCTCAATTTCTTCTTCTGTAAATTAGGAATAATATATTTACATTCATCTTTTGGCAATTAGACTAATCCAATTAATCAGTTATTGTGCATTTGTAAAGCACTGTACGCTTCTCAGATGCAAAGCACTACAGTAACACAGTTTTATTGTTATTGCTGTAAAAATTATCAGAATTCAGAAGAGAAGGGAAGATGCCAGCTGGCAGATTGAATACCCAGTCTCACTGGCAGCAGTTTCATTGTAATAGAACAGGACCAGTGCTGATTATGCAGGTTTGTGCTTCCAGTCTTCAACTGGTTAAGGAGCTGTTGTCAGCTTATTTCTCAGAAAGCTCCTTGTGGCTCAAAATACTGTCTGATCAGCTTTCTTTCATGGAGCTAGGATTCCCAAAAGCAGAAGTCTTTAAGCACATGCTTAGAGTAAAACCAGCGCTTAGGTGCTTTGGTTAATCAGATTTACGATAAAACTCAACATAAGAAAATAAAGGTTTTTCCCTCCCCAAAATACAGATATGTTAGAGTATTCAAGGCCAAAAATCCTCTTGATTTAACTCATCTGTAAACCCCACATTTGCTAAAGTTTGTTTCAGCTAAGTATATGCATGAATCTACAACATACATAAATTTACATATCATTAATATTTCATTTAAATAAATCTTTTCCTTGGCACTTGTGCCTGGATGTTGCAGAAAGATTCTCAGATTGTACAAGGCTTTCACTCCTCCTCATGACATCTGTATTACTCAGGGCTAAGGGGTAGATTCCAATTAAAAAGGGCTTTCTGACTGTCTAAGAAGTTACCCTAGCCAATGGTGCACAAAGATGGATATGTGGCACAGAACATACCGAAGAAACAGGCTCTGTACTGGCAAGCATGGACTCTTGTTGAAAGCTGAAAAGTAACAAAATCTCTGAGGATGTATAACAACTTCTGACAGACATTTTTGGCACATTTGGACCATGGCTGCATCAGCAAAAAATAAAAAAACATTACAAAAGGAGTCAGAATCTCATCCTCGAGTAACTTCCTGGAATAAGCAACAGTTAATAATGAGAAGCAGACAGAAAGACACTGAAAAAACCCAAAACTAAACACAGTTTACTCAAAGACGCAAGACAGTTACCACTCACAGGAAGCAGCATTAATTAGGACTTCTAAAAGGAGATTTTTCATCTTGTAGGAACTTATTAGCAGCAGATTTCTCCAAGGCAGGTTTCAAAACATGTTCAAATGACAATTATATAATGTTACTAACTAAGAGACAACCATGACAACGAGATCAAAGATTAATTCTACTTTTTTTTCTTGGCAAATTGCCATAAATTAGTACGGGAAACTTCAGCATAGTGCTGATGAAGTTGACAACTGAGTAGAGAAAAAAACAGGCAAGTCATACACCCGTAGCCACTGCTCAGGAAAACTCGATGCTCTCACAGCATTAGGAAAACCAATAGCAGAAGGCTGGAAGATCCAGCAGATTATTTGATATCACTTGAGAAATCCAAGCTGAACTAAAGAGCAAGCTTCAGTGTTCTTAGTTCAGATCTCAGGAAGTAATCACTGACACACCACAATTTAGTCTATATGATAAATGAAAGGCAGTGAAGCAGCTGCAGCTGCAAATAGTTTCCAGGGAGGCTCATGAGAAAGCCTGCATGGGGCAGGGTACCAGCACTAGAAAGAGAGAAAAAAAAAAAATCAAACCAAACATTAATTCCTCAAATACATGTCCTCGAAGAAAAAGGCAGGAAAACAGCATGTGTAAATCAAAGGTGATCTAAATGACTGTGATAATTGTTGACAGGCAAAATAGATGTCTCATATTAGCATATGTAAGGGAACAGCAGACCAGATTTCAGAGTCTAGAAGATCATGTGCCTACCAGATTTTCACTTTCAGAACAGTGAGAATCACACAAGTGGCGAAACAAGCTTATTAACTTTATTAGTTTTTGATAGGATCCGACAGCCTCCATCACTGCTCACTTAAACACTAACAGGGACATCTGAAGGTTGCTCAGGAGCAAAACAGACCTTTGTTGTCCTAGACACAAGGGGCCATGCCTGGGTTGTTCTTGTAGAGGGAGAACAGCATAAACTGTTGTTTTCACTGTCTTGAAAGACAATGCAGAAAGAGCCCCATTACACTTCCCCCTGCACCTATAGTAGGCACCCTCACGCTCATCCCAACACCTTTTTGGCCACAGCACCAATATATGTGGTTTCTCAGGGCTCTGCCATAGGCAACATATACAACTGGGTCACTGCCATTTTGGTCGAGGCTGCTGCTTAGTTTGCCCATTTGCAGCAACTCTGCATCTTTATATGCTATGGGTTCTTATTAAAAATAATGACGAGTCATCAAAGTGAGGCAATGAAATAAAGGTATGAGAGCAAAATATGCTGTTTGTCCTCTGCAGGACACTGCCATGGATTTTGATATGAAGGATGGATAAATGGATACTACCTAACCATTGGCTTAGCCCTTTAACAGGAGACTAAGGTTTGGCATTCAGTGTCAAAATAGCAAAGTCACCATTCAGCTGTCTCACAGGCATGCCTTCAAACTTCACGTATGATAATAACACAAACAACATTCTGTTAATGATAAGTTAACAAAAACAGCAAACTAATTTGGAAAGTAAAAAAGCAAAAAACATGACAGAATTCATATATGTTGGCACTGGCATGAATGTTAGGAGGGATAATGATAAAGCCCTATTACCAAACTGCTACGCATTTACTCATTCAAATAAAACCAAAATCTGACTACCAAAATCAACACTTAATACTGCAATAAAAGTACTCTTCACCATAATAAATAGGTATAGACAAATACCCCTAAAAGATATATTTGTTTTATTTTATTGTAGATTTATTTTAAAAATAGCATGAAAATACTTAGTTCATTTGTTAAGAACAAAGCCTTACCATCTATCTTAGCAAGAGCACCACCAGGCAGCTGGGGAACATGTAAGGGCATCTCTCCACTGGTCCTTCTTCAGAAGGGGATAAGAAATGAGACCTAATAGAGAGAATGCACCAAGACCAGGCCAGAGGTGTCAACACATGTACAATAGCGAGCTACTATTTGAGATACAGAATGTATTCTAGTTGTAGTACATCATTTATATACATTTATATTCTATTATTGCCTGCACCCCACAGGATATACCACTGGACCTACAAGCACTTCTGTTGTGGGTTTGGTGGTTTTTTTTCTCCTTGCTATGAAAAACATACTGGGTTTCTACTGTTGGCAGCTCTTTCATCTCACATTTCTTGGTACTGGTGACATCTAAAAGTCAAACTCGAGCTTGTTTTCCTTATCATTTGTGATTTACTGTTGTTTTGGTGTGGGGCTTTTTTATGATTGGGTTTGGTGAGATGAAGCTTGAGGAACTGGAATAAACAAACCTGACTAAGCACATAACGCTACCTATTCAAGTGCTATTTAAAAAGATGATTTAAGAAACAGGATGCTGCAATAATCATTGATTACTTGTGTTATAATATAGAAGAAAAGCTTACCCTAAGTTTGGGCCCCGCATTGCAAAGCCTTACAGAAACCAAAAACGGAGATATTTTTCATGTCTCAAAGAACTATGGATAAAATATGCATGACAATTTAAGCTTGGGAGGCCCAGAAAGGTTATTTATTTTTCCTGTCTGGGAAAGAGGTATTTGTTTGTTTAATTGTACTGTGCCTTTTAATAAAGAATGTTAAGGAATCTTCTGTTGACAGGAAAAACAATACAGTCCAACCCATTTCAGCAAGCATGCCTATTATTCACCGGGTAGTATTTTTCATATGGCATGCACTGTATTTGCTGCAAAGAGGAGAAACATTTGCTGGTTTGCTCAGCTGAACAGAGAAAGCTTCTCAGCCACACTTTATCTGTTTTTTTTCCTCAAACATTAAATATTACATCACTGTGAAATAAATTAATTGACCTGTGCTGTGAACAAATAAATTACAAAATTCAATATGCTGCTTTGAATTTGCAGCTAATTTCAGTAAGCTGGCTTTGCAGTAGCTCTAACATATGAGTTAAGTAAGCTTTTCTGACAGGTGTAAAAGCCTTTCATACCACTTGCAAGGTTATGCTAGCGAAATATGACAGAAAACGTGGACTAGTCACAATATCATATGTTCCATATCAGCAAATATCATAACACAAAGGCTCACTACACCAAATAGAGTGTAGAATGTGGTAAAACAACGAGCGTGCGGAGACGACATAAGAGATCAGGCAGGAGCTGCGGCTCCAATTTGGCGAATTTCTTTGCCATAGGATTAACCCAAATGAGACATAATTATCTGGGAAAAATAAAAGAATGACCTTATCCATCAGGAGCATTACACTGCGTTTGGCTAGGGAGAGAAGAAGCAACATTTATTTGTTTGCTTTTCTAACACTGAAAAGATTTATGCAAGATTTTGGCAGGTTTCATATGAGTGTCCTTCCTCTGCCATTCTGTTGCATGCATTTTCTCGAAGGGACTTTACTGATTTCTCTTCCCAGATGTTTCATACTTGAGGAAGTGCCATAAATCACTGCTGGAACAGGAGACATTGCTGGCTTTGACCCATACAGTGTTTCAAATCCAAGGTTGACTTTGTTTTGCCTAATTAGTGGCTTACACCCACCCTTTGGCTCACATGCCTGTACCCAGCTCATCCAGGCAATACTCTGCATACTTTACAAAGAACATTTTAATGGCCTTGACCCAGGGATGCTTTTGGTTGTTACCAAAGCTCTGCCGAGCGCCTCCATTCAGAAGAATGGCGAATACTGGAAACGAACTATTTCTCTATCACAAGACTGAAGAGCTGAGGAGCCAAACAAACATCATCTAACTACTCACTTGTGCTCTGTGCTCTTGGAAAGAGCTCTAGCCTGGAAAAAATGAATCTGTGTGGAAGTGCAAGCTGGACTTCAATCAGGGTCTCTGTGCTGAGGCCAGCTCTGCATTTGGTATGTGATCCAGAAACTTTCAACCTCATGTTGAAAGTCGGGCAGCCAAAACATATTGTTCTAAACATCCTTGTTCACATGAACTTCAGCCACTATTTACTAGCATTCAATTAAAAAAAAAAAAAAAAGAAAAAAGAAAAGAAATATGACTCTGATTTAATACTTCATTTTTTTGCTAGCGGGACAGCTGTTCATAGCAGTCTGCCTCACATCCGTGAAAAAGCACAGCTTACCAGGACAGTTGAGGGCTGGCACCAAGAAGAACTGAAAACCAAGTGTTTTAAGCTCCTCAAACATGAATCCACGCAAACAAAACAGATTTTTTCCTGCCTCCCTTTAAAAATGAAGCCCTAACAGGTTTTCAGAGAAAGAAACAAGTGAAGTATCAACAAACACAAAACCAACCCACCAGGATAAACTAGAGTTTAATTGTTTTGCTCTATGACCATCAACAAAGCCTATAAGCTAATATCTATTTCTAGAACTTCCAATTCAAATTACATCTAATGAGTTTACAGTACAATTTTTAAAGGGTCTCACCTGAGTCATAAAGACTGAAGCAACCATTAAGCCCCATTTGTTAACAGCTATGATAACTACACTGTCATTACATACACTGCAGGACACTGTGCTATACATAGGACTAATGGTATTTCACCAGACTAGAAGCATTTTAAAGTCATCTTGTGCAACTAGCAAGACAGGCAAAACACATTTTCTGATCATAAAAAGCTTCTGGAAATTGCTGAAAATCATACATCAGCATCAGCTGCACATGTAAAACATTACATTATCTTACCATTTAAATAGACCACATTCACCTTGCCAGCATTAGCTTTGCAGCTTATGTTAACTATGGTTATCAAAACACACAACATTTTTGTTTGAGTTTGATGACAGTTTTGCCCTCTTACTCCCTTTAAATCATTTTAATTTGAGGGAGTAAATTTGCATGTGTGTGTCCATTTTTTTTCCTAACATTAATTAACCTGTCATTCTTTTTATAACTGCTCACTGAATCTAGACAAGATGCTGTGTAAGCATATATGTTAATGAAAGTGATGAAACCATGGAGCTATACTTGAAGCTTGATGGGTAATCAGAGCTTATCTACTTATAATTAATTTGTCACCACACTGAAGATTTGATATTGAAATCTACTGACCAGACTCTGACCTTAATTCATACCTGGAGAACACTCAGGATATGAGATTATTCTAATTTACAACAATGTAGCTAAAAATGGATTCTGAGGGTTTGTATCTTCAGTTTTAGAAAATCAGGATTTTCAGTAAAGCACATGAGATATTGCTAGAAAAACTAGCTTTGTCTGAGTCTTAAGGAGATATTCTCTTCCCACTTAAAGAAAACGAAACGGAACAACGGTACATCACAGGATCTTGTGGCCGTGATACATCAGGCTAAAATCATACAGGATACCTTTGATAGCTCGCCCTTCTGGATCAGAAAGATGTCTCTGGCAGCATTGACACAGTATTGAAGCAGTACTGAACCAATTTTGAGGACTGGTGGAATGGATAACAACTGCTACCCTGTTCTATGTTCATCCCAAGAAAATATATCGGATTCATGAAGTGAATGTGTGGCTAAGTGTATGGTTTCCCTTCAACATTTCACCCAAGGTATTCTCAGAAAGCCTAATGTCTTATAGTATAAGATGCAGTAGCCTATAGAGACAGATCAATCACAGCACAGCATTCTGCTTTGCACAGAAGAATGTTAAAGACAACTTAGAATAAAATGAAAAATAAAAAAAAATCAAATCTCTGGAATCTCCAGTTAATGATGACTTTACATACAGCTTTAACTATGACATTCTCATGATTTGTCCACAAAAAAAAAAAAAAAAAAAAAAAAATTAGCACACTTTTTATATAGGCTTAGCAAAAATAAAAATAAGGAAAAAACTGGCCAAACCTGTATGCTGAAGGTTTTTGTATTCTAGAGAAGGAGTTATTGCACCATTTGTTTTATGTGCTTCAGAATAAAAAAAGACATTCCATAGGGAATGAGTCCTTGTCCTGTCTTCCTTAAAAAGTCTCTTTACATTATCATTTTCTGAAAGAATTATTTATAAAAGATTCTTTATAGATATTCATTTGGGTGCATATGCCTAAAAAGATAATCATTTAATACAACAAACAATTTAGAGTTAACTTTTGACATGCTTCTTTTAATGTTCATCTGGTAAATACCAAAATGACTCTGCTTAAAGAGAGAGTTAAATCTGAGGGAGGGCAATGGAAGGTACACAACGCCTAATGGCACAGCAATGTTTTGATCCTCTTATCAGTGACAAACCTTATGTCATACAATGTTTATACTAGTTACTGTAACTATTTAATTTCTAATCAAAGGCTTTCCCACATCTTATTATGACCTCTCGCTAGATGTGCCTGCCTGTAAGGTTTTGACCTCTCCTTCCTGCTTCCCAGTGGAGTCAATATCTGCTCATTAATGCCCCACAATTTCGAGTGGTCAGGGTCACAACTTGCTCTATGATGGTGTTCAATTGATGCCTGTAAGTTGGATGCTTACTTCTTCTCATGAAATTAAATTTCTAGGCAACACCAGCGAAATTCTTACTGGTTTGCTCAAATTCCTTCTAGTCTTACATTCCTACTGCTGGTGCAGACTACACCAGCCAGCTGTGGGCTTTCCTCAGAGTGAGTGCAGTCTGTGAGCAGCTCTGGACCCAGATGCATTCAGTGTCCTGGGCTATACAATTCAATGCTTTGGCTCTCCAAGGCATTCACCACTTTGCTGCAACTTGTTCCTAAGGCAAACACAAATAATGCAGGCTCAACAGCAGAATGGACTGGGAAGTTGCCAGACAAATAGCTTTCCTCCGAAAAATACCCCAATCCACTTAAATTAACATAAAACAATATAGTGGTTTCCACAGACCTTTCACTTCCACATTCTTATTTGTACTGCAAGTTGCAACAGGGCTAAGGGCGGCAGAGCAGCCTGAGGGTCAGGACACCCTCGGGTGGGGGTGGAAGAGGTCAGGCTCAACACTGACTGAGACCCAGAGCTCCAACCTGAGCTTTTCACCTCTCAGCCAGCTGTCTGGATGGGGTTCTTCCTTCTGGTGGTTACAACACTGTTAACAGTCCCACGCTGAGGACAGGCAAGAAGCTGGTACAGAGAAAATACCTTTTTTTAGACCAACAGAGGTTGAAAAGATACTTTTGCACGCACAAGCTTTTCTTCAGACTTCAAAAAGCAGCACATTGTTTCCCCTCCTGTTTCAAAAAATCTTGGGTTCACCCCAATACAGATTAGGTGAAGATCCTCAAAAAGTTTGAAGATCTTCTGTTTAAGATGGGTATCTGTAAACTTATTTATAATTTAAATACTTACAGACAAGAACATCTATGTTTGGGAATAGTCCACATTCCTGGCTTTTTAATGATAGCCAAGAAAATAATCCTTCCATTAGTTCAAACTCGGTATCGACACATAGCTTTTGCTATCCATTCAGTAAAAACACAACTCAGCTGACCTGTGCAGATGTTTTGAACTGGCCCAAAAGGCCAAACAATGTAACCAACATCCTATCACCTTAAAGTTGTTTCCCTGAGCATTCAAGCACACATCTGTACCGCATATTTCTTCTTTCACCAATGACATCCAATAAAAAGCAAGTTACTTAACAAGCTTGCCAGTAGATGCTTCAATATTTCAATTATGTCAAAAAGAAAACAGATTGCTTTTTAAAGAAACATAGCTATTTAATACATCATTGCTGCTTGGACCTGGAAGCCAGGCCTCAGACATGCAGTTTACAGAAGTCACTGAAACCAGGGAATAAAAATATATTTGTAAAACAGTATATTGATTTTTTTTTTTTAGGGCGTGTGGAATTTTCCTTGGGTATAATTCAACATGCCTTGTCAAAGAAACATTTTCTTTGTGTGTGCACATTGAGCATTTATCTTCTCAGCCATTTGGGAGCCAGCGGCTTTGTGTTCTTGGTGTCCCTTGTGCCATTAGCATGTATGAGCTTTCTTCATCCATTTCATACCACCTTTCAGTATTGTGAACACCCGGGCCATTCTGAAGGCTTCCTCTTAACTGCATTCACTTCTGATACCACTGTGTTTCCTTTGTAGTCCTTCAAAATGGAAAAAGGCATCTAATACTCAAACTTTAGAAAGAACTGTTGTGTTCTCAGCTTGCAGTCACCACTGGTGCCCATTGGTCTTGCCCAAAGACCAAAAACAGATTTCCAGCAAACGGGTATATTGCCTTCTCTCACCTTGTTATTCACAATCCAATCCCCTCTTTCTTTTTTTTTTTTCATATTTAACCTCTAAGTATTTCTAGGGCAATTTGGCCCTTTTACTTTTACTATATGTGATCTATTAGCTGCATAACTTTACAGACCAAGCTTTAGGTTTCACAGTGCTTCTCAGGCACCTAAAACCTCAGAAGCTGAGGGAAAAAAAAGGACTAATGGGGGGTAATTTGTTTGGCTGCCCACACCCATAAAGATGACATGAAAATCAGAGAAATAACTGCATGGATAGGTGGTCTGGCTCTGAAGATGATGGTTCTTGAGTCCTAACATATGGGGGAACATTTAGTTTCCATTATAATAAGCTCAGCTGTTTATTAATATTAAAGTATTTTACAAAGGGAAAAGTAGTGTGGAAAAAATGCCAACTAAAAATTAGTTCTCTCCCTCTGCAATAATTTGATAGCCATGGTATTCAAAATACAATGGGATGTTTAAAGGGGAAGTGTTTAAAGCGGAAAAAATGCCAGCAATAAATTCAATTATATTGATAAACGATAGAAACATTCTATCATTTAGATAATGGCATTCTCCAATTAGAAAAGTGGCCAGCACTTTTTTCCCTTTACATTTTAAAAGAAGTTTAGTATTAAGAACTATTCATGATGTCCTGCACAGACCTTCTGAAAATGTTTAATTAACCCCATAATTTCCCCTTATCATCCAGCCATTGGAAGCAGGTATCTTGACAGTGGGAAATTATCTGCAAGTACTGAAGTGTTTAAGATTGGGAAAAAATGTGGGAGCTAGGTTTGCTGCGGGATACTGCCCTAGCTTTTCACCTCTGCTAAGCTGGAAAAAAGATGTCTGTCTCAGGTCATAAGTCAAATGGGCTTCATGACATGAGGGAGTCCCTTAGGACTGCAGACAGAAAAATGAGGAATGACAGACACAGGTACTAGGACTCATAAGCTACTTCTGTATTGCTGTGTGCTGGTTCCCTATGAAAACCTCACACAAGCATGCTGCTTCCTACTGGATTTTACCTGGATGCGTCTTAGGAATGCATCTTAGGATGCATCTTGTTCAACATCATTGTCAGTGACATGGACAGTGGGATTGAGGGCACCCTCAGCAAGTTTGTCGATGACACCAAGCTGTGTGGTTCGGTTGATACGCTGGAAGGAAGGGATGCCATCCAGAGAGACCTCTTGTGAGGCGGGCTGATGCCAACCTTATGAAGTTTAACCATGCCAAGTGCAAGGTCCTACACCTGGGTCGGAGCAATCCCAGGCACAGCTACAGGTTGGGCAGAGAAGAGATTCAGAGCAGCCCTGCAGAGAAGGACTTGGGGGTGTTGGTCGATGAGAAAATAAACATGAGCCGGCTTCAGTGTGCGCTCGCAGCCCAGAAAGCCAACCATATCCTGGGCTGCATCAAAAGCAGCGTGACCAGCAGGTCGAAGGGGGTGATCCTGCCCCTCTACTCTGCTCTCGGGAGACCTCAACTTGGAGTATTGTGTGCAGTTCTGGTGTCCTCAACATAAAAAGGACATGGAACTGTTGGAACAAGTCCAGAGGAGAGCCACGAGGATGATCAGGGGACTGGAGCATCTCCTGTATGAAGACAGGCTGAGAAAGTTGGGACTGTTCAGCCTGGAGAAGAGAAGGCTGCATGGAGACCTCATAGCAGCCTTCCAGTATCTGAAGGGGGCCTACAAGGATGCTGGGGAGGGACTCTTCATTAGGGACTGTAGTGATAGGACAAGGGGTAACGGGTTCAAACTTAAACAGGGGAAGTTTAGATTGGATATAAGGAAGAAATCCTTTACTTTAAGGGCGGTGAGGCACTGGAACGGGCTGCCAAGAGAGGTTGTGAATGCTCCATCCTTGGCGGTGTTCAAGACCAGGTTGGACAGAGCCTTGGGTGACATGGTTTAGTGGGAGGTGTCCCTGCCTATGGCAGGGGGTTTGGAACTAGATGATCTTAAGGTCCTTTCCAACCCTAACTATTCTATGAAATTCTTGAAAAACCTAAGCTTTCAGTCACTGAAATCACACACACACATATGCATAGACACACACAAAATACCCTTTAACAGTTTCTGGGCCTACAGCCATCTTTATCCAGCACGCTGAGCTCTTGGCATGGAAAATGCTGGGTTAATTCCTTCCACCCCTGCCTGTATAAACAGGCATTTGTATCTCATGCCCCGCCGAGTTCAGTGAGGTGACTCAAACAGCAGGGTCCCTCACACTGTCCTCAGCAGGCTGCGACACAAGCCTCTTAGGAAGTGAGGTTTGGATGTTCAGCTTCATCTTCCTTCTCCTCACCTAATCCTGTAAACTTTCATCTTACTCTCCTAAATCATTCTCCAGGTTGGGCAGTTAAGGATTCTCCTATTCAGATCAATCCCTAGTAGTTCGGAACAGCAGTAAAATACCTGTGTGCCAGGAGAATGGTGCACCCACAATTAACTGAGTGGAGAGGCTTTCACTACAATACCTCTCCTCTCTGCCATAAGCACTAAAAAAAAAAAGGAGAACCCTAATCTTAGTAGGGAGTAGCAGTGACTTTACCTATGTCAGTTCACACAGCTGGAAGAGAAGAGGAAAGCTTTGGGGCACAAATGACTTTTTCAGGGCTCCCTGTATCAGCACTGCACTGCTGCAGTTACAACTGTGTAACACAAAAATTAATACACATATTCATATGTGCATAGGCATATATAGATACATGCATCACATGTAGCACAGGAAAAGAGCTAGACAACGAGATTTTACAGATACTGTAATGAACAACACATCATGTAATGAACAACTACAGGCTTTGCATTAAAGGACATGTCCAAATAAGAGTTCTTTCTTCCAGCTACTAAATGCAGTGCTTAGGTTGGACATACTGCAACAGACCTGTAACAACTGTATTAAAATTGTATTCTGACAAGCAATAGTACATTTTCACGAGGCTTTACATATGGTCAGGGATTCAACCCTACCATTAAAGAAAACAGTCAGCCAGTAAGTATCTTGAGCCGTTCTTCCCTAGAGTGAATGTAATTACACCCCAGCACACCAAACCGCTCTATCTCATCCTTGTGACCTTTGTCCTATAGCAATCCCACAGAGGAAAAGAAAAAAAATAAACCAAAAAGCTGGCATTCTTGCTACAAGAACATCACACACTACTTTGAATCTGCTTCAAGATTTTGCTGCCCTTAGAAGCACTGAACTCTGTTCTGCATGAACAACCTGACAAGAAGCCAGGCAAAGGGCCACTCGTCGGCCAACAGGAAGTGAGCTGGGACAAAAAGTCCAAGTTGAGGAACACTTCCCTAGGCTCTCTGTCGATATGCAGCCTCGGCAGCCTGTGCTTGGGGCACAGCCAGCATAACAATGTACTCCGGGTAACTGTGGGCTTTGATTAAAAAGCCACAGTGCTTAATAACAAAACCTAACTGGATAGAGAAGAGGACTGAAAAAGAAAGAGCCAAGCTCATGAAAAATAGCTTGTGCCTTCAGGCTCATTTTAAAAATGTGTTTTATTGACTTTTTACTCGATTAAAGGATATTCTTATTCTCTTCTTAGATACTGTCCACTGCTTCATACCTCACATCAATAGATAGGCTAATAAATAGGCTTAGGTAAAGCAATCCAGAGCCACTGTGTGAACGAGTTCATGTTTCTCTCAGCATCTCGGAAAAAATGAGCTCTTGAACTATTTGGAAATCCCATTAAACCCACACATGGATAGAAAATAATTGCATTTCCAGAATGTGTGTGTGTGCACTGACACCAAATACTAAGTACATATAGACCCAACCAGTTTCTAAGCACTTTTGAGTTAACTGCTTTGAGAAGAAGATGCTTTCAGGCAGCTGAACCAAGTGGCACTGCCAGTGCCAAAAGATGTTTGTTCACTGAAAAATCTCAGAAGTGGGACTTCGGGCAGACACATGAAGGCTCTTTAGATATCATAACAGGTATTCAAAATTAGCTGCTTTATCACAAAACCAAATCACTTACCTCACTTGCAGCAGACCTTTGTATATACAGAAAACATGTAAAAGTCTCTTGTGTGGGAAGATCTATCCATAGCCATCCCTGCAACTTCACTGTTTGCAGCTTTGGGGGATTCAATCAGATGTCCGGGGTTTTTTCCCTCCTTTCAAAAAAGCTTCTAAATTTCTTTTACGCATAAGGAAAAAATATCCTTGAGACTCAGAGCTCAAATATAACTTTCTAAAACAGGACTGTGGATTCCTCTCCAAGTAATTTTAGCTAGATGACTAAAAATTTCAACGGAATTATTAAAAATAGAAAGACTTTTTCCTTACTGCCAGAACATTTTTGAGTGCCCTGAAAGCAATTGGTTCAGAGAGTACGACCAACAAGAAGAATAAAAATAATTCACAATTTAATATTTATTATAATTTTTAATTTTTATGAGAAAACTTTTCCACTACATTATACAGTACGCTTATAAAGGCCTTGGTATTTAAAATATTGTTAGCTAGTTTGTCTTACTAGTTCAGGATGAAACTGAAGTAACGATACAGAAACACATTGCCACTCATCACCTGTTGGGCTACCCCCTTTGCAAGTTCTCACTCCATGAAAAATACAAAGCAGCTTGCTGCTCCTTTTTTGAAGGTAACCTCTCTCATAAATAACTTGCATTTACTCCAATACCCTGAGTAGTATGTGGACCTGAACAGTCACTGAGGAGCATGCAAGAACTTGCCATCTTATGGTAACTTGCTGATATGAGCCTTCAACTTCCTGCCTCCTTCCCTTGTTGACTTTATCATATAAATAGTAAGAATAAAAAGGGGTAAGAAGAGATTTTGCAACAAAAGTAATCTAATATGATGTTTAGGTCATACTGGGGACATACTTTAAACTAAGAAGGGGAATGACCGCCTGGCAACAGCGTTGAAAAATATATGCTGGCATTCATAGTGCTAGCAAATTCAACAATGCCATAATAGGAGCATAAGAGAGCAGATCTTACTGCACTGCATGAACAGAAAAGTGGTGCAAAATTCAGCTAAAATAATCCTTCCTCTCTTCAGTTTGGAAGTTTGTGACCATTCATGAAATCCACATTTCATGACCAACTAGATTTCAAGCCCAGAGTGAAACAGAAAAATAATTACAAGCTTAGATAGTATGAATTAAGAAGAAAGACTAAAATAATCAGGTTCAGTTATCGGAGAAAACAGAGAAGAGACAGAGTAACAGCCTTCTGGCAAATTATCAGTTGCTGCAGTATGTAAAGATAAAGCTATTTTTCCATGTTCATTTGGAACAGTAGCCTAAAACACAGCAAGGAAAATGGATCAGATGTCAGAAAAACACCCAAACTGTGGGTAAGCACATCATGCACTGCCTGGAAATGTTCAGGAATCCCAATCTTATCTTAGATAATCCTTAGATATCCTATCTTAGGGATAGGATGCAGGAATAACTGTAGGAATGAATCAGCTACTGTTAAGCTTACCTGATCAGGTGGATGGACTACATAAATTCTTACTAGGCCTATCTTCTCTAAGTATTATTTTTATACAATCCCACCTTAATCTTACTTGAAACTAAAGAATTTATGCTAATATTTTACTAGTTATCTCTCACAACAATAGGTTTATATGACCTAGCTGTCATTGATAATTTGAAGCCTGTAATAAATGTTTTGTAACTAATAAAACATTACACATTAAGCTAACTACCAGATGAAGAAAGACCACATATTTCATTGCAGTATTTTTTCACTTCTAAGGACACACTCATATTTCTCATGTTAACCCCTGTAAACTAAAAGACAGATAACCAAGTGAAAGCTTATGTATGAAGTGGACATACAAACCTCAATTGTATTTAAAAAATTGCCTAGATATAAATCTCAGGCTATTCAGTCATCACACAGTTGGCACTTCTGTTGCTCTGCCTGTTACAGTCTGTTTGAAATCACTCTCCTTTCTCACTGCAAGCTTTCAAAAAACTTGAGAATGGTTCCTGATCCCTTTTATTTTCAATGCCCAGTAACAAGACCCATGGAGGACACCTGCTTCTACCTTCTGGAAATAACTTTCTGCAATTTCATTTGACTGGCAGAAAATAATAAACCTCCAAACCTCACTATAGTGGTAGCCAGGGGCGTCATATTCACTTGCTGTAGTCATCCCCTCTAGAACTCAGACCTTCAGATAGATTTACTGGGAAAATCCAAAAGATATTCTGAAGCACAGTGTCTGAAACACTAGGAACACTGATTTTCTATTTTCTTCTTCTGTGTGCTTTGCGTTGTTTTCCCCCTTGTTTTTTCATGTGATATACTGTCCAGCACACTGGAATTAACCAGGAGATATGACCCAGATGTCAGTGCATTTGTAGTGGAAAAAGGCAATTTCAGAGTCTAGTGCTTAATAAAATTTTTGCACGATTTCCGACAGCTGCTAGCCATGTGTTATTTTAGGATAGCTGAAGCACTGCACTATTAAAGAACCGAACCACGCAGAACATGCTGAAAATGCAAATCCACAAGTTACTTTAATGTGGGAGGTAAGTGTAACAGAGCATTTAGGGCTAACACTGATAAATAACCACTACGTTACCCTCGCCACCAGATTCTGGATTCCAAACCCCAAAACCTACTAAACATATGTATTTGCTGTATGTAATTATACCATCCTGATTTAGTCATTGGAATCTCTTCTTTCCCTTAGGTTTAATCTTGTTTACTTGTGACACAATGTGGGTTCTCATTGCACACTAGAATCTAGAGACAAAAAAAAAGCTTGTGGTTTGAAACAAAAGCTAAATAGAAATCCTTCCTCCGATGATCTTAAGGGCTACAACAAGTTTTAGATTGTAGCCCTGGAGCTTATAAATAAAATAATAAATTCCTTCTCTCCTGAAATTGGCTTGCCCTATGTTATGAACAGGGATGTGATCACTCTTCATTGCTTATACCACCTTTGAATATGGAAAGTTGGCCCCAGTCTGTCACACAACAGCAATTTGAATTCAACAAGTGTTAAGCTTACCCTAAAAAGTAGACGAAAACAAACATCCATGCTTATGAGTACACTGCTACTGCACTTGGGTGGCCATCTGAGAGAAGAGACACTGGAACCAAAGTCTCCTCTGATATAATTCCAATGACCTCAAAGTTACACCAAGACCTAGTTGCCCACTGCACTTACTGATACACATCAGGACTTTTAAATAAAAACATATCTTGGGTGAGAGAGTTCCAGAAACAGATGCACAAAGCCTTAGAAGGGTTTTGCACACAGCATGGTGTAACCCAATGATCCTGTCCAGCAAAACACCGGAAAAGCTCATTAATCAAGAGCCAAAAGCACGAACTCTGGATTTTTCTGTTTATTTTCGCATAACTTGTTTACATAAACTTTGCATAATAGTTTTTAACCCATCGTTCCTTTGGTATTTACTTATCTTCCTAGAAAAAAAACTTCCTGCCAAATAATAATTAGAAAGTAGATTTTCCCCTTCCCAACTATTATCGTCACTAGTAAGAGAGGACATTTAGAGAGATGCAATAGTCAAGAACAGCCTACTCTGATAGCAGTCCCACAATTTCAGCCCTGCACACCACTTCTGATAAAAATATAACAAAACCATTAGAAAATATAAGGCATATACAAAGGCAGATGGCTGAAAAGACTGCTCCAGGTATAAAATACTAGGTTATTATTTAAGGCCTTTCTGAAGAAAAAGACATGTTGCAGAATTTCAGCTGAAATGGGTTGCCTTCTCTGTAAAAGCAGGCAGAGTTTATCAAAGCTGAGAGGAAGGGACAATGAAGGAGTGAATTAATGAGGGAGGCACCAGTTAGTTGCATACCCTGCACCCTAGAAGGTGGCCAAGTATTCACTTCTGCAGAGCAAGAAGTAGGATCCAGATCAATAGAGAAACTCTGCTGCATCTCAGCATGATCCTTCCATGCCCTGAACTCTGCCTATCATCCTAGGTAACCACTGGCATGGTCTTCTCATGCTTCAGAGCATTATATGTTATTATATATAATAAAACAAGTGGAAATGCCTGTATCAAATCCCCTTCTAGCATGTTCATTAGATGTCATTAATGATAGAGATCTACAGATTCGCACAGAAAGGGTGACCCCCAGGACAAGCCACTATGGGTGTTCATGACAGAACTTTTCTCTTTTACAATACCTTAAATACTCACTGAAAAGACATCTTTGAAACAGGCTTTGTTGTTAAAAAAATGGTGGCTATCAATAACAAAATAACACACCTCTGAAACCAGCTGCTTCACATTCCATCCATCAATCTTTTGCTTGCTTATGTCAAACATTGACAGGTTTAATACATTGAGAGATAGGAGTTTGTCCTTGGCTCAAGCAGGAGGGAGGAAGTGAAGGCTGAGCACCAGCCCACAGCACACATACAAAAAAGCCTTAGGAGTAAACTGGGACCTTGAAAACACTCATCCTTCTATGCTCTGGGATCTCCTTGTGCAGACACCACAAGAGATGCAGATGTGTGTGTGCATCACCCTGAGCAAGAACAAAAATAGCAATCCCTGAACTAGAACACCTTTTTTTGGATGCATTTTGGGCAATGTAACAGGAACAGGCATATGCCGCAGTACTGTATCCTGGGCAATGCCAAAATCTCCTTTATACTTAATAAAAATTAAAATGAATCTGTCTATACAAATTCATAGACCAGAATTTTCTGCATTAACAAAGCAAATAGCCCCTACAAATGTAAGCATAAACTAAGCAGCCAAATATACCTCTTTAATTTCAATTTTTTGGGTAAATCTGGGGCATGCCAAGAAAGCGTAGCTATCTTCAAAACCACGTTAAGTCCCAAAGGTCTTTAAAAGAAAGACTAAGTCATAGTACCTGCAGCCTGCTAAGAGAGCTGAAAGAGAAAAGAAGAACAAGCGTGGAATACTACGTCCTGAACCATCCCCATGCGTTAGGAAACAAAAGATGCTGCTGATATTGTACTTCCTAATGAGAGTTTTGTACAGAGAGTTTGTGAAACCATCTGATCACAACTTGCATTGGGATTTGTCCTGTCTTGGACCTTTTATCATGGCCTGTTGTGATAGGAGGAGGGATGATGGTTTTAAAGAGGGATGATGGTTTTAAACTAAAAGAGGGGAGATTCAGGATGGATGTGAGGAAAAAAATCTTTACAATGAGGGTGGTAAAATACTGGAACAGGTTGCCCAGAGAGGTTGTGGATGCGTCATCCCTGGAGACATCCAAGGCCAGGTGGTTCTGAGCAACCTGATCTAGTTGAAGATGTCCCTGCTCATTCATTGCAGGGCGGTTGGACCAGATGAACTTTGAAGGTCCCTTCCAACACAAACTATTCTATGTTTCTATGATTCCTATGTACACATTCCTCATGATAATTTGGGAAAGAAGGGCATCAACTCAAATCACAAAGACAGCCATCTTCCATATAAATTTGTAATATCAACAGGCGAACCCTTCTGGTGCTGTAGAACATGAATTTGGCATGCAACACTTACATTTACTTTATCCTACATGTGGTTTATATTACTAATTATTAAATTCATTTTTTACACAAAATTGAGTATATTTTTAACCTTACCAAAACCTGGTCATATTCCCAACCTTACTCTTAGCACTATCTCTCAGATAAAAAGGAAGGTTAAGTCCATTCTCTGGTCTTGGTGGTCTTTAGTCCAGAAAATGCAGTGGCTAGGCTGTTGTGTGGACAGCACCTTTGGCCACCCAGCTCTAACCAGATTAGAAACACCGACAGCTCACTGAGAAATGGTTTAGTGGGAGGTGTCCCTGCCCATGGCAGGGAGGTTGGAACTAGATGATCTTAAGGTCCTTTCCAACCCTATCTATTCTATGAAATACCAGTGTTGTGGTCACTGTCATGGCCTATTTCTTGAAAGACTGTCCTGATTATAACGTAAGCAAGGGTCTACCTTGGCTAAGATATGTAATAGGTTCACAGTTAGCCATCTCAACTACCGAACTGACATGTTCACCTAAAAGGATAATAAAAATTAAATGTTATTTTCAAGATTTCTCCACCTTTTCTGGATACTGTATACGGTCATCCAGAGGGAAAAATGCCTCACAGCAAAAACTGACCTGCAAAATTAGTTCTACCACACACTTTCTTTACAATTCTGTAAAATGGGATTAATTGCACTTCTCCTGCATCCTGGGGTGTTGGGAGATCAAGTGTATCCAAGACTGTGAGGCACTCTGGTACTGCAGTGATACAGCCATGGAGGAATTCAAGATAGGCAGATAATCCTCTTTATGCCAGATGGGGAAACACTGAAGCAGAGAGAAGTTAAGAAACCTGTCACTCAAAAAAACCTCAAAACACGTGGAAAGAGCCACAAAGAGAATCTCATCCCCCACCCCCCCAGTACTTCAGACATTTTGAACAAGCTTCAACATGAAGAATATTACTGGAAATAACAACATAGGAGACAAGTGACTAGCAGATTCCCAGCTACACAGCCCAATGAATATAAAACACCATCTCCTCTATCCCATCACTGGTGTTAGCGTATATTACCGCACAAAATGGCTGAATGCAGCACAACTATTGCCATTTTGATAGCAACTGTTTAAGTCAATCAAGGGAAAAGCTGGCCATCACTTCTAATCCTTTACTCTGAAAGGTGGCAGCACCAGCTGCACCCTTTCTCTTTCTGCAGGATCTTACACCTGTGAGCACCAAGGGGCTCACTACTACCAAACAAGTTTCACAGCAATGTAGTAACTAATGACATTGGAAGAATGACTCTTGATTTCCACTGGCAATACCTCTGCCTGGGTGGTTTCAGGAAAAGAGTTATCAGTCAAGGAATAGCAATTTAGAAGCTGTAAAAGTGGGGACAGAGATTCCTGTGGGATTTGTGTGTGTTAGCTTTACTTGCAACAATAGATTAGGAAATCAGATCAAGAGTTACAAAGACAAAAAGGAGGAGGGAGAAACTAAAGTTAGACAGATGGGAACTGCTGCAAACTGCACTTTTGATAAGATAGGTCTGATAAGCAGATACTCATAGGTTAACAGGGTTTATACCTCCTATATTCAATCACAACAGCTATACAGCTACACTATTTCCCATGTGCAAAACAGCCATGTGTGGTTGGTTGTCGTGGTTTAAGCCCAGGCCGTAAATTAGAACCACGCAGTCTACTTCCCCCCCAACCCTTTCTTCCCTCCGCTCCTGAAGGGATGGGGAGGAGAATCGAAAGAATGCAACTCCCACGGGTTGAGATAAGAACAGTCCAGTAACTCAGGTATAACACAAATCACTACTGCTACCACCAATAATAATAATGATAAAGGAAACAACAAGGGAAGAGATACCACCTGCCGGAAACGAGCCCGAAAGAGAAGAGGACGTGCCCTTTCGGGGAACTCCCAGTTACATCCCCGGGCATGACGTGCTGTGGTATGGAATACCTCTTTGGCTAGTTTGGGTCAGGTGTCCTGTCCCTGCTTCCTCCCGGCTTCTCCTCCTCCCTGGCAGAGCATGAGACTCACAAAGTCCTTGGTCAGGGTAAACATTCTGACCAGCAACTGAAAACATCGGCTTTATCAGTATTATTCCCAGGCCGAAAGTCAAAATCACAGCGCTGCACCAGCTACTAAAGAGGGAGAAAAACTGACTGCTGCTGCTGAACCCAGGACAGTGGTGATGTAAACCACCCAGAAAATCAACACTTGAAAGAATGATTTTTTTTACTGCCAAATGTTCAAAGGAAAACTCAATATTATTCAAAAGTGTTTACAAATCAGAAAAATTTATTACCACACCTGTAAATGAATAAGCAACAGTATTTCACTAGAAGGATTATTACAGATTCTTCAAGCTCAGCCCTCCAGAAATGTCCAGTTAAAACCAACAATTTTTCTTTAAAAAATTAAGGAAGCAATAAAAATCATGTATTTATAGTGTTAATACTTTATAGCAATTTGCTATGACAACACTATTTCAGAGCTCAGTGATATGAGTAGATAAGAAAGCAGCCTATTTACGTATCAAGTTGTATGCACATTCTTAGATTATGTATACATATAGGGAAAACTTAACGCATTCCAGTCAATCATTTAAAAGGAAACACAGTTGTCTGAATGTTTTCCTCTGTCAAAAACCTGTCATTATGTAACATTTCACTCAGCAGTTCATCTGATTCTCTCTAAAAAAACAAAATGCTGGGCTCATCAAGTTTAAAACAGCAAAGTACCGTGACCAGGCTCCTGACGGTGAATGCTGATGGAGTACTTTGCTCTCCCCAAGACTAACATGTGTCTCATGCTAACCTAAATGGTACTTTTCATGAACACTGACAGCAATGTAGCTCACTGCATACACGTATTAATGGAGAATCACCACAAAGATGTACGGCTACAAAAAAAATTATTATCAATCTAAAAGGATATGGGTGCAAACATGACTTTGAGTGTTTATCCAGCCCTACTACTACTACCTTTTTATTTACCTGAGCCACTGTAGCTATTATCTGCACGAAAGGTACTGCTGCAGAGTTTCAGTGGATAAATTTGGAATTTTTATAGTAGTTTCCACTTGCGTGGCCAGAAATCAGTGCATTTCCTACAATTTTGCAACATAAAAACCATGGAATTAAAGAGGCCATCTCCATTTTTAAACTCAGGTTTACTGCATGGGATTCTAAAATGCAGACTATGTCTTTATTATTCAGTGATTATATTTAATTTGTTAGACCTCCATGTTTCAGTTTTCTTAATTACACCAATCAATGCAGTCTTTTTCTGATCTAAGTGGTTTTTATGAATTCTTTACCCCCTGGAGACACTTATAAACAGTTCTGTGAGACACATATGGGACAGCAAAGAAAACTCAGAAGGTTTAATCCTAGTTTTGCCAATACTTCCCTCTGTGCTCTGTGACTGTGAATAAAAGACAACCTCTTCCTCGCTTCCTCCTGTACCTTCAGTTTCCATAAGAGGATCTCAAAATAGACTAATAGGCCTCCTATGAGGAGATTTTAAATTCATTCAACTATTTTAAGGAATGAAAGTTCTGACTATTAATAATTTTGTCCTATTGCTGATCCATTTAAATATAGACACTGCAACATCACTTCACATGCCTATTATCTATAACCTCTCGAGCTAACAGTAGTCCATTTTTTGTGACAGTTCTCTAGTTTAAGCTTACTAGTTGCTCCTGCTGCATGAATTAGGAGTCTTCCATCATCTTTAAGGTAAGGACCGAAAACACACAAGTATCCTTTTGGAGTACTCCTTATTGTTAACTTTCCTGCTTAGCGTTTGTTATTGGCCTACAGCAATTTTTCTCAGGCCAAGTAGTATCATCACTGTTCTCACGCATCTTGGCCCTTCCTCCTAATCAATCTTCCACGGGAACATAGTCCAGAGAGGATTTCCAGTTTGTCAGGTGACAGAAAACCACAGGTAATATTTTAGTAGAATGATTAAAATAAAAATAAAGCCCTGTGGAACTTTCAAATGATAATTTGCAGGACTTTTTTCAGAAGGAGTTAGCCGACGAATCCTAACAGGCGCAGTCTCTAATAAGGGGTTTGCTTTTACCAGGCAAAGCTTAAATCATTCCTACTTTTTGTAGGAATATTTGTCAGATGACAAGGATGTGCACTTTCCAGCCTTTATTTTCTCATCAGCTGGGACTTGGGCTTGAATTTATTGTTTGGCATTTTTTAAGATGATTGGTAATATAAAATGGTACTATGCTCCCTTTGTAACTGGAGGGCAGGCTTTTACACGGAAAAATTATCCTAGATAACCCTTTGGAAGAAGGAAGAGAAGAAATGAAGACTTGACCAAGATTCAGATGACTAATGACAGATTAAAGCATTTATTTCATTATTGACTTGTTGAAGTTTATCTTCAAGAAAGAGGGAAGGCAGATGTGATAGCTGTCTACAATTACATGAAAGAATTTCATTAAGTAACAGAGCTGCTGATTGTTGGTACTTCCAACAAAGGGTAGAATTGGAAAGAATGGCTTTCACAGTGTTTAGAATTCACTCTGGGAATATATTCCTATAAAAGGAGAGATGTGCAGACCAAGACTTTTGAAAGGTTCATGCAAGGTCACCCACATATAATACACATTTCAAAAATCAGCAACTTACTAAAATCACCTATGCCCTAAATATTTATTAAATAGGACCTCCAAAGCACATTTAAGAAGTGTCAGGCTCTGGTTTGATTTCAAATCTAATCATAAAAATACACTAAATCTCCCTCTAGAAAAAAAAAGGCCCAATACAAAGCAAACAAAAATGGCTTAAGGGCACTGATACATAGATTCCCAGATTAAATATCATTCACCCACTTACCTGGGGTAATGCATCTTGTTCTGATCACTTTCGTACCAGCAATTTGTGGGCAAACCAGAGGGTTTGTTCACTGATGAACAGTAACATTGAATAGAGGTCAGCAGGAACAGTTTTACACGGAAATATTGGTGAAGCTAAAATTTATCTGTTTTGCTGAGTAAATACAAGAAAAGAGGAATGCATTTTAACATTGAACTATAATACTGAAGGGTAAAAAGCGAAAACCAAAGAGGGAGATGAACTAATTAGCGTGGTGCCTAGAGGTAGGGGAGGAAGGATAATGGAGAGTAGTGGGATTAAATTACGAAAAGCAAAATTTAGGCTGAGTATAAAGAAAAAACCCTTACTAATAATAAGTTTTATTATTTCTGGAATTAGTCTCTCAGGTAAAATGATGGAAACACCTGTCTAAGATTCAGGACTTTTAAATTTAGGTTGCACAAAGACATTAATGCATGATACTCAAAGGCATATACTCTTTAGGGAATAAAACAGTGCTGGTGGGGACAGAAAGAGCAGATGAGACCACATCCTGTCACACCTCTATGAATGAGATACACTTAATATCTTCTTCAAGATGCCGGAAACACAGCCTACACCCACATCAGACAAGCTCTGCTTTGCAGCACTGCCCCCAGGGAAACAGAGATGGGCATGTGCAAAAGGGGATGGGCACATCGGTGGATGGCAGAAGTGGCTGACCCAACATAGTCCCAAGCACAGCAGAGTGAGTACACACCAGCACACCTGGACTTTGTTCCACATTCCCAGCATCAACTCTCTCTAGCACTCTTACAGACCTTCCTCAGCATGCTCTTACCTACCATAACAAAACAGTTTGAAGGCAATGAGGAAATAACTCCATGAGCAAAAATATAGAATTTAATTTTTCTAATTGTTCACTGTGAGGAAGGTGAGACAGGCTGGCTAAGGAAGTTGTGGATGCCCTATACCTGGAAATGTTCAAGGCCAGGTTGGACATGGCTTTGAGCAGCCTGCTCTAGTGGAAGGTGTCCCTGCCTATGGCAGGGCGGTTGGAACTATGATGGTCTTTAAGTTGGAACTTAAAGATGATCTTCAAGGTCCCTTCCAACCCAAACCACTCTATGATTCTGTGATAATTCAAGTATTTTGTTACTTTGGAGATTAGCTAGCCCATGCCACAGCATTAGAGGCCAGGCATGGTGCTGTAGTTACAGCATGCTCGCTTTCAGCACTTTCTGAAGTAAACAGGGCAGTTCAGAGGCATGACTGCTATTGCTGTTGCCTCTTCATTTAGTTCACAAAAAGGCCAAGCAAGCCAGCTAACCTTACTGTAAAACAAAACAAAGCATTCATTCAAAACGCTTGCAAGACAAAAATGCCACAGCGTAGTTGGCAAGCTGGTTTCTTGTTTATAGCAGTTTTCCTGCTATTTTAAGTGGGAAACATTACCTGAACCTGCTCTAACATTTTTCTGGGGTTTGCTCTGCCTATCTCGCTTAAAAGTAAAAAAATCAGCAAATGCTTTGCAGGCAATTCTGAGAGCACTGCAGGGACCACAACTGGATAAACAATTTGTGCCTAATAATAGACAGGTCGTTCACTCAACTGAAAAAAAAAAAATAAAAAGGAAGGGTTAAAAGCTGTAGCTTTATCAGGAAATGCGAAGCTTTAAACCGGAAGCAATTTGTTCAATGGCTATTTTGACCATAGAACTTCCTACTCTCAGTTCCCATAAAGTCTGGCTTGGAGCCAGCCAGAATGGTTCATTTCAGCTGCACAGATATCTTCCACAGAGGAAATAAAAGGATTTCAAACCCCGGAGTCATTTCCTTTGGTTCTCTGCTCATTCAGAAAAAATGTCCTTTTGGTCAGTGATATCTCCAGCTTAATTCCTGCAGCATGACTTTAAAAAAAAATTCTTTGTGGGAAACTTTTTCTGAAGGTTTGGAAGTGCGCCCTGTAAGCTCTTTGCCAGTTGCTGTAAAATACCTTCTTTCCTCCCATAAGCTTGTGAATTTAAAGGTCCTCTTTTCTTATGCATTAACACTGAGCTTTCCAGAAGTTCTTACTCATCTTGGAGTCCCATTTAATAATTAAAGGAGATATTTATACTCATGCATATAGACATAAGAGTCTGCAGAAGTGCACATGCAAATAATTCACCAAACATACTTGAATCACACTGAGCAATCCATGTCCAGCTTCAGGTGTAGTGCTAGCAGAATAAGTAAGCATCTATCAAGAAGAGCACAAGTACCACAGGTTTGGGGGCATCTAAGCACACTACATTGCACGCTTCTGTGTATCACAGATACACAGTTGAGAAATATTTGAAGACTCAGTCTCAATTAAGAAAAGTAACCTAAAAGACCCAAATAGGCTATATTTAAGACAAGCATGCAGGCCAGTCAATGTAAATATCAGAAATTACAGGAGTGTAATGTTCTCTCCAAGTGAGTGATACAGTCCTTGAGGCTACCATGTTAAACATGTAGTCAGGGTTTCACTGAAATAATGGAGATAACATTTTTGACACACAGTCTAGCTGTAATGACCAAATTCATTCCGAACACGTCAGACCTGGGAACACTGGCTTTACATCATCACAAAAGAGAGAGGAAGCTTTTCAAATACATCCTCAGGCCTGTGATATTTCTAACAGTACTATAAAACAAAATACTGAGGTGTAAGGCTCAACATAAATGGTAGCATTTGTGGGTCCTCTAATAGGAAGCTCACGCATCCTTTGTCCTAAAATGAACTTTGAAGCACCAGCATGCATCAGAGCTAACACATGTTTTATCAAGAAGATTGATTCTAGCGAAACTCAAGGCCTTCTTCAGTAGTGTGCTTCATCATGCATCTAATGTTAAGCATACACATTGTAAGGAAGCCCTTTTTATAGTCAGAGAATTCAGAAAGCAGCACAAATGACACATGCAAAATGGAAACAGTAATGAGTTGAACCCTACTGTCAATTTCAAATGTCAATGCCGATCTTGTGATTGATAATTACATTACTCTTTCTAGGAAAGTTTATCACTAGACCAAAATTATATGTTTAGTTATTATTTACAGATTGTGACTTGTATAACTGACATGCTCACGATTATCAAGTCTTGATTTGAATAATGCAGGGTATTATACAAGACGGACTGATACATTTGATGGGCACTTTTCAGTGGTGCCCAGCAACAGGATGAGGAGTGATGGCCATAAACTAAAACACAAGAAGTTTTACCTCAACATGAGGAAGAACTTCTTTACGTTGGGAGTGCAGAGCACTAGAACAAGCTGCCCAGGGAGGTCATGGAGCCTCCCTCTCTGGAAACACTCAAAAGCCACACGCTCCTGTGTAACATGCTCTGGGTGGCCCTGCCTTGACAGGGGTGTCGGACTAGATGACCTCCAGAGGTCTCTTCCAACCCTAATGATACTGTGACCAAATTCTAATGAAGTACTTCAAGACATACATACCTACCTTTTTGTAGGCAGGTAGGTAAGTAGATAGGTAGATAGCACTGCTTGACCGCACTGCTCTGCATAGGGCAGCCGAGGTCTTAAAACTGAAAGCCTTTACCCTGGCTCAGAGATTTTCTTACAATGCTTTGAATAACACAGAATGCACCTGCAATCTACAGTGTGGACCTCTACTAGAGAGGAGATAAGGTATAATATTCAATCTTACTTCTGTTTTCTGAAGGAATGTGGGGAGCTATCTGATTAATAAAATAAATGAGGAAAATAAAGCAGCACATTTTCTGTATGTCAATCCAAACATATCTGTATTGCAGGTTTCTCCATTTAAATATTTATTTCCCAGCATAAAATAACACTGCAGAGACATTGATGCAGCATATAGAATAAAAGGCAAATGGGAGGTTTACAGAACAGCTAGTGTTTCTGAGGTTAAAATGGACCTACACTGAAATTATAATGGTACTTTTTTTCTTTCTCCCTTCCTTTTTTAAAATTATATGTAAATTCAAACCAAATGTTGACTGGAAAGTTTCCCCCTTTTTACATTCCACTTCTCTCTACCAGGAATGCCAAACTCAGAAGCAGAGTGTCAGTAAAGACTGTCTAAACTGAAACGAAATTTCCAATTTCACTTAGTCCTGTAGGCAAAATGTGCTTCCACTCTTCCCTAAAACACAGTAGGGAACATGGGGCTTTAAAACTCATAATCTGAAAATCCCATTTTCTTATGAGACTTATTAATATGAAATGACTGAGTGATAGTCTCAACTTCCACTTAATAGTGGAGCATTTCATAGCCATCCCTCTGCCTTATCCTCACTAAAACATGGCGAGCTCACCTTGATAGGCTTTTGAAACAAAGCCCATTTTGCAATTATTTTCTTTAATGTGTAAACCTACCGACATTTCCTAGGCCTCACAATGGCAAACACATACATAATCTGCAAGGAGGTGAACCGTAACAGAGCCATACTTCACTCCTCCAGCTCCTGCTCCCCAGCACTTCAGCAAACCATCGCAATTCCCTGTGTCCACTGCCATACATCCCAAGGCAGCCAGTCGGCCTGGCTATGGGGAAGCAAGACTGCTGCCCTCCACTTTAGCCCAAGAACCGGGCCCTGCTCTTGAAGGAGCTGCCCTAGGAGGTATCCTCCAGGGACAGGTTTGTCTAAAAAGTGGCAGAGAACATGGAAGATAGCCCATCATCACTATAGCCCCAAGTGCTCTAAGTCAGCATCCACCAGAGTCTAACTCCCATATCAGCTGCAGTGGCCCCAAGGAGAGCAGCCCTAGAGAGAGCACATTTCCTGTCTCCCTCCCCAGTGCTCCTTGCAGAGGTGTGGCTATTTAGATTATTGTAGCAGTTCAATGAAACGATGCCCTAAAAACCCCACATCTTACACTATTTGCCTGACTCCAAACTCAAAATATTTGAGGAACTCTACGAAATGAATGCATGCATTTGGGCAAGTTGGTAACTGAACACTCTCCACTCTCAAGTAGCCTCATGCCACAGATCCTGTTATAAAACCTGGGCTTGCTCCACCTCAGAACTTTGTTGCTGATAGTTAGAAACTCTCACCCATATTTCACCCGTAATTTAATCATAGCTGTTTATCCTTACTTATTCTTGCTGCCAGCTCTGTGCACACATTTTCTTCCCTTGCCTAATACCAGACACTGATTTCTTCATAGACAGTGCCTTTCCTATTTTTTCCTGGTATTGAAAATATTCCTTTAAATTCTATGTTGTGCATTCCTCACCAATCCCTCTCTACACTTTTTTGAGTAAGAGCCCAAACATTTCCAAGAACTAAGCTGAAACCACAGAAGCATGAGTTTGACTGCATGGAAGGAGGAGAAAACTCAGGTTTTTGTCCTTAGGAGAGCAACTGGAGATGAGGTCAAGCAGGTTACCTGGATAGCAAGAAGTTGAAAAACCAACCCTATCAAATACTTAGGGAGAAGAAATCAGGGTAGGAATTAACCAATTTACTATGCCAACTATAATTTCTACATCTTCTCCATGGGAAAGCTGTACATGAGTGTGTTCTGCAGACAACTTATGGTCTTCAGCAGGAGATTCTGGCTCCAGAAAGCAGAACAGGGAGAGAGTGGATGAAACACAGACATTCAAGCAGCTGCACCTTCAGGGTGCAATCAAGCCAAATCCTGCTAAAGGAAAGGAGAGAGAGATTCACATAGGTTATTTCAGCAGCATCATACAGCAGGCCCAAGTCCAGTAGGGCAGCTGCCAGCTCAAGGCCGCATTGAGGTAGTGAAGCAGGATGTGACCCAGTGCCAGATCTTCCCTGCTGAGAGCTGCTGACTTTACATCTTCTAGAACTGAAAGTGTCCCTCTAGAACATGGAGCTAACCAGAAGGAAAGAGCAGGTTGGAGTGATGGCAATCACTCTCTCACCAGGCAAACAGATGAGGAATTGGTAATTGAAGAAAATCAGAGGGTGATCACTACATCTGTCCCTCTTGCAAGCAAAAACAGCAGGCCAGAGAATGTAAGTGGACATACTGGGATGGGAAGTAACCACAGAATCACTCAAATACGGTTCTGGCAATGCAACTGAAACACTAGCAGCTCCCTAAATGTTTTAAGCCTAAGAAATAAGATGGGTGAATGGGAATACATACTATAGTAAGAAAACACTCATGTTAGTAAGTGTGAAAGCAAGGCAATGTGATACTGTGACAGTAAGATATAACATGCATAGCACAGATAAAGTAGGCTGTGCTGACAATGGAGAAATGATCAGGCTAAGCATGGCAGTGAGCAACAGAGAACCTGTAAGAACTGAAATCCCAGCCCTAAACATGCAGAACAGTGGTTCTTGCATTACTGGCTACCTTTACTCCTGGTTGCCCTGCCAGGCTGGCAACACCAACTGTAACATGCAGAGGAAGATGCAGAAAAGCAGGAAAGGCAGAAAGCAGAATATGTGTAGAGGACTTTAATTATCCCTACACAGATTGGGGCAAAATGGAATATAATGCAAAGATCACATTTGTATGTGCTGTCTCAGAAAGCAGCTGCTTAGAACACATACAACTCTTAATTTGAAATGAACACCGATAAGGTAATGGGACAAACTGACAAAAGTGAACACTAACAAATTACAACAACAGATGGTATTCACCCTCCCCATTTGAACAGAGCTCCAGGATGCAATAGCTGACTATGCATCCTAATAAGTGGTGTGAAGCTTCTTTTCTAAAACCAAATCCGTACTTGAGGACCAGGAGGTGTTCTGAAAAGATCCCAGGTAAGATCTGGGTACCTACAGGTCTGTAAACCTGTTGTCAAATTCCCAGAAATTATAAAAACAGAGTAAAATCAATGGAAATACAATATGTGGAAACATTTAATATGGCTTTTGAAGGTTTCTCTCACAGAAATATTGGAGTTATTTGAAAAGGTCAACAAGCCTGTGGATAAGGGTGATCTGGCTAATATAGCCTGCTTGGATCTCCAAAAGGCATTTGACAAGGTACCCACAAAAGATTTCTTAGGAAACTAAGCAGCTGTGGCTTAAGAGGGAAAGTTCTTGGGTAAACAATTGGTTAAAAGATAAAAACAGAGAGTAAAGGGCATGGTCTTTCTTACAAGAGGGGAAACGGCACTGATGGACTTCCACATAGAGCTTTGTCAGAGCCCATACTCTACAACCTGTTTCTAAATGACAAGAAGAGGCTAAGCAGTGAGGTGACAAAATTATGCTGGAGAGAAAACAGGAGGGCCATTTGTGAAGAACCGCAGAAAGGCCTTATTAAACGAAGCAACCAGGTAATAAACCAGTATAAGAAACTGGACGTGGATAAATACAGTCATGCACATGGGAGAAAACTCTAGTTTCACATTATAAAATTATGCCCTTTGAAATGTCTATAGAAATGTCAGCTCCATATTTGCTCAAAAAGGCAAACTGAGTTCTAGGAAACATTACAAAAGGAGTAAACAAGCAAGGCAACGAATATACTGCAGAAATATCTACATATATTTCCTTGTCAGCCTTTTCTTCCCCACAACTTCTGAAGCAACTGACACTATTCAAGCAAATTTAACAGAGGTAGCAATCTCAAACACTTCAGTTCCAACACCTCAAACTTATTACTAGACACTACAGAAAACAGAGACTTATTAATCTCAGCAACCTCAGACGGATTTGATGCACGGCATACACCCCTCTGTTTTAATTTTAACTATTTTAACACTCCTACAGTAGCAGCCCAAGAAAATAGAGTATGGCAAGCAGTAGCTATGCAATTCTTTCTGATCGAAGAACTGATATTCACCCAACCTCATAGATACATATCTGTTTCCAAAACTCAAGGCATTTTTAATGTCTGTTCTGTGACTTTCTTCTCTAATAACTATCTATACTAGCAATAAAATCTGGTTTTATAAAAAGAAATGGGTACTAAGATAAAGTACAACACCCCAAACAAAAATTAAACACTAAAACTTTGAACACAGATTTGAACACAAATGCCCCTCAGTTTTGGGGCATTTTTTAAGATATGTTCCATCAATTATGTGGAATTTATCCTGCAATTTACTGTGAGCTGAACTGACTGACAACAAGATACCTCAGGCAAGCCAAGTCACTCAGACTTTTTCTTCTTGTTTCATGATTCAAGGTTGACCACACAAGCTTTCACTTTCTGCAGAACGTCATGCTTGGTTTGTTAAATATGCAGGCAATTAACACAGAGATAACATGCCTTTAAATGGAGGTCCCATTGACCCGCATCTCCTGGCTGCAACCTTTGCTCTGAAAGTAGACAGCTTTGCAAAAATATTCAATTAATAAAAAGCCATGAATGGCAACAAGTCCATTTTAATTAATTTAAAAATAAATAGTGTTTACTGCTCTATATTTAGCAGGTTAATAAACAACAACACCATGATTAATACCACAAGCAACAAAGGAATGATCTTCATAGAGATCATATTAAAAACCAAAATAATTAAATTTCTGAGTTTCTCCTGTTTAGAATAAAACAGAATATTCTGTGAGCAATGAGGTAAACAAAGCCTGACATCATACACATTTGAGCCCCATCTTTCTTGTCTCTTCCCATGTCCTATCCCAAGTGTGACACTACAACTTGCCACAGTACCTCCAACACTCCATGCCAAGTGTTCCTTACTGCTTTCATCCTCTCCTCCAACACCAGTACCTCCCTCCCAAACTCCGCGTTGGACAAAACCAGCTTACGTGTGGCACTACCATAGATGAGCAAGTGGTGATTTACTGTGATTACTTTAGGTGGAGTAAAGCTACACCCACTCTGCATTTCCTGCAGCGGGAGCAATGAGTTTCCACTCTACATCAGCTGCCTGTTTTCTGAAAATATTCAACTTGGTTGTATGAAAATCACAGTTCTCTGACGTATTTTCTTAAAACTGCAAAATTCCATGCAAATAAAAAAATGACAGTTTGGAGGCTCTGAAAATATAAACCAAACTAAGGGGGTTTTGTTTTGTTTTAATAAAAGAAAAAATGAAACCATTTGGGTTTTTTTAAATCAAACTTCTAGTTTGGGGGTCCAGAGGAATCACATATCACACCACTGCCATCTAATGGATCACTGGTCCCAAGGAAGATCCAGTCAGACAAAAACTATTTCATCAAGTAGGAGAGTGGTTTCTACCACCCATAACATGGCCTCCTCCTTTTCTCATATAGAAATTTAGCTCTCCTCTAAACATTCTGGGTTGAAAAAATCTCACTAAATGTTACCCAAATGTATGACTATTCTTAGGAGAGCTGAAAGACCTTTTCAGGGTTTTCTTTTTGTGAGAATTTAGTATTTCACAAAAATGTTATTTAACTCCATTCAAAGTCATAAGATCACTCACAGAACCTAAATTAATTGTGGATCCTGCTCTTTTTCAAAGCTCTGGGCTGCAAAGTCCATAGGACAAGGTTGGGTTTTTAATTCATTTTTATGGAGTACAATTGTTTTCTCTACTGTTGATCAGCACCCAGAGCTTTACTGCTGTACAGCTACCAAAACCTAAAGAGTAATATTAATAATGCACACCAGTTCCTTCCCCAGCACTGGTGTGAGCGGGATTTTTGGTCAGCACTGACAGAGCTACATCTTTATTGCCAGAGGTCATGATTTTTCTCCTGTGTCGCACATATATACCTGGTCTAGTGGTCCTACACCATCTCCAGACACACAGCCCTCAAATACCCAGAAATACAGATTTAATAAAAATGATGGCAAGGTCTATTAGCATTTTACTTCCACAGCATATTATCTACCAAGAAAGAGAACATTTACTTAATTCACTTGGGTCAGAGTTCTACTCTTCTAAACAAAATTTTCCCCACTATTAGGGGAGAATGAGAATAGCGACTTCTCTGATTGCCAGCATACCACAAAAGTGAAGTCAGGCTATAATTAACAGATCTGATTCAGAACAGTTCCTGTTGAATGAGGGTCTGTCGATTAGATTTATTATCAGATTGTCACTATATCAAGTAAGGATTTGTTCTGCATATGCTATATATTCTGAGAGCATGCAATGAAGTTGGCTCAAGCAAAAATTAGGAGCTGTACACTGCCCTCCTCTGCATCTGCCTGGGGGCTTCCACAGGTCAGCTGTGCACTGAAGGTCTTGAAACTTTTGAGAAACCAGCTTCTCAGCAGAGTACCCCTGCTTTTAGAAGAGATGAACTGCCTTCAAGCAACCTGAGGACAAGCAGATTTACAGGTATATATGAGATGCTATATCATAGCATCAGAGAAAAAATTTAAGCAGAGTGATTCTGCAAGACAGTTGAAAAAGCCCATACACTGCAAATGGGCATTCAAGCTGATTATGAGCCGCTGTTCAAAGAGAAAAATTTCTCTTCTGCTCACTTCTGAGATATGAAATAGATATTTCCAAGTCTGCTGAGACCATTAAGAGCCTACTAACGTTACCCAGTCCCAAAATGCACTTCAAATGCATGCCAAGCTATTGGCAAAGTTTTATACAGACCAATGAATCAAAACATTAATCGCAGTGTATAAATGGAAATTTTACTTTTTTTTATTTCTCTGGAAGGAAACAAAATTAAACCAATTATTTGCCAGCGATATGGGCCTGCAAATTTTGGAAGCAGTAAATTAAGAATAATCACAGATTAGATATGTCACTGAATATTTGAGCATCTTGGGTCTCCTTACAGAAAATATTTGCTAGGCCATCAGTTCATTTATGAAAAGATAATGACCCAGGAAATATTTTCCTTAATTGCAAAGAAGCCATTTAAGAAAGTGTCTGGGGAACTAATTAGAAAGGAGTTTCCTCTGTAGAGGACCTGGCCTTAAACTCAATAAGCAGTTTTTAGAGGACTTAAGATGGCGCACTGTTCAGACGCAGTCAAGAATGTTTGCTGAGGTGTAGCAACACTTTGCAGACATGAAGGTGAGTACATCTCTGAGTTCTCATCAAGGCAGGGCAGTGGCCAGTGCTGGCACACTCCAGCTATGATGACTTGCTTAGTATGACTCATCAAACCCTCTCTTATTTCACTTCAGCAAATGTGAAAAGCATACAAAAGTATACAAACAGGAGAATCTCTACCTTCAAGATGAAGTGGGAGTTTGCAAAACACTTGCATGTTTGACAAGACATGTAACACCTGCTGGCCAACTCAAGAAGTGACAGAAAAATAGTTCACTCAACAGCATCACATGCTCCACCCGAGTACCACTGCTTCTTTATAGAATCACAGAATCAACTAGGTTGGAAAAGACCTTCAAGATCATCAAGCCCAGCCGTCACCTCAGGACAGCCAAGTCCACCACTAAACCAGGTCACTTAAGGGCCTCATCTACATGGTTTTTGAACACTTCTAGGAATGGTGATTCCGCTACTGTAAGTTCCAGGGGATAGTTACATATATATATATATGTGTGTGTGTGTGTGTGTGTATATATACACATATATATATGATTATATAAAACAAGAGTAGATAAAAAAAGACACAAACAAAAAGAAATGCAAACAAACACAAAACTAATGCACAAAATAATCACCACATCTATTGTCTATCCCAGCAGCAAAAATAGGATTGATTTGTTACACAAGTTTAGAGTTTCAAAAATAAATAAGTCTGCTTTACAAATTATTTACTTTCTACAAGACCCATTTCCCCTTGAAGCACGCTGTGTATGCCCTCCTAGTGTGAACAGTTTACAGTCTGTGATCAGGCACAGACCTACTTGGCTGGATTTTTTTTCTCCCTCAAAATGGCAATTCTGAGAATCATAAATAACACAGCACAGTTATTGCAATTTGAGCTTATTCCCAATAAATAAAATTTATTAACTAAATAGCTTTCTATGCAGCTTAGCTCTTTCTTCACTAGCTTATTATTTTATATAGACTTGCTTCATATTGCTAGTCACAATCAAATTGTGCCATCTCGAGTATAATAAAAATAGGAATTAATAAGGTGAAAATGCATAATTCATATTATCACAAACAACCTTCATAGATTACATGTAAAAAAATACTTTCTAAAATTCAAAATTATCTAAGTATTTTGTCTAACATACACACCCAGGTATATCTACTATATGCTTATAAGCTTTGTTTATCAGAATACTAGAGCGGAAGCTACCAGCTCATTAGCTCCAGTGCACTAGGGTACTTAGGGATGCTGTGAACTTAAGCACATGAGTAAAACCACTGACACAAGGTAGCACAGACTCCTTTAGGGAGATATGAAACACTATCATGCTGTTCCAATTATCTCCAACATTTACAGTAAACCTCCAGTTATCCCATTTCTGTTACATAAATAAACTCTAAATTTATAAAATAGGTCATGGTAAATTTTAAGTACTGGTCTAAAAATAGTAAGGCAACTGGAGAAATAAAATTGTATGTGATATATGGCGGGTTAACACAGATGACCTCACGGCATTTTTTTTAAACATAAACCCACCACAATCCTTATAACTGCATATCTGCATCCCCAATTTCCATATTTTAAAAATTAATAGATCACTGCTAGCATTTTTCAACAGGAAAAATGTCATAATGAAATATTAAAATCATAAATAGTCTCTATAGTTCCCCTCATCACATTAGGCACATTTCTCTCCTAAGACAAACACTGCTATTTAACAAGTCGAGTAATGCAAGGTTTGAAAAAACATACATAAAATGAAGAATATGCAGTTGAAGTGTTTGTCTCCTACACAGTACTGTGATTCACAGGTTTTAGTTATTAAAAAATTCCCACAGGTGGGATTTCAGATTTTCAGTCCTTCTCTTGTGCTCATCTTCTAAGGTCCTAGCAAAATGCTCAAAATCATAGGAGCTCCTGATTAAACCAGGAAGTAAGTCTGCATGCATGCAATTAAAGTGTCTGCAAGGGCAGATGCAGATGACAGTAATTCATACGCTAAGAAATGGGCTTGTGTATTTGGCAGATTAACTGTTCTGTATTCCATTGCTATGAGGTATGGAAACTGTACTGTGAAACAACCATTACTCACTCCTCTGGCTTTAAGCACTCAGGTCTATCAAAGGCAAGCCAGTCTGGAAAGGGTGGGAGGCAAGGGCTGGAAAGAGAAGAGTCTACACGTTTCAGATTAACGCTTCTCTTGAATGGTTTCTTTTATTTCATTTCCCTACTTTTTAAATTATCAAATATGGTAGACCCAGAAGGGAAATGCACAGGGGGAGAGGGAAAGAGGGGAGGGAAAGAGAAAAAGCAAAAGCAGCCAAAACTCTCTGACTTGTTCATTAGGGGTTTTGTGTTTGAACATCTGAATGAATCATGTGTCTGTTTTTCATTATTCTCCATATGTGATTGTTCCCTGCTTTGTTCAGTGGTTTCTGGCCATTTTGTCATGACTGTGCTTATTTTGTTCTATATATTATTCTATTACAGGGTGATTGTTGCTTCTCCTCTGCCTCACTTAGCAGTTATGCCACCAGCAAAGAGCAATTTTAAACTGAGAGGTTATGTCAAAAGGTTTCCCTAGTGAGCTCCCTTGTAGCATATATGATTACTTTAGACTGGACTGCTTAATTCATACCAGGGAGAAATCCTCAGATAGCACTAGTCCTTAGCACGAAAGGAATGTAGTGGGTATCCTTTAAAAAATCTGAGGAATACTGGAGAATGACTTAAAGCCCAATGAAGAATGTTTTCCTCATTTTTCCAAAAGGAAACCTAACACTTCATGCTAAGCAATAACTTATTTTAACACATCTGCTGTTACGTGGGCTATTTAAAAAAATTTCTTTGCTATATTAACTATTTTCCACTTTCTCCAAAGTATAGAGCTCTACTCTGTTCTTTGGTCAACACACAAATGACCCTGAAATAGAATCCAAAATCTCCAATCATGTGATAACTTCTACCATCTCCTTGAATTTAGTCCACACTACTGCCTTGGATGCACATCACAGGATGATGTGTTTGTTTAATAACATACTTTGCAGAAGGTGAGCAAGACCCAGAAGACCGGAGAGGAATAAACAAGTTGCTGGGTTTTGTTTTTTGTTGTTGAAGGTATTTTTTTTTTAGTATTTGTTTTATTTTTAGGGAATGGATGTAGACTCCAGTGTATTAGAAACACATTCAACTTCTGGAAACATCTTCGAGCAAATAGTCATATAAATCCATTCATAGACCCTCAAAGGTAACACATGATTAGTACCATGCAGCATGGATTTAGCAAGAATAAATGTCACATCATGCTTCTGTCTAGTAGGTAACTAGCCTTATGGATAGGAAAATACTACAGTTTTTAGTTAATCCTTGGTTGTCACTCATAACTTGAGCAAATGGGAGAAATACGATCTAGCTAAAACTGCTGTTATGTAAGTGCCAAACTGATTAGAAAATCCAATCTAAAAAGAAGTTGTCAACAGCGCAGTGTTGTACTACCCAGTGTACTTGAGAGGGTTTCCTCAAAAGTTATCCTCAGGTCTGTTATCATTCAGTCTTTTCCAAATTATCTTGTCCAGTGGATTAGAGAAATCATTTATTAACTGTGAAGAGGATACTAAAGAGGTAAGTGCTACAACCACTCTGAAGATTTAAGATTAGAGAATAATCTTAGCAAATTAAGGAGTAGCCAGGAAAAAAATGGATAAAATTCAATGCAGACAAATGAAAAGTACTAGCCTTAAGAGGGAATAATCAAAAGCACAGAGCAGAGCACACAATAAAGGAATGCCTGGCTGGCAGCAGCACTGGAGAAAACACTAACAGTACCAGAGGCTGCAGCGAATCTCTTTGCATAATCAGCACTATTGTTCTCATGCAACAGCCCACGCCTCAGAAATGTATCTATATCTTAAGTACATATAGCTATTTACATGGATACAACAGCAAAGAGAAGAGTCATGTCACCAAGATGACAAATTTCTCCACACTATTTAAAATGGTAGGACTTAGGTCATCTGATATCTCATGCCTGGCTCTAAGGTCTTCAAGTAAGAAGTGAGATAATTGCAGAGAGACCAGCAAAGTGCTATAAACCAGAAAACTTGAAACAAATTGGCTTTAAGGAAAAAGTGTAAGGACCAGTGGTGAATCTAAGGAAAAGATATGGCAGACATATAGGAGTCTTCGTTTGCTGCAAAGAGGAAAGGAATAAACTGTTTTGCATCTCCACAAGGGAAAAGCAAAGAAGCAACAGGCTTAAATTGCATCAAGGAAGATGAGGATTAGACATTAGGAAACACTTCATTATAGTGAAGAGAGGGAGTACTACAATGAGCTCAAATCTCCATTGCTGGAGGCATTTGGGCTAAGGTTACAGAAACACCCCTCAGCAGTGGGTTAGAGCTGATCCTGCCCCAAGGCAGGTCCTGACCTCTTCAACCTCTTCAGGTCCCTTCCACTTCTGATTCCTGGGAAGCTTGCTTTTTGGGTTTTTTTGGTAGCCTTACTGAAGAAGGAAATTGTTGCTAGCATTTAAAGCAGAAAAACATCTATTTTTTTTTTATGCCACGAAGCATACCATTAATAAATCCAATTATGTTTATGATCTTTTAATGGCACCACTTAAGACATAAAGATCCATCTTTGAAAATACAAATAAATATCTCTGCCCTACAGTGTAATACAACAGCATGAAAGCAAACTTTTACAAAGTTCCAACTCACTGTTATATAACCCCTACTACAATAATTTTAAATCTAACTGCAATATGAAGAACACCAAACCCACGTTTCTCTTTCTTGAAACTCTAACATTCATATTCTTTACAGTCTTTTCACTTTACATTTTGTGTTTCACAAATAGATCCATTCCTTTCCTTGTTTACCACCGGCAATGGGAACAGGACGTTCTAATCACACGGCACTACATTTGTGGAGTCAAACATACATTCAAAAATACCCCAAAAAGTTTAAAACAATAATTGGGTACGCTTCCCCCAGATTCTCTCCACCACCCTTCAAGCACCCAGCTGAAGCACCTGCACCAACATCACAGTGGTTTACAGACAACCAAGCGGAGACAAATACATTTCTCTCTCCCATGGACTTCATCCCATTATTCCACATACAGTCCAGTTCAAACTCAACTCCATCTGCTTGATTTGTGTTGCCATTCCAGAGGGACAAATTTCAGAAAAGAAGATGAAGGACAGAATTGACACATGAGTTAACAGAGAACATGTCAGTCTAGTATGGTAGTGGGAAGGGAGACAAGGAAATACATGTCCTTGTCCCCAAGGGAAGTTCTTAGTTGGAGTGTAAGACAGCAAAGTGTGGCCCCAGGATAACCCCAACCTACCTGATCATGGAGTTTCTATTTCTCATTCCCCACAAGACCCCTCCAGATCTCCCAGGCCTATGGTCTAACACCTTCCCGCCCCAGAGCCTCATCCTCAAGCACTCATACCCCAAAACCCATCCTATCCCACCACAGAACTCTTCCTCCTTGCTAAACCAGTTAAGAATCCACTTGATCCACTCAGCCCTTCGTAGTTCTATCATGCTCCAAGTCCCCTTCTCCTTACAGCACTTCATGCTGCATCCTGCCTCCACAACATAAACCTCCCAGCCATGAAGCAGCCAGCAGCAGGCATATCTATCTCCTCCCATCTCTGAAACGGCAAGGCTCACCTCTGTAGCCACCTGGCCACCCTGCCAGGGCTTTCTGCACTTAGCCTAGCCTGCCTTCCCACAAGTGTATTCCTTCATAACACAACAAAAATGCCAACAAAACCAAAGCAAAATACCCCAACCTACCACCTAAACAAAAACAAAGAAACCCCTCCCCACAAAAAAAAAAAAAAAAACAAACAAAAAAACCCAAAAAAACCAAACAAAAACAAAAAAAAAAAAAAAACCAAGTCTTGATCCTGGTGTGATAATCAAAGAAATACACAGTAATGTTATTAGGAGAGCTCCCAGGAAAGAAAACGCACGTTCAGGCAAACACAAATGCATGGTAGTGCCACATGATGGACCACAACTGATGGGATTGCTGACATTTTCTAGGACTAAAATCACAGTCTTCCAACTTATTTTGCCCTTCAGTCACTAATGGATGCTGTTGCTGGCAGGCAACAGATAAAGGCATACACTTCTAGAGACTCCCAGAACATCTCTGGTACACATGGCAGGATTTTGCCCCATCTCATAGTTTCCACAAATACCTTTGCTGCTTCTCTTCACAGCCTTATCTGGTCACTCTTTAAATGTATTCCTGTACTGCAATGGTTTGTTTGGGATTTTTTTTTACTAATTCTTATAGAAATGCTGGCCAGAATCTGCTTCTTATCAGAAGAACACACTCTAATAGTTCTTACTACTGCAAAAGGATCCTGTATACCACTAGCATAAAGTTACAGAGTCTTTTCAAAGCACAGCTTCTCCCCCATAGGGTTCATGGCTCTTCAGACTGGTAAATGGACAACAACTCTAATCCTGAGATGCTACTAGACATGCTGGTCAATATTTATCTAGGCAAATATAGCTATACACATGCACAAAACATGCTATATTTCACTAAAAAATGCTTTCATACATTAGCAAGAAAATGAAGAACAAAACTGGAAGAGGAATCATTTTTATATCACAGTATTGCAACCTGTGGATCTGTGTGTGCCATAAAGAATACATTCCTGCAATAGCACAGCCTAAAACTTCACAAAAATAGGAAAAATTAAACCAGGTTTTGCTTGGGAAACTTTTCCCAAAGGTTTCTCAGTTTTATATGGGAAATCAATTTGCATCACTGATAATATCATTCAAATCAGACAACACTATGTGGTTAGAAGGTAATTTACTTTTCTGCCGAAGCAATTTGATACTTGTTCTGATTTGTGATTTTCATTTTGTTTGTTAATGAAAAAAATTAATGAGCAATGTTACTGGAAACACAACTCAAAGCTGTGGCATTATTAAATATGCTTGTAATATACCGTACATTATGTTGATTGCACAGTTGGAGCAAAAGCCTTGGCAGGCAAGCTACCAGTCAATCATTCAAACAGACAATGAACTCAGAGGGTGGACGCTTTGTACATACCTTTGCACTGATTTGTGTTTTTGTCAAGAATTGCCTTTGTGGATACAATTTTCCCATACCTGTGGAGAATACAAAAAACAGAAACACATGTTACTGTATCTTAATAACATACATAGCTATTTTTGCGCACATGTAACACACATACTAGGAAGAGATCTAATGCTCTTGAAAACATGTTTGCCTGATACTCCTGGAGAGATTCCTTGTCTGCAGTTCAACAAACACTTTTAGGGTTCACTTTAAAAGCAGCATTGGTCACTTACCACACCCCGTCCATCCCTAGTCACCACACCGCACTGCCAGCATAAATTACAATAACAGCAAGGAATTTAGCGCATCAGCACAAGGAAAGAGATTTCTTTGGTTAAATTACTTATGTTTCCTTAATTATTTCTTTTACTATTATTTTCATTTTTAACTGCCAAACAAGGCTTGTTTTAACAGAGATGGACCAGATTCCTACAGGATTAACAAAACTGCAGGAATTTTGGTCATTTGTGCTCATGTGTGCATCCATGCCTGCACACACACACTCTAAATTTCTGGTTTGGATAAACAGAAGATTTAAGGTTTATGTGCATCTAGCTCTTTCCAAGATGAATGTTAATACTTAGTTGAATTTATATTACCTCCCATAGATAGCATGGCACTGCACTGCATTTTGATAGACTTAGCATGATTAATATGGATTTTGGGCAGCTACAACTTGTTGCATGAAGCAACTAGACCATAAAATAGATATCTGTCTTTACCTCACAGAGTTTAAGACTAAAACCACAGATTTAATAGTATCACAAAACCTTGGTAAAAGGTCACAGAAGACAGCATTTATGGCTGAATATAAGACTTCAGGAGAATAAGGAAAATCATTTTATTTCTCAAGTCACTGGTATATCTTGGTCCCTGTTTCACTGAAGAGAACTTCCTCTAAAACGTCCTTTTCCAGATTTTTTTTTGAAAAGCATTACTGGTACTCTGATAGAGCGGGCTTTTATTTGGAAGACTTGCCCGTGAAACGCAACTTTCACCATCAATGAAAGATGTATTATTATAAAAGATTATAATAAAATTGAACCTTCTAATGGCAAAGCAACACTCGTGGAAAATAACCAACAGTTCACCAATTATAAAACCCTGAAATGTATGGCAGACCAATTTTTTTATTTGGTTAATCTTTATTAACAGCAATATAAATTTAGTGTTAGTGACTTCTATTTGAAATCCGGAGATCAGGATGTGGAAGATCTTGCTGCAATTCCCTTCTCTGCCTCAGGAGGAAACCTATGTCTCCTGCTATAGAGAAAAGGACTCAGAGCAGTCAGAGCACTGTACTACATATTCAAGTCCTACCAGTTTGAAAACATACCCAGTAAACCAGGAAAAACACACACACAAAAAAAAAGAAAGGGACAGGGAGCCAAAGACGGAGTGGTCCCATCACTCATAGGGGAAAAGTTTCAGTCTGGGACCCAGCAAATATCTTCTTATGAGCAGGGAGCAGCAGCAATGGGAAAGACTGAGAACAGCCTCGCTACATGTACTCTTTGGTACCAGCAAAGAAGATTTAAAGCTATTTTGTGCCTGAAAAAGTTCTCAGTTGAAGTTTCCATGCTGCGAGTGACATATAACCACTTAGCTTTAGATAAAAGACTGTCTCTCCATCTCTCTTCACTCTGTTTTTGTGACTGATGCAAAGTGAGACTTTCCATTTCACTGTTTTTCCTTTCCCTAAGAACCCACAAAGGCATTTGTTTCCATTTGACTTTCATTTTGGGGAGGAAAAACATGCTTTGTTTTATTTCAGAGTGAAACCAGTCAAGAGGAGGGTGAACTGACCTAAAGGCATTAAGAGTTTGTACAATCTAAGCTGGGCCCTAATTCAGCCGTCTTTTAGGAACAACAACAACAAAAATAATCATACAAGCCTTCCTCTCCTTCACACCCTCTCCTTTTTTTGTTGGCTCTGTAGAGAGGCAGGATTTTGTGCTCTGAAAGCAGACGTAATCGATTGTATACTCCACCGTAATGGGTATATGCACAGGTAGCTGTGGGTCTATTTTTGCCATAGCTGCCTCCACTCCAAACACATTTAATGTTAACCATGAGATCACATGCTTTTCTAACCTCAGATGTCTCCAGGATTGGGTCTTTATACTCACTTATGTTCCACTTAATTTTATAATTCTTCATGGTAATACCTGAAGTTGACTTTGGCCTCGAAGACATTAGAGTCTTCACATATCTTAAGAAGGCAAAGTCAAATTCTCCACCAGAGTGATTTATGCTTTTTCAGTAGGCCAACCTACCCAGCAGGAAATCTGGCCTGTGTGGTGCATCTTCATTTATTTGATTAATTCAGGTTTAAAATCAAATACATGAAAAACATGCAAAAACATGCCTATCTTGTGCAGTAAATGGCCTCTGACAGATATATGGGAAAAGAATCCAACAAAAATCAGCGGCTAACCCACAACAACCTCAAATAAAACACAACCCCTACCTAAACTTCCGCCAACAAAAACTAACGCCCAGCCTCCCTTTCAGCCCAGCCACTCTTAATGAATTGATATGTTGTTTCATTCAAGTCAAGTGAGAGCTAAACTTTAACACATCTTGCCAGCAGAGGCAGGCATTTGTGGTTCCACTGCTTTTATTACAGATTTCCCAGAGTTATTTGCTACATACTGTGATTCTGCAAATACTTAGTTACACTAGAGATTTTACTCACAGAACTAATTTCTGTTCTGTTCAGAAGAGGTTTCCTCCTGCATGTAAAGTTACATGCACACATTCACGTTTGCAGAAACAGACATCAGTGGTAAGAGGCACCACAGTAACAAACACTATTATAGGCAATTAGCCATATGCAGCCAATTTAATCTGCTGCTATAAACCTTGAGTGCTACCACAAGAAAGTAATTGGAATTAATTTGGACACTGTTTGCCTAAATATTTTAAGTAATTATTTTACAGTAATCAGAACATCAGTTCTGATGAAGAATGTTAGTGTGCTGCATGAAATCAGGAAGGTATTTTGTTCCTACAAATGCAGTCACACTTCTTTCTTGCATGTGTGGAGAGTGGTATTAAGTTATGTCTTCCCTCCAAAGTTGTTCGGCTTTCTGTTTGCTTGACCTTTAATTGTGATTTTATTTCCCCAGAAGTAACAAAAATGCATAGCTCAATGGGAACACACACAGAAACAAAGATAAAGTACATCACAAGAGCTGGCCTCTTTTTTTATCACATTTAAATGGAAAGTACTGTAAAATTCAACAGCCTGAACATCTCTGCAAACTACTGATATCACTAATGTAAAAAACACCACGTACAGTTTTCTTGTCATGAGAAAACATGAGCACTGTTTAATTTCCTCCTGACTTATGGTGCATGGAGGTATTGTTTCAAAGATTTTGAATCAAAAATTCTGGTCAGAAAAAGATAATTATGGAATTGAGTTCATCTCAATGCCTTATTACCAACCCTTCAACATAACAACTGCATCATTAAGGATAACCTACTGCATCACAGTACCGAAGGAAACAGATGCAATGAATCTGTGAGATAGCTACCCCAGGAACATGTCTACTGAACATTGGAACTGAAACTGCTATTCAGATTTCCAGACAGACAGCATGTGTTGTTTTTCATTACATTGTTCCCAAAATGTTTTCTAAATGCATAGTAAGCACAAATAAAATTGTTTACATGCTTTTTTTTTAAAAAAAAATAATATTTTAAACCCTTATATTCAATTATGCTTTTAATGTTCTTCTAAGTAACAATTATCATTTAAAATCAGGTGGTCAGATATTTGAAAGAGCTTCCACATCAGGAGCAACTACACAGACTAGGACTTCAGCTCATTAAAGAAGCATCCATGCAGTGAGATGATAACTAGTTGTCTTCATTGCTTCTCATGGGCTGCCAAGAAAATTATAAAGTTTAAAAACTGCAGAAGATGTACTTCCCGAGAATGGAAAGTTGCTTGTGGAACTCAATGCCACAGCCTGTGTTGATATCCCACAGAGGCTCATCTCTACATAAAGCTACCAGACAGCTTCTAGAATGCAAAATCTGTCATGAAATTAAAAGCAAAGACACATTTGTGGCCCTGGAAGTCACATACGGCTAGAAGATGGGAGAGGATAGCACGGAAGTATCATCACATGTTGTCCCTGTTTTAACATCAGGCGCCTCCACAGATGCTGAAACAAATTCCTGCCTGACCCAGCCCAGCCGTTCTTACATTCCAAGAGAACATTAATTTGGGGACAGAAATACCTTCATACAAAAATAAACATTTTTATCTTTCCTTGTATATATCAGTTTGGATGAAACGGCTCAAGTCACCTGAAATCCACTACTAAAATTACAAGGAAAACTTCAAAACACTTCACTTACAAACGGCAGTAACACACAGTGTCACACAGAGGGTACAACTAAGGGAAGACCCTACAGAGGAACAACCTCTACACTTGGTCCTGGCTACAGAGCTATGTCAAAAACCACTCAAGAGCCCCATCCCATTGCATCCCACATTTTCTGACTACTCAGCAGATGGGAAAGATACAAGCAATGCAGAATAAGCCCTTAACGTACATCAAAGTTGCAGTATCAATAGATCCTTTCAAAAACTTGCAGGCAGGTGGTCGATCAGCATTTACACTGCAGACAAAGCTCGACCCGGTTGCTCCTGGGAAGTTACTTGATAACTGCTGTTAAAATGGAGATAGTTCCTGAAAGAAGCACTTCAACTGCAAGTGATACCATTTGCAAGATGTGGGAACCTTACCCACTGCCCACGCTGATCCCAAACCAATAGGAATTTGCTGTCAAATGACACAAAGTTTTCAAGCCATTTCGGTTTCTGCTGGCAGAAAGCCAAGGGTGCAGGGAAGACAAGTGGGCAACCAGGATCAAGAGACAAGTGAGATTCGTCTGAGGACTAGCTCAAGGCAAGGGAACTGGATGCCATTCATCCCACTACTAACGGACAGCTGCCACCAGGAGCTGCTGGGTCAAAAAAGGGATTGCCTGGGAGACCAGACTGGTTGGGGCCATTCACACTTTTCAGCTTTTCTGTGTGGTTATGGAAAACAAAAGCCTCTGGGATAGGTACGTCTTACTCTGTCCTCCAAGCCAGCCTTTTGGAGTGGTCTCTCCCAGTCCTGTAACACAAAATGGCCTTCAGAGTAGACAGGCTGATTCTCTCATCACCACCCAACTCAGTGCTATATACACTGCTGTCCTCATCTGCAAGGTGGTAGGTGCCCAGGTGTGTACAAAACAAAGCTTTTGCCCAATTCTGGTTACTGCTTGCATGCTTTAAATGAATGTGAATCTTGGAATTCAAACCCAAGTAACCAGTATAAGGAATTCTTCCTTGCTTAGGTAAACCTAACTACCATGTAATTTCCAATTTCAGAGCTTAATAATTATGTCACCAGAATCAGGGTTTACTCAAGGCCTCATGCATTGCACTCGGAGCACAATTCACCCAACTGAAAACAGTCGACATTTCTGGGCATTTAGGTAACATATGCTTTTATCTTGGGAACTTTTGTACTGGGATGAATTTGACCAGCAGTAATTGGATTTAGATAAGCAACTCTGAGGCTCTTTCATTCTTGTGAATTAATATATAAATAGCATAAGTGGGTTTGTTTAAAGCAGGCTCTATTAGGAAAATCATGGTTTTGGGGAGAGAAAAAAAAGCCACATTATAAGGCCTAAAGTACAGAAGAAACTGCTGCTGGGTTTCTCAGAGATGTCATTCCAATAATACGCTGCCACATGAACTTAAGACATTCAAATACCCACAAAAAGGAAATTCATCCAGAAAGAAAAAACTGATTTGCATGATCATTTCTGGACATTTCATCTACTACATGGCATTTTCAATGCTAGTATTTTTTTCTCAAAAAATACAACACATTACTATTCTATCCATTAACAGAGATTGAGCTGCTTCATTGTTGTTTCGCTGTATATTATGTTTTAATTTTAAAAAATGAAAATTTAAGATTAAGCTCTTTTATTCACACAAAAATTACAGCTACAAAATTCATGCTGTTCAGAGCACCATTTATTTGCACACACCAATGCCTGGCTTGGGGAACCAACAGAAACAGGTAGATGCAGGGAACCTATGGTGTACTAGATTATGTTAATCTAGACAGCCCTTCTGTAAGAGCTTAACATTCATCTGCTCTGTCTTCTCTACTTACTTCAGTCTGGCTGTCAAGTTGACAAAATGCATTCCTTTACTAGATATAATACAAGTTAGTAGAGCAATTTGGAGTAACAACTTGTCCCAGAGTTTCAAAAACACCACAGAAAAAGAGAGAAGGGCCTCTTAAATCCTTTGGTTGTACATCTAAACCACCCCTGGACCGACAGAGAGCACGACATATTTCCTGTTCAAACTAATCTGCATTCATACATCTAAACATTATATGCACATTCACCTCTGGAAAAATGGTCCCAAATGAAAGTGTACAGGCTCTGGAGACTTGCTGTAAGTGTTTTAAGTACTTAGGAAATAAAGCCAGGTAAAACAGAAGTTAAAGTAAATGAAATTTAAACAGATATTGCATTTCTGGGAATAGAAAGAATCTGACCTTTCAGAGCTTTAAGAAGTATATCCCTTTAGTAGTTCTAAGGTAACTTTTCCTTGAGCCTTGTTCCTTTCCTTGCTAAAATAAAATAATATAAAATAAAATAAAATATCAGTATTTTTTGTCTGCATGTAAATGAAATTAAGTGGCCTGATGCAACACTTGCAGAAATCAAAGGCAGTTTTTTCATTGCCTTCAGTAGCTCAAATCCTGTTCGCAGTGCTTATAATAAGGCTACAGATCATCACACTCTTGATACCCAAGACAGAATAAAATGTCACTCACTAAAGGGGCACTACCCATAAAACCCTGACATTTTTACAGTGTTTTTCCCCAGTTTGTTGCAAGACACTTGACTCTTCACTGCAGTTTTTGTTTAAAATGTTTATTCTGAATTAGTGCTATTATATTCATATTACATCAGTATGTTTGAATATTGATGCTATTTAAGACTTGTAAAATATGATTACAGTATTGTACACCATATTTAAATTAAAATTCTGACATTAATGTTTTTCTTTTGATAGAAAGCTATATTTTCCCCTCACATTTCTGCCATGACAAATAACCAGTGTTAATAATTAATTAGCAAAATATTCTACAGTTGCTAAACTAAGTATGGAAAATGAAATCCATGTACAAATTAATAACTATGATTTCATGCAGAACACTTCAGTCCTTCTTCTGGGCCATCATTAAATCTTCAACTACTAATTACTCTGTATTAGCAAGAATTCAAATGTTTTTTTAAAAAAATGCAACTTTTATTTGTAGACATTTAACAGTGCTGCTAAATTTTCTGTATAATGATAGGATGCATTACTGGGAAGACAGCTTAAGGATCTGAAACCCTTCAAAGAATTAGATGCAGTTTACCGTAGCCTGTCACAAATGATAATGGCAGGCATACCCTGATTTTCAAAGAATAGGAGGAAAAAAAAATTACAAATCAAACCCCTATCTTTTCTACTATAAAGACATTGCTCATTGGCATCTATACAATTCAGTTATTTCAGGTATTGTGGAAATACCCCCCCCCCCCAAAAAAAAAGTCGTTCCTGTAACATAGAATTTATTTACTTTGTATGTTCTTGCATGCTGTGCTGTCTTCTATCCAACTTCTCATTCACAGTCTTGCTTACTTATGGAGAATTCATTGTGAAATTACAGTTGGTATGAACCAGCATGTCAGCATACCATGATATTAATCTCTAAAGTATTCAATCGTTTAACAATAGCCTCATTATTCAAGGGAACTCTGAGCATTCAGTTTGCACAGATTTTCTGACATTTCACTAAAACAATTTACTCTTAAAAAAATTCAATGACTGCAACATATTGCAAAAAATATATATAAATACGTATGTCTCAATCAGATGGTTCCTTTCCAATAATAGCCAAGAAAAGAAAAAGAATTAAAAAGGAATTGAAGAAAAAAGCAAGAACTCCAGCTACCATCAGGGACCATGAACTCAAACTGATAATTTAAAGCTAAAGCATTTTATAGAGTTCACACAGAGGCCATTTGAATCAAATGTGTGAGTGAGACTTCTTGAGTTCACAGAGCTCCAATTTCATTATTTACAAATTAGAAAAATCCAGGTACCTGGGATGTCTTTGGAAACAACGTAGTTTTGACAGGAATTGTTGTTTAGGATTTCTACTTTGAAAAATACATATTTCAGGAACTATATCACAGAACACATCTTTTTTTTCAATATATATTTTTTAATCTTTTTATTTCCAGAGCTGGAATGTCACAGTTGTATTCCTTTTCCAAAGGCCAGACTTTGACAAAAGTGGTTCAGAGAAGCACATTTTTCTCTGCCAGAATTTTTCAAGGGATAACAACAAGAATCTGGATTTGGATTTTTATAATTACATGGACAGAAGTTCACACTGCTTGCCCAGGACTGAAATGGAATAACTCTGGTTTTGAGTTTCTTTGATTTTTATGTAGCTCCAAGAGGCAGATTTTTAAAAGCAAAGTATTTTTAGTCCATTTATTCGGACAACTCTGTAGCATAAAGATAGCCTAAAGAGAGGGTGTGAAAATGCATTCAATAAGCTATTTGTCTACAATATTTTTAAACACTCATGCATATCTACAACTTCAGGCATGTAAGAAGCACAGTTGAACTTAAACACAACAATCCACATTTCCCAAGTTTAAAGTATGTTTGTAAGCTCATAAATTAATGTGCTTGCTTGGTGTGGAAAGTCCTCTCTGCAGCTCCGGTACAGTAAACAGACTTACACAGGACATGCAAGTGCATGTTTCCAGCCAGCGAGTGTTTTGTTTTCCTCAGTGCAAGGCCTATAACTGCTACAGTAATTGGTTTTAACGGGGCAAATCCGTTCTTGCTGGTAAGTCACCATAACGCTCAGGCCAGGGTTCCAAAGCAGGTATTCTTGAAAGCTTTTTCAACAGCAAAATTCAGATTAGGTGAAGTCACCCATCATGCAATATAGGTACATAATTTATCAATCGTGTATTAATTTTTTTTTGTTCAAAATGCGTTAAAAACTTGCAAGTAAATACAGCATTAAATTCTGACTCATTTGTTATTAAAAAAAAAAAAACAAACAAACAAAACAAACAACAAACCATTACAGGTTTGAAAAGATATTTGGTTTAGAGCCCTTGTCTGTATATAAATAATATGTCATTTTTTATTGTTACTGTCCGAAGAGAGATGGACATAACTGAACGTATTAGTCTTACTGTGTCAGGCTGGTAAATATCATTGGAGAGGAAAAACTTATTAAAAATGGTGCTTTGGATTAGGCTTTTGTTTTCCAGAAACATGGTGCCCTCCTTCTGTCTCCAATGGGCTGCCACAGTTTACACCAATGGAGCTACTGCCTCATTATTTTCTGTCTCTGAGCGCTGAAGTTACACTTTCAGGTAACATCAAGGGGCACGGAATACGGCATAATTAGCACATCTTGTAGCTCTCTCTGCTCATCAGTCAGCACTTCTGAGCCTAAGACAAACAAGACAAACAAAGTCTTAGTCAACCAAAACCTCTCTCAGGCTTTGTGCCAGATGCTCTCACTGGACACCTCAGCCATGAGTCTCCTACAGAAAAAAAGCTAACACTGGCAACTGCTGCGCTCTGCTGTGGTTCGGCTTGCACTCAGAAACAGCCAGCATGGACCAGGAAGGGGTTAGATAAGCCATGGTATTCACTAAATAAATACACTCTTTATATACTCGGTATCTTCTGTCCTTAAAAGGAAACTTGTTTGGTTCTGCCAGGCAGAACCCTAGATAGAGAGCTATGAAAAAATACGTGCTATGTAGCCCATGCATTCTGAAATATACATGAGCAGATCTGGAGGAAGGAGCAAGAATTTAAATATTTTACGTTTCTGCTGAGAAATTTTACCCCAGGAACAAAAGACTCACTGAAAACCGCAGTGAGCACATTTTGAAATCAACCAGCAACACTGGATTTGGAAGCAAATTTGCTTCAGTTGCTTGTGAGCCCTCAAGACATGACTTTTGTATATTACTGGCTTCAGGTGCCTTCAAATAAACTAATTAAATCAGCTACAATCCTCAAACATATAAAGATACACATGGAAAAACTGAGAGAGAACTGTGATTCACTGGGATAAACCCATAATTCTTCCCATAACTGGCCAAGTAGTATAGTACTGACAATTCCTGTTGTTCTCAAACACACAAAGTTATGAAGTTATCTTTCAGTATCAAAAATAACTAAGAAGAAACATATTTGAGATATTTTATTTTGGTTATGTATTTCAAGCCTTTGTGATAGACTCACGTCGTGTTTCATGCCTGTCTTTACAGACATGAAGGAAAGAAACCTACTTTTTTCAAAAACTGAAAGCTGAGATTCCCATCTTATCACATGCCTCAGGGATCTAAGGCTTTAAGAAACAAATAATGCAAACCTCACAATAAACTTCTGAGAGTTGGTAACACCAAGGGCAACATCTTCATCAAATATTAGTGAACATCCTCAGCTAGGGAAAAAACACTGCTTGGCAGTTGCATGCTTTGGGTCCCAGAAAACACACTTCCAAATAAAAAAAAATAATAACAACAACAATGAACAAATCCGTCCTGTGTTCTATTCCCTGCTTTATAAAAAGAGCTGGATTTAAAGATTTATGAAAACCTCAGTGTTGATACCCGTCACTTTACTACTGCTATCACACACATAAAATGGTAAACATATCCTATACAGATAAATCATGTTCCAGCAGTCAAAATACAATCTACCAAATGTGCTGGGTTTAAAAATTAATAGCACAAAGTTTACAGTGATCACCTCTAGTGGCAGGCTGACTGCTTTTTAAATACCCCATCAGAAATAGTGAAAGCACAAAAACAACATAAAAAGGACACAGTCTGTCTTCATGAGTCAAAGACACATTCCAAACAAACCAGACTTGCAGCCTGCAAATATTTACAACTATGAACAACTGAATTCATACTCTGGACAGTCCTGAATACACCCAATAGCCAACTCTCATAAATCAAGCACTTGCAATATCAGGCCATGTATTTACGCATTCCTGAAACATCTTATTCATCAACAGCATTTGCACCCTTTGCTCCCACTTACTCAGACCATGGGAGATTCTATTTCCCTTTTTGCTTAAGGGAAGGAAGTTCTCAGAAGACCAATATCTTGAACAAGAAGCCAAAGCAAAAGCAAAGGTCTGTTCCAGCTATTCACTTCCTATATGCCTCAGCCCTTCATTTCCTTTGGGCTTGCTCCGCAGACCACTGAGATCAAGAGGAAGGCTTACGGATTCGTCCTGTTCTGCAATTTCTGAGAGCCATTAAAGGTTACTCTGCATGCAACATTCCATTTGGTAAGACAATTTCCTAAGTTCAGAATTCAGTTTCTTTTTGATTCCCACATTCACCAGACAACAGCTTCTTTGTTCAAGCTTCATGTTTATGAGAATGTTATCTTATCTCTGGTTTAGCCTTTAATATTGAGCAGAGTCAGAACATAATCATCCTCTTGTTCGAGATGTAAAGATTTATGTCTGTCCACATTTTTAAGATACATAAACATACAAACATACTTACAAAGTCTAAGCAAATTTACTTTATTAGAGCTGTTATCTGGTATGATGATATTTAACACCAGTCACAGTTTAGTTCCTTTATCTCCCCTGTAAAATATTTTTTCAAGATCTGTTACAAGAGTAAAATGACAGCATCCTAGGAAAAACAAGTTTCCTACAGCCAGTCTGCAAGGGAGCAGCAAGGTTGGAGCAGCAACGTTTAAGCAGCAGGAAATCTGCAGAAAACAAGAGAGTGAAGCAAATCATTACAGTTTGGAGGAAGACTTCCATAGCCACTAGGTCACCCAAAGTTGAAAGACACACTTGGTGCTGCAGTGAAACTGGGATTGAGAGACACAAACATGCAAGAGTGGAGAATGGCAGAAGAATATTACCCTATTCTGAGTTCCCAACTACACCTATACATGGTGAGAAACACAAGGACCCCTCCATGCCCGAGCCATGCTGGTCTTGCAGGAAAACATGGAGCTACTTCAGATGGCTTTAACCTAATCCCGGGTTTCCCTGCATGGCTCTAAATCCCAAGAGCATCTGCAATACAGATGTTCCTTCAGAAAGTTAAATACATAGCACTGATTCAGTTCTCCATGTTTGTCCTACATCTAAAAAGGAAAACATACCTTAAAAAAAGAATCACTAAATGTCTAAACCCCTCTCCAACCTCCCGATGTCTCCCATCCCAGAGATTCTTCAGAAGGCCAGTCTTTCTTTCATCTCTGAGACCTGATCAATTTTGACAAGGTGAAAAAAACCCCAAACAACCAAATCTACCATTGAACAGAAACCCTTTCAAGTCTTCCCTCAATTTTGAAGCCTTTGCAATTCTTAATCCCTGCTCCGCCAATATTGTCTCCCCCTCCCCATTCAGTGGAAATTTTCTACTTTTTACAAGCCCAGACCTCTGCAGAAAATTGATTTCCCCTAGGATACAGCAATCCTACTGTTCTACCCATGGCCATTAATGACCACCCTGTTCACCACAGAGACAGACATGGCAGCATTCCTCCCCAGCTCCTTAGCATAGAAAGTGCACAGGGGGAAAATAAGAACAACCTCAGAGCTTAACCATACCAAGAGTTCATCTTCTCCAGAAAATACCATATAAAATCTCGAAACAAATTATTATGGGAGCAAAATAATACTTGCAGGTTTCTGTAACTCTCTACTTCCACTTCACCAGATTAACTCTTTTTATATCTCCCCCAAATAACAACCATCATGTAGCTCCCTCTCTGCCAGAGCCATGTGGGAATGAACCTTAAATCAGATGTGACTTGAACTCATGCTGGTTTTACTTGAGCCCTGATCTGAGGGTATCCAAGGGCAGAATGCATTTTAGCCTAGCCTGCAAAACCTGCTTGAGAAGGTGAGAAAATACCTGGGTGCTGTACTGTTTGCAGGTTTAGCTGCCTTGCAAGCAGTGTACTTGCTGGCTTCACTATCTCTAGGAGATCCATAGTCTCACGTTTGATTGCAGCGTCACTCCATCCTTGGAGTGACAAACAAACAATTTTCCCCTTAGCTCTTGGTGACTCTGATGGCAATGTAAAATAAAATTACTGTACTCACAAAAGAGCTTAAACCTTCCCTATAAACATCGTGTGTATAGACTGTAAATTGACCGTCCTGCCTCCTCCTTGACCATTCAATAACTTCCCCATGTCCCTGCTGGTACAGGAGTGTACAATGGAGAACTGGAAGCCACAAGGAAGAAGATGGGGGAGTTACACCCTTTCTTCCTCTTCTAACAAAGCATTTTTATGTGATGAAGTTAATCTTGCTTACTGAGTTGCATTGCTAGTTTGCAGCACCAAAAATGAGGAGAAATATGAGTAAGGCCTGAAGATGGGTATAGAGCTTTCTTTTTCTTTCTTCTATTTTTTAAAGTATAATTCAGCTTAGTTCCAGTGAATTTACCCCAAATAAATAGGCGCAGTGTCTTCAAATCCAAAGGTAAATTTAAACCAAAACAAAATCTTTTTAGTGACTGTTGAACAAAAAAAAAAAAAAAAGAAAAAAACCAAAACAAAAGAAAAAACCAAACAAGCAAACAAACAAACAAACAAAAAAAGCCAGACCTAAAAATTAGTTCTGAAATTGGGAAAAGGGCTTAGCTACTGAATTGCAACTTGGTCTGAAGAAAGTCTACACAGCTAATGCCTAATTCAGCACTTCAGAAGTGCTGGGTTGGGTAAACTGCCCAAGCCAAGAAACTCTTATTTAAAGCTCACATTGTCCAGCTACACTCTCTAAATTGTGCCAGGATTTCTTTATATAATTCTCACTAACACTGGCTGATGTTAGCTGAGGAAATCCTCTGCAGACAAACAGGACAATCCACCCCACTGTAGGTTCCATAAAATCACACGCTCTATGGAAATTTCCAAATACCTCAGCATAATATGGGTGAATTAAGGATAAAGTTTCAAGCCTGAAGTCCATAATTTCCTGTCTTTTGCTAGTCTACACAGCTCTTTAATGTTATGTTAATATCATTTTTGTGGGTGTGATTGAATTACCGCCACTCTTGATGCCAGCATTAGTGGATTTCTGTGTAACAGGAGAGCATGCTTTACTGCACATACTGTTACTAAATACTATTAAGCAGACCAGCTGCAGACCTCCTGATAGCAAGACTGGAGGGCTACCTCGTTAGGAGGCGATGAGCACTTTATTGCTGGCACACAGCCCGAATCCCATGAACCCTCAGCATGTCGAACTCGCCTGCACGTCCCCACCAGATAGCCTCCTGCAGCCCAGCCCCGGGACTCTGCTGAGAGCACAGGGATCCTTCTCCCAGGCTCAACATCCCAAGACCTACACAGTGCTGCCTGACTTGGCAGTCTGAAAAAATAGAGATGCATTTACTTGGCGACATTTCAACTCCATGTGCAACAGAGGGCTGCTAAATTCTCCACCAACAGCGTGCCTCACACACTGGTGACAGCTACTAACTAGTGGCACAGTGCTTTAAAAATCCCTTTCAGAAGTCTTTGCAGAGAGATTAAAATGCCACGTGTACGTGAGCTGTAACAATTCTAGGGCAGCCTCCAAAGGGAGATTGATTTAACACGTGCTTTCCCATCAATACCCTTGCACCTACCTAGCAAATGATGAGCCTGACTACTACTATGTGCAGAAATATCCCTTTTTAGAGGAAGACTGCATTACAGGAGGGAGTGAGGGCAGATCATGGAAAAAAAGAACGAGGGACGACAAGGAATTTAAGTCTGTTCCACGTAGCCAGCTCAGTACACACTAGTAACACACTAAACTTTCCTGACAGACATCATCATATAAGGAGTTGCAATGTATTCTAGTCATTCTCGCCACTCTGACCCACCTATTCCTCACCACAAAACACCTCATATGCTGGCTAGTAAAGCTCTATTTACCCAATAGCAGTGGGAAATTCAGCTGCTAGTGCTCACCTAACAGCAGCCCCATGTCCCCGACACCATGGGAACAGCACAGAAGGGACAAGTGATGTGGTTTTGTAATTAAGAGAAATTTCTTGTCTCTCTATATGTAAGTGCAGTAAGAACCAACAAACAAATACAGGAACCTAAGAAGAACTAAAAAGTGCAAATCCATGTTACAGCAAAGCCATTTTTTCTTACAATTTGCTGAAAATAGAGATGAAACAATCAGAAGTCCTAAAATTTCTGACAGTATTTAATAGCTGTATCATTATAGACTGCCTCCCACATCTCTAAGACCTGCAATCAATCACATCTCTAAGACCTGCAATCAATCACGTCTCTAGTCTAATTCTTATGTTAAGCAATGAGCAAAAACATGGTATGAACATACTGCCACACTTTGATTTAAACCTCACCAATGACTTGGTCATATTCCATTATGTTTCACCATAGCCACTAGTTTTTCATTCCATTTATAAGCAATTGCTTTATGCTCATTTTAGTCTGAGAATCAAGAGACTGCCCTATATGAATTCTTCAACAGGCTGTACATTTGTATGTGTGATAGGAATTCATTTGTTATATAGTTCATAAGACACTTAATATACTTAATATCAAAATATTTGTGCTAAATTATTGCAGAGTAATTAAAAAATGTCATAGCCATATTCCATTCAACTGAAAATCCTAAATTTGGTGTTGATTTGGGTAAAGCAGATAGGACAAGAAACATTAAAGATTAGTAGAGAAATTAAGGTCTACAAAATTAACTATAGCTTAGATCCAAAATCCTTACTTTTTAAAATAAACCTTCAACAGTGCTGCAGTTTTCCCTTTCTGTGGATTTTTGTTATTCAAAGCTGACAATGGACAGACACCTGGTTTACAATTAAAGGTAATCGAAACCTTGGAGGTGAAAAAATGAGCTTCTGCTTCTGACATAATGCCAGTACCAGCATACTGTGATCTCAACAGAATGCATGTTGCACCTTACACTCCCGCTGGGATATCACAGCAGCTTTTGACCATCACTTCTCCTGCTTAGGAACATAGGTGTTCCAGTGGTATGCTTCATCCACTTAAGGACGTATACAAACAGATATGGCTACATAAACTACACATAATAACAAATCTCCATAAATACGAAAAGGCAAATTATTTTTAACCTCAAATAATAAGTTTTAAAAACATTTAAATGATCCTCTCAGTCCTTGATGAAACTATCTAAAGGCTGTCTTATAATCAGAGTTAAACAGCTCCATCTATTTTGATTATTAAAGGAAGAAGCCTGAAAGTGACTTGATTATATTACTTCTGAGAGGAGGACAATAGAAGAGGGAAAGGACCTGAAAGGTCCTTAATCTGATTACACCAGAACCAACAGGTAAAAACACCAGAAAGTTGATTTGGAAGTGTGGTTAACAGGAACAAACTCAGCAACAGCAGATTTGCTGTTGCTTTCATATCTTCAGATTCAGAGTGGGTGCTTTTCTGGCAGATTTTCTTTACATCAAAATAAATTGCTATATTCATTCCAGGAGAAAATAAGAGAAATCTAAGGACCTGAATCGAGCAGGAAATAATAGTAGACCATCCCTTGGTCTCTTCTGGATCTTAAATTCTATGAATCTGTGGATTATTTTATCCATTTTAATTATTAGTTCCCTACTATAAAGAAGCTAAAAAGTTAATATTCTTCTTGAATCAGTGAATTACAGAAAATAATTGAAGTTTTATAATTGGATTATAACCCCAGGAGTACATGGAAATGCTGAACTGGGAAGCTGAAGTAAGGAATGCATGTCCGTTCGGGGTTTTTTTATGTGATCACCAGGCAGAAATAATCATAAATGCTGCACTTATTACCTGTATTACACTGAAACAATAATATGGCTGTGATCCTGCAATAACTGCTACTCAAACAGACTTCAGTGTTTCCATGAAGCTTATATGATGCTGGGTATCTGTTGGCAGCAAACTTATTTCAGAATGCAACCTGTATTTCCACACAGCTGTTACCTTCATTAGTTTTTCAGGGGTCGCTCCCAGAGCTGTGACTAGGTACTTTTCAAGAGAAATCAGAATCCAGAGGTCTTCACTTTCCTCAAAGTTCGTGATAGGGACACAGAAAATACACACCCAAAGAAAGTGAAAAACCTCTTCTGACGTCTGTCAGATCAACATCTTTTAAAAATTAGGCTGAAAACATTCCCTCTTGCCTGTCTCCGTTTTATAACGAGACAGACATAAAACCTCTGGCGTAGCTGCAAAAATTCTAAGAAATTCCTTCTCTAGCGATCATCTTTTAAAAGAATTAAAGAGTTTTCAGTGTTTAACACAAATCTAATGCAGTGCTTCTCACAGAAACCATTCCAGGAAGTTACCACATACTTGGAATGAAGGACATTGCACACTGCATAGCACAGAGCTTTTGTCGATGCTTGTTTGGAACGGTATGGGAAAGTCTAGCAGCTGAACACAATGACATTTTTGTTTTTGTGCTGATAATATTCAATAGCTTTGCCACCAAAGCTGGCCTGCCACTTCCCCTTACACAGAAATACAGGCATGCGCTGAGGTTCTTGCCATTAGCTGGAAGCAGTGCCCAGGTTATTCCTGTTTGGGGGCATAAGAGGGTGTATATTATTAAGCTGGTATTGTTTCCTTCCAGCAAAGCTTTAGGACAATGTATTTCTTAAACAGATCTTAACACTATCTGCGTCATACCTTCTAGAGAAAGGTTACAGAAACAATTCTGCTACACAAATGTCAGAACATGAACAGTGTGTCTACATCCTCTCCCAAAAGTCTGTGACTCCTAAGGAATATAAACCACATTCCAGTCAGAGAACTTCCGACTTCCTTCTCCACATTCTGCACATGTAACACAGCTATCAGTTCTCAAAGGACAACAGATCAGAAAGACCCACTGAACTTGACACCGCAGAATTTAGGAGAAGAAATACCAAAAATGCAGTCATATCTAAAAGTCATGGATGAAATTCGAAACAGAAGAACCAAGAGTGACCTGAACTTTCATTGCCACTATTTCCATTTGAAAAAGCAAAAAAAAAAAAACCCAAACAAACTAACAACAACAACAAAAACCACAAGGAAAAAAAAATAAATACCAAAAAAAACCCAACAAACCAAAAGCACCAGAAGGACTCAAAAGGACAGCACTGAAAGATTCGTTGTCAAACCACCAGCACATAGCACTCGAAAGCAGAAACTGAGCATCGGAGTTTTACAGAATGCCTTGAGGGTCTGGAAAATTCAGACTCTCAACAGTCCCATGGTCTTGAAGGCTCTTCTGCAGAGTAACACTCACATCACAAACCCAGGCATTTGTGACAGGCATGCAGGTGCAGGACCTCTCTGTCCTTTGAACAGTTTTTGGCCATGAGCATTTTCAGACACTTAAATGCTTCCATCAATAAGAAAACAGCCTTATGGATGGATGGTGATGCCACGGTTGGCTGGCTGCATACAAAACATGCTGAAGAAGTGAGGAAAGGAGATATGGAAAAACTAGAAACACACACACGTCAGAACAGGTCAGAAGCAGCTCATTAAGTGTGTTTGCCCTCTCTTTCTATCTCAATACCCCTCCTGTACAGTAAGCAAACTAAGAAGCTGTTAATGGCCATGCCCTTCACACAGCTATACAGAAGACTTAATATTCCTGTTACCAGCTCTCTGATTTTTTGTGCTTTGGTGTGGGTTTTGGTTTTTATTTTGCAGGTTTTTTTGGTGGTGGTGGTTTCTTCCCCCCCTCGCAATCAGAAGAAATGTTTTCAACAGCAGTGTCTGAGAATGCTGCCTCCTCCCCTATCTTCCATTAAATCAGGTTCATCCAACTTGAGATGAGAAACTCCCACTGGCACTCTGTCACACTCCAGTGGAAAGATGGACACATTCAAAATAGAAAAGTGCAGGTGATCATTTATTACTTTACACAGATTATTTTTCTGCTTTTCTTCCTAACAATGGGAATGTTCACATCCCAGTTGGAGCTCTCTCTAGTGCTGTAGGCATTTGCTGACCTAGTTTTGTTATCCCTGACAAAAAGGCTAGGCAAGAAGATCAGTTCCTTGCCTACTGAGGCAACTTTAATGCTTGTCTTTAACAATGAAAGACATTTGGAGGTTATTTTAATGAAGAATGAATATACAAATAATTTTCTAATGATATCAGGTAAAGTAGAAAAAACCCGTGCATGCCGATATTTAAACACTGCAAAGATGTAATTTTTATATATCTGAGTACAAAACTGCAAACCAATTGATTTCAGAAACCAAGGTGTTGCTCAGAATAAATACAAGTTCTTTGTACCATTTCAGACCCAGAGAGCAACCTCATAATGTTTCTAACAGCATTAATAAGCACCATCACTGTGAAGATGTCTTCAGTGCAAGAATTAACAAATCATGCCCCACAGCATTACATTCCTCTGCTTTTATGTCTACTTCCCCCATCCTCAATGCTCACTGTTTAGTCACTGATCAAAGGCATTTTGACTTTAAAGTATTAACTTGAAATTTATTTCTTTTCTCTTTCCTACCCCTCTCAATAAACTTTTAGGAACAGTCCACATTACAAAGAACTTTTTTTGCCTCGGTCTTCACCAGCAAGAGCTACAGACACTCTGCCCAAGTCACAGGGACTGCAAGAATGAAGCATCACCTAAGATGAAGACCACCTAAGGAACCTGAAGGTGCATAAGCCCATGGGACTTCACGAGACACATCCACGGGGCTAACATGGCTTTTGGTGGCCTTCTATGATGAGGCCACAGCATTGGTGGATAAGGGAAGAATAACTGACATCATGTACCTGGACTTGTGCAAGGCATTTGACACTGTTCTGCACAACACCCTGGTCTCTAAACTGGAGAGACATGGATATGATGGATGGACCACTCAGTGGATAAAGAAATTGGCTGGATGAATGCACTCCAAGAGTTGTGGTCAACAGCTTGATGTCCAAGTGGAAACAAGACAAATGAGTGTTCCTCAGGGGTCAGTATTGAGACTGGTGCTGTTTAGCATCTTTGTGGGATTGATGCACCCTCAGTAAGTTTGCCAAAAACACCAAACTGTGTGATGTGGTCAACACACTGGAGGGAAAGGATGCCATCCAAAGGGACCTGGACAGATTCAAGAGGTGGGCCAATGCCAACGCCAACACCAAGGCATGAACACAGGCATTAACAACTGAGAGGAACAAATTCATGTAGTTCCCTCATGGCTTTGAATCAGCAGATTTATTCCAGCGGGACACTTTTGCTGTGCTTGGCCCAACAGTACACCCTTCTTGGGACTTTGCTTTCTCAATTTTACTTGAAATCTGGGGCTGTTGGAGTTTTTTTTTTTACCCTCAAGTGTGGACATTTCTTTGATTCCCATGATCTCTTCAGCAGATTTCAGAGCCATTTGCAGTTCTCATATTACCAGGATACACTAAACCAAAACACCCACTAAGATTCAAGCAGGAATTACTCTATATGATGCCACATGGTTCTTATATGAGCTAATCCCACTGAATGAGCACTGTCACCTTCATGCCCTTTCAGTCTTTGCTATATCACAGAACAGTGTCACCTGGTATTAATTACAAGAGAGACATAGATTATGTGGTTCTGTTTGAATGATTGCTGAAGCCACAGTGCACCTTGCTTTAACATACACAAGGTTACAGAACACAGTAAATTCCCTTAAGTCTCCAGAGATTACTTCTTAAAAATACAGAAGCAGACACAAACTAACACACCACTGCTATGTACATCTCAGATAGTTTGGGTTTTGTCTTCACCAGGGACAGGATAACACCACCAGTTTACACTGGGTACAAATTTGGTCTGACTTTATTTTTGAACAAAGGATTTACTCCAGGGATTCTTTTGGTCTTCTCAGTTTTGAGCTCACTATGGGGATCTTATTTGTGTTAACCTTTAATTTATTTATAAAGGTTTATTTATAGTTCACACTAATTATTTTTTAATAACATTAAAATGCAGGGGGAAAAAAAGGAAAGGAAGGGCATTTACTTTCCCCACACCTTCATTTCATCAGTTCTCACATAATAAGGATTTCTTGTTATTTTCACAAAAAGAAAATAAAAATAGCTAGGAACGTGAAACTCTTGCTGCCTTAACACATGGCAGAAACAGCCATCACAGACTTACTATAAAGCCCAGTCAAATTGAAAATGTACTTGTTGCAGCTATTAACAAGACCCTGTCCTGAAAGGCACCTTGAATCCCTCTGAAACCTCAATGAACTCAGCAGTTCTCTATGGGGGCTGACAGTTCATTTCAAAAATAGTCTAGTATTTAAGTAATGTGTGTATTTTCAATTAATAACCTCAGTTACATTATCCTTGAGGCTAGCCCTTCAGTAGAATCCAAACAGTAGCGGCCTGAATATTTATTCAGATGTTCCATGAGACAAAACCAAGGACATTCAGAACGAAATGACAGGCTAAAATCTCACACTTGATGACCTGTCAAGGAGACAATCAGGATACCATTGAGAGAAAAAAAAAAAAAAAAAAAAGGCCAAAAAAACAACTAAAAAACAAAACACACCCCCCAAAAAAGGAAACAAACCCAAAACATTGAATAATCTGCACAAAATATGGATCTAGAAGCTATTTAGAGAAGGCAACACTCATGACAAGCATGATTCAGTAGGTATTTCCCATACTTGGAAAACTATTTGTCTGGGAGATTCTGTCTCATCTTCTTCACAAGTCAGCCTAAGCAGCATACTTACTGCTTTTTAGGTTTAGATGTTTTTACTGTTTGTTGTTCTAATTTATCCTCTAATTTTACCCTGGACCACAAAGAAGTCAAAACTTGAAGGGTGACAAGTTAACTAATCCAAACAGGAATGAAGTACATGGAAATAGATTTCTGAAGGTTCATGACAGATGCAAGGGGAGACAACCAAGTCAGGACAAACATATAAGTAAGTTTAAACTATCAGATGTTTGAAGTTTGAAGTAGCTAGCTTTCAGACTACAGACTGAAAATTTCAATCATGAAAAATTCATGACTAAATCAGGATGAACAAGGAAATGAACAAGGCTTTTTAGTCAAATGTTGGAGGGTTTAAGTCACTTTTCCCAAATTCCCTTTCTCTTCTTCAAAACTTACTTTATCCTCTAAAAAACATTGGGCCAAGTCATCTTCAGTGCAAACATGTAAAGAAATACAGACAGAAAGACCAAAATCTTGAGAGACAGACTATGAGTTTTTGAAATTAAAATGAAAGCTCAAATGCTTAATATATGCATGAGATTTCCTTCAATATATCTGCACCGGAGTGTAGTTAGTAAGAATGGGATCTGTCCAGTATACCAATAGGACACATCACCATCTGTGTATGCCGGAAAAAGAATTTTGGAATTCTTCTGGATGAAATATAAAATGATGCATGAAAATTAGAGTGACAGGCTATGAATATTTCAAAGATAATAATTTATATTTTGCTTCTACAGTGACAGATCATGCACATTTTCCTGTTTATAATCTGTAATTTTACATCTTAAGGTTGATTATCTTTCCTTTTCATGAAAAGCATATTTTGACTGGGAAGATACACGTATAATAGTGTGTACCACTGCACCAGCAGACTGTGTATGTCAGAAAAATAAATGCTAATGATGTGATATTAACTAATCTTTTCATTAAATATTTAATAATCACAGCCTTGTCACATTTAATAATCACAACTTTAGACCTGTAAGTTCCAGTGATCAATAAACACAATAAATAGAAAACCTTAAGACAGGTTAAAAAAGTCCATTTTGTTAAGTTCCCTTACTCAGTGTTTTTAAAAATCCAGGAAATGATACACACATAAAAGAACAACAGATTTTTGCTTGCTAAACATTCCTATTCACTCTTTTTGGATGTAACCTTTGACAGAGTCTACAGGGTCCCAAATGATGCAGTGCAAGCTAACAGCTTCCTGCTACAAAAAAGAGTTTGATGCTGGGTACTTTTTAAACCAAATGCTGAGGATCAGAAACAGACCAAAATAAAGTTTTCCAATAGCAATTTTTGTATTTTATTTACTCAGCTACTGTACAGCCTAAGATGACTTGTTTTCCTTTAGGTGCATGAACAGTTTGACAGATTACTGTGACAAGGTTATTCTTAAATTGATAGAAGGTTTGATAGTGTCAGAACATTTGTCAGAAACGTCTGACATCACGTGTAATGGACTCTGCACTTCTAGCATCAATGGTACTCCAGTCTGCTGTTTCCTGCTTAGTGTGTGAAACACACCACCCAAAAACACACAGCTGACATACAGAAAAGCAGGCAGGATTCACCAGAACAGCCTCATGCTTTAACAAACAATTCTCATTAAAGGGTTTCTCTTCCATAGCCCACCCAGCAACAGGCAATAAAATATGAAATGTTAGGCGTCACTTAAAGGATGGCCTCTCTGCTGTAGTAAATCTGGAAATGGGATGGATTATGATAACTGTACATAACCAGAAGCATTTCAAGTATTTTCTGTACTTCTGAGAGAGTGTCCAGGGTTCAGCAGTAGCCGTCATTTTTCTCCTTCTTAGTAGCTGGTGCAGTGCTGTGGTTTTGACTTTCAGCCTGGGAACAGCGCTGATAACACCGATGTTTTTAGTTGGTGCTCAGTAATGTTTAGTCTGACCAAAGACTTTCTGAGCCTCATGCCCTGCCAGGGAGGAGGGGAAGAGGGAGGAAGCAGCGACAGGACACCTGACCCAAACTAGCCAAAGACGTATTCCATACCACAGCACGTCATGCCCACTATATAAACTAGGTGCAGTTACCCAGAAGGGTTAGATCACTGCCGGGGTCGGGCTGGGTATCAGTCGGTGGGTTGTGAGCGGTTGTATTCTCTTCCCTTGTTATTTCCCTTATCATTATTATTATTGGTGGCAGCAGCAGTGATTTGTATTATACCTTAGTTACTGGACTGTTCTTATCTCAACCCATGGGAGTTAACATTCTTTTGATTTTCCTCTCCATCCCTCTGGGAGCCGGGGGAGGGGGGTGGGGAGTGAGTGAATGGCTGTTTGGTTCTGCATTGCCGGCTGGGCTTAAACCATGACAGAGAGAAATATTGTGGGTTTAGAACATTATTCCCCAGACCTGCCAAATGTCAGATATTGTAAGTGACAGTTGTACTGCTAGCAGCCTTGCCACATGCTAGGACAGAGGAAATGGGTTCAGAAGGGCTCATTTTAGGCACTGGCAGCTAGCCTAGGGGAACCAGTGTCCTGGACATAAGCTAGCCTTGGTGAATAGCTCTCTTACATGCAACTCTCCAAAAATGTTGTGCTGCAAAATAATAATAAGTTTTATGGACTGAAATTTAGGTTTTCACCTCACATCTTGCAGCAAATTAGACTAACACTTTGGTGCAGGAAGCCTAGGAGCCAGCACAGTATCACAGTATCACAGTATGTTAGAGATTGGAAGGGACCTCAAAAGATCATCTAGTCCAATCCCCCTGCCAGAGCAGGAACACCTAGATAAGGTTACACAGGAATGTGTCCAGGTGGGTTTTGAATGTCTCCAGAGAAGGAGACTCCACAACCTCCCTGGGCAGCCTGTTCCAGTGTTCTGTCACCCTCACTGAGAAGAAGTTTCTTCTCAAGTTTAAGTGGAACCTCTTGTGTTCCAGTTTGAGCCCATTACCCCTTGTCTTATCATAGTTTGCCATTGAGAAGAGCCTGGCTCCATCCTCGTGACACTCCCCCTTTATGTATTTATATACACTAATAAGGTCCCCCCGCAGTCTCCTCTTCTCCAAACTATAGAGACCCAGCTCCCTCAGCCTTTCCTCATAAAGGGAGATGCTCCACTCCCTTAATCATCTTTGTCGCCCTGCGCTGGACTCTCTCCAGCAGGTCCCTGTCCTTCTTGAACTGAGGGGCCCAGAACTGGACACAATATTCCAGATGCGGTCTCACCAGGGCCGAGTAGAGGGGAAGGAGGACCTCTCTCGACCTACTGACCACCCCCCTTCTAATACACCCCAGGATGCCATTGGCCTTCTTGGCCACAAGGGCACAGTGTTGGCTCATGGTCATCCTGCTGTCCACTAGGACCCCCAGGTCCCTCTCCCCTACACTACTCTCTAACAGGTCGTTCCCCAACCTATATTGGAACCTGGGGTTGTTCCTGCCCAGATGCAGGACTCTACACTTTCCCTTGTTATATTTCATCAAGTTTCTCCCTGCCCAACTCTCCAGCCTGTCCAGGTCTCGCTGGATGGCAGCACAGCCTTCTGGCGGGTCAGCCACTCCTCCCAGCTTAGTGTCATCAGCAAACTTGCTGACAGTACACTCAATTCCCTCATCTAAATCATTGATGAATATATTGAATAATACTGGTCCCAGTACTGACCCTTGAGGCACTCCACTAGATACAGGCCTCCAACTGGACTCCGCCCCATAGACTACAACTCTCTGGCTTCTGTCCTTCAGCCAGTTTGCAGTCCACCTCACTACCTGATCATCCAGGCCACACTTCCTCAATTTAGCTATGAGGATGCTGTGGGAGACTGTGTCAAATGCTTTGCTGAAGTCAAGGTAGACCACATCCACCGCTCTGCCATCATCCATCCACAATGTTATTTCCTCATAAAAGGCTAGGAGGTTGGTCAAGCATGACTTCCCCTTGGTAAAGCCATGTTGACTGCCCCTCATAACCCTCTTATCCTTGACATGCCTTAAGATGGCACCAAGGATAAGGTGTTCCATCACTTTCCCAGGGATGGAGGTGAGGCTGACCGGTCTATAGTTACCCGGGTCCTCCTTCTTGCCTTTTTTGAAGACTGGAGTGACATTTGCTTTCCTCCAGTCCTCAGGCACCTCTCCCGTTTCCCAAGACTTGGTAAAGATGATGGAGAGTGGTCTAGCAATGACTTCCGCCAGTTCCCTCAGCACCCGCGGGTGCATCCCATCTGGACCCATGGATTTATGGATGTCCAGATTGCTCAACTGGTCCCTAACCCATTCCTCATGGACTAAGGCAAACCGCTCCAGTGACCTGACTTCATCTGAGGTCTCAGGAGTACAGGGTTCTTCAGGACTGCCTCCGGCAGAGTAGACTGACACAAAGAAGGCATTCAGCACCTTCTGCTGTTTTGTGAAAACCTGTTACATCAAGGGTTTCACACATAGTGAGACCCCAGCCACGTAAGCTAAGAGAGCTCTACAGAAGAAAATCATTTCTGAACAAATCCAAGTCTTGCTTATATAGCAGCAGATTGCTGCTATACATACTGCAGTGGCAGGGGGAGAAGGGATTTGGACCTTTATCCACCTCTACTATGTAACCATCTGTAAAGTTAAAGAAAATATCTTTCAATACATTACTTCTAAGATCTACGTGCTGCCACAATAAATTTTTGTCTTCTCAGATACTTAAGTTTCCCTATACCATCTTTCCTTTTGCTTTGACAAATATCTCTAATATTCTGAAAAAAAGACAGAACAACGATTTGGTTTCTCCTCACTTCCATACAGACAAAGGATAGAAAAATCAGCAAAACAAATATCAGCATTTTTCCTAAAGAGCATCTGTTCACACAGGAACTCCATGATACCCAGACAAAGGCCTCTAATCACAGAGCAGATTAAGTTTAGTAGAGTGCAATAAAAATTTTGCCACAGTGCTGAAAGGAAGGCCTCAAATACTCAATGTGCACTTCCCATACACAGAGGTACACGTAAGGGGTCTGAACTTTGTGATTCAAGTAGCACTGCTCATACCAGAGCCTCACATCATGACTGCAGCACTAAGCGCCAAAGCCATGAGGCTCTTCCAGGAATAGTTAGTTCATTCCTTATTGGTTGAAAGCATTTGTCTGAACTTGGAAAGGGTCAGACTGTAACAAGACGTATGGTAAAACAGCTTTCTGAACATCAGCAAACTACAGTCAATTTATACCTACTGAGGATCTGGCCCTTAAACAGGGATTATCTGCGGCTGTCACAAGCAGAAAGCGTCAATGAACATAGCTTGCACAAATGTCAGACAGGCACACTCGCAATTCAGCTTCCATGAAATATGAAAAGTCACCAGCATGCTATACTCCTGTGAGCTGTTTGCCTGTTTACTTGTAGCAGCTTTAATAGGAGAAAGTCACAGGGAAGAGATTCAAGCTCACATAATTCTGTTAAAGTAAAGATATCAACTGCAGTAAGATGGATAGCTCCAACCCTAGCCAGCCATGTCCACATAAAGCATACTTAGGGAAGTCTTTCAGCATGTTTGGACAAAATCGGGAAAGACAGAATGACATAAAATTGCAGCATACCATTAAATTGTTACTCCTACAGCAAGATTCAAAGTAACATTTTGATTCAAGCCATTAGATCAACCCCAGACTGCTCCTTACTTTACCAAACTTCATTTATTTGTTTAACTTATTTGCAATCTATTTGAAAGGCTGATTTGTGATGAGAGATACTGTTGTCTTTTGCAATAGACGATTCTGTGGCAAAGCATTATAGTTCTGCATCATAACAAGAATGGATTTTTATTTTTCAAATCTCTCCATGTTCTTATTTCAACACAAAAAATAATGTTTTATCCTAAATTCAACCCAGATGATCTTAATTTGAATCTCAAACTGGATTATTCCCCTCCCTCATCATAGAAACAACTAGGTTGGAAAAGACCCTTAAGATCATCAAGTCTAATCATTACCCCACAACTGCCAAGTCCACCAAAAACCACAGGAATAATGATCTAGACTTTGGAAATCCACTCTGGTTCTCACTTCTACTCTCATTACCCACTACATTCAGTCAAGTGAGGAGGGGTAAGAGGATGCAACATTTTAGGAAACAGTTCTTTTGATGATGCATGAGGAGCAAAAAGCCCCTTTCTGTTGCCTCTCCAGTTTCAACAGGAATAAAACACAATAAAACTGACATTTTTTCAGCACAATGTGCAAACATGACTCAAGATAAACAGTGCTACTTTCTACACCATCATTTTTCAGTGGAACTGCAGATAATTATATGTTAATTAGACGGTTACCAGGCCACCCTTAGTGGGTTTCATACTTCTTAGTTTTTGAGCCCTGCAATGTGTGACACAGCAATCACAAGATCTGATAAATAACCAAAGTGGGAACACCCCTGTTTTGTTGTACACCAGGTTGTGATTCACAGATCACTGTAACTAAAATCTGCCATAGGGAGGTTTTCTTGCCATGTAAATTCTTCTTTTAACATAAGAAATAAACCCCACACATTAAAATAAACAGAAGTCAATGTGAAGGCCCTCATGTCTCTATCTCCTACAGTTGATTACCAGAAGATTTTCCAACAGACATTAATTAGCTCTTCAAACTAAGGAATAACACTTGGCCTTCAAGTGCAGAAGGCTTCTGATGTCTTTTTGTGGACATCATAAGTGTAAACTGAAAGGCCAGCTTTGACAATTTCCTACCCAAAGACACAGAGTATATTAAGTGCACTTACGGCTGGCACAGCTTGATAAGGTCCTGATCAGTGGTGCCGGGTGGAAGGCCTCGAATGTACAGGTTGGTTTTACTCAACTGCTCTCCACTGCTGTTGTTGCTGCTGTTGTTGCTGCTGTTTGTGCTGGGGCTGGGAGGAGCCATGGGGTGGGGAGCTGGTGCATAGGACTGCTGGAAACAGAACAAAACAAAGCAGCTGTTACTGGAAAACAAAAGCATGGGGTGGACTCGTGCTTTACCCAGGTAATTCCAGAGTTACGTACCGAGGGCATGCTTGTCCTGATTGCCTCAGGCTGCCCACTCACAGCATGTGCACCCACCCGGACCCAGGAACGCTCTTCAAAATACCAAACGGGGCTGAGATTTGGGGTTCAGCCATGACTATGAAGTGAATTATGTTACCTTTTTCTAAAAAATCTTGAATCAAAGTAGCTCATTTATGAGCCTATTTTGTCTAGATCACAAAATAAAGCTCGGAAATAACAGATACTCAGGAGTGACTAGTATTAAAGGAAGAACTTAAATTTAATCTGCTTTAAGAATACTCCAAGACACAAATAAGATTATCTAGCCAAAGGTAGAGAAGCCGATGCCAGAAATCTAGTTAAGTCTTTTCTAAACATGAGGGGCAGCCAGTACATGCACAGTCAGGTGGCAGAGTCTTGGCTAGCCTGAGTGAGGGAAAAAAAAATCCATCCAAACAGCCTGAAATGACTCTGTCTTTACAGGTTACTTTCACAATACAGAAAAAGGGGTTGGAAAAGATGATCCAGCTAAGACCTCCTGCCCTCAAAACCTTACCACTTCTGAATAACTACAAAGCACACACAACAACTGAGAAACACCGCTTAAAAAGGGAGGAATTCTCACAGGGAAAACACCACTCTCTCCTAACTCCCTGGTAAATACATGCTGTGAAAGGAGACACACACATGCTATATAAATTACTTAAGTGCCTCTGATCTGGCACAACAGGGAATTTAAGCTGCTGCAACCATCCCTGGCTCTCTGAGCATCAAAGTATTTACTTGCAGCACAGAGTGCCCTGTCAGGAGAACGGAGGAGTGGTTGGAAGGAGAAGGCCATGTCCTGCCACCACTGTGAACTATGCAGGAACGCTGAGATCTTACAAAAGAAGTCGGGGAAGCTAAGGATTGCTGTGGGCCAAGGCTCCAGCTGGGCAGTGAGCAAACTGGAGGCAGAGCTCCAGGAATACAGCCACCTGCCGAGACATGGGAAATCCTGTTTTCACAAGCTGATCAGTGTATTCTGCTAGCAGTATGCATGGTTACAACAGCAGGTAAATATTGGGCCAATGCTAAGTTAACCACGATGTGCTAATGGACTAATAACAGCAAAACACCTGCAATTTTCATTATAGTAGTAGCAATGACACTTCAGTAACTCCTAATAGGCTTGTTCTGCACTTAAGCCTTGAAGAGAGAAAAATATTTAAGCCTGTGAGTAATTTTGAGCACACTAATCAACTGCCCCTTTACTTCCAGTGGCCTTACTTTAGTGCTTATAATTATGTCCCACAAATCAGAGCCTCAGTAGATGGACATTTTTACCTCTTTCAAACAAGTCCCTTCACTTAGAAGAATCAAAAAAAAGTTGGAGAACATAAGGGGAGCATCAGTGATAATTGAAGCTGAGAGGCTTTGTTTAAATACATAAAGTACCACGCTTGCACTGATGCCTTTCCTGCTGCCTTCTCTTTCCTGCTTCCCAGTTTCTTCTATTTAAACCAGGAGAGCTGAAACACACAATCAGATGTCAGGACATCAGAATTTCTCTGCCTGCTTGTAATGTGACCCAAGTAGGAACCATTAAAACGAAAAAATAGTTTCACAGACAGTGCAATGGCAACACTAGCAAGTAATGACCTCTCACCTAGAATAAAAGACACAGGGCAACAAGCTTCCGTCCCCAAGTACCTGTGTAGATACTTTTGCTGACAATCAAATGCACTTAATGCATACAGATCTTATTTCTCTGCACACACATTTTATCACTGGGTAATCCTCACCCGCCCAAGCTTCAATGTCATTCCCAGAAATAGACTGCTGAAGCAGCAGTCCCAGGTACCAGGCACAGGGAACCATCTTGACTGAGCTGCTGTGGGCATGTCCTGGAAATCAGCTCCAGGCTACAGCCTACAGGCATAGGCAAAACTGTAGGCAACAGTAACCTCCAACAAATACATAGACATGGGGATCTTAAAACATCCTGGCTGAAAGCATATTTAAGTCTCTGGGCACTCCACAGCCATGGTAAAGGTAGATGTGACTGCATATAGCACATGTTTGGCTTTAGTATACTTAGAACTCAGGAAATATACTGTGGTAATCTCACACATTTTGATTATTGGTAAGGTAAAATATAAATAACGTCAATATGACATTCTTACTGCTTTACCTCACAACTCCATGTTTACCATACACATTGAATGCACATAAATGATGTAAAGCAAAGACAGAATTTTCTCTCAGCCAATAAAGTGCTATGTGCCTTAACTATTAATTGTTATAACTAGATATGTCTTAGGAAGGGAAAATGAATAAATGGCCTACTGTCACACCAACCTAATAAGCAAGAAAAAAAAGAGTGGAAATATACCTTTGAAACACAAAAAGCAATTTTCATTCTATTATAAGATCTTTATCGTCACACAGAGAAAAGCATTGGGGGCCTAATTCTAATTTAAGCTTAAGACATTTTATCCCTCTCGGCCAGCCGAAAGGGGACCTAGAAATGAACATGAATTACACTTACACTGATTTTAAGGCCACAACTATAAAAAGACAGTCCTCGGTACGCCCAGAGAATTAGGCCATGGGATAAGTGGTCTCTCAAGCAAGACCTGCTAAGACTATACACACACACACAGATGCCCAGGTTCACAACAGCATCCTGGGAGATGCTTTAAGGGTGGGTACAGAGGCAGACACATTCCACTTTGGAGGATGCTGATCTCCTTAGACTAGAAAGCACTGCTGTACTCCAAATCCTCTTCACTAACAAATCTCAGCCACTGCAGCACATAGTAATTGCCATGCATATCTAATACCCCAGAAAGACTACAAAATTGCCTGTACTAGGGCTGATGACATCTTCTGGTCAGTTGCCAGACTAAAAGCTTCGGGTCAGAAGAAAGCTTTGAATTCTTGTTTCCTGAGCTGATGAGTGTATGACTGATGGCAGAAGTATGCGATTTGCCTCCAAATGAGCAAAGGGTCTGGTTCATTAATCTCCGCATAATAACTGGAGTGAGAGAAACGAATGGCAAACTGATGATGGTCCCAGATATGGACCACTTGCTACAGGATCCCGGACGATGCCAAAGGGGCGCATTGTTTGGGAAGCTGTGTGCGCACCTTACAGCAGGGAATTTGTGCCTTGTTCTGATGTTGGCCCCCTCTATGTCTGGGGCCAAAGTGCTTAACTTCTCTGTCACAAGAGCTATGAGGAACACTGCTTTCCAGATTGGCTCAAAACACCCTGACACCAGCTGTAGAAATATGGGAAAGACATTTTGCCAACACAGCCAAGCACAGGACCTGTAGTGTTAGAAAAAGAGCGTTAGGCAAAATCTGCAAGTTTTACTTCAAAAGGAAGCTGGAATTCAGAGCTGGCTTTGCCATTAATTTTTCAAATAACCAATGCAACCAACTCATTTTCCAGTTCTCATGCTTCATTATTCAGAGGGGAATATGTGGGGAATGAAATGTTTAGTAGATCATTCCAAGCAGCTTATTAATTTAGCATGGCTGGCTAATAGGATTTGTTTTCATCTGCAAAAAATGAATGAAATTTCTCCTTTATTATTTAAAAGCAAGAAATTAATGTGCTTAATTCTTATCCAGCCTCATGAACACACTCTTGTGCTTAAACCCTACCACTGAGCTTTCTGAAGCAAAGTGTCCCACGTAGGTGCACACAGCTAAGCATGAATAATGAGATACCTTGGTCTTTCTCACTAAATAAGCCAGAAATGCTGAACCAGAAGCCTCTTGGTTACTAAATTAACATCCCTCCTCCTTTCCAACATCCAACCTCCTTTCACAAGAATGGTATTTATCTTCCCATGGCAACCACAGTACTCTTACATAGTTTTTCACTTGTTGCAAGTTTAGTCTAATGCATTTCTCTTCCAAAGCAAAACACTATTTAAAAAAGACAAATTTCAACTATTTTTCACGTACAATTCCTTTTGGATAGGAGTCACAGGCCCCAGATGCCAAGTTGTAGAGTCTGCTTTATTAGCAGCAGCTGGCTCCTTGGCAGACTTCTGAGGCAGTCGGGCTTGTGGTTTTGGAGTGGCCTCAGAGCCTAGCATGCAGCTGGACAGCTATGCTAACAGACTAGCCAATTTGTTTGTATTCACCTTTGACTATCCCAAATTTGTACTCTTTAATCCACTTGGAAGAAAGATCTTGGAAAGATTCCCCATTAATACTGACGCACTGACTTTTCCTATCATAGTGCATAATTTGTATTTAAAAAAAATGAGCATAACACACAGACCTGCATTAAAACGTGTTATTTAAGCAATTGTGAACACACACTATCCATTTCACTCTGAATAGAGTGCTTTCCAGCTGCTAGATTCATCTCACTTAGAGCCCAATTGCCACAAAATTTCCTTAGCTCCTGATTGAGAGAATAAAATAAGGCAAAGTAAATATAAATAAATTGTGCAAATATGAGTTTACCGCTCACACTAGCAAAACACAGCTCTCTTTACACCCTACTGTAGAAAGGAGTAATTTTTGAGCTGGAGGGTTCTTACTGGCCAATTATAGTAATGATGAGAGGATGCCACCAACTTAACGGCCCATTGATGGGAATTTGGAGCTGACTGAACAGAAAACCTCATACTAAGCAAAAGACATCACAGTTGAAGAGAACACAGAGAGGTAGGGCAAATACAATAAGAAGAGTCAGATAGAAGCAACTCTACTGCCTTTGGTTGGCTCCCTCAGTGAGGAGTAGCACTAAAAGGTAAGCTGTATTTCTCATCCATAGCCAGGTGGAAAAGAAAAGTGGATAAAAGATGAGCAGTGAAACATGCCACACACAAACCTCCTGTATTTTAGAAATGCTGCGATCAAGGGAGCTCAAGGCATAATTTTCTGTCTGAGTTTGTAGGGCATTCATTGTTCTTGCGGAATCGACCCATGACTGTTGTCTAGGTCCCATCTAGCCAACGAAGGCCTGGAAGACAGAGCTCCTCTTGGACACTTCCCCACGTAGTCAAGTCCTTCCTTAGACACCCAACAGAAAACACACAGATATAATAGTACACATTTTCTAACCCCTCTGCACAGTGACAAAGCTTATTGAACTGTTTCCACAGAAGTACATACATCCCACCACCTGGCAATGTTTTCCATTTGGAAAAGAACGGCATGTGAAAATGCAAGTAAATTCAGAAGATGAAGACAGACAGTAAGCTTCAAAGTCTGTTCTATCACAGTTCCTTCAATCAAAGAAACCAGAACACACCTCAAGAGGATTTTGATTTCTCTGAATCTCTTGCAAGGCCTTTAAATGTGATTTGCTGGATACAAGGCTGGCGAGTCAGAGCTGCTGGGTTAAGCTCTGCACTGCCACTACATCATCAATTCCTTACGTCCCACTTTACCAGTCTGTAATGATTCTTCCTTATCTTTTCAAAGCTTATAAGATGCTATGTGATTACTGGATGAAAGCTGTTACTGAGGACTGCAATGTTACATTATTATAAGATGAGGAAAATATTATTAAAATGTAACTAAACAACTAAAGTTATCCCTAATTCTTTTGCAGATAAAATTTTTTTCTGTATAAACTTATTTAGCTACCCTGTAGCAGAACTGAATGAATGAAACCATTTTAAAGCTTAAATAAAATAACAATCCAATTAGGTTTCTAAATAAAAATAATTATTTTTATTTTATTTAAAAACAAACTTGGAATTATTCAGTCACTGTCCTATCTTGCTCATGCTTCTTGTATACACTGAATTTATGGTGGGGTTTTTTCATTTTATTCCAAACGACATCTTTAGTCCACAGGAAAAAGTTGTCATTGTGTTTTGCTTAAAAATCACTTGTGAAAAATTATAATTAAAAAAAAATACAAAAAAATTTGTCTTTCAGTAGGCACGTTAGTTATTCAACAGTCAGATAGGTTAGTAGATACTTTGAGATCTTTGCTTCACAGAAAAAGCTGTTGGAATTAGTAGACTAAATGTTCCTGGGGCTTACAGTTCCCTTGAACCTGGCACAAAGCACTATAGGTCCATAAAGCAGAAGCTCAGGCAAAATTTGGCGCAATTTTCTTTGTTCTAAAATACTTATTTTTCAAATCATGACTGCCCAGATTTCAGCATTTTATAAACACAAGTAGACAATATATAGGAAGCAAGGCATCCGCAGGAAGACAATGAAGTCCTTTTATTGGACAGTGCCTGCAAAGGAGATCTTATTTTATACAGTTTTTTGCATTAAAACCAAAGCAACAACCAAACAAAAGCAGTTCGCTCTTCTTGGCTATCTCTAAGAGGACTGAGAGTTTAGCAATCATTACCCAGGGTGACATACACAAGAAGCCTGAAAATTTTCTCACTGATCCAGTATCTTCTAAGACAGACTGAAATACATCAAACTATACATCACTCCATTTCCCACCATTACCAATAGGAAACTTGAAAAGCAAATTGGTCAGGTGGAAAGCGGCTTATTTTGAAGTATAATTAAGCTTAAATAATAAAGTGGATTAGAGTACATGTCAACAGGGAGACTGATGATCATCTTGCCTGAGGATCAACAGGCCCCAGCAAAACCCAATCCAATACAAGGGAACAGGGCAGAGATAAAGAACATTGTCTGCAGACTGAGAATGTCCCAGTCATTGCTGTCCCACTGGGTTTAGGTCACTAAATAAATACAAGCTGCCAACTTCAGCCCTTCACCCTCTTCCCCCTACATGTTGCTAAACCAAAGATAAAACTACTTATCCCTCATAAGCAATATTCCATTTATCTGTGGACTGCCTGCCATTCTGGACTAAACTGTGGTAGCTTCCCTGAATTTAGGGCTTCTCACATCCAGACAGGAGGGTAACAGTTTAGACCTTAGCACTAAAAAGCCAAAGACAAGGAATGAGAGCTGTGTCACCAAATAAATATTTTTCCATAGCGGAAAATAACCTTCAGTCTTGTGTCCTCCCATGTATTTGATGGCAGGAGGCTCCCATGACAGATCATTCCTGTGGCATTATTTCTCAGAAAGGGAGAAGAATTTTTTCTATAAAGTACTTTGGCAGTTTGGCAAACTCGTAAACAATACGCTATACTATTTGACATAAATTAGTGTTATTGCTTCATTATCCAATCCAGCATATTTTATTGATGCACTGAGATTAAATATGAACAGAATCTAGACCTTAACAACACTAAGTCTGGGCAATCGGGATGATAACACATTGCAATTCCCCAGTAAAAATATTTTAGAGCACAGATCGAAATATGACAGCAATTATTGCCTGTGATATAACGATTTTGTGGTAAAAAAAGGGGGAGAAACTACAAATTTAAGCAGAAATTATTATTTGTGTTTACATTTCCATATAGCCAGTTTTGGGGCTACAACGATGAGTTCTCAGTCCATGTGAAAGTTAAGAATAAAAATGCAGTTTAAAAGGCATACTTAACTTTCAATACTTAACTTTTCAAATGTTTACAAAAACAAATGTTTCTGTTTCTGAGAAACTACATGTACTCTCTGGGTATTTGTTTACATGTGGCAGACTGAAAGTATCTTGGAAATGAAATACGCAATGAAGCATGTGCCTTCTGCATCTTTTCTTCACACAGTCCACACATACCACAGCATCAACACTGGTGCAAGGACCTTAGAGTAAAAGCCCATCCCATAAAACTGAACTTAAAGTACAGGAAAAGAAGCCAAAACATCAGTATCATCTCTTTGCTTTCCACGTGAGGATTCGACAAGCAGAGATCAAAACCAGATGTGTTTTCATTTTGCAAAAATAAAGCCCAACCGAAAAGGTTTTTCAAAATCCAGCCCACGTTTCCTCTGTTTGTCTTTCTTATGGAAGAATGAAGCAGGAAGTCTGCCACTGTCAGCATAAGCATTGACGGGATGGAGGATCGGGGTGGCAGAGCTCCCCAGGAACAGCTCCCATCATCATCCAGTGTTACTGCAACTACCTTTTGTAGATGTTTATGGGGAATCTCTGCCCCCTCCACCCAGTTCTATATAAAGATGAGTTGTGCCTCCCATCCTGCAGCCAAAGGAATCCACAGAACACATAGTCTGGGAAAGGTCTGTCCCAAAGATAACAGTGTGACACCATCAGGACAGAATCTGGGGCATTCCACAATAGCAGGAGTTCATGTTTTCTTTGAGACTCCTTGGGCTACAGCAATGCACTGCTCCCAAGCTGGGGGCCAGAGGATGCCCACAGAAGATATAAGCCACCACAAACCTCTCTACATTCTTGCTTCTGGTGCAAACTCCTCTAACAAGTACATGATAGCAAATACGTTTTTAAAAAAATTGCCCATAAAAAGTCATTACAGTTCATACTGAACTAGGAAGGAGACAACCAACCTCTTAAGACCGATGTATGTAATGTCATTTAAAGGACAGCTAGAAAGCCTTTCAACAGTAAGCTGATACAGCAGGGATAAGAATCTAATGGTAGCACTTAGGACTTAGAAATCAGCCTATGGACGTAGTTGGCCAAGGTAGTGCTGGGCACCTCCACACTTCTGACAGTCCTAATCATTGTGCCATGAAAAGCTAAGGGACATAGGGAAGCTGGGGTGGCCATGCATAGGGCTCATAACAGGCAGTTGTGTCTGAAACCCCATGTTAAGAACCTCTCTATCCCATTTCAGGTACTTCTCTACATTCTTAAAACAAGTTGTCTGTGTAAAAGAGTGAATGTTAAAACTGAAGTCACCATTATAAATGAGCTAGAACACTGTTTGGTCCCACATAACGAGTGAGGTGAAGGAATGGGTCTCTGCAAGACCCTGAAGGAACTTGGTAATGAGGTGAATTACAGACCTTCATCAGGCCAAAGGCAGTTTTGAGCATGACATTACCAACAACCATGAAGCACACAAAACAGTAAGTACCTAGGAAGGTGAGCAAGATTTGCCACAATACATTTTGGGATTTAAGCACTTACATTTTCAGCTAGTGCCACTATGTGCTTGAACTCACATGCTAAGGAAGTTGAGTACAGATAAACATGCTCTACTTTGTAACTGTAGACTCTGGGCCCTTATAAAATCTCCATTTCCTCCAGATTTCTTGTGGCAGAAATGGGAGGTAGCGTGAGAAATGCTATTTAATTTCCTTTGATTTAACAAGCATCTACTATGATTTACATTTAAATTTTCTCCCAGACATCAATCAAATCCACTTGAGGCAAAACTTACTAAAACTGAATAATCAATGCAAAAATGGAGAACCTGTTTATTTTTTGAATTTGCAGAATTACACTCACTTTATTTACAGGCAATTCTATTTTATTTCCTTAAAGTTCAATTTCTGTAAATGATATTATTTTTGAGGATTAATTTAAGCATGCTGTGAGTGTGCAAAAACCCCAACACTCCTGTCTTTTTGTATATATGCAATAACGCCCTATTTTTGTTTCCGTTCATACTCTTACTAGAAAAGCATCTATTAGGATGAATTGAAGCCTGATCAATAAACTCTCAAGATACATCCCATATTCATACCAAATGCAGACTGAGATTATTGGACCGTGTGTGTAATTAAATGCCACAGCAGCTACCGCCCACTGTGAACTTTGCTGTCATGACTAGAGGTCCTGGGAATGCCCACAGGACTACTAAATGATGAAAGTCTCCTCCTAAATTTTGTAATACTTGAAGCCACTAGAAGATGACAACTCTTTCTTAGCAGCTACTGATATTCTGACATCTGTTTTTGCTAGAAGGCAAATAAAGATCTTGAACTTCTTCGAAAAGTAAAAATAACTTTAGAATGTCCATTTTGCGTCAAAATCAGTGAATCTGAATATGCATAAATCTGCTGTGATAGTTAGACAAAAGACCCATAATTTCTTACGCTGTAATCCTGTATTATTCAGCAAGTCCCTTCCCTTCTAATACCTTCTTCTTCCTTCAATGTTTCCACCATCTCTGGTTTTTAGCACTTTAGCAGGAGATGGTGGGGAAGAGGGGGGAGAAGAGGTCTAAATTTACTAAGGTAGAAGTTCTTGGTCTCTTCTTCAGCAACAGATTGTGCTTCTGTGCTTGTCCATAGTTTCAAATGTCATTTGACTCACACACTCAAAAATGTTGACTCAAAATATCCACACAAAACTAACTTGCAGTTCAGCAAAAGTAACCTACCCTCTTTTTTTCCCTGATATGCACAGAATGGCTCATAACAAGAGCAAAAGCTTAATTTCATCATGACAACTTTCTTTTCTCATTTCCCTAAAATCATCATTATTTTCTGCTAATTGTTGTGGGATGATGAGCCAAGTATCTTGCTAACACACACAGATTTAGCAGAAGTTGTTTCGCCTAAATCATTTTGGGCTTTGTGCCACGGACTTTTTCCATACTGTGCGTAACAATACGAGGAACCTGAACTGTGCTCAGAAGTGAAGAGCCTTGCAGCCTGGGGACTCAGCTGCTTTGTTATGCATCTGTGTAAAATCCAACAGAACACTAATTTGGATAATGAGGTACTCCTGTTGCAAGCTATAGGAATTCAGAAAAATAAGATACATGCGTTAAAATTCCTGAAACAAACCAGAAAAGGTTCTTCTAAAAAATAAGAGATTCTAACACATTCATCTGTATTTCTTATTTTTTTTCATCCAAATTATACATTTCTTGATAAACAAGAGCTTAACTTACTTTCCGCACTGCAACACTGCCTCCAGTCTCTGGTTAAGTTTCTGGCTTTTTGACGTTTTAATATTCTTCATTCACAATTTATTTTTTAAGTCTGCATTTTTTCTCTGGAAATAATATGTATTTGAAGTAATTTCAAATGTTAAATCAGGATCAGTAAAATAAGAAAACCTTCTTAATGTTGTACCAAGCTTTAGAATAAAAGCTTGAAGAATGTCAGCATGTAACAATAAGGTTTATATCTCAAATTGGACACAAAAATATTCTGAAAGTCTTAATATCACTTAATACCACTGTCATAGACTCATATGCACAAGATGTTGAGCAAAAAAAGGAATTCAATTCTAAAATTAAAAACCATTTACATACAAAACCAGAATGGGCAGAGTGACAACAATACTTCTAACAAAACAATAATCAGATTGTAACAAATACACACCGTGTTACCAGCTGAAGCAGATATTGGTTACAAATACCAGGGCAATAAGGTTGTCCATGGGCATGTTGGCAGTAAAAGGAAGACTTAAGAAAACATTTGCTCCCTGCTGCGTAGGGCAGGGGACTCGTGGCAAAGGGTACAGAACAGATGGAGGCACTTGGCACTTTCTTTGCCTCAGTATCCAGTGGCAAGGTCTTCTCGGATCTTTCTGCCTAGTAGTAGGGCCTGGGGTGAGAGGTGGTGCCCCAGAAAAGAACTATTAAGTTAGAAAGTACTCCAGGAAACCAGTTACATGCTACTCAATAATGACTGCAAAGGAGCCAATGCCACTGAAAGGTTGCTCTGTCCCACCTCTGAAAGGCCGTGGCAACTGGACGCCATCAGGATGTTCCTCATGACTGGATAAAGACAAACATTACACTTGTCTTCAAAAGAGAGAGGATATGGGTACAGCAGGCTGGCTACAACCTGCCAAAACTAAAGAGAAAAGCCTCATAGAAGCTTTGCCTAAGCACGAGGGCCAAGCACTGAGAGCAACCACCATGGATGACCTAGGGCAAATAACACTTGGCCACTTGCTTGTCTTCTGTGTTGAGACAACCAGCTCTACAAATTGGGGGAGAGGACTGGAAGTTGTTTATCATGACTTTAGCAAGTCCTGCAGTATGGCATCTTCACAACAAGCTGGAAGACAGGAGGAAGTACACCCTCACTGAGATTGCAGGTAACACCAACCTGGGGAGAACAGCTGACTGATTAGGGAAAAGGGTGTGCTGGTCTTGCCTGGTGTAGAGTTCATTTTCGCCTGTCTCAAAATATTCGTATATCCAATGCTATATAAGAAAGAATTACTCAACACAAAACTCCTTCACCTCACACATTATGTATGTTAAAAACCCTCCAAGTTTACTTACAGCACAAATGACTAGTAAGTGATTTCTGCAGGTGCAGATACATCCTATAATCAAATTCAACTGCACAGAATGGATTTACTAAAACTGACACATCTGAACTTTATTCCTTTGCTATGCTTTGACCTCAGGTTTAGTTCATTTGCTAAAGTCATTATTGAACAACAATGTTCTACGCAGATTTCAGCAGCAGTAACATTTACATTAATGCAATATCCTTGGGTTAAAGGAATTAGAAATGCTGAAAATCCTATTCCTCAGCTTCTTTGAAGATGTAGGCTAAGGAAACACTGTCTAAGAGAAAACAGTACTATTTTAAAGGCAGTCTGGTTTTCAATTATTTTAAATAAAATCAACTGGCAGATCTTTACAAATCTCTGAGACTGGTTTAGTGTGTGGTGTCCCTGCCCATGGAAGGGAGGTTGGAACTAGATGATCTTAAGGTGCTTTCCAACCCTAACTATTCTATGATTCTATGATAAAATTACACAATTAATGCCACTGCCAGCTGCCATCAAAGTACAATTTTGGTAAGATTTAAAATTAAATGCACCCCTAGTTATAACAAATACCTTCTTCTTAAAATAGGGAAGGCAGTCTGACTTCCCCAGTCATATAAAGGCATAGCTCCCAAAGGGCAGTGTACTCATACCAGGTAGTCAGAGTATCTAGGCTCAATCTCAGACATAAAATGTTGCACACAGGAGATCTAAAGTGGTAACTACAACTTAAACCTCAACTTTGGGGACTTTGGCCCAAGAAAACTTGAAAAATAACTTCTTCAGTGATCTTAAAACTGCAACAGTACACTCAAGGACATGAGCATCAATATTGCCAGTCTCCAAGGTGTGTTTGAGGACACTGCAAGACTGAATTCTACTTACAACCCAAGGCACTAAACTACCATTAAATACCTCTGCTGGGGTCTTGTTAAAAGCAGAACATATCTAATAAGGTATTTAAATGACCACTCACATGAGATCCAAATTCAGATTGCACAGGCTCATGAAGAAGTCCAACATTTCCTAACTTCCTGACTGCATAACCTTAAAATGAATAACAGAGTCTAATAACAGAAGCTGACAGTTACTTTTGTAAGGAACACCACATTTGGGAAAACAAAAAGCCCACCTAGCAGAGTGCTTTACATTTGGGAGTTGCTAATAACAGGTCTTTTGGGAAATGGCGTAAGAAATGCAAGCAGAGAGTAATTATTCCCAGTACACCTTCTATTTTGCGACTTCCCAACCAGAAGCTGTATGTGGACCATCAACGTAACACATACCAAATGTTCTACCTCTTCTATGATCTGACCAGTTCAGACTTCAGCCCTCTAAAAACCTCTTTGTGGGAATCAGTTTCAGAATTTAATATTATATTAAAGAAAACATTAAAAAAAAATCCATTTATTTTAAATCTGCCACAAAAAAGTAAGCGGTGCTGCTTCCCTCCATTCTTGTTTTACAAGGAAAATTTTGCAGTTGTTCTTTTTTCATCATTCTCCCATTCAGAACATTTTACCTGAAACTCTGTCATACTGTATCCCATGTCTTACATAGACAATCCTCAAAAACATGAGGAAGGGCAGCCACTCAGTCAGAACTCTCAACTCTAGTGGTGTTAAATACCCAAATCATCTCTCATATGCCTAATATTTTGTTTGGAATAGCTTGCCACTGAATTTCCTTTCTTGAACCTAAGGCTAACATAGTTCCTGCAGGGCAAAAAGTCTCTCCATACAGTAAACAGCCTGTTATCAGGCTATCATATATTTCACTGAAGTCCATTTATCATTATAATTCCCTCATCCTACCAGCCCAAATAGGCAAAACTGCTGCAGAGGAAGGAATCTATGCAGCAATGTGGCTTTGCTTCAAGAGACCCTGCCATAGCTTTCTGCTGCCAAACGGAGCCTGGCTCTCTCTGTCCATGTCTCTGGCTCCCCACATTCAAGACCTCTGGAAGAGCCTTTGTACCAGCAGACCTTTGACAATCCACTGGTCTGTCAGGGGTGACCACAGTTTAAAAGTTCCTTTGCAGGCTGTATACTGAGGGTTTCTAAGCCACAAGTGGCCTCCTGGCATCCTCCTCTCTTTCCCTCCCTCCCCGCTTCTAAACAGCAGCAGCTACACAAAGATGCCTCAGAGCACCTGGAAGGACAGGAATTGTTCAGGCTCTGATAGCAAATCAGGCAAGTACAGGTAAGGATCAATATGTAGAGTGATTCCTGCAACTAATACCATAGCTTCAAAAAATACAGTCACAGCTATGAAGTCAACACATGTACATTCATTACATTTCTCAGTCTAAATATCATCCATTTATTCAGCAAAGAAACAGTTTTTATTTTTTCATTCATTTTACCAGTCTTTGGTAATTGTCTGCAGTAAACTAACTACTACATCAACACAAGCCAGAAAATCAAGACTTTGAAATATCCTCTCTCCCTATACCACCACGTACAATGGCACACAGAATATAGCATGGTTTTCCTTAAAGCACTACCCTCCAGAAGCATTAACTGCCAGATTTCTGCAGTGACAGTCTGCAAGGCTAAAATTAGCAAGCAACACCTTCCCTTGCACCTCATCACATGATAGGAAACAAACATAAATAGGGAAATACAATATGTTCCTAAAGGCAAAGTCTGAATACTTTCATCTCCATAACAGTTTAGAATTAAAGGACACTTACACAAGCAATTCCTCATGATACATCATCTGTTACTAGTGTTATAAGTCACTTTCTGCATAGTTAAAAAGATGACCACCTCTAAATATGCTCCTTCACAACTCAGTCTGGTCTTAATCAAATTACTTTATGTCCATACTATAGACAAATTGTTTTATTAGACACTGGTATGTTAACAGATGTCTATTTATTCTAGCACCCTTCTGTATGTCACCCAGGAGTATCAAAAACTCCTTCATGGGCCATATTCCTCCCTCTTGCACCACTGAGGTGCAGCTGATTGCAGGCTGGATGGCAGACTTGGAAGATAAAACACCAGGTCATATTTCTCTTCTCTCTCCCCTAAAAAAGTGCTGTGCTGTCCTTAACAGCCACATAAAGCAGCCACAGCCCTTCTTTTTCAAAACTTTTCCAGAGGACACATAAAATCTGGAGTATTTAAAACAATTTGCTAATTCAAACACAACAAATGGTAGAATAGATCTACTGATGTTGCATCACAGTCCAAGTGCAGACTCATTTAGGACCTTTATTTCTCCTGCTTAAGGGAAGCAGGAGAAGTCCTTTGCACACACACAAAACCACAGACATATGTCACAGTGTTGCATAACACTACATAGCATACAACAGGAGTGCATATAGCTAATGTGATTCAACTTACACAATGCTCTGACAACCTGCTTCTAAGCTTATCATCACCTCGCTGGCTCAGTTCTAGCTCAGCTCGACTATTACGTACTCTTCTTGATGCAGTGGCATGCCTGTGGCTGAGGAAAAGGGATAATGTCTCCCTGAAGCAAGGCTCTGGCTTGGCCACAGATTCCCAAAGCAGCCCCTTGGATGCACTGAAGCCACTGCATTTCAGCAGAACTGAGGTAGGGAGAGGCAGAGATTTTTCTGCAAATCCCCAGGGATCTGACTGCTTCTATTTTAGTATCCCTAATTACAAACATCGCTATTTTTGGTCTTAAAACCGTCAGAGCTTCTATAAAATTAGCCACAGCATTTCACTTGAAGACATCCTGGCAGCGGGCAGCTCCACAGGCTAGCAGCCTACTTGTGAAAATAATGTTTATCAGCTACTCACTTGATCACAACAACATTTCTGACAGTTTAAAGTTGAGCCCCACTTAAAAGAAATCTTAAAAAAAAAAAAAAAGGAGAAAAAAAGCCTCTGGATTAGCAGTTCTCACCCAGCATCCCAAGTTTGTGAACTGACCTTGATGTTTAATAAGAACTGTTTATGCCAACAAAAGGGAATTAAAACCAAACAAACACAAAACCCTCTCCCCTGCCACAACATCTAAAGAGCAAACAAGGCCATTGCCATTGATTCCTTTCAAGCCATTCATCAAACTACTGGCAACAAAAATAAGGCTCAGGCTTCATTACAAACAGAACAATAAAGAAAAAGGAGGTTGAAAATTTAGAAAGAAATGCTCACAGACAATAGATGGATTTAAGATATTTTTTTTTTTCCCAACAATCCAGGCACCAGGGTTTTCTTTGCTGTGCTGAAAATTGCTAACATGAGTACTAACAAAATTATGTGACTGTTTCCGATTAGTTCCAAGACTTCAAATTTCAAGTGCTTCTTGAAATATTTCATTATTTATCAGAGCTTTTAAAAATATATACAACATTCATTAATGAAATCAGGACAGGAAAAAACACTTTCATCTTCATAAGCAGGAGTTGATCTTACTCGAATATCCAAGATAGACTACTTTTGCTGCCTGTGAACCTAGCCTACCATTCCTATTTAGAGATTTTTCAAATGAAGTCAGCGTTCTTAACAAACAAAAGAAAAAAACAAACAAAAAAAAAAACACTACAAAAGACAAATACACCACCAATAAAAAAAACTCTCAACACTTTCTCCAACCTAAGCCCACAATATTTGCCTTCAGCAGCCAAGGGCTCAGAAATGCCCTAGCTGTATTTATTAGCTATATGGTGGCATCAGTTGGGAAGTACACACAAGATCAGCTCTGTTCTCCATCCCATGCACTCTAAAGACAGACACCTCTCCCACAGCGTTATGGTCCATGGCCTTGGTCATGCTTTTGCCATCACCAAGGAAGGCCAGCACTAACATACAAGGACCAACACACTCGCCCAGGGCAGGCAAGGCCAGTAAGCAGCAGTGAGATGCTAGGTAGAGATGCACAGAAGTGCCCAGTCTAGAAGAAGACACAGACAACCAGCATCTCAGTATGGCATCACTCAGCTGAAGCCCAATGCCTTGCAGCATCACCCAATCCCTTTTTCACATTCATCACTTTGCACTGGAGTGGAAACTCCCGGAAATTAATGTGGATGGTAGGCCTGGCACTTTGCATCAATTAATACATTGTAAAATAAATAATACCAATCGTGTGACAAGGCTGGTAAGTGATTACCATGATGCCTCATAAATCAGTATCGACTTGCCATATTTTGAATTTAATGCAATTAAGGATATGAAAGGAGAAGCTTTCTTCAGGGAAAGTAAAGGTGGCAGGATAGAAGGTCTCTTGGCATCTAGTACCAATGTTAACAGTTGCATGTGAAGTGAGGCAGCAAGGTAATTATCTTGCCTGAAGATATGGTGGCACTGCTTATGCTAGCAGGTTCATTTTGTCTATTTTCTAAGCTCCCTTGCAGTTATCCACTGATGGCTGGTCTCCCTCTCTAAGCTGACAGTTTATCCAGTTGTTACTAAAATAGCTTCCATTCAAGCTGCCATTGTTTAATAGCCATGGTCTGTGTATATAAAAAGAAAACCCTTAAAAACACATTTCAAACACCTCTATTAGTCAAGGAAATATTTAACAGCAGCAGTAGCTATGCAACAAGAGGTTAAGCTACTTAGTGTTTGTAACAACTGCACTTAGCTATTCTATCCAATGGCAAGAACATCTTTGCATTTATCAAGGGAATAGATTTAGTAAGAAATGGCACACAGTGAGAAATAAATGAGAGATGCAAGGAAAACTTGTATTATTGTGGCATCTGCTAGAGCTATTTTAGAACAGTGTCCCCCTGTGCTGCTTCACTGATGGGCTTGTGAGTATTGACTAAAATTAAAACCCATTTCTCAGGCATTTGTAAATAGGCCACAAAAACTTAGCAAGTCTAAGGTGTTTGGGGCTTTTTATGGTCCCATCATTTTCTCCATCCATTTAGAATATGTTACAGCCTATGCTTTGCAGTGGCCCTTGTGCCCTGGACCTGCTATGAGAAAGGCTCTGCACTTTTTTTACCATTCCTTATGGCACATCCTCATCTGTCTTGCATGTAGTGTCAGTCTCAGGAAGAGCTTGTCCTGAGGGACTATTTGCTCTTCGAACTAGACTTTACTATTAAACCCAAATTTTTTGTAAGGACAAAGCAGGCTCTTTGCTCCCAATGGCTTTGGCATCCGATTTCCTTGGGTGCATGCGAAAACCCCAGTTTATCTTCTGCTTTACCAATGCACAGAAACCCCCTGCACAGGCAAGGCCAAATATTTATATCCTGTAATTTTTAGGTGTTTTTTAAAGGGCTGATTCACTGTCATATGAAGCAGAGTCCACCTCTTTTTAAGGCAAGATGTTCAACTCACCAACATTTAATTACTTTTTTTTCTCCCATTAGGATGTGGCAGCCTGATCAGACAGCCAGAAAAACATAAATGCAGAAATGGCTTTGAGCAAGATTGCAAGCCCTCTGCTCCCCTTGGCAAATCTGAGCTACTCACACATGCACTGAAATAATTGGGGCAGCGTGAAAATATGCTCATCTGTGTGCGCAAAGTTTGTGTAAATCCAGACACAACTAACCTCTAGAAAAATGCATATACCATCTCTTACCCTGACTTTAAATTTTTTAGTTGGTGTTACATGCTAAAGCAGTGTCTATGTTACCTCAAGAGACAAAGACAAAAAAAAGAAGTATTGGGAACGTAAGACAGAACTAAAATAGTACGTCTGAAATTTAAACTAATATGCTAATCTAAAAGCCTCCATATTAAGTGACTGGGTTTGGAACACAAAAAGCAGAATATATCATGATTTGAATAAGTTGCACTTAGCAATATGAAGGACAACTGCTGAATTGCTGACTTTATTTCTGGAAAGATAAAGTTTATTCTGATCCCAGCTATACCGACACATTAACTCTTACTGTTACCAGCTTCCACACAGTAGTATCAAAAGGGCTTTTCTTCTTCTTCAATGGGATGATAAAGAAAAATATCACTCTCTTAGCTATAGAAGTATTCCCATAAAACACAAATTGCTGACTTTTTGGTGAAAAACTTATATCTGTATCATCAAAACGGCCATCAGCTTAGGTAGAGAAAATTATTTGCACGCTGAAGGAGGAAAGTGCCAAACTGGAGAATAGAGCATCTGCTATGGAGAAGGCTGTAATTATCTCACGCATCTGAACACCACTGGGCATTGAAGCTACACTAGCTATTTTGCCAGATAATGTTCAGGGCTTTTACTTGACACCAGCAGGAAATAAGCAAGAATTTGTAAGGCCTGTCAATACAGAACTTAACACACTTCAAAAGGCTCTACTTTCGATGCCATATGCCTAGTCTTCTTGCTCTAATGCGATGAAAATCTGAACTATTTTGCTGTCACTGTCTCGTATTACAAAATGCTGTAACATTACTAACTGTAGTACTCACAGTCTAACAACTACTTCTGTGCTATCCATCCTGGCGTGGTCTGCTGGCTAAGCGTTTTAATGGGGGTCCTGGAGATTTCAGAGAGAAAGCAGGAAACAGCAAAATTGCCACTCTCAACCTTAGCTCCATCCAGCAGAAAAAGCAGGTTAAGTGGCTTCCCTCAGTGGATATACAGCAAGTGCTGCTGCAGAAACTTTTCCCTGGGGATGCCAAGCTAAGAAGGCTCAAGCTTGGTCCCAACCTATGTGCAGGGAGAGCTGTGGTTCTCTGCTTCTGCAGGGGCAAATCTCAGTCCCGGGCTGCACATTCAAATCCTTTCAATGAAAGCCTTTTATGGGAGCATTCTTTGGTATTTTGTTAGGTTATCACTCACTTCTGGTCCACTCACAGAGAACATATCAACCACAGCTGACCCCAGCAAGTCTTTTTTGAATACCCACCTGATGACTGTCATCAGCAGATCACACAGGCAAATACAGAAAACAGTTATAAAGCTGTTCTTCTTTTAGGACAACAAATAGCTACTGTTCCTGTTTCCCTACAAGTAATATGCATAATTGTTCACTTCTGGAAAAGCAACTGAAAAAAAAAAAGTAAACCCTGTAAAAAAAAGTATTGCCTGTTGTATCTCAGTTTATGTGTGTGCTTTTCCAAGAAGGAATCAGTGGAGAAAAGGAACGATAAAAATACAAACTGCAGCAAGAAGAATAGTGTACAACAATTTCCTTTGATTCTGGGAACACTAAAGGCAAGAAGGAACTCAGCCGTCTCGGTATCTCAAGGACAGATTCCCACGTGAGACTCCAGCCCAGCTGTGTCACAGACACTGACAGATGGGTTTCCCCAGCCTTGAACAACCTAATAGAGCTTTTAGCCAATTTGCATACTAGCTGTCACTGGGTGAAATGGGTATGTGTCAAGGACATTAAACAGGCAAAGACAAAAGTGTAATAGCCTTGTATACAATATCACTTCTTTCTGCTTGCTATTTTTCCATTCTCAGAGGGAAAAAGGAAAAAAAGAAGAGAAAAAAGAAACAAGTAGCCTCGCTGGAAGCTGGTTCTGAGGCAGCAAGTTCCTGCTGTTGGGAATGGGCTGAAGCAGCAAGGCAGTTTTCTTGCAAAATGGAAGAACAAAAACACTGCCCAGATAATTACTAGCCAGTTTATTTTCTTTTTTTAAATCAAACCATTATTTGAGTATCCCAAAGCCTGCCTATATTAGTGATCTATTTTGGTCCCAGTTCCTCAAAGAGAAGCATGTGGAGCCACTTCCTGTGCCTGAGTGTAGTCCAAAATAACACCACTAGAGCCTCACACAGGTACAAGAACCCAGCTGCTCCCACTCTGTACAAGAGCTAAGCCTAAGGCTAAGCTTTCTCAGGCCTGAGTCCAGATTTTCTTTCACATCTTAATAAATTAATAAGAACAACAAAAAATTCAAATTGGACTTGCAATAAAAACCTACAGCCTGATGTGAAATATAAGGTCAAGCTCTTAGTGTGGCTGAATTACCTGCTGAGTTATTGCAACTCTCAGTCGCTTCAGGGAAAAAACACACGTACTTCACATTTGCCTAGCAATCACTACAACCCAGTGGCTAGATTCTGCTCTCAGTAACATCAGAATAATTTAGCTACCAGACAAGGAGATATGACTGAAAAGTGGGGTTAACAGTGACTTGTACAAAACTGGCCCCTTTAAATCACTTGGAAGTTTATTGCCATGCCTTCTTCTCCAGGAGAAAGCTGTTTCTTTCAGCTTGCTTGTAAAGCATGTTGGAGGGTCTGCTGTTGTTTAAACTCATTTTTTAACATTTACTAGAGATCAGATTAAAATTTAAGCATATGAAAAGAGGCTTCCCTAAGGAAAGCTTCAGCTCTGGCAACCAAACTCTGCACCCAGCAGTATAAAATGTCAAAGCTACTGCTTGACAATTTCCAGTGTACAACAAAGGAAACCATGCCTAAAAGCCTCAGAATTTAACTCAGTTGAGCCATACTACTTCAACACTGAATGAATACACTCATACGTGATGCTGCTAGGCACTAGAGAGCTTTGGCAAAGAAGTGTGTGCAGACCTATGAACTGCTCATGATCTTCTTGCTCATTTTCAGTGAACATCTGTCATGAGAATATACAGAGGACCACGAAGGTAGGTCCTGGTGTGAAGTGCAGCTATGGAGGTGCTATTTCTGATTTTGTTGTTAGTTGGTTGGATGATTTTGACTAAGCTGTCACTAGGGATTTACATTTCTTCTAAGAAAAATTAGAAGAATAACTTGGGTTAAGGCACTTTGAAATCTTTCAGTAGAAGAGCTCTATAAATGAACATTATTTTTGTCACTGATACTGTTCTACCACTTATATGGTTATTCAAAATCAGACCCAAGAGTAGTGCACAGAAAAGCTATATATAACAGTTATCTGCAAATCTAGGTCAAAGATAGAGGTCAACACTTAAGTGTCAAAAAGCTGCAGGACTTCCAGATGAGCATTTGCACGCCATCAAAATATCACAGGCCCAATTCTGAAGTCTGTTTACTTACAGGGGGTGAACAGGGATAAAGCCCAGAGGGTGTTTTCACTTGGGTTATGTGTATACCTCTCTGTTTATTTAGTGTTACAAAAAATGTGATGAGCTTAAGAGTAAATTATTTCAGCCTTTGGCACTATTCAATTATATATGCTAATTTTAGCTGGAGTAGATTGTACTTGAAATCACATGAGCAAAACCTTCTGTGGCAAAACCCCTTCTGATGCTCTGTCAAATCTTCTCACTTGCCAAGAGTCACTCTTTCTGCCAGTCGATTTTAATCTGCTGGACTTTTATCGTGAAAAGAGGTTTCACACTCAATGTGACAAATAAGCATTTCAATTTAAAATTCCTCATTCAGTTCAATTAATTACATAAGGGTATGCATGTATCATCAGGAGCTAATGACAGCGTTTCTAAATACTCTCACATAATTTGATTTTAAGAATTTCAAGGATATTAGAAATTAAGTGATTCACACCTTAAGCAGATATTATATTTCTACAAATTAGGTCAAAATCTTGTGATCACATTATAATAAATATATTCAACAACTTGTTTTTCAAAACACATGTTAACCAACCCGATACAGCATTTCAACCCTGCCTTATTACATCTCTTCTAGACGCAGAATAGATAGCCAGCACCAAAAAAGCCAGCATAGCAGAGCCAGTAAGTAGTAAGGCTAAGCTTCATAGTAGACTTAAACTGCTTTTTTGCCCCTTTGGCTGCTCTGCAGTAGCAAGCACACACCCAGCAGCTCATTCAAAGTGAGGTGAAGTAATTTAATTTCAGGTTGCATTAGGCCAAGGCAACAGTTCCTCAGACAATTTGAAAAAGTATACAGAGTATTAATAAAGCTTTTTATATGTAGCAAGAATATACAGCCCAACAATATCCAATCTGAAGTCCATGCAGAAACCTATCTATCTTCCTAATGGAAACACCAGAATAACACTCAACAATGTCAGTATTACTTTATAAGTGACATTTAAACAAGGTAGATTTCCTGTTTCTTCTATTTTTGCCCTGAAACAAGAAGAAATTAAAGTCATATAGGTACAAAATTATTCAGGGATTGACTTTGGTAGGTTTAGGATTTGGTTTTGGGGTTTTTTTGTTTGTTGTGGGGTTTCTGTTGCTGTTGTGGTGTTGCTTTTTTTGTGTGTGTGTGTGGTTTCTGTCAGTTTGTTGTAACTCAATTGCATTTACTTGATGATACAGATGTCAATCAGAATTTTGGAATAGCAAAGGGACTGTAAAAGTGGAAAAATTATTATTATTAACCATACTTCCTTCATTAAGGAAGGTTTAAGAGTTTTATATACACAGCAGCAGTCTAAAATGCTGACCTCCTTTAGATCTTGGGTTCACACCTTAACACAGCAAGGAAGGTTCAAGATTTACAGCTCAGTGACAAGGCTGCCAATTCATCATCACTAAACCATCTCAAGCTCTCTTTGGAAGCAGCACAGGTCAAAAGAGGAAACCACCAGCTGCTGAAGAGATCCCTTTCCAAATAAATTCATTCCACAAGTAACCAGCCTGGCACACTCTCCACAAATATCTGTGCTGCAGTGGGGACATACAAATCTTGACTTTTCCACTTAGCTTCCAAAACTGTAAATTCTAAAAAGTGTTATCAAACTTTGAGTTAATACAGAGTCAAGAAGAGAATCAACCACTAAAGTCCAGCCCTCCGGATGATTCAGTTTTCTTTAATGACAAAAGTGGCTGTGCTGTCTGCTATCTTAATGTGTGTCTAGGCCTAATGGTTGGACTCCTAAAGTCAAATGGTAAAGGAAAGACAAAACATACTTCCACCAGTTTTTAAAGGAAACTACAAAATATATAAATCAGCTTGTGGAAACAACCAGATAGAGGATTTTCTATAGAACTAACTCTGTTCTGGCAAAGAAAACACATGCAATTTAGGCTAGTCTGACCAGGAAATACAGACCCGTTCCTATGCACCTACAGTATGTCCACCTGCATTAAATTTTATCAAATATACTGAAAGTTCAGTATAAGAGTGACTTACTTTACCTTAAACCTTTGTCCTAATTAATTTAAACTGAACTGCTACAAAGCCAAGAGAATATTGACTTAAGCTTATATATATAGTCTTTTGCATCAGTTAAACCACATCAGTTTGAAATCACACCATTAGTCAGGCTAGTGTCAGTCTACATAAGTTTAGTACATGCAGCATCAGACACCCAAGCCCCACTGAAATGCAGTGATAGCCCTGTGCTTAATTCCCTCAAATTCCTTAGGAAATCCTAGTCTAAACCATGAGCAGGAAGCAGTCACATCAAAACCCCTCAGAGATGAATTGAGCAGCTCACATCTCTACCACAGCTACTGCTGCTTTCTAACTGCCCCTCATTTAACAGAATACTTTAACCACACCCTTAATATTTTGCAGAGGAGCACTAGGGTTACTCAGGTAGTTACGGGTAAGTTATGCTTACTCATGAACTTTGCTGGGATCACAGAAATTAGTGGTTTGTGTACCTCTGCACCAGGTTTAGTACCTCTGCTCATCGAATGTGTCATCTAAAAGCACCAAGGTAGGCTGAGGATTGATGGGGTTGGGGACTGGCCTGCCAGGTCATCTTCCTATCCAGCGCCCACTGAGAAATACAACGGGGAGGGCTGGGGTGCTGCAGAGCTTATCTCCCCTAAAAAAACCTCACACCAGGAGCTACCAGAGGCAACACAGAAACCCACTGCACAGCCTGACCAAAGAGGCACTCCCATATTGCCTCTCCAGCACTGCACTCACTCTGAGGTGGCTGAAGAATTGGATCTGATGGCTGTTGGCTTGTAATCTTGCATACTTCATGGCTGCTATCTCAGGAACTGTTTTCAGATGAGTAGTTTGGCAGGATTCACTGTTTGCAAAGTGCATCCTCAGTCTAAAGAGCACTTACAGGGATGTCTACAGCACTAACGTCCAGGTCATAGGACTGAAACCGCTTTCCAGCCCATGCACCCTGCCTGCTTCCATACAGTATTATTACTTACTCTTACAAAAGTTCAGTTAATGACTGTTCCGATACATGGACTATTTTTGTTGGTAGAAATAAAGGCAAGAAAGAGAGTAATGTTAAAAATAAAGTCAGCCTAAACTGAAGAAGTTCAAGTCTTGTCATTCACCATCTAGGAGAGCTGCAAGGAGCAGTGGGGTACAAAAGACAAGTTCTCTAACTGGCAGGTCTCCACCAGCCTTTACAATTAACAAGCTAGCTCATTGTCTGGGTTGTTATCTAAATTACAGTCTAGGCATTTTCTGCTAACATATTCTCTGACTTTTTAAACACTATACTGTACAGTACCTAGTACAAAAGCGTCTTTCTCTAATTCTAATTAATTCACTATTTTCCTGTTTTAAAAATTAACTACTGTAACCATAGCCTTAAGCAAAGAAAGGGAGAAGCGGGAAAGGAAAAGAGAACATACTTTTAGCAAGGAGGACAGGGAGCTGAAGTTCAGGTGCTGGGATTTTCTTTGAGGCAGAGGCAATAAACACTTACTATCTTTAAAAAAACTTGAAATCACATTAAACCAGATCTAAATCCTGAAGTTTCATTAAAATTGAAGATTCACATGTTTCCAGTTTTGGTCTCATAATTTTTGTTTTATCAGCATTCAACAACACGGCAGCTAGCGGGGGAAGCAAGATCACTCTTACTCTGTCTTACGAAGTTTCTGTACCACTTTTTCCATGTCTTTATAATTAGCTTCATTAGAAAAATAAAATTTAAAAAATAAAAAGGAATCATGTATTAGGGGATCCAAACTAAATGCTAAGTATCATTACAAAAATATATCCCATTATATCCATTTTGGATGGGGCAAATAAAGGATAAAATACACAAAACATAGGAAAAGTATAATCCAGATTCCACTAACACACAAAAAAAGGCACCTTTGGACCAGCCCCCACTAACAGGCACTTTTGCTGGTTTTGTTTAACTGCTTTTGTTTCTTGAGATTCCCCTCCTAAGTCATCCTTTATATGTGTCATCTTGTACATATAGGCAGTAATGCTTTTTAGCAGTTATTTTTATTTCAGTTATTACATATCTGGTTACAACCACTTATAAAACATTTTGACCAAAATTACACAGTTCTCATTATACAGGGAATGGGTAAAAATGGCACCTGCTTCATCAGTTGCCTGTTCATTTTGCTTTTGTAGACTCACTAATGTTTCACTGCAAGCTAAGAAAACATCGTTTTCTCCCATTCCTGAAACAAGCAAAGCAGCAAGGCTTTTTTCACCATGTATGTTAACAGTAATATTACTTATGTGACTGAAGGCAAGCTAGAAAAAAAAATAAATTAAAATCAGTAATAATTAAAAACCATTGAAGAAACAAAGAGGATTCCCACAGTATCTTTTATGTTTGGTTTTCAGCCCAGAGTTTTACCAGTGCCACTTGTCAAACCTGGCCGTCAAATCTCCTTAAAGTGGAGAGAAACAGAAGTAAAGCTTTCTCTGACCCAGAAAGACTACAGATATGGGAAACTTTTCAAAATTTACTTTGTCCTTTTACTTCATGGTTTTCCTGACACGCTAAATCATTATGCTATGAGAAGACACATTGACTTCTGAAAACCTCCTTTAGAAGATTCCTAACAGCAAGTTGGTGTTTGAAAAGGATCTTGTTTTAAAGGAAAACATACACATCTTTTTATTCTACAGATTAATTCAGATACCAGTAAAAAACATGGATTTGGTTTTACTGAGGTCTTTACATTTTGTATGGGATATGGCGCCATGCTGTGATGAAAGTCTTTTCCCTAAAGGCACAGAGATACTTAATCTGACATCATTATGCACAGGGACATTTTTCTCATGCAAGAGCTAGGGTTTAAGAATACATGAAGATGTCGGTAATTCTATATATGGAGTTAAGACAAACCCTCTTGATACTGTATGTAGTCTGGTGGTTCTTATTGGTTTTGAGAATTCTTTCACTTTTCCAAAGTAGCATTTATTACTAGGACACATTACTATCCCTTGGTTACAATTCCCCACAGCCAGACAGCACAGATACCTTATAGCAAACCCTGAGCATCAGCAGCAGGATAACACCAGTGAAGTATAAATTACAACAACTTTTAGCCTGCTCCATCTGGCACCTGGAACGAAACCAGTCCTCTGATGGAAAGCTGTCATGATGTCAAGCTAATTCTGACCCATCCTTTCAGCTCAACACCAGCGAAAGCAGAGCCGCTTTGGGATCAATAACTTAAAAAGCTGTTCACTCTGATTTGTAATCCAAACAAGTACATGGGAGACAAAGAACTGCAGGACTAAGCCCAGACTAATTTCTTCTGATTTTATACTTCAGGCAATTTGCCTTAGCCATGCGATCCACCAATTAGTCTAAAAAATACCCAGATTTTGAAGGTTAAACATATATAAATTGTAAACAGAGCACAGCATATACTAACACAGTTTTGAACATGAAGGATTAATATTTGTCCAAAGTGTAAGGCTTTTATGTGAGAAAATAATACCTTTTCTTAGCTGAAAGATTTTTTTAGAGGTTCATCTTCTCTGAGGAAAGCAGTAAAATGCAGTGTGACAGATAAAAAATGCAGCACATATCATGTCCACATTCACATCTAAAAAGACATTTTCAACATTTCAATTCAAAGACCAGCAACAACAACAACAACAAAAAAAAACCCTCTCATATCCTTAGGATGCCAAATAATCATTTCATCCATGTCTCAGTATTGACTTACAAAGACATGACTTGCCTTTGCTGTCTAGTTTTCATATACAAACGAACTGAGGATAACTCATTGTTACGGAAGTCAGTGGGATTGTCAGCTACTTCACAGAAGAAGAGAGCCAGCTAGATGCAGCTGGCTCAGAACTCTGGAAAAAAATATTAAAGGCGACAGAAAGAGCATGATGTTTTGGCTCTTCTGCAGCCATTATGATATTGAGCAATATGCTGCAAAGAGCTATTGCAGTAAAGTGATGCAAGACCACCTCCTTGCTGAATAAAGGTCATGTAAGGACTCTGTTGAATACTCTAAGCTGTACGGCTAAGTCTGCATCTACTGAGGTTGGTTGGGGGTTTTTTGATTTTGTATTTAGAGGAGGGTTTTGCTTGTTTTTTACATCTTTACACCACAAGTTTTGGGTTCATCACATACCAACAGAAATGCTGTGGTGTTGAATAAAACCTTCCAATTCCAAACATTACCAAAAAATCTACATTAAAATTTGTTTCATCTTCACCAGCAAAACCATATTAGTTTTTCCTGCTTAAAATAGCCAGAAAAGCTCTCCACAATCCCTGCTACAGAGTGGAGAGACAGAGGGGTTGTTCTTGCCTCAAGGAGAGATGAGAGGATACCGCCAAGAGCTCTTCTCCAGGGAGCATACTGGTTATCAGAGATTTCCCAACCCATTCCCGCCACAGTCTGCAGTGACTGCCAGCCATATAGAAAGCAGCATGCTGGGACACCCACCCTGCCCATCAGACCAGTCCTGACAGCCACACAACACCTGCGCTGTTCACATGCTGCTGCCCAGCACCCAGCACCCATCACTAGTCTGAAACCCAATGAAGTTTACTTGACCTGAACAGGCTTCTTGGTTTCCCTCTCCTCTGTTATTCCCATTATGCTATGTTACAGCACATTATATAAAAATATATTGTATACATATATAGATACAGACATGTATATTTCTGCCTACATAATGCATACAACATGCATATATGCACACAATAAGGAACACACATCAGCAAAAGGCCTCTTCATAATAACATAGCGATTGCATCAGTCCCATTAATAGGTTACATGGTAAAACAATTTTGCAATTTGTACTGCCTTCCATACTTCATATTTTCAGAAGGGGAAAGCAAAGAAGAGACTGGAATCTAGTTACGCAGACCATAGAACCAACGTAATTCTGCTGTCTTCATTACATTATTTTTCCCCAGAAACAGTAATAGTCTAAAAAGATTAAATTAAGTAATACTTTAAAAAAACCAAGCAGTTCTTTAATTTCATTTCAATACCATCTTGCTCTTCCAACAGCCTCTCAGATGTGCAGGAAATGGCTTAATGATGTGCCTTTATTAAAGGGAAGTGCTGAGGTATCTCAGTAGGTTGATCCCATCCCCCAAAAGTTTGCACAGCCACAGCTCAGAGAATACATGTACCTGCCATCAAAAATGTCTTCACCAGAGCCTCCTTTTTATCACATAAGCTGCAACAAAAACAGCACTTAAAGGACAATCATCTCTACTCACAGTACCTCCTGAACTGTAAACACAGTTTAAAAACAGCAGCCATGGATCTCAGGCATGTTATCTAATCCTTTAGAAACTCTATCCTACTACAAACACAGAGAGCTGCAATGCCAGCCAGCACCATGTGCTTCCACTTACTGACCCACTTGCTTTCGCAAGCACACACCATCCCTCAGCCCTCACCACCCATCACAGAAATGCTAACACAGCTCTCATGGCCAAAAGAATCAGCGCCCCACCTGGGAAGAAGCCCTGCTCTGCCTGTTACCCCCCTAATGCCCCAAGAGTTAAAAGCAAGTGCAACTATGCACAATATAGCCTTATATATGCTGCCTTCTGGAGCCCAAAGAGCCATATTCCTCCCTCTTGTCTGGACAGCTGGAAAAATCACGCAATCATGGAATGGTTTGGGTTGGAACGGACGTTAAAGCTCATCCAGTTCCAACCCCCTGCCATGGGCAGGGACACCTTCCACTAGAGCAGGTTGCTCCAAGCCCTGTCCAACCTGACCTTGAGCACTGCCAGGGATGGGGCAGCCACAACTTCTCCGGGCACTCTGTGCCAGCGCCTCACCAGCCTCACAGGAAAGAATAAAAATAATAAAAATATAACAATATATAAATAGTGAACAAATAATGAAATATTTATATACATATACACACACACATACAAGGATATCTTATGAGTGTTTTTTTAGTGTAGTATTTGAGGCTGCTGTCCTTGCTCTCACTAGTGGCCTGTTTGAAACAGTATTTACCTGAGCAAGTGTTGCAAGGCTCTCACAACACTCACTTTGTTAGCAAAGCAGCCAAATAACCAGGGTGACTTTGCAGCTGCCTTGCAGGGCAGCACTGCAACAGAACAGCTTTGACAGCCAGACCTGTTGTAACAAGGACACAGCCTTTTTTCTTTCTTGTTCTTTTATTTTTTCTTTTAATCTCCATTTACTCAGAACAAGGTAATTTGAGCTAACTAGAAAGCCATTCCTTCCTCCTTTAAATACTTCTTTTTTTCCCTAACAATGCTGACGACTCCTGACAACACAAGCAGCATAAGCTTCACTCATAGTGGCCTTAGTAGCAGCAAGAAGTACTTGATATCAGTTTCAGAGCTCAGAGCAGCTGGAGCAGGAGCAGCCCTTCAAAGCCCTCCTTCCAGCCACCAGTACAGACCCAGAATACTGCTCAGAGCACCAAAACAGCTGCTCACTGCAGTGATGCTATCATAACTTGCAATGCGATGTGGCTACTGCACAATAAAAACCAACACTGGATATCAGGTGAATAATTCTGGGCAAGATTAGAGTACAACCAAAGGGCATAGGTTTTAGTACCTGCCCCATAACCTGCCAGATCAAACTTTGCCTGAGCAAACTCTATCTTTGGTAAATCTGACTGGTGTGAAAAGCTATTGCTTTTTACAAAGCAGCAGCACAGCTGCTTTTCTCCTCCCCTCTACTTTCCATCACTCTTACATTTACCAGTAGGTTCACTGAAGGACTGTATCACACTTTCTACAAGTTTTTTTACCCATTCCTGCCTCTGTCAGTCTCTGTTCCCACTCTCAACATCTCATTTGAAGTGCTGAACCTGAGAGCATTTAAGTTGCAACCTGCATTGATTTTTAAAATCTGCCCGTAGAGAAAGAGGAATCCTCCTTTACAGATCAATTTACAAGACCATCATGGCAGTAAGGTCACACATACAGGAACAACCTTCTGCTGCCCTGTTACCCTGCAGGACCTGATCTGGCTCTCACGGTGAAATCAGCTTTGTTATTGAGAACATACAGGACCCAAATTAGGATGACCTGAGACTCAAAAACTACATTTCAAAAATCACACACAGAAGAGGAACACATTCGAGGGTTTATAGTATCATAGAATAGTTAGGGTTGGAAAGGACCTTAAGATCATCTAGTTCCAACCCCCCTGCCATGGGCAGGGACAACCCACACTAAGCCATGTCACCCAAGGCCTCATCCAACCTGGCCTTGAACACCACCAAGGATGAAGCATTCACAATCTCCCTGGGCAACCCATTCCAGTGCCTCACCACCCTCTCAGTAAAGAATTTCTTCCTTAGATCCAATCTAAACTTCCCCTGTTTAAGTTTGAACCATTACCCCTTGTCCTATCACTACAGTCCCTAATGAAGAGTCCCTCCCCAGCATCCTTGTAGGCCCCCTTCAGATACTGGAAGGCTGCTATGAGGTCTCCACGCAGCCTTCTCTTATCCAGCCTGAACAGCCCCAACTTTCTCAGCCTGTCTTCATACGGGAGGTGCTCCAGTCCCCTGATCATCCTCGTGGCCCTCCTCTGGACTTGTTCCAACAGTTCCATGTCCTTTTTATGTTGAGGACACCAGAACTGCACGCAATACTCCAAGCGAGGTCTCAAGAGCAGAGTAGAGGAGCAGGATCACCTCCTTCAACCTGCTGGTCACGCTCCTCTTGATGCAGCCCAGGATACGGTTGGCTTTCTGGGCTGCGAGCGCACACTGAAGCCGGCTCATGTTTATTTTCTCATCGACCAACACCCCCAAGTCCTTCTCTGCAGGGCTGCTCTGAATCTCTTCTTTGCCCAACCTGTAGCTGTGCCTGGGATTGCTCTGACCCAGGTGTAGGACCTTGCACTCATCATGGTTGAACTTCATAAGGTTGGCATCAGCCCACCTCACAAGCGTGTCAAGGTCCCTCTGGATGGCATCCCTTCCCTCCGGCGTATCAACCGAACCACACAGCTTGGTGTCATCAGCAAACTTGCTGAGGGCGCACTCAATCCCACTGTCCATGTCACCGACAAAGATGTTGAACAAGACCGGTCCCAACACCGATCCCTGAGGGACACCACTCGTTACTGGTCTCCATCTGGACATTGAGCCATTGACCACAACTCTTTGCGTGTGACCATCCAGCCAGTTCCTTATCCACCGAGTGGTCCATCCATCAAATTGATGTCTCTCCAATTTAGAGACAAGGATGTCATGTGGGACAGTGTCAAACGCTTTGCACAAATCCAGGTAGATGACGTCAACTGCTCTGCCCCTGTCCATCAGTTCCGTAGCCCCATCATAGAAGGCCACCAAATTGGTCAGGCAGGATTTCCCCTTAGTGAAGCCATGCTGGCTGTCACCAACCACCTCCTTGTTTTTCATGTGCCTTAGCGTGCCTTCCAGGAGAATCTGCTCCAAGATTTTGCCAGGCACAGAGGTGAGACTGACTGGTCTGTAATTCCCTGGGTCATCCATTTTCCCCTTCTTAAAAATGGGGGTTATATTTCCCTTTTTCCAGTCGTCGGGAACTTCACCTGACTGCCATGATTTTTCAAATACAATGGCCAGTGGCTTAGCAACTTCATTTGCCAGCTCCTTCAGGACCCGCGGATGGATTTCATCAGGTCCCATGGACTTGTGCACATTCAGGTTTTTAAGATGGTCTCGAATGAGATCCTATCCTACAGTGGGCCTAGGGTCCTCATTCTCACAGTCCCCACGTCCGCCTTCCAAGATTGGGTGGTGTGGTCAGAGCCTTTGCCAGTGAAGACTGAGGCAAAGAAGTTATTAGGAACCTCAGCCTTCTCCAAATCCACAGTAGCCAGTTCTCCTGATAGCTTCCAGAGGGAGCCTACATTGTCCCTAGTCTGTCTTCTATTCGCAATGTACCTCTAGAATCCCTTCCTGCTATCCTTAACATCTCTAGCCAAGTTCAATTCTAACTGGGTCTTAGCTTTCCTAACATGGTCCCTAGCTTCCCAGACAACATCCCTGTATTCTTCCCAGGCCGCCTGTCCCTGCTTCCACCTTTTATAAGCCTGTTTTTCCTCAGCAGCTCCTTATCCATCCAAGGAGGTCTCCTGGCCCTCCTGCTGCACTTCCTTCTAGTTGGGATGCAACACTCCTGAGCTTGGAGCAGGTGATTCTTGAATAACAACCAACAGTCTTGAGCCTCTCTGCCCTCTAGGGCTGTGTCCCATGGAACCTTACTAAGCAGGTTCCTGAAGAGGCCAAAGTCTGCTCTCTTGAAGTCCAGGGCAGTGAGTTTGCTGCACGCTGTTCTCACTGGAAGCCACAGACTAAGCTAGAACTTAGTGGTACTCACATTCAGATAAAAGCCATGTTGCATTAGACAATATGAAATGAAATGAAATTAGAGAGGCCACATCCAACATGTAGATTGTGTCTTTGCAGGCCAAATGCTGCATACATGATTAACTATCAGCCTTCAATGGGAATACAATGACCATACTTGTATACTCTACTCAGTATATATACATACTCAGACTGCCTCTGCAAATCTATTTTTTTACCTTGTAAAACAGAGATACGCTACATTTCAATTAAATTATAGGTGCAATGTCCAATTGACATTACTTTTGCATAGATTGATCCACAGCAAGGAAGGCAGTACCAGCTCACAAGGAGCAGGAGCTACCCTACAAGTCCCTGCTCTGGAGCTCTGTTGGGAGTTATGGATTGGTGTGCAATCAACATGCCTTCAATATGATCAAACCACATGATGGCCTTAGCAAGGATTCATTATAGCAACAAGGAATAAAGATACCTGTCCAAAGGTACTGCTGTGTTAACTATCTAGAGAGTCGCATTGCCACTGATTCTCATAGAAGAGATGCGGATGAGACCGTAGTAACGAAACTGGGAGTCAAAGGACTGCAAAGGGAAAGAGCTGCCACAAAAAAAAAAAAAATGTGTCAAAGGGATATGGTGCATGAGGCAAACTGGACAAGGAAGAATCTGTAGTAAATCTCTACTGGCCTTCACATTTGAGGCATTCAAGATTAAGAATGTAAAGGTGCTAATGACATGCAAATTTTGGAAACACCTTTTGATTTTATAGACAGCACAATACTTAAAGCATAGATTTCTTTAAAAGATTTCTATGATATAGTGTATGAAGAAAGGTCTTGCCTAAGAACTAAAAAACATCTTAGAGAAAACTAATTCACATTTGTAAGAGAGTGTCGTGGTTTAAGCCCAGGCCATAAATTAGAACCATGCAGTCTACTTCCCCCCCACCCTTTCTTCCCCCTGCTCCTGGAGGGACGGGGAGCAGAATCGAAAGAATGCAACTCCCATGGGTTGAGATAAGAACAGTTCAATAACTAAGGTATAACACAAATCACTACTGCTACCACCAATAATAATAATGATAAAGGAAATAACAAGGGAAGAGAATACAACACCTCACCGATGGATACCTCGCCCCCACCCCACAGTGCTCTAGCCCTTCCGGGAACTCTCAGTTCTACATCCTGGGTATGACGTGCTGTGGTATGGAATACGTCTTTGGCTAGTTTGGGTCAGGTGTCCTGTCCCTGCTTCCTCCCGGCTTCCCCTCCTCCCTGGCAGAGCATGAGACTCACAAAGTCCTTGGTCAGACCAAACATCAGTGTTATCAGCTCTGTTCCCAGGCCGAAAGTCAAAAACACAGTGCTGCAACAGCTACTAAGAAGGAGAAAAAATGATTGCTACTGCTAAACCAGGACAGAGAGTCTGAAGACATGGTATCCATGTTTGTCTTATTAGCATCAAGCAGCTGAAATCACCATGAAAGCTGCAATGCCAAAGTATCATGAATTTGTACCATTCAGAAGTGTTTCTACTGCTATCGTGGTTTAAACCCAGTCAGCCAAGCAGTCTCCCCCCCAGCTCCCCACCCCCACTCCTGAAGGGATGGGGAGGAGAATCGAAAGAATGTAACTCCCATGGGTTGAGATAAGAACAGTCCAGTAACTAAGGTATAACACAAATCACTACTGCTGCCACCAATAATAATTATAATGATAAGGGAAATAACAAGGGAAGAGAATACAACACCTCACCACCCACCGACCAATACCCAGCCCGACCCCAGCAGTGATCTAACCCTTCCAGGTAACTGCCCCCAGTTCTACATCCTGGGTATGACATGCTGTGGTATGGAATACGTCTTTGGCTAGTTTGGGTTAGGTGTCCTGTCTCTGCTTCCTCCTGGCTTCCCCTCCTCCCTGGCAGAGCATGAGACTCACAAAGTCCTTGATCAGAGTAAACATGACTTAGCAACAACTAAAAACATCAGTGGTATCAGCACTGTTCCCAGGCCGAAAGTCAAAACCACATCACTGCACCAGCTACTAAGAAGGAGAAAAATGACTGCAACTGCACAGCTGAGGACTTAATAAACAGAGCATCAGAGAGAGAAGATTTTTCTGCTTCCTAATTAGCCATCAAGCAATACAGTGCTCCTTATTGTCTGTAACAGCGCTTTGGGAAATGGTTCCTCTGTCTGTTAGGTAACATAACCTATGGAAGGCCAAATGCAGTTATCACCACAGGATGAACCTGCTTTGGTTTTCACCTGAACTACTTTTTCTGCTCTTGTTTACCATCTACCTCCATTTCCTCCACATCTCACTCCCTGTTGGTCCATCCTCCCACCCCAAGTTCAAATAGGGACCAGAACTCACAAGACTGCAACTCAAATGCTCACCACTAATTGAGCAGTACCAGGAACCCTTTTAGTTCATCAGCTCCTCGCATTTTGTTATCACTTATACTTCTGGATGAGTTTTGATTATAGCTCAGCAAATGTTAGACAAAAAAATAATTAACCATAAGTGCACTCATTACAGGCAGGCACCCATAAACTGCAATATGAACATCAACTATGCTTCCTTAAGTGACAAGGAGTCCCTCAAGGCTCAATTACTTGCCACTTTTTGCTCCATTTCAGATGCTAGCAGTCCTGTTCTTTCTAAATGGGTAATAACTACTGATAACCATTTACAAGCAGCAATTAAGAGTTTTAAACTGATACCAATGACTTCTCCCAGAATTGGGACCAAGCTTTACTTATTTTCCCAACTTCATAGACAATTATCTCAGTGTGTTCCATTTCCTACATAATTTACTTTACTAAATCACTATTATTTACAACATACAGCTAGAATTTTACTGAAAATGCCTAACCTCTAACAAGGATATCATCTGAAGCTGAGAGAGGAATATTGATACACCAGATAAATTTTCCTCCATAGCCTAGATCCAGGAATGGTGATTAATGATGGATGAGACCTTGTTAGTTCAGAATACCTGCTTACATCGAAGTGCAATGCACAAACCAGGATGAATAAGCTCTCAGACCCCCATCTTTTCTATAAGCAACTCCTACCCCTTTTTAATAATTGAGCTTAGTCTGCCAAACATACTTCCAGCAAATACTGGAAGACATCAGTATCAAATAATGACTTATCAAGTACGTATTAATTGTCTGTTCCCCATCCACATGATCACATTTGTGTGGCGTCCCTGCTCCTATATGCTCATCTGTTAATTGCACAAACCTTTTCCAGACAGGAAAACAACAAAACTACTCCAAATCGAACATGACTTGTCCCAGCACACTCAGAAACTGATTAGCCAAACTACAGCCTGAACTTGGGATGTTGACCAAACCTCCAAATATCTGACAATCCACAAAAGGGAGAACTTCCTGAAAACTTCCAGCAGAGGCATCTGAGCTGGTCACGACAGCAAAACTGACAGTTCACACCACAGCAAGCAGGTGCAGAAGTAGCCATGCTTTTGGCACCACAGGCCAGCAGAATTCTCCTGAGTGATAAAGTAGAAAGTCAGGTGTTTCAAAGTCTTCATCATTGCCCTTTAACAATATTTCCTTTATGTCTAGAATATTTCATTCTCTTTTCTCTCACCCTGAACAGCACAGCACTTTGCATTCTACATTATTCATTTATTAATGACAGTTTGACTCTCATCATTTCCATTAACCACTGCCATCTGGTTAATAGACATTTCCATGGACTCAAATTATTTTGAAGACAGTGCAAATTTTGTCTGTGTTAACAGTGAGGGATGTACCCTGCTTATATTCCTTTTATTTAGGATTCATTCTGGAAAGGAAACCTTACTCTTTTTCAACTGATTTGTTGGGTGTTTTTTAAACCCTTTTGTAACACTTGCATCACTTTCTCCCAAGGTTACACAGCTTGTGGCAAAGCATACATATAGAAATAGAAAAGTCCTTTCACAGTTGTTGCCCTGAAACCTTATCAAAAGTCAGAGCTAAGAAAAAAACAAAATTAAATAATCTATTTAATCTATTAAAAAATAAAAATCATGTTGAACTCAAATTTTTACTTAAAAAAAAAAAAAGTCAAGCTCTCCATTTGAAAGCAAACAAAAAAAAACACAGTATGAAACAATACAGAGGTTGGACACAGTGTTTGTCTGGTAGGGGTTTGGTATGGTGGGGTTTTTTTTGTCCACGATACTTACGTACACTCTAGTCAGAGAGTGAGATAGAGCAGTAAGACAGAATAATACTTTCATCTTTCTTCAGAGACACATGGAGATGTACTTGAATGGGGCTAAGGGAAAAGAGGAATAAAAGTGATGTCTGTTTTACAGCACTAACTTTCAAATGCATACTACTTTAAATTGAAGTATCTAAATGCAGCACCTGCAGTAGCTGACAAAAACACAGATCCAGCTAACAAGACTGTTGTTATTGCCATCATCTTTGATGCTCAGCTCATGCAGATGATGACTTGAAAACAATGAAAATTAAAACTCATGAGCAGCAGCAGTCAAACTGCTCAAGAATCTTGATACCCCTCGCACAGAGTACTATTGGCTCCTGACAGTCAGATTCAGACAGGCAAGGTAAAACATTTCAATCTGTGCATCCCTCTGGTCTGTCTGCAGCGCAATGTACAACTTCAAACAGCGCTCAGTAAACAGTCTTCTCGTCACTCCAGCCTAGGCTGAATTTTAATCAGGGTCCTTTAAATGCCATTGAACAAATCCATATACTATGGATTGCTTCTTGTATGCCTCTGGCCAACCACTATTTGGAGGGTCATTTATTACTTTTAGAAAACCAAAACAATCCAAAGTAACAGTACAAATTACAGCACATCTCAAAGCAGGGTGTAGTCATTTCTGGTCATTTTGTATCGCATGCGAATGAAGCTTTTAATTATTCCTTCAACATGACATAGTGGATGCATCCATCTCTTAGCCAGATGGGAGAAGGAACTATATTTATCTCATGATTAAGCAGCAGTTAAGTTTTCAGGCCACTTGCATGTTAAACTTGGATTCTAAAATTCATGTATTGTGCAATAAAGGCAACCAAAGGACAGAAATAGGGGAAGATCTCTCAACCATAATAGTAACAACGAGTCCACAATTAAAAAGGGATGCTACATATGATGCAATGTTACGTCTGCTTATAAATTTTTTTTTGCAAATCTGTCTCAGGGAAGGTGAGACTCTGTGTGTCAATTATCAAACTAGGAGTACATCTCCAGTAGATCTACAAGCTCAGCAAAACCTTGTTAGAAAGTGTACACGTGCAAGAGATGGGGGAATGTGGTCATCGCTTAACTGCTCTGTTCTGCGAAGGACTATATTAGGGAGGTATAAGCCAGCAGACTGCTGACTGCTACAGTTCTTTCTGTCTCCCATAGGTAAGACAATTAATCAAACTTTGCTTACTACCTGTCAAAAGCCTGTCTGTCCTCTTGTTGAAACAGAGAAAGAATGCAGGGCCACTTCCTCCACTTACAGGTTCTGTCTTAAGGAGTGGTTCCAGTCATTTAGGGAAAACATTATTTCATGCTGGTAAACAGCTTTAGACAGAGGGAGGAGATTTTTTCTTTCTCACAAACAGAGCAACAGAGCAGCTGACAGGCAGGCAGAGATGACTTTCACTTGAGAGAGGAGTAGAGCTTAGCACAGCATCTGAGCGCAGCCCTCAAAGAAACCATAGTGTTTCTAACACCTTCCCCTCCTGTAAACTGCTGCCCACAGGTTTGGACCAAGCATCCATGTGGGCCACCCTGTGGCTTTGCCTAATTAGTTGTGGAATGGCATTCTGAAGACATGTGAGGCCATGCTGGGCAGACACTTGTTTTGTGGCTTCAGTGTGTTTCAGTGTTGCTTCACGGAAGAACGTTCCCTTTGGGTTTTGAATGCCTCACAGATAAAGATCAAGGTTAAGCCTTCTGTGCTCTTCTCCTGACTTCCATCCCTGCCTCCAAAACAGCAGCCAAAGGAATGTGCTCTAGCAAGCAAAGGAGCATGAATCAGAAAGCCTGTATGTCCTAAGTCCTAATTCTCCCCCGGCACAGAAGGTGTAAAAGAGACAATGAATGTGACCCAGAATTTCTATTTCCCTTTCTGTAAAGGATAATGTCAACAGGACATTGCACTATGACATACAAAAAACCAAGGGAACCACATGTAAGCAAGAAGACTTCTAGGAAACTAAGCAATACTAATTATACACAGTATCCATTCCTTCTCCGATTTTGCCCACACTAATGGAATTTGAAGGTGTGGGCATCACCCCTTGGCTTTGCAATTGTTCTTTAGAGTTTGAATTTCAAACTGAATGGGCGGTCTCAGGGCTAGCAGTCAGTGTTGTTCTGCAAGCTCAGATGAGGATAACCAAGGCAGATATTTCAAGAAATTCATGTCTGGTAAAAACGTTCTCCCTGCCTCTTCATGTTAGAAGACTACAATACAATCAGAAGAGCAATGTCAGATGGGATGTGGGTTGTTTTGGTTTTTTTTTCTGCCATTACAATTACAGGCATTCACTTCCATTATGGGAAACATATATATATATATATTTATTTTTTTTTCTTACTTGGATACTCCATAAGCACTCTTCAAGAAATATGTTGAGTCCTCTTCCTAGGAAGAGGAAAAACGAAGAAGGAGCTGGAGGAAAAAAGAAGGAAGAATTTTCCCTTACACCTTCAAAAGCCTGAGGAACTGGATGTGCACACATCCTGAAATCAGAAACCTGCTGAAAGCAAGGTATGCCTTTTTGGTCAATTGCTAATGGTGCAATTAATCAATGTGCAAAATGGCCCCTATTACCTTGGAAGGTATCCTAAAAGAGCTATGTTTCCCAAAGACATTGGGGAAAAGAGAATAAAATAAGAGTTCCACTGAGGCTGGTTTTCATCAGAATTGAGGAAGGTGGAAAAAAAGGAAAAAAAAAATGAGGTGCATACATTAATCATGAAGAACTACATCAGGAAAAAAAGGCACATTAAGATCCTTCTTGCTATTGTTTATCCAGGCCAAAATGAGCCTGGGAATCTGGACAAACAGACACCATACGACGAGTTGAGAGTCCACCAAAATCGATGAAAATGCCACCACTTGTTACCAGTTGTTCTATGCACCTCTGCTCTGTGATTGACTAGATTCTTCAGTACTTTCATAGTAGATATTTCTTTCACACTATAGCCTGACAAAGTGCTAAAAATTAACAGTTGTTGAACACAGCCGATTCCCAGAATACACTTGTTTTGGATTACTTTCTGAATTAGGTTCAGACTAAGCATTTTTAGGTCTATTTTTGTTTGTGTTGAAATAGATGCTTCAGTGGTTTTAGCTGTTTGAGCAGCAGCTGTTGCCACAGACTACTTTGTGTGTGCATGAGCAAGAGTTGGTTTCAATTTAATAACATTGAATTATTATTACTTAATAATTGGCAAGTATCTAAATTCCTCCTCCCTTCTCTCCCCCCCCCAAAAAAAAAAAAAAAAAGGATTTTTTTTCTAATAATTTCCATGAGAACGAATCAAAATGTTCTTAAATAGCTTCCTCAGCCCAAGCATAATGAGGCCACACTCAATTGTGAAGATATTCTGGCTGTGGTTAAAGCTAATAAAGCACATTTGATTCCACTTAAAGTTGTATCCCTTCCTAACTTCCATTTGCCACACTTCTTGATTAAACTAGTTCATTTGGCAATCACAGCCTAAGGTATCAACTAGAGAAAGAAATTTCTAATTTCCAGCATCCTCCACAGTCCTAACCTCCAAACATTTACAAAACAGAAACAAAAAAACACACACACAACCAAGCAAGAAATTCTAATGTTTCCATTCCCTAGCTTTTAGGCAGCATCCTTCAACTCACAATGATCAATTTTGTAAACTGAATTCTCCCATTCCAATAAAAATCAGAATATTGGAAATAGAAGAAATTGCAACTTTTGTCTAAATACAAATACGTTTTTCTCTCTAGTGAAGCCAAAGTAACTTTAAGTGAAATTTATGAGGGAGCATTCCAGATTTTTTTTTTCCAGGTCAAGTAGTTAATTCTAGTGGTTTTAGAGACATCAGTTTTTGACAGAACATGAAGCATATTTTTTGCTTCTTCTCACTTCATAAAACTAGCTGATAAGTACCTTGAAAGATCTAAGCAAATACACTCATCAAATGAAGCAATTTAACCCAACTAAGAGGTTTTTGGAAAATGGATACTGAAAGACAAAGTTAGCCTCTCATCCAGAGTCAACTGCAGATTCATGCAAGCACTGGTCAGATTTTTCCATGAAAGAATTGTTTCCATTGGTTCCTTGACTTTAGGATTCTTTGAGTTATTCTTCTAAAGCAAAGTTTCTCTAGTTGCAAAACCTGATGATTTCCATTTGTCATCCTGATTACACAATGTATGCAAAGAGTCCATTTTACAATATAATATTGATTAAAATATTAATAGAACATGGTGACAGGAACCAATTGAAAGTAGCAACATGCACTTTGCTATTAACTGTGCGGTTTCCACCATTAGCCTATTCCCCTGAATTAGATTTTAGCTGTTGCCAAACTAAGAGTCAAGAATCTTTCAAAGTGTTAACATCTTCAGCTCTGCAAGATGTTTCAGGAGCCAGTGCAGCCCAGTGACTCATTATGTGTGTAAAACTTTGCAGAAGATCACCGATCAGTTCTAAAGTCCTGTTTCTTTAGCCCTTGAATTGAAAATTAGAACATGACATATAAGGAATTTTCACGTGAAGTTTAAAATGCCTGTATACATAGAAGTTTAATTTATTATTCTAATGACTTTCACAGCTTGAGATTCTCACTGGGAGACATGCCTGTATGCATTTAATAAGGCTGCAGAGATTGGGACTATTCCTGAAGGACTTTCTGAATCATTTCCAAAGCATCTTTTTATAGCTAGCAAAGTATAAATTATGTAAAAAGGCAATTAGATAGATACCATCAAATCTATTTGACTGTTAACCTCTCTTTGTTAGATTAATCTATGAACCTGAAAAGAATCCACTTTTAGCATTCTAAGACCATTCTCACATATTTAGATGTGAAGATGTAATCACTCAAATAGCTGTGGCAGTGGGGGGCAGAGGGAAAGGCAGGAAGTCTTCATGCTCTTTTACTTTATTCTCAAGACCTAAACAGCACATTCATGACAAGTCTTCTGTCCTATTACTGGGCTGTTGGTAACTCACAAACATAACTAATGATTCCAACATTACCTTTTTTGCAATCTAGTAAAGAGATCTGATGCAGTCACCTAGTACATGGAAGTTTCTATCTGCTCTCCTTGCTGATGAAATCCTAGTTCTTTGGAGAGGCAAGAACAGAGAAGAAACATTCCAATAATCCACATAAATCAACCAGTAGCAGAGAATGAAGAGAAGCAGTAGCAGAAAAACACAGTTCCAATTAAACCATGTAATTTTTTTTCCCACAGGATCTCCCCATAAATAACAAAAGATCAGGGTTGGTGCAACAGCTCTGCTCCTTTTCATAAAGGGCACTTCATTGCCTCCTCGGAGTTCACATATCATGGCAATGAATATTAAATAAGGGCTTCATAGGGAGGACATGAATGTGAAATTCCCAGGGGCTAACTTAGAGTCAAAACTTTCTCTTCTCCTCACAAGGAAGTTATAAAAAACACCACCATGTGAGGCCAAAATACTCCCGAGAACAGCATATCTCCTGTTTCAGTGCCCTTGAAGCCAGACAAGATCATTTAGTCTCAAACACGAACTGCAGCTTGCGTGTAATCCAGACTCAGATCTGAACATCTTCTTCTTCAACCATCTCTAATTATGGGTAACCTTGACTTGGTTTTTAGCTGGGTAAACAGACAAGCTGGCTGAAGCATTTCTTGCACCATGGCAGAAGTCTAGATAATATATACATCAAAAGTGCTCTCTTCCCCTTCACCACATGGCTCCTGTTTTATGAGGCATGCCCAGAAGTAGGGATCACGTTAAACCATTTGACAAGAACATTCACTATTCCGCCCCCCCCCATCAAAACTGACTGTGAGATTCCAGTTACAAAGATATTTTGTCAGTTCACCGCTGTAAGTGGCCACTTTTCATACACGCCAGCTAAGCAGAAACAACCTGAGACTTCTGAATACTCATCAGATTTTGTGAAAGTCACACACATCACACTTCTGTCTGACTCCCAATAGCAGGGGACTTCTGGGTGTCATTTGGAAATGAAAGGATGCTGTCATTACTCCAAGAGAAGAAGGAGAGCCAAATAAGATTCCTTGTGAAAGCAGCCCAATGATAGAACATTTTGATTAGACGACACTAAGAAATTGTCTGCTGGCAACCACACTTTTTTCCCATTACAACAGGATGATACAATAAAAGGGAATTTCTTTTTCAACTTTCATTCTACTGGGAGATTTCTGAAACCTCAAGTTTCATGAGACAACAGTCTCTAGAGATGAAGAAACAGAAGAAAGTATTTTCAGCAAATGTTTTTCTGAGGAACAAAAAGAAATGTTTCCTTACTTGCATTTACATGCATTTCTCTTCCTACAACTGATCTTTCTTTATACGGTAAATCTTGCATTTCAAATTAAATAGCCTATCAAGAACACTTTTTAGTTTGAACATGCTGCCTGGCCTCCAGCCTGAGAGAGTTCATCAATATTATCAATGAGAACTGTTCACACATGGCCAGCACAGCAGACCTTCATGAAGAGCAGAAGATGGCCATATAAAGAGCATTTGTGAGCTACTGGTACCCCAACAGCACTCAGAACTGGAGCAAAGCCCAGCTCAGAGCTCTCTGCAAGAACTGCCAGGTCTGGACCTGAGTGACAGCCCTATCACAGGGCAGTGAGGCATATCCTCACCTCTCTGCTTTTCTGCCTCCAGCTCTTCTTTCTCTTGCCACCATTTTACAGATACCCTTTCTATTCAAATGGAGGGAGGAAGGAAGGGAAGGAAGGGAAGGAAGGGAAAGAAGGGAAGGAAGGGAAGGAAGGGAAGGAAGGGAAGGAAGGGAAGGAAGGGAAGGAAGGGAAGGAAGGGAAGGAAGGGAAGGAAGGGAAGGAAGGGAAGGAAGGGAAGGAAGGGAAGGAAGGGAAGGAAGGGAAGGAAGGGAAGGAAGGGAAGGAAGGGAAGGAAGGGAAGGAAGGGAAGGAAGGGAAGGAAGGGAAGGAAGGGAAGGAAGGGAAGGAAGGGAAGGAAGGGAAGGAAGGGAAGGAAGGGAAGGAAGGGAAGGAAGGGAAGGAAGGGAAGGAAGGGCTGCTAATACACACACACACACATATTTTGGAGGGATTTGTCATGAAAACTCATGCCCTCCCTCCACCAGACACTTTCCATCTCAGTCACCAACCAGCTGTTCCACTGTGGAATAAAGTTCTTTACCGAATTCCTCAAACAAATAGAAAGATTCAAAAGAGGTCATTCTGCTACATGTGCCATGCTAAGTGCCTGACTTACGCAGTCAGCCACCCAGTCCCTCTTGAATGAATTTATATTTTATTCTACAAAACAGAATCTAAGAGATTGAAAACACATTGGTTTGAGTGTGGGGAAACCCAGAAACCAGGCCCCATTGCCAGCTTTGAAAGCATCTGGAAACTGATTGTCCTCTCACAGTTGGCTACCCCCAAGAAAGTTGTTAGTGACTACACTGAGGACAGTCTTCCTCTCTCTCAACTTAAAACTCACCGTGCACCTTGGAAATGTTTACAGAAAGAGTTATGTTGAAATTGGTAGGTACTTGAGTGGGAAAAGCTTACATTTGGAAGAGGTATTCTGTAACTTCCTGCCCAGCTTTGCCTGCAACTCTCTCCAAGTGGTCAGTCACAGTGGAAATTGTTCTAAATGCCTGCTGAGAGCCCCAGCAAGCCTGATACCTGAACTGACCTTACATTGAGTCACAGTTTGCAGAAAGCTAATCATATACCTGCAAGTCCAAATAAAAAATAAGCACATAACACTTTCAGCTAGATCAGGGAAGGGGAAGGAAATCAATATTAAATGCATTGGGAAATGTATTTTGTATCTTGAAATACAAACAGAAACCTCCCATCGTTCAAACTCAGATATTAGCTTCAGTGAAAGAAAGGTTTCAGCTGCTATATTGAGTGAAATATTTAATGTATAAAATTATAAGGTTTTTCCTCCACATTTTTCACAAAACTTTTCAACAGTTCGCTTTAAGCTGACATTGTTTAAGTATTAAAAGCAAACAACAACAACAAAAAAAAAAAAATCCAGAATTGAGCAACATATATGATGTTCCAAGCAGAAAGGTAGGGGGTTCTTTGATCTAAGCACCCTTACATTGAAGGACAAAGAATCATTAACTAAGATGGACAGTTATAAATTTATTTTGTTCAAAGCAAATCAATTTTTCAGCCAATTTTTCAATTCAGCAACAGACGGTATACATCCAGCTCCACAGGTAATGCACCCTGCTCCTTACCCAGGCCTTCTCCAGCTCTCCTTTGGGTCACTTTCTACATGGATGTCCCCAAGTAATGGCAGCACTCAAGTACAAATGAGCTGCTGAAAAGCTGGTGGCTAGTTAGGGCAATCCTACATAACTGTCGTTTCCTGGACTTCAGCTGCTCAGGTTTTCAACAGGTAACTTGCAACAGGTGAGTGTCTGGGACAGAGTAGTTTCAGTGTGCCTCAACCAGGAGGCACCTAATCCAAGTACCTCATTGAAAACAGCAAGTACTGTGTTGTCAGGTCAGCACTCCAGTGCTCTTAGAAAATCACCCAGGTGGGAACTGCAGTCTTCCCCCACAAGCCATGCTCAGTCTGAAATCCAGGTCCTGTAAGCAAGTTAAAGCTATAGGGGTTTTTTCACATTTTAAACCAAAACATCAATCAGCTCTTCTGCTGCATTAGGTAGCATGAAAGCCCTCCAGCTATGAGATGCTCCAAAGGTGCCTGAACTGAGAACAGTTTTAAGGCTACCACAAGTACCACTTTTGTCGCAGTAGTCACCCTGCGGAAAGCTGCAATGCTCTCACAACACTGTTCATGCAGCGACTAAAACCCACTTATCCAGCTTCCAACCATGTGTCCAATACTGAAAGCCATTACTACAACTCTTCAAGTAGGTAAGCCTGACAGCAAACATGCAACAGCTTTGCACAAGGCACAGCCATGGTATGCTCTGCAGAGTACGGATTCCATGCCACTGTTTTATAAAGCATCAGCTACATCCTCGAGACTAAGGAATAGCACACCAATAGCAAGAAACACTTCAAATTAAGAAATGGCATTCGTCCTGCAGCTGTCTTTGATCACAGCGAGGCACCCTCTTCAGCACAGAGACCTTTCCAAGCACAGCTCACCTCTGGCAAGCAGAGTCATATTTGTAAGCTAATGCTATTATTAGAAAACAGCCTTTGAAGATACACAAACAATGAAATTCTGTGAGTAAATCAGAATTCACAAAGGTTCACCTAAAAAATTAATTTCTTGTAACCTAGAGTTGGTTATTTTTTGTTGTTTGTTTTTAAAATGAACTCCCCAAAGGTGTGCTGAAATCCAACTACATACATCACTTTCTTTCCAACACACTTTCTTACCATACATCACAAATAAATTCTATTGTAGAGCAAACACATAATGAAAACCTTTAGTGGCATAATGCAGATGTCAGACATTCAAGTACAATAACGGAGGTATATACCTCCTGATGTATAATATACAAAGAGCAAACTGGGAAAAAAAAAAAAAAAAAAAAAAAAAAAAAAAGAATTTCCACTTCCTTTCCTTTACATTAAAAAGTTACTTTTGCTATGAAAAAGACCAAATCAAATAGTAAAAAATCCTCCAACTCAAACTATATTACATTAGTGCGGCTCCACAAAAAAGTATGTTGCTATGCTGTATAAATTAACTTTCATTTTCTGGAGACAGTAAGTGCCGAGTGTTTTGTCTAGCTATATGGACCATGAACAAAGTAGTAATTTTAGAGCATTCCCTTCACGCATAAAAAAACCTGCATACTATTAATATATCCTGACTAGATTAAAGGTCTTGCAAATGATTTTGCCTGAAATGCCCTAGTATGAGATCTCCTTTAGGGAAATATCTTCAGCACCAATTATTTTAATTGACAAGGAAGCCAAGAGAATAGCAGCGAGGAGACAGAGACAGAGTAGACCAGGAAAGGCTCCATTTCCACATTTGCTCCCACATCCTGGAGTTTATTTGCTGTTAGTATTTGCAGTCTTCCCCACCCTAACTATTTATATTACCACCAGTTCATGGATATGTTGAAACTTTAAATCATGGGAGACCAGCAATGTAAAACTCTATAGGTTATCAGCACTGCAGCCATGCCTCGTACAATTTTTTTCCCTTTAAAGACCCCACTTCCACCATTTGCTGTCCCCACATAGCTGGTATGCTTTTGAACAATTTTAGCACAACATGACTGTTTTTTCTCCACCCTCCAGGGAGGAAACAAAGAAAGCAAATTTAACCTACACAGTGTGGTAACAACTGTGAAATCTGCTTTCCGTTCCTCACTCGCCCCACCGTGCCCTCCAGAAGTAACCGGAGCATACCATCCCATCAAACTGGTGACATTTTAGGGCCCCTGTGCAAGGGAGGGAAGAGGAAAAAAAAGTTGTTTCAACCTTGGGAATAATGTGGAATCCACATAATTTACTATTTCCTGTGATTCATCAAACTTCCTTCTTCCCAAGAGTAATTGGTCACCACTTATTTATACACCACGGAGAGGCTTAACTCCAAAGGTCAGTCCAAGATTAAAAAAAGCAGATCATTTGTTCAAGAAATCTGTGTGGTTTGAGGCTGGGTTTTTTGTGGTTGTTGGTCTGTTTTATTTTATTTTTCCCTTAAATGTGTAAAGGAAAACTAACATGCTTTAAGCAGGCATTTAGCCTGTCAGAAAATACATGGGTTACCATTGCTAAAGTGGTATGACACAGTAGATCTAGGTTGAAGAATCTTCAGCAAACTGCTTGCATCTATCATACATTGGGCCTCAGTTTCAGGCAAAATGACTAAGGAAACTGGGAGCATGAAACACAGCATCGCAAACTTGATTTGGCAACTTCTTTGCACATTTTAAAAGAAAAGGATGTTACACATATGGACCAGTCATGCCTTGACACCCATACAGATGGGACAAGTGCTGGTGCCGAGAATACTTTTGCAGGAAGAGTGTGTGTGCGGTTTTATGTTTACAAAGCAAACCATTTGCTTCCCCTACAATATGAATGTTTTATCTTTACCATAATAAGAAGGAAAAGCAATTATGAAGCTAGAAGCCCAGAGGAGAGAAATAAAAACAACAATCCAGTCCTCAAGCTCCAAATTTCAAACAAAACTATAATTCTAACATTAAACATCTACTCTAAATATACATGCACTTTTAATATACAAACACTGAGAGACTATGGAATTGAGCAATTTCTCTAGCTAAATTTCTGCTCAGTTTTAATTTTCTCTCTGCACCTTACAGCCCTATAAACCCTGCTTACACAAAGATGTGAAGCAGTATAAAAATAGATGTTTGGCTAGGTTAATACCACAAATGGCAAAACCCAAGTTGTATAAGCAATTAATATTACCCATGTTAAAGTTTTCAGCAATTAAATGCTCAGATATAAAACTTCCCATCAAAAGGAAAGCTTCCATATATAAGCTTAAATGCACATGTGTAACAGCATCTATGAAAGTACAGCATATACCATCGCTGACATTAACAGGGGGGCAGACTAATTCAGCCTGTTCAAGAATTAGAAAATGCAGACCAGCTCTTATTTTACGGTACAATTAAAGCATATAAAATATATTTAACTGTTGTAACAGGAAAAGAAAAGAAACTAACAGAAATTAAGCCAATTGTTACAGAATAACCATGTATTTTCTAACCCTCTTACAGATTCCAAAGATCTCCTTTATGGAGAGCAAAGGAATTCTAAACATCCTTGTAGGGCACTCTGCCCCAGGCATTAACTGAAATTCCCACTGTGATTCCAACAGGGGGAAAAAGGAAAAGAAACAGATTCTTTAAAAAATTACATAGATACATGTGTGTGTGCGTGTGTATAAAAATACAGATATATTCAAACAACATCTAGTCAATTGCATTTCAGATGAAGAAAATAGAATTAAACACAACTAATATTTAGTGCCTTAATTACGATTTTAAATATAATTCTTTGTGACAAAAGGGCACATGCAGAAATCCCTAGAGGTTCAGGAAAGAAATCATATGTAATTGCTTTTGTTCATATGTTTAGGTCAGGTTTTGTTTCTTTTCTACCTTCATTTTTTGTTAGGAAATATCTGATGTCTGAAGAAACAGGAATCTCAGATAAAGCCTTCCCTTCTTCAGCTAAAACACGTCTTCAGGGGTTTTTGTTGTTTTGGTTTGGTTTTTTTCTCCTTTTAGTATTTCTATGTACCTGTCTAACACTGGTCAGATGTATGGTCAGGATCATAGCCATTTTTTCCAATTAGTTCAAAATACTTCTACTACCTCAAATTAATCATTTTAATTATGCTGTCAACAGCTGCATCAGGGCTTCAAATCAAATCTGTTTCGTTAACAAGATCCTGTTGCCATACATTTTTTACTCAATACCCTTTTAAATAGCTAAACTGCCTGTGAGGTAATTCCATTACTTTAGGTGGGTCTTCATACAGACATTTTAAATAGTTTAAAGAACACACTCTGAATTTTCATATGCACATAGAAAAACAAAAGAACTCCTGGAACTCATGTGTAAGATAGGAATTTTTGTGTTTCCTTCAAATAAAAGTAACATGGGACAATTGTTTTAAATGCAAGTATAGCAGAGAAAGAAGACAACCAATAAAACTCGCCATGAGAATTTACCGCTTTCCTTTTTCATCTTTGTGATGAGCTGTGCCTCCTTCTTGTATCTGCATTTGCTTCAGCAAAACCTTTCTAAGTTGGCAGAATTTTCATGCAACAAAAAATATGTACGAGGAAGGTCAGGATTTCGCTCAGCTTTTTTCTTCCCATCCCTGGTGTTCCTTTAAACTTTACAAAAGAGCCTGTAGACAAGACTGTCAGGTAAAATTCACAGAACAAAAGAATGCAAATTGCCACCTATTACCTCTCAGGCACATTTCAAATAACCAAAAGAAGTTTAGATAAATGATAAGATTCCAGTCAATAGCTTGTTTCTGCTATAACCAACCACACAGTCCTGAAAGGAAATACTCTGCAGTTAAGCCAGTAGTGATTACTGGACAAGGAAAATATAGTTACCTTTTAACCACAGCATAATAACATTTACAGATCAAAACTATGCTATTAAACTCCCTGACTAGCCTATGTCTTCTCAGAAATATTTCTCACAAGCTAACATTTCTAACAATACAGCACCTGAAGGTATGCATATATCCCATTTTCTTTCCCACTTCAGCTTCCACAAATCCCATCCACCCCTCTACACAGCTAAGTAACCATCCTTTTAAGAAAAGTATTAGCCTTTGTAAAGTCACACGCTTAAATCAGCCACTGAAGCAAGGTGCTTACAAGCACTTTGTGTTGGCCTAACCCCTACTCCTCTGAAAATACCACCCTCGGGCAACTAAACCCTTGGCCTAATTTTCAAAATTGCTGAAGATTCAGCAATTTCTAATCATTGCAGAGGAACTACTGGGGTGTTAGCAGAAAAACAGGCCACTTACTGAGTCCCTTAGGACCAGAGCTTGGGATGCCTAATTTTACACAGCCATTTTAAAACAAAACAGCCTTAAGTCAGACTTTTTGCTTAAAGTTTGGCCAAGCAACTTGCCCCTTGCGTGAGAGGCTAAGAAGGCTGACACTCTGGAGAGGGGATGGGTGGGCAATAATAAGAGCGAGGTTTTCAGAAATTGTGTGGGCAATGGAAGAGATGAACGCAGAACTGCTATTCCCCAAACCCTGTCATGCTACAAACCAGGAGACAACAGTCAAAATTAGCAAATAATCAGTTTAAAACATGCCCAAGAGAGAACTTTATGCTATAGTGGCAAGCTCCTGGAATCTGCTGCCCTCAGAGGCCAGGGTGGCAGGTGACATGAGGAGGTTGTACAAGGGATAAGAAACTACAGGATGACAAATCTGTAAGCAGACACTAAAAAGCAACAGGCAGAGATGTTCCCTCTCTCATGCCAAATCCAACAGTTGTGGATGCTGGGACAACAGAGGAGGAATGAGCAAGATTCATGTTCATGACACCATCAAAGGTGGCATACTGAGCTTGTGGGGGCCCTGGCTAGCAAAGAGAGCATTTCAGCTTCCTTATGGAGTGGCCATGAGTAACTCAGTAAGCTGATAGAAATACATCAAACCTTTGAAGTCCTTCCCTGCAACAAGCACCAGATACTAGAATTGTGGAGGTGAGTATACTTTATCTGAAGCAAGGTGTGTTATAAAAATGCTGCTTTCCAAATGTCCAAACTATTCTTCTGGTGTCAGTATGCAGTACTACCCTGGCAGAACATTCCTCAAGGTAATTCCCGCTCATCAGCTATCAATAACAACTAGTACAGCATGCTAGCATTCCTGATGTAGCTAGGTATGGATTATGCCCTGGCCTGCCAGGGGGCAGCTGAGTCAGGGGCTCCCAAAGCACTGGGAAAGCTATCTATACCAAACATGGCATTTACAGCCACAAAAGCAGCTCCACCTCATTTGAGCTTAAAAAACAGCCCCCGGTTGCTATTGTGCAGTATTTTGCTCCGTATTACAGCTGCTTAAGAATTAAAAATAACATGGACAGGAAAGGAGAGCCGGCCATATAGAACACAGTTCTCTTGCCAAGATATCAAGCATTTGGGATTTGTAAAGCAAGAGTCAGCTCATTTTTGCCACCAAATTTCTGATGACTTACTTAACAGTAACATCTGATGCTCAACAATGCTGGTATATAAAATCAGCTAGCACCTGAATGGCACTGGGAAACTAAAAGGGAGAAAAAAAAATTTAGATAAAGATCAAACTCTAGGGATTTCTTTTACACAGACAAATTTTACACAGATCTGTGATGTCTCTTTTCATCCATAGAGTATGCAGTGTAAACAATAATCAAGACTGGATCTAAGTACTTTGAATATCCCACATGAAGGCATTTTATAATGAACTGAATCTGTTACCAGTTTGAGAACTAGCATCAGCCAGCTAATAGTGAAGTCAGAGCATTACCCATGAAAAATAATGTGCATGTAAATTCTGTTTCCTAAAACTCTAGACTGTATTGGAACATATTTTCTACATAAACATTACTGATTTATAAGATGGATTCTTAAAAGTTTGTTATCAAACAACATTATTTTATGTATGATGTTATGTTGTGCTTTACAGCAAGGTTCTAAGGTAAAATTTTAATTCAAATGTGTACAGTAACATGGTCTAAGCATTATTTTGGCAACTTCATCTGTAAGGAATTCATCCCTACTCCAAATTCATAATATAAGTTCTTGTAGACTGAAATTGTGCCTAGCAATTATTTAAGAAATATGACTCAAGAATCTATATTTAGTTTACAAACATTGCTGAAATGTTTGCCAGCAAAATATTATTAGTCTTTTGATTTTCCCCATAATATAGTTAAGATTTCTGGTTTGGTTTTTTTGGGTTTTTTTTGGTTTTTTGTTTTTTTTGTTTTTTTTAGTGATGGAAAAGAATTTTTCCCTTAAGATTAGAGATTTGAAGTTCAAAGGGCAGGTCCTGTCCTGGCTTAAATCAGCCAGTTCTGGGTAAATCTATTTCGCTCAGCTAACGATCACCCTCAAAGGAAACGACTCTTGCTTTTTATGTCACCAAGCCAGTTTTTCCATCATGGATTTCCACTGCATCTTTCTTTTATGGAACATAAACTCCAGCAACAGCTTACATATCCCTTCCATTTTGCCTTCCTTTACTCCAAATTCCCTTGTCTTCTGTTTCTTTTTTCTCTACCCCTGTACTAATTGTCAGGATCAGTTTCTTCTTTGAAATGTCCTTCACATGCACATGCTGGAGTTAGCCAGGCTGGCACTGAAATAAAGAGGGAATACATCTCTCCCCTTAACAACAGGAGAAAAAAAGGCCACCTGATACGATGAATCAGAAGACCTTTGTGCCACTTCTAATTTTAACATCTCGTGTTCAAGTAACGCTGATCACAGCCTTTTCTTTCCCAATTACTGTTTTGGATGGACTATATGATTTTTAGAGCTGGTGGGAGAACACCAAAAAACTATATGAGCAAGCAGCATTGCTGAGTGCATAACAGGCTAGCACCGCAAAGCCAATAAATACAAGATTGGAAAAGGGAATTAAAAGTATGCATCATTAAACAGTTTATTCAATGCGAGACAGTATCAATAAATCAGGATTTTAATAAAAAAAAAAAAAAAAAAATCTGTCTTCGGTGGTAAGTCATGTTCACATGATTTTATTCCCTGTACATTACCTCTTCATGTATTTAGAAAGAATTAAATATTTGCCTACTAAGAGAAAACTAAAATAGTTGACTATTTCAGGAAGCTGTAGTAGTTTTAAAAAATATATTTCTAGTTAAAATTTGGTTCTCAGCAAGGCAATGTGAGGTAACAAAGATCCAGACACTCATATAAAGGTATTTCCCTTCCTGCTTGAGAAGCACCAGATATAGAGAGCAACTTGAAAAACTTCATATTGCCAAGCAAAGAAATGAAATTAGAACCAATTCCATTAGAAATGCATTTCTACCTCCAAAATCTTTCTCTAAGTCTCTCTGCATGCCACAATCTTCATGTAAACAAGAAAAAACACCCCACCACTCATACGAAACCCAAATGGCCACATATTAGCACTTGAAAATAGCTTTTAACTAGGAAAAGGGCCCAAGAATTCAGATCCAAAAAAATACTTCACTCAAAAAAACTTTGGAAACTGGTTTCTGCCCAGCCACAATTGTCCTGTCCTACACCTGCACATGTGCAGTTTCCCACTGCTGCATTTTGTGCTTCCCGCCGCATCCACAACGTGCATACACAAATGTATATGTAATAGCTTAATTGAATGTGTTACAGTTATTAACTTTTAACAAAGCAACTATTGATGCATTTCCACAGTGCAAAGTTCTACTGACATAGATTAAACCTCAATTATCGGGCACACTTTACTTGCTTCATTGTTAGAGGGTATGTGTGTGTCCCCTTCCTTCCAGTATAACTTGTCACTTTTATTTTTCTCCTCAGAGAATTTATCCTTATGAAACATGCTGGATTGATGCCATACAAGTCACAAATTAAAGAAGAAAAAGGAAAAAGCATCGACCTCTGAGGTACATATCTAGGTTACTGAGAATCAACTTATTTACAGTATATTCTACCAGCAGTAAATCCACAGCGCACCTGGAACCCGCATTAGCCAAACTGGCATCTCTCAGATTAGGGGGAGACACAGGAATTCAGCACTGCTGGGAAGAGCCACTTCCAAAAATCAGGATGTAAATTAGCATGAGTCTCATTACTTCTATTAAACAGTCAATTACGAACAGTGAGGGTACATATGAATCCTGTGGTCATATTTATCTTCATTTTCAAGCAGTGCTAAGCAAAATCTTTATTATATATTTATTACAGAAATTAATATGCAGACACGTACAGACCTTTATAGTTATCTCTGGCTCCATTGCTATCTTGAGAATGTTTTGATGTGTGCATTGTGTTGCTTGACAAACTGTGATAAAACAACTATTATTATGTAGGGTGACTTGCTTCAAAAACTGAAGAGTAAATCACTTCTTGCACTTCAGCAGATCTAATTAAAACAAGTATACAGCATTCAGCTCCTCTTTATGGCCATGCATCAGGAACTGAAGGCTTCATTACCTATAAATTCTGCAAAACATGTTATTCCATATATTTGCCTGGTTCATTCACTACATTTTTGGCTGACTCAAACACACAAGACTCCAAAGCCAGGCAATGTATAATCATCAAAAAAAGTTTAAGTAGTGTTTTTGCCCTATTTCAACAAGCCAAGTTTAAGGTAGGGAGGTGAATGGCAAATCCAGACTGACAAAGCTTTATTTTCCCCTCACTGCACCTGAGTTATTTCTAAGGAACACCCAATAATCATGAGCCCCCATATACTCTAGTCCTTTTCCTTTTGGGTTGGTTTTTTTTCCTGCCCACTACCATTAAAATGGATTTTAAGGACTTGCATCTCATCACATCTGCGTCTTTGCATCTCAGAGTCTGGAAGCATCAGGGGAAAAATGCAGAGCAGCTTAAACAGAAGTCATACATCACTTACAAAGACCAGACGAGGTGACTAGAAATCTCATTCACATCAATGACGCTGCAGTTGTTAAGATACAAACACAAGTCCAGGAGTTCTCTCCCACCTTCCTGGCATTATTTCCCTTCAGTCATACCCTCAAAACTGTTAAAGCTGCTCATTTCTGAAACTGAAGTGCGCACAAGGGTAAGACAGTCACTTCAGACCCTTAGAGTTGAGCACAAGCCACAGTTTAAAAATGCAGATTTCTTTTTAGTATATTCCCCAGAGGAATTTTTGTAGAAACCCTTTTCTTAGAAGAACAGACCAAAAGACAGACAAATCATAAGAAAGCAGTAAGACAGTGAAGAAACATTCAGAGAAGAGAAGACAGGACCATTGTATGAGCTCACCTATGCTTCCATGCCCCAGCTCCAACCAGAGAGCCAGAAACGCTATTGCTGCCCCTTTTCCTGCCTGTGACTGGAGATGTGAGTCAGGGTTACAGCCTAGCTGTGCTATGCAGAAAGGAATCTTTAAACTCTATCCATGTCTGTAGCATATAATAAAGTGAGACCAGAACTCAGGTGCATTCAAGAATGAATAGCATCTGCGGAAAGCATATTTCTCAAAGCATATAATCCTGGATTATTTTCTTGTTTTTCCAGCTTTATGAAAGTCCCAAAGTTTGTGAGCCTCCGTTTTCACCCTTGGACACAATGTAGCAGTACTCCAAGACACAGGGAGCAGGTCATGATTCAGGTCATGATTACACGTAAGGAATTGGTATTTCCTCATAGCAGCCAATTCATAGTTGGATAAAATGCTTTAAGATGTGCTATATAAGAGGTAGGTATTACTACTATCATTTGTCTCTTCTGTGGCAGACAAAACACTCTGAATTGCAGCTTTCCTTGTTTACATGAAAACAAGGAAATTAGCTTTCTATCAGTGCTATCTAGAGAATGCACAGAGGATGCCCTCTAAGACAGGCCTTCTGAGTTTGCCACCATAAAGATCCTTACAGGGCAGTAACCTATGAAAATGTCTTTCAAGTGGGGAGTGTTGCTCAAGGGCATCCTAAGCATGAAATATGATATTGTACCTCCCAATTATTATTATATCTACTAAATTTTATCTACACATTAGAACACAGCACACCATGCTTATATCATCTTTTTAGTTGTTATAGATACTGATTATATTACATTAAATATTTATATCCATAGAGATAGCAAAATGTTGCATGTCATATTGTATATAGCAACACATTTCCAGCTCAATACACAGATATGCATAATGGGATGTAAATTATTTCCGTAACATTTTAGACACTGGTTTTAACCAGTTTAACTCATGTACTTGTGTAGTTCTTCTCTGACTGCCCAGCTTTGTTTTTAAAGGACCCTATGCCAGATACATCCTATGAAGAAACCAAGATGATCTGGATTGGCTTTTGGTTGGTTGCTTGGTTTTTTGGCGGGTTTTGGGGATGGTCTTATGTATTTTAAAAAACTAAAACCCACCAAAAAAAAAAACCATTAAGGAACAGGAACTGCTGTATTTTAATTGTGCTAGCCAACAAGAATACTTCACAGTTAATTGCACTTGTGTTTTCTCAGGCATCTCAAACATTGGAAAGTCAGAAACCTCACAAAGTGGGAAAATATTAACTTTTCAAATGAGAAGACAGAAATAAAGATGAAGTGACTTCAAGGCCACTGACAGAACAGAAAGCAGGAAAGTCAGTCTTTCAACCATTTGATCTTTCCTTTCACTAAAGGCAGGCATCCTCCTCAGCTGAAACACGGATATTTTGGGGACAGTTAAAAAAATATCTTCAGTTGAAAATGAGGGAGGTTTTTACTTGGCTTGCTGAGGTAGGTGGAATGGGTAAGTAATGGACATACTCATTAACTCCTGGGCTTTTTACCACTGCTTTTAAAGCAATCACAGAATTAGCTGAAAATTGTTCTCTGGCCTGTCCATGTTTTCTATTGAACAATTCTCATGATGGAAGAGCCAAGATCTGTGACCTTAACTTGGCTCCAATAATGCAGAGAACAGCCTCTCCTCTGTGGTGAACTGAGCCTTGAACAATTTCATTAAAAGGAATCATTGGAACAGATGAAATTGATGCTCTCATAACATAATAGTCTAAATCGTTAATACAGATCCTAATTTAAAGCAAGCAAGAATGTAAATTTTCCCTATCTTCTCCTCTCACAGAACAGCATGTGTCGGGCTATCGTAGGAGGCATAAACACACCTGCAGCATTGATAGTGCAAGTTCAGCACTTACTCATCTCAACAGCATCAAAAATAACCAGGGTGCCAGCTTCATTTTGCAACATGGAACTGCTCAGCCATAAGTGCACAGCAGAAATTAGGTGGTCAATCTTGCAAATGAGATGGATGTAAAGAAATCAGTGTTTGTCACCAAATGATAATTCTGCTGTGAAGCAATTCTACCCACATACAAAGATACCAAGCACAGGTCATGGTAAAGCATTCAATTTGATACCAAGAACCTCATGGTTTTATTTCACATGAAGAAGAATTGTATAGTCAAGCAGTCTGACAGCTTTGCACACCAAGTACAATTTCTCCAAAATACATACCAGCAACTTCTTAAGTTACCAATATGCCAAGCTGTAGAGACTTAATGCCACCAGACCAAAATATTTTCAGATGATTTTTTAAAGGGTAGTACCGGGAAGCTTGCAAATCACACATTCATATTTTAATGAAAGGTGCAATTACAGAGCATTTACCTTGAATTTAATTAGAATGAAACATCAATAAGGCTCATTTAGTATGTCAGCAACTTTTTTAAGAGGCGATAGCAAATATTAGGTTTTTGATTTCATAGACTCATAGAATCAACTAGGTTGGAAAAGACCTTTGAGATCACCAAGTCCAACCATCACTCCAGGACTGCCAAGTCCACCATTAAACAATGTCACTAAGGGCCTCATCTACACAATTTTTGAACACTTGCAGGGACTGTGATTTCCCCAACTTCCCTAGGAACCCTATTCCAATGCCTGATCACCCTCTCTGTGAAGAAATGTTTCCTAATATCCAATCTAAACCTCCCCTGGTGTAACTTGAGGCCATTCCCTCTTGTTCTATCACTTGTTACTTGGGAAAGGAGACCAGCCACCTCCTCTCTCCATCCTCCTTTCAGGAAGTCTTAAAGAGCGATAAGGTCTTCTCTGAGCTTTCTCTTCTCCAGGTTAACCCCCCCCAGTTCCCTCAGCCGTTCCTCATCACACTTGTGCTCCAGGCCCTTCACCAGCTTCATTGTTCTTCTCTGGACTCGCTCCAGCACCTCAATATCTCTCTTGCTGTGAGGGGCCCAGAACTGAACACAGGATTTGAGGTGCTGCGTCACCAGCGCTCAGTACAGGGGAATGATCACTGCCCTGGCCCTGCTGGCCACACTATTGCTGATACAGGCCAGGATGCTGTTGGCCTTCTTGGCTGCCTGGGCACAAGCTGCTCATGTTCAGCTCTGTCAATCAGCATCCTCAGGTCCTTTCCCACTGAGCAGCTTTCCAACCACTCTTCCCCAAGCCTGGAACATTGCATAGGGTTGTTGTGGGCCAAGTGCAGGACCCAGCACTGAGCCCTGCCAAACCTCATACCACTGGCCACAGCCCATCGATCCAGCCTGTCCGGATCCCTCCACAGAGCCTTCCTACCCTCCAACAGATCAACACTCCTGCCCACCTTGGTGTCATCTAAAACTTACTGAGGGTGCACTCGATCCCCTCATCCAGATCATCACTGAAGATATTAAACAACACTGGCCCTAACACCAAGCCCTGAGGAACAGCACTAGTGACTGGTCGCTAACTAGATGTGATACCATTTACCATCAACTCTTTGGGCTGGCTATCCAGCCAGTTTCCAACCCAGCAAAGAATACACCTATCCATGCCATGGTCAGCCAGTTTCTTCAGGAGAATGTTGTGGAGACCATGTCAAATGCATTACTTTAGTTCAAACAGACAGTCTACAGCCTCTGCCTCATCAGCCATGCAGAAGGATTTATGTATTTATGCTGCAGAACAGCACCGCATTTGCTGGGCTGCTACTCATAGACTTATAGAACAGTTAGGGTTGGAAAGGACCTTAAGATCATCTAGTTCCAACCCCCCTGCCATGGGCAGGGACACCTCACACTAAACCATGCCACCCAAGGCCTCTTCCAACCTGGCCTTGAACACCGCCAGGGATGGAGCATTTACAGCCTCCCTGGGCAACCCATTCCAGTGCCTCATCACCTTTACAGTAAAGAATTTCTTCCTTAGATCCAATCTAAACTTCCCCTGTTTAAGTTTGAACCCGTTACCCCTTGTCCTGTCACTACAGTCACTAATGAACAGTCCCTCCCCAGCATCCTTGTAGGCCCCCTTCAGATACTGGAAGGCTGCTATGAGGTCTCCACGCAGCCTTCTCTTCTCCAGGCTGAACAGCCCCAACTTTCTCAGCCTGTCTTCATACGGGAGGTGCTCCAGTCCCCTGATCATCCTCGTGGCCCTCCTCTGGACTTGCTTCCACAGCTCCATGTCCTTCTTATTTTGAGGACACCAGAACTGCACACAGTACTCCAAGTGAGGTCTCACAAGAGCAGAGTATGTCTGTATTCATGACATAGTCTTACACACGTTTAATTTGCTAAATGACTAAATGACAAACAGTGCAGTTTTGTCAATTCTAAGGCAAAGATAACTCAGCTGTGGTTCTCACACAGAAGACAAATCAAAGACCACTTTAAGACCAGTATAATTTCCTTTAAAATAATAACAGTGAAGAGGATTTTCATATGCAATTACAATGGAGGAACACCTCCGTTTTTCTGACCTAGCTGTCGCTGTTTTGACTGCTTCCTAATACATTCAAAATTACAAATAGCTGGCATGTGTCTTCTGAAATAGAAAAATATATGAAGGTTAACAGGGAGACAACAACATGAGAATACCTTTGATGAAGACATCACATGTAACCAATTGATTCTACTTTGCCTGTCTAGTTTCAGCATAAGCCATTCTTTATGTTGCACGCCTCAAACTCCCTTTCAGCTGGTGGCACAGTCACAAACCAGACACAAGTTCTAATAATACATTTCCTTCTGGCTCCACAGTCTTTTGCTGTCCCAAGCACACTTGTAGTCACACAAGACTCTAGATCGAAGTTTCTACCAAGATCTGCTAATCAAGGAGCAATGCAATGACTCCAGCTCCCCTGGACCAACTGCTTTGTGGCTAAGAACTGTAGGAACCACCTGCAGCTTATTCCCTAGAGACTAGGAAATGATGAGAGCAATAATGTAACATAAACAGAGGGAAAGACAAAACATCTGGAGCCTTAGAAAATTTATCCAAGCAAAATTTACTCCCAGACCGGAGCTGGGCTTGCATCCATCACCCAAGTACTCACTGTGTAAGCTTGCCATGTAACGCTGTGGCAGCTGGGATGTACAGATATTCGTGAGAAAGATTATGGCTGGTGTGGCCAAAGAGAGCTCACAGCATGCTTGATTAACATCCCACTACAGAAAAGCCCTTGTGCCAAATGCCAATATATGAGATACCACATGAAAGCCAACAGAACAACTCCTGTGCCTTTACCCTACAGTGCCAGCTGCAGGTGCTGGTTGCCACTGACCAGACTCCTTAGGATCATGTTGTTACAAGATTCTCTTGAAATAAGTCTTAATGCATGGAATAATAACTATAAAATTACTATAGCTATAACTAACTAAATAAATAACTAACTAAATAAATAAATAAATAAAAATTACTATAACTATAAAATTACAATAAACAAAAATCTTACTTTCAGCAAGTTCAATGCTTGTATGTTACAAGTTGACACCCAAGCAAGAAAACAATTGACGAGAAACTTGCCCTTCTAATTCAATATTGAGCAGCAGCCTACCAAGTAGGAATGTGTCTGTTTCAGGAAAAGTTAGATGTTTAACATCCTATGTGATAAATACCTAATATTTACTCAAGCTCATCATGAGTGCTTGTCTAGGAGCAGGATATGAAAATGCACTAGAACTATGTCATTACTTAATTAAAATTTCCCTTTTTAAAAAATTCTAATTTTCCAGTCAGCTTGCTAATGATTTCATGACCATGCTCCATAAACATTATTTCCCCGACTGGCTTTAGATGCATTCAAGCAGATATTGTAATGTGTAAGATTTGCCAGCAGTCTCCCTGGTCTGACTGATGGAAACCCTCAACAACAGATCTGTCACAGAGGGCTCAGAAATGAGAGAAGACGGTCAGAGACATTCAGAAGGCATCTTGCACAGGTCAGGCCTTTGAAATAAAGCATAGCAGAGTATCCCAAGGCTTTCTGATTATTTCCTGCTCCTCACAGGTCATCTGTATGTGGTCACCATGACACATTTAAACAGGAACATCTTTGAAAAGGAAGGACTGCAAGAGACGAAGAGTTCTTTGATTTAAGCTCTGGACTGAATCTCTTGAGTTTTGAGCTCAAATTCAGCCTTCTGCCAGGCTGACTGCAGGATTCAAGATGCTTCGCCCACTCTCCCTGTCACTTCCAATGGGGATTAGTTGTGCTCCCAATGCTTTTATGAGGCACTCCCAGCAGCAGGAACGGTGCTTAGGAGCACACACATCCCTGAGTGTATTCTCCAATTAAAAGCAGAAATCAGTCAGTTTTGAACAGATTGCTAGTATTCCTGTACTACAGGAGAGGAACAATCTGTGAACATGTGTGTGGTAACACTGACCCCAGCTACCCTCGGAAGCAGGTGACAGGTCTCCACATACTTGCACAGGACTCTTCTGTTAGATCAGCCTCAGGGAAGTGCTAGACACCCTTCTGCCCAAATACAATGGCAGGACAAATTTGGTTTTTTCCAACCAATGCACATGCACACACACCCCAAAAATAAATAAATAAAATAATTAATAATAATTATAGTAGTAATTATAATAATAATGATAACAGCAACAATAATAATAATAGGCTGGAGTTACATTAAATTCTCTGATGGAATGGATATAATGGGCTGAAAGAGAATTGAAGCCTTCGAAGGACTCTAGCAAAACCACACTTGTATGTGCTTTGAGTTTATAACTATGCTAAAATCCATGGCAGCTATTAGCTTGGCTTGCTCTCAGTACATGCAGACACTTTTCTTCACAGAGTAATAGCTCAGTATTTCTTACCCTCACAATTAGCATGGTCTCCTAGCCTCACCACTGGTGAGGTTAATATGAGGAATGAAAGTACAGCTCTGCCTATCTTTCTGTAGGTAGCAATTTTGTCACATCAACCTAATACACACCTGTCTCTGAGAAAACTGCTCTATGTCACAGTCCATATTGTAACCACCAGATGACAAGTTCTCAACACTGCTGATCTGAACTGTATTCAGGTAATGCCAACATCGACAGTCCTTCTGATTTTCTCATATTTGATGTTTTATTTAAAATGCTAACTCCTCCAAAAAAATTATCATCTAAGAACGCTAGCTTTCACCTCCTAAAGCATACTTCCAGCTGTCACATTGTACATAAAAGCCTGGGAAAAGGAACCAAACATACCTCAACATCTCAAAAAAATCAAAGCAAAATTAAAGAACCCAATATGTACTTTATACATCATCATTTTAGGGGATCATCATGCTTTCCACTTCTATTACGATATTTTTTCTAAAATCAACATGACTAAATTGGAAATTTACCTTGAATTTAGATGAAAGCTTAGCTTATAAGAACTGTTCAAAAGGCAAATGTGTACCAGATAAGCTTGAATAAAAAGTAGTTTGGGCTTCTTTTTCTCTCTTTCTTCCCTCCCTCTTGAAGAGTGCCCATTAATCCCAAGAGATGGAGGACTTCATATTGCCTCTGACTTATCATTTATGAGGTGCCTGCAAACTTCAGCTTAAAGCATATCTGTTAGCAGTTTGTACATGATGCTGTGCAGGGACTTGAGGATGGACCAATAGGTTGTAAGGAGCGTTCTGATGGTTTTAACAAAATCTTTAAAGCAGGAAGGTAAGTTAGCACTGAAAGGGAGCACCCCACTGCTTAGCCAGAAAAAGGACCACAAGGAGTTAATTTCTTAGACTTGCACTCTTTCTTCACGTTTCACTCAAATGCTGAAGAATGAATATATAGTGTGAGGTTTCAACTCTGCAAAACATTGCTGTCCAAGAATTACGCATTTTTTTTAAAGTGGTTTAATAATATACACTCATGCACAAAGCGATGCTTTAACTGCAGATTCCTTAGAACAATGAAAGACTAAACAAATCCTTAATTTATAAGGCTCCACAGTGCTATTTAAGGACAACCCTGTATTACTGTAGAATTTCAAGTCGAACTCTCGTGGTGAGGATCTAGTTAATTCTACCCAGAGTGCACTTTAGTAACCCCTTTGCAATTAGTCTGAGGCCTGAGATGAGGCAATACAAAGCTACCACCTACCTCCACCTCATTTGCTTAGAGGTGTGACATGCTTGGATTCAGTAAGGGTTAGAAAGCCCTCATCATCCTGACAGGGACCTGAGGAAGGCGAGGAGAACTTCTGGCTGGGCTGGATGTGGGGACAAAGTCAGTCACTGATTATTTGTGTGGCACTGGCTTAACAGCATCGCTGTTCACATGCCAACATCTCACATCTAGATACCAACTGATTCTGCAAGACAAGCAACTTGCAGAAACACACTTTACTGAAGTTTTTGTTAACAGATCATCCAGGAAGGAAAACATTGCCAAGGGAAACTTGATGAATTCCTGGATGCTGAACTGAAGCTCATCAAGGGATTTTAATAAGAACAGCCCCTCAAAGAACAGAAAAGTTTTCCAGGAAAGACAGAAATCACCACAAGCAAAGAGATTTCAGGTCAGATTTATCAGTCAGTGAGACTTTGCACTTTGTTCTCCTCACCTTTACCCTGGTGCAGTCCCAGGAACATTCCTAATCCTGGGGTAATGGTTGGACTTAATGATCTTAAAGGTCTTTTCCAACCTAGCTGATTCTATGATTCTAATCTCAAAGAGAGAAAACAGTGTGTAAATGAAAAAAAAAAAAAAATATCAAACCTGATGGAACATATTCGTTAGATGTGTAAAAGGAGCAATTCTAGGAAGGTAACAGGTATTGTGGCACTTCATATTCTCAATCAAAAGGTGTTAAAGGGAAAAAAAAAAAAAAAAAAAGGCAAACAAAACCAAAACCAATGCTTTACGTCTCTCCAGCTTATGTATTATCCATAACTGCAAAAACTAAATTCAAATCCAGAGGACAAAAGCTCCTACCCCTTTCCAGTGAGTCACTATATCTACATTTTCTATGCCTATTCCACTCTAACTCTAAACAATTCCAGAATTAGTTTAAGAATGACTATTTAGTGCTCTCTGATGTTATAGACCAACGCTTTAAGAGTCACAAACGAAAAAGCAACTTGCCATACTGAATTAATTTCTCATTCAGCTTTTATAATCCTGTAAACAAATAGCGTGATTTGCACACTTATCACCCACACACTACCTTGAAACTTTTCCCTAAACTGACTACATCGGAGAACATAGCGTTCCTTTCCAATGAAAGTGCTTTTACAATCAGGCTATAAGAACACAGGTCCCTGGACCTGGGTAGTCTTATGGTTTAAAAAGAACAAACCAAAGTAGAAAAAAAAAAAAAAAAAAAAAAAAAAAGAAAAAGACCTGAATCAGGAGACATACAATTTTTTCTGTAATTTGGAAGAAGGAATTATGACATTTATCTTTTCCAGGGCCATTAATATTTCACTAAACTGTGCTGTAGACCCATCACAAGTAAGATGTTTGCAACACTGATTAGAGAAATTCACAAATTGCAAGAGACCACAGAAGTCTTCATTCATCCATGGTCAAACCCCATTATAACTTCAGTTATGAGATATATAACCAAAACCATGTGTTCATAACATTTCCAATCAGCACAAACCTGTGTTTTCAGGAAGCCCTCACAAAATACTCTCAAAGAACTGCACAACACCTCCACTGATGGTAAGAAATAAAGACTCACAAGATAAAGTACCAGTGGGAGTGAAGAGTTAAAGAGCCCTACTTTAACATAAGGAAAGTCCTTTCCAACTGTTGTACAGATACAAAAAGAATCATTAAAGGTGGTAAGTGGGGGAAGTGTTACAGGAAGCAAAAATACCCCTCTATCCACCCTGATTCTCATGGAGTAATCCCCATTCACTCCAAACAGAATCCTTCCTAATTATTGTTTGATGGGGCTAGAGGGAGGAAGATGTACAGTCATATTAAAAACCTTTGATAATATTTCCCCTTAAATTTTATTAAAAACACTTGGATATTTCTTCTACTCAGCAGCCAGCCTGAAGTCAGTCTTTAAATATTACCTCCATCCTCTCTCTAGTTCCTCTTTATTAGGACAACAGAACAGTTCCTAAGGAGAATTAAAGCCAGATGCTGACAACTGGGCCATACACTAATGCATTTCTTAAATCCCAAACATCTACACCTCCAACCTCCATGGTATCTCTGGGCAACTCTAATACACCTGTTGCACAAAGCATTACTTGTACTCCTACAGTGAATAGAATGTCACACTCAGGCACCACCTCTGATTTTGAAAGCCTTTCATGCTTTGAGGCCTAGATAAGAATCACAGTTAAAGAGTGTATTATGTAAAGAGTCAGCAATATATTTTATTGAACCATTTTAACACCATGTGCAGAATCTTCTCTCATTTACCTTGAAAAAGGCTACATTAGCAAAAAGAGACAGAAAAAGCAACCTGGTATGAATAGGGTCAGACTCTTCCACTTTCAGAACATGACTTCTCTATTAATGTGTGAACACATGAAGGAAAATCGAGACACTGCTAAAGAAAGAACTTCTGGACCTCAGTACTAACATGCAATCCTGCCCTTTGACCTGATGAGCTTAGTCATGCCTAGTATGGAGATGGGAGCTCTGGCAGAGATGAAGTTTCATGCATGCAGAAGTGATGGAGAGAAGCATTCCTGCCTTTTACAGGCACATGGGCTCCTGGTTTGGGGCAGGGTGTCTGGGATCAACAGTGCATTCCACAACTGCAGATAAGGTGCAAACACCTTTGCTGCGGGTGCCACCACTGATGCTCTGACTCTTCTTTCCCTGCTCTCCTTAGTAGTGAGTAGTAAACAATGACCCCCGATGAGTGGGTTTACCAGAAGGTATCACTAGTTAAATACCATGAAACCTATAAATTGAATAGGAATGGAAACAAACTGATTCTATACCAATGCCTTCAAACAGCCTACAGAAGTGAGGAGAAATTTATGGGTCTTATCCAAATCTTTTTGAAGGTAGTGGAAAGCCCACAGCAGGGTAAGGCAGGAATTCTGTTCCTGCTGTGAGAAAGATCATCCTCTGCTAACTTTTTTTCTTCTACAAGGAGGTATCAAGGAAAAGAAAGTTTGGCCCTAAACTAAAAGAAATAATACGTATTACTGAATTTCTAGGTTCCACAAAAATTGATTAGAAGTTTCTTTAAAAGGCATTGATTGAAAACTAACATTCAAGTTTACTTAGCAAATCGCTCAGATTTTCTTTTTTTCCCCAATAAAAAGAACAATCCCCTCCTTAAATTACAAGTATTCTGATATTATATCACAACTGTAATTAAACTAAATGAGCTTGCACAGTAAATAAAACCCTCTTGATCAAATTTTACTGGTAGGTGGTTAAGAATGTTTTTAATAGTTGTTTGATACTAGGCATTGAGTAATCTCATTTGATTATTTCTTACAAATATACTCTAATGCTCTCTTGCTTCACTACATTCATTGTATTTGTAACTTTAATGTCTTCACTATGGTTTCCACCTACCATTTGAGCTTGACGGACCAAAGTCCAAACAGAATTTTAAGTGTGGTATGTTCAAGTTTCAATTTTAATTTGCATTACTTCTCGCATTTCTGGCGATTCCCCTTTGTTCAAAATCTCTTTTTGTGGCTGGGATTTTTCCTAGCAGTACTAACGCATCCATGCTAAGACCCTGCTCCCTGCACAAGTCTCTACTCTGAAAAGTTTAGAAACTAAAAAACAGGAGTTTAAAACAAATGGATGGAACAGTGTCCACTTGTTTAAATCAACATTCAGTAACAGACTGATACTGGAATCTAATGATTTTTTTTGCACATATTTCTTAGTTGTAAAGTCGCATTTTTCATGCCCTGCATTTCAGAACCACTAACTTAGCAGTTCCTTGGGACTAAGAAGGATAAAGATACAGAAAAGTTCTAAGTAAAAAATAATTTATTGCAATACTAAAAGTTGTTCTTTTAATGAAGACTGGATTCTTCTGGCAGCTGTCTGCATTGCAATCTAGGTTTTAAGGCCAATATCACTTTATTTCCTTACTTTTATAAATGCAGAAAAGGTAACATTGCATTAAGATTGATGCAACTAAATTGAGTTCTCACAGTGAAAGATCATTCTTCTTTATTATCTTGATTCTAATATTGCTTGCAAATCATTCGCTGGCTGCACAACTATTTACGTCAGGTTTGCTTTCAGAAAGCTAAATAGGGAAAACACTGTTTGCCCTATAAAACCGCTTTTTTGATTAGCTTTGCTCTACAAAATGAAGGAACAGTTATAAAAGCAGAGATTTCACACGGAAGACATACAAATTTCCATGGCTATATTTTTGTTTACTAATAGATGAAGATGAATGTAGAAAACTAAGAATTTAACATTTGCTCCTGCTTCACTTCTTAGCAATGAAGGCCAGATTTTGCTGAGGCTACTTGTGTGGCATCCCACTCCACAAGCAGTCCTAAAGAAACTGCTGGGTTTCTATGTTTGGCTCAAATGCTACTTACCACCCAAAATGAGCACAGAGGCCCTTAGCAAATGGTGGGCATTTGTAACCACTTTACTCTAAAAGGAATCAAGTTTTTTTTCTGAACTGTTGCACTGGTTCTGCAAAGCAGCATGCAACTGCTGCCCAAATATCTCTTCTTCAGCATGTCCGAATGCTGCTCCCAGTGCCAGCATCATCAGTGTTGCCATTTTCTCGTAATACCTGTGCTCTGGCATACCTCCTAAGAAAGAAGGTATTTTGCTCTGAGCTCAGCAAATTTCTGCTTTGCTTTTGTAAGAGTTGTAGTACTTGCAGAAATGCACACACAGCTGCATATTTTGGGAGTTTTAATATTCATTATATATTGTGTTGGAATGGAAATCAGACAGCCAATTTCCACTGAGGCTCAAATAGGAGCTGGATGCCACACTTTTTTAGGATACCATGTGGAAAAAGAAAAAAAAAAAAAAAACCAGCCAAAAATAACCCCCAAAATCCCAAACCCCACAACCTAGCCTTGTATCTTTTCATAAGGATCATGGGCAATGGGTGAGGGGAAGGAAGAGAACAGTGTTCAAGAGATGCCTAATGGGATATGAAGGCTTTCCTCTGCAGCACAATGAGACACTAATAAACAAGATGTCAGGTCAGTGATGACGCATCATGTTTTACCAGGCCTACAAACATATTGCCTTTTGAACTTCAGGTTTTTACTCATGTGATGATTCTTAGCCATCATGAGATTCAGCCATGCAGAGGATCGCGACTCAACCTTTCTCACGCCATTCAGCTCTGCCTATTTATATAGCATCTTTGCACTGAACGCAGGATAAAGACTGAAGATCAGCTAAGGCTAAGCTAAAATTGGAATATTACTCTAGCATGGCAAAAGGTAGCTATGCTGATGTGCTACGCTACTTATGCAAGAGCATCAAACTCTCAGAGGAAAGTGAAGGTTCACACCAGGCGTGCCTTCAGCATCATGTAACACAGCCACTCTTCACACTGCAACCCCTCAAAATGTAACTATACCTTTAAAAGGTGTGTTGAGCATGCCCTTCTCACACACAAACAATTCACCAAATACCTATCACATTCTGAGCAGAAAAAAAAGAAAGGATTAAAAATAAACAATTCTGCCTAATGCAATATAGTGTATTATTAGAACCCTGGAAATAAACAGTCATGCCAAATATCACTTCTACATGTAAGAAAGCCTACAAATCAGAACTAATGTACAGACTTGCTCACATATTGAGAAAATTAAATGGAAAACAGGAAATTTGATACCTTACTTATAACTACATCTTGGTAGTAAAGAGGATAAAGGCACATCATAGACCATAAAGACAGATTTCTTCCTCTACAAATGGACAACCTGACAAGCAATTCATGAGTGTGTGCCTGTCTGTGTGTCTTTGCATGTGCAAATTAGAGAAACATCCAGCATCTTATATGAAACCAGAATTAAAGGATGTTCACTATATGCTTGCAAAACACTTAAATAGGATACTCTATTTCTTGGTCATTTCCTACATACAGAAATACCTGCTGATTTCCAACATATTATATATTCTGAATATATGAAATGAAGACGTTGCAATCCCAGTAACAGAGACCAGGAAGCTTTCTGACTCTCTTCTCCCTGATCATTTATCTTTAGCAAAGTTGTGCTTGTGGATCTTCTTGTTCAAAGAAAGAGGATTTTAAAGTAAACACAGACTCATTTTTTCCTATCAATCACAATCCTAGGGATCAAAGATCCTTTGTAAAGAGAATTTCCACCTTTTCCTCCCAAATGCATTCCTTAGAGTATAAATATCCAGAACAAGACAAGTTGTATATGGTTTTCTATCAAGTAAGCATCAGTGCAGAGGACACTTGGACACACACAGAACTAGTAGCAGACCAATGACAAAGCAGCAAAATGGGTGAATTTCTGTATCACTAACCCTGGGGCCATTTGGCCTGTATCATTCCAAGGAAAGTGAATGCTCTGCCTTGAGAGCCTAAAAGTTCTGTGGGACATTTTGTAGTTTAACAGGAGAAAGGAAATATCTTAAATTTACTTTGGAAAAAATTGTGAATCAGTTGAAGACAACTACTCTGATATCTGAGTATAATAGTAGGCTTCAAAAACTCTCTTATCAGAAATGGGGTCTCTAAACATATCTACCCTGATAGAAAAAGTAGTGCAATATTCATTTTTGCAAGTATTTGACTTGGAGAATAACACATTAAGCAGACTGAAGTTTCAAAATCATATTCAATTTCTCCGCAGGACTAAGAACAGATCCTTCTTCCTTGGACAGCATTTCCCGTAAAAACGCAAGTCCTCCTGGAGGAATTCATTTAACATGCTCTTTAAACAATACATTTTGCCTAAGCCATTACTGTATGTCTACTTTTTTGCATCTGTGAGAGCAATGATTTCATTCAAGTATCTATTTCAACTCATCTGGTCCCAGATTTCATTGCAGCAGACCAAGCTGAAAGCTCAACATACCATATCCAGGGCTATGTTAGCCAGATAGGAACTTCAGCTCAAAACCAGCACCAATAGCATAATGGTGTTCATAAAGTCTAAAAAAAAAAAAAAGTAGATGAAGAGATAAGGCCCAGTTCTGTGATTAGTGCTTCACTCTGAATGAAGAGGCCACAAGTATATTACTGGTCTTCCAAAGTGCAAAGAGATCAACTACCAAACGTGCCGAGAGTGAAAAGAAGTTAAAAAGAAAAGGGAAACAGTAGGAAGGTAAATTTAGGGGTCAAGTCTTTCTGCTGAGCTTTCCTTCTCTTTGGCAATGCTAAGATAGACAATAAGCTTTGTATCATCCAGGACAGGTTTACTCAGTAAATCAGCATCAAAGAGTAACTTAGCTGCTCACAGAAAAAGTACTGCTTTAAGATCAAGTTCAGGTGGATGGATGATTTGCTTCTTTATTTTGGACACAGACAAGCACTTCTCCTTTCAGCATCCGAAAAGAGAGTCAAACTGACCATGTCAGAGTTATACTCCGTATTCAGTCAAGAAAGCACAGAAAGAATGATGATGATCACCACCATAGCCAAGGTTATCCTCTAATGCGAAACAGGGAAGGGATAACAGGCGCTAGTATAGAATCATAGAATCATAGAATAGTTAGGGCTGGAAAGGACCTTGAGATCATCTAGTTCCAACCCCCTTGCCATGGGCAGGGACACCCCACACTAAACCATGCCACCCAAGGCCTCTTCCAACCTGGCCTTGAACACCGCCAAGGATGGAGCATTTACAGCCTCCCTGGGCAACCCATTCCAGTGCCTCACCACCCTCTCAATAAAGAATTTCTTCCTTAGATCCAATCTAAACTTCCCCTGTTTAAGTTTGAACCCATTACCCCTTGTCCTGTCACTACAGTCCCTGATGAAGAGTCCCTCCCCAGCATCCTTATAGGCCCCCTTCAGATACTGGAAGGCTGCTATGAGGTCTCCACACAGCCTTCTCTTCTCCAGGCTGAACAGCCCCAACTTTCTCAGCCTATCTTCATACGGGAGGTGCTCCAGTCCCCTGATCATCCTCGTGGCCCTCCTCTGGACTTTGACTCACAGATGATCTTTTGTGCAAGAAGGGCTTTCACAAAGGCTTCAAAAAGGATGTGTTGCTTTGATTTTGTGGTAACAAGTGTGGGCTTTTTTCATAGCAATTTTCATTTTCAGTTAGCATTCACCTGAGCTGAAACTTATTCTTGACACCATTCATCCCCCTGTGTCCCTCATTATTGCAAATCTAGGAACTACATTACCATGTATGTTCCCCTCAGCTCTGCCTCTGGGGAGAGCTCAGACTGATGGGGAATAGAAGTCCAGGGATAAGTAAAAGTGAGTATCTACTTTAGAACTACATCAGCTTTATCTGGGAAAACATTCAAATGGTAGCAACCAAAAGCTGAAAACAAAGCTGCAATTCATATTCAAACTAAAGAGAGAATATGAAGATGCACCTAGTTTTGAAACTTGCTTAGATACACAAGAGACAGAGCTTTACTCAATTTGTTCCCCAGTCACATGTTGTTAAAAGGAGAATACTAAACGGGTTGCACTGCTCCAACCTCGGGTAGGTGAAAAAATTAGCTTCACTGATATCCATGAAAGTCCACCGTTAACAGCAGGGGAGCACATCTGCACTTCCAATTCTCACTCATTTTGAGAGCACAGCCTTGCTGGACAAAAATTTCATTATGATAAATGTCACAGGAAGCCAGTGCCCCCAAAAATAAGAGCCAGGCAAAGACAAGGGAAAAAAAAAAGAACAGCTCAACTCCACAGAAACAAGAATTCTCACATCACATTCATTTCTTTCCAAGGAAAACAGAATTCATGGTCACTTTCTCCCTCACAGTTTTCCCCAAACTCTCAAGTATGTCACTTCACAGACCAGGAACCTCATCCTACCCACAGAACCTACCAAGCTCCACAGCAAAGAGCTCGGTAAGGCAAGCGAAGAGGAGGGCAAGGACACTTACTTTCATCTTTGGCATCTCGGCTCTCTTTTCTAAAGGTCAATAAGAGCAGAAGGTGCCCAAAATCCAAGAAGCAGCAGAATTAAGATAACATTCTTGTAAGTTGTCCTGTGATGTAACTAGGAATGAGACACGGATACAGTAGTGCTAGTCCAAAGCTTCAATCTCTAATAACAATTCAAAAACCACAAAAAGCTTTTTTGAGTCAGACAGCAGCTCAGCACAGAGCATTCAGGGTTGTCTAATGCTCCCCTTTACCTTAACTGGCCAGGCTGAAGCATTATTTTAGGTAGAGGACTTTGACATGATGAAAAAAAACAAACACATGGCTCACAAAATACTAATTATTCATTAAAAATGAACTTATGAATAGAATAATTGATAAGACAGGTTTCTCTTCAACCAACATTCTGGTGTCTTTTTTCTTCTCCCCAAATACATAGAAGCACTATAGCGTTAGTTATCTCAAGATAAATGCATGCTAACACTGTGTAGCAACAGCAGCAATAATGAAGATACCTGTGAAAAAAAAAGTCACTGATGGTAGGAAAGTTACTGAACATTAAAAGAATAGCCAATATAAACTGAAATTGCTTCTCTATCTTATTTGTGTTGGGGGGAAAAATAAAAATCACAAGCTGGATTCATTTTTTACTGCATCATTATTATGCTCCTCTGGAAATTGTCTGCAGTGACTTTCGTTCCAGGAAATAATATAAATCTAGTATTAGAGCTGAACTCAGGAGTCACATGCACCTTGAATCCACAAATTTAATTGGGTTCTGGGATCAAAAAGTTATATCCGGGTTGTATTTGCTATTCTTTCAGCCTCCAATTGTCCTTTCCAAATCAGAATTGCTAATAGAAACTTTTACAAGTCTATAATAGTGAAAATTTTCCCATACAGATAATAGGCTGGATTGCGTCTGGCTCTGTGAAGGTGTACAAAGGGGAAAAGATCACAGAGAGGCTAAAACACGAAATATATTTTCTATCGGGCCAAACAGGATTCACAGCCTTCCAATTTATATGTGTTGACCAGTGGACTCTCAAAAGCAGTTGAGGAGGGTTATGACTTCTCACTCCTGAGCAGTCAACTTGCCTTACACAAGAGAAGTGGACAGGCTTGCTGCCCCTTCTCAAAAGGAGCAATAATGGCCCGTCTTTTATGGAACAACTGAAAGCTTTCTTTCTGCCCAAGCCATAATGGTGTCCAGATCTTTCACATTGCAGTAATCCCACCCCTACTTTTAAGAACCCTTAAAATTCTTATCTTTGAATTTTGGCCAAGCCAAGGATGCTCATGTTGGTTTTGAAGAGAAAGCAGACTGAAATTCGGTACTTATATGCTGTTCCCGGAGAATGGCACTCCTCAGCTCCAATTGCATCCTACAGAGCTCAAAACCACATCCCTTCAATGTGTCAAATTGATGATAAGCTAAGCCTGGCTGTTCTCAGAGAGGATGCTAGGATGTGGAATTGGACTTGCAGTAGGTGGCTGACAAAAACAACTTTAGAAGAAACACATGTTACAATGACAGTAGCAAGTTTAAGCTCTGGGTCATATTAGTGACACTCTATAGTGCTGATAAAATCATAATGCCAAACTGCAGCTAGAAGACCAATAGTTTACGTAATAAATATTTTTCTACTATATAACCACCACTTGGTTTTACTCCCTCAGAAAAAAAAAAAAAAAAAAAAAGGAGAAACATCTGTCTTTGCTATAAGAATTAATCACCAGTCCCAAGAAAGACCAGGAAGTCAAATCATTAGGGTAGTTTGTTGGTGTTTGTTTTGGGAGGTTTCTATTTGCAATTCAAATTACAATCTCATAGAGTAAAATTTAATTTCACTTAAGATATTTCCCATATAAATATCATTCTAAAATACTTGCTGAAGTTGGATACAGTCAATGGACAAAAATATGAAGGAAAGGCATGAACATCAAATCAAGAAACAAACAAAAGAACCCCAACATCAAAAACACCAAGAAAGAAATCCTGCCATTAAGGTGTCCCACCACCAAGAAATAAGTCAGGTGGAGTTTCAGGTTTTGCATCCATCTCTGCAAAAGGATGGGAAGGAATATAATTTACCTCGTTCGTGGAACAATCCCTCAACATTGTTCTTTTCTGTTAACATATACTGATAAATAAGAGTCCAGAACAAATCCATCAGCTGCAGGGAGTGCCTGTATTTTCAACATCCTTTACCAGCAAAGAATGTTTTCCATTCTGCTCAGGAAGTGCACCCCATTATAAACACACAAACCAAAGCCCTCTATTCTTTAACAAAACATGTCTCAAATTAAAGCACTAAATCTTTCCTTAATCAAAGGAGCAGCAGAGGTTGAACATCTGAGAAGAATCATTTTGCTATTCAGATTTACCATTATTATTACTAGAAGAGTGAGCTATGACATAAAACTCACTGAGAGTTCCTTTGAGCAAAGCACTGCGCAGAACACAGAGGACACACTGGCACAATGGGAAGCTGGTGAGTTAATACACCCTGGGACGCTACCTCATCTTACCCAGTACATGTATGCTTCTGACCTATTACAACTTCAAAGTCAGTGTAAACCATTTTCATGACAATGCTTCAGGATAGCTTAATTTAACCTGCTTTAATTTATATCCACAATGAAATTAAAGCATTCATAGTCAGCTACCAAATTTCAGCCCAGAGGCTGAACTTCCAGCAGCACAGCCGTGCTCGCAACTGTGCAAAGATGGCCTAAGAAAGCCCTCAACTGACAGAGCTGACAGCTAAGAGAGCAACATGGATAAAGGGTGCGTGTCAGGAGAATGGTGGAGTCAAGTCAAACATGAAATAACTTGTCCGAAGTTGAACAGCACACAAGGCAGAGCCCAGAAAATAATGGATATCTTTCCAGAGCATCTACTCTATCAAGGTAGATATCAAAGCTACAAGTTTGTCTTGCCATAGAATCATAGAATAGTTAGGGTTGGAAAGGACCTTGAGATCATCTAGTTCCAAGCCCCTGCCATGGGCAGGGACACCCCACACTAAACCATGTCACCCAAGGCCTCATCCAACCTGGCCTTGAACACCACCAAGGATGGAGCATTCACAACCTCCCTGGGCAACATACTTAGCAAACAACTTCTGTGACCAATACACATTAAACACTCTTACTGGATTCCCAGATCAGTTTATCAGAACAGCTGTCTACACTAAGCCGTCATGCCTGTGGTTACAATACTCTACTTACTGGACTCTGCTACTTCTAACAATATTCTCCCTTCAAGTCTCAAAAATTGCTATGTTGGCTCAGAACAGAAATCCATCTAGCCCCAAATCCTGTCTTCAACAATAAGCAGAAGGAGATGCCAAGAGAAGAGCACCGGAACAGAACAAACATACATATACTACCCTTGAGCACACTCCCAAACTTCAACAACTCCAGGGTTTGGCACTTCATGGACTGTCTTTTGGAGGCAATTCCTAAATATTTAGGATCCTCAGTGGATTTCTATGCAATGAAATTATCCATTCCCATTTTGACCTCAAGTGAACTTTTATCATCTCCAATACCCTGTGGCAAATGATGCTTTTTTGCTTAAATGGTGCTCAAATCCCCCACTCTTAAGATTCAAAGTCAGGTGCTCAAGCCATGTAGTTCCCAAGCTAACCCAAACAATCTTTACAGCTCCAAACAATCTTAATGTTTTACCCCCATTCACCCAGTCAAAAGTTGGCTTAGTTACAATTACCACATTCCCCTAATTTTCAATTATCCCTGCTCTCCCCTTCCACTAAATATTTGGCTTGAACCATCAAGAATGATGCCAACAAAGGTCAGAAGAGTGAAACTGGCAGGGAAGAAAATTCTCTTTGCAAAAATGATACTGCTTGAGGCATCAAGCAAGCTGTCCATCTCTACACCTGTTGTTTCCCTGTGTCAAGCCTCTAGTGTATGTGCAAATACGCATCACCTTCACAAGACTCAGAGATGAGTACTAGCACTGAATCTATATAGCTCAGGTAGAGATATAAATTCATTCCACTTCTAAAGTAAAACCATTCATGTAATTTTTGGTACCATGTGGCATTACCATCACAAGAGCGACGATAACATGCACTTCTATCAAGGCTACCAGTTTGTCTCACCATAACTCTGCAAACAACTTCTGTGACCAACACACATCAAACATTCCTATGGGGGCAGAATTCCCAGATCAGTTCACCAGAACAGCTGTCTGCATTAAGCTGTGCTGCCTATGGTTACAAGAATGTGCCATGGCTAATCTGGAATTGGGTGGGATTAACTCCCTACAGCTGCTGGTGCTGAGATTTCTGGCTCTATTTAATTTGGCAAAGAATCACACAGGAAGCTGAAAGAGCCACTACAGTGAAGCTTCTGACATTTTTGTTCCTGGACCTCAGAGAGCCCAAACACAACTCCTGTCAGAAATCCATAAACATTCAATTTACACAAACAGGCATGTAAACTCAGGTTGTAGTTTTGTTACCAATTTAAGCTGCCCAAAGTGCAAGTTGTTTCTGCCCTTGCTACCTCCCATGGTTGGCTGTTCCCACTCCCTCTCAGATGCCAGCAGTAGTGCTTGGTTTGGCCATGTGCTGAGCTGGCTCAGGAAGCCCAAGGACAAAGGGAAAATAAGGAAAAGAAAAAAAAAGGAAAAAAGACAGGAAAAATAACCCACAAAAACCAACACAACAGGAAAAATAACCCCACCACAGAATGCCTTAGCTGTCTTTCAGATCTGCTCCCTAGCCTGATTCCCCCAGTAGCCACACAAAAGCGAACGCCTGCACCAGAGAAGGAGGAGCTGCCTGTAAGGACAGAATTCTCTCCAGATCTAGGACTGAATTAAATAACCATGGGACAGCAGCATGGTAGGACTGTGCTCACATTCTACTGAACTCAGCTGTGTTGCGATGAAGGAAGGGAACAGGTTGGTTTGTCTGCCACAAAACTGTCTGGGTAGATCATGATCCTGCCACGACTCTGGACAGCCCCTTCTTAAAATGATTTAAATATCTATAAACATCACCAGTTCAAGATTAAACAAATGAGTTGGTCTGACAGTGCACATTTACCAATTACTTCACCAATCTTTGGATAGCTGATCTAAGCCATTAAGCTTGCCTCAGCTTTCTCAATAGAGAACATACATTAGTAACAATGTGCTGTTCAGAACCCAGACTAATCTCATAACAGCAACCTGCCATCTCCATCTCTGCTGGGTGGAAAAAAGGACTGCCCAGGTACTCCTTGCCCTCACCTGCTGGAGAAACACAAAAATCTGTGAACCTAGGACACCCTATTCTCCGCATATGAACTTTAAACAGGATTATCAGGGAGGGAGGGATGGGACACTTGCACTGACCATGCCTGCTCCGTGTTTGGAAACCTTAAGTTGCTAGGCATGCCTACCTGGTGCATATCTGCAGTCAATTAGTGGTAAAAGGCACCTCCTGCAGAGCCCATCAAAGCCACCCCTCCCCTAGCAGGGCTGCTGCACAGAGATCTAAAGCTCTGCCTTTCTCCTAAAGGGAGGCAGGGATTCCCTGCACCATACAGCACAGTAAAAGATCAAATCCAGGAATCAAACTCAGATATCTCACTCATGAGATCACTAAGGCTGGCAGAAACATCGATTTTAATCAAAATCAAATAAAAAGTGAGCCAGTGAACCTTCAGAGAGCTGCCACAAGCAAAACACATACAGCTTCACTTTAAAAGACAACAGCAACAAAAAATCTCACAGCCACATCTGTACTAAAATACATTTGACATTGGCCATGTTAGCCATCCCACTTGACTTATTCCCAGTGGCACATGGCTGCAAATTGCATCACCTTATACAGTAACACCTAAGAGTGTTTTCCTCAAGAGACAGCTGACATGACTGCACCAACCTTCCTTCAAGGGTCTCTCCCAATGAAAGAAAGCTTTAATTTGCATCTAGTGCTCTACAATATTTCTCCATTAGAGGCTGCAGGGGCAAAAAATGTTAAACCTGTGTATCTCTATGGAACCAGGACAACTACACTGCTCAGTCCTGCAGAGAGAAGGAATCTTGTGCTTTTCCTACTGAAACAACCATTCCTATCACTAGGATCATTGATCCAGTGTTCTCAAAAATGAGGCAACAAGTCTATAGACGTCTATATTCTCACTGAATACCTTTAGTACACCTCCATTTACAGCTTTGACAGCAACTTTCCCACCAGGAAGCTTAACAAAGGAATGTCTGAGATATGGCCAATAATGTTCCCCCCAACATCCCCTTCACACCTTCTACGATAAGAGTCATATTTAACGCCTCCTATTAACTAAGGACTTTTTAGAACCAAGATCAGAGGCAATCTATAAGATACTGCAAGTGAAGCTGTTGAAGTAGATTTTAGGAGTAAACAAAGGTTTAAGAGACTTTAGATGACAACGAAAAAGCCACAATGTTCACAGTTAAATACTGTAGCATACTTTTTTAGGCCTGCAAAGCAGCTTTTTTTTTTTTTTTGTCCTGTATCCCCTCCTTTTCATCTAAAGCATCCTTCTGTGAATAAAACAATTTTCTACCTCCTTTCAAGGCAATGGATTCCACTAATCAGAAATAACTGAAAAAGTAGAAGTATAAAAATAGCCACAAGAAGATGTAGTAGCAACCCCAATTCACCTTCAAAACCAGCTTTTCCTTTTAGTTAAGAAGTTCCATCCTTGTTATAGAAACAAGGGAGGGTTATGTTCTCCGATCTTTAAGGAGGATGGTTTAAAAATCATTAGCAACACCTGCATCTGCAAACCATTTTGTAATGCTCTGAATGAAAGATGATAATAAATTGCACTGACATTCATGGAACATTTGCAATTTCATCATTCAAGAGAACACAGGGATTCTGCAGGAGAAGCACAATAGAATGATATGATATTATATGATAGGAAATAATATGGGTAGTTTGCATTTATATAGCTCCCACCACCTGAGAATATTTAAAATTCTTAAAAAAGAAAAAAAAAAAAAGAAAAAAAGACATCAACTGTATCTCTGAATATTTTTCATCGGATTCTATGAGCTTCTTACCTATCCCAGACAGGAAAAGGAAGACACAAAATAGCGACTTTTGTTTCAGTTCATACAGTAGGGTAAAAGGCAGAAGAAGAAACCAGTCAGGAATTCTTGCTCTACCTACTCTATAGCTGCTTAAATGCTGAAGTGCCAACATCAGAAAGAAAAAATTCTCTAAAACATAATGAAGTGGCACAGAAATATCTATCAACATTGCAATCTGGGATAGGGTTTAGCCTTTTAAGCAATATACTCTGAACCGAGAGCTGAAATAAGTTGTGTAACATGTTGTAATTTATTCCTAATGCAAATTCTACTGTCACTTAATTAACATACAAATACATTTTTTCTTCCATTCAATAAGAAAAGGAAAAATCTATTCTATTTCCTAATGCACTCCAGTTAAAGTTCCCTTTGTTTCAGCTCTTCAAGAATGGAAGTGTTATAGTTTATTTCTTGACTTTTTCTCTTAACCATATTTGTTGCAGGGATTTTGGGGAGTATAAACAAGCATAAATCAAAAAAACTTCCTAAAGCCTTTTGGACTTAATTGTTTCCAGCAGAGCCATTCATATTTCAGCATTATCATGTTGGCTAGCCCCCTTCTAATTCTTCCTCAACACTCAGAAAATGGTGAGCTGGAGACCAAAGAGAAACCAGGTGGCTTATGAATAATTACAACTTTTTACAGTACTTCTCTACATGCATTTCTAGTAGCACACTGTTCTAAATTTAATGGGATTCTGAATGCTCTGAACATAAAGAGAAGTATTTATGTGGAGCAGCATTGTCCGACTCGGTTGATTTACTGTTGGTAGAAAGAACTCATTAGCTGTCAGGCCACTTGTTGAAAAGACCATACTGCCAATGCACAAAGTTGACATAATGAAAATAAAGGAAAGAATTTGGGCCAAATTCAGAGGCAATCTGTAAGGTAATGTAATTTTTACCCACTTATGCTCAACTCAGATTCCCTCAGAACTTGTTCTACACAATCTACTGATGCATGAGGGACTCTAAATTGATGTAATTTATATGCCAAAGAGTCAGAAACACTATAAGGTCCCAAAGTCGAGGGCACTTAAAGTCACGTTTTCCTACATATTGTTCTATTCGTCAATCTGTCCTGAATCCTCCCTCCTTTTATGATTTCAGCCTGTGATTTATACCACCAAGAATGCCCGAGATACAGTGGGCCAAGAGAGAGGCTGGGTTTACGTAAGTAAGTATGACTCTAAGGAAATCTAAGTTGATGTAACACAGAAGCTAAGGAAGCCAGGTGTCTTTCACATGCACATCTACTCTGCCCATCAGTTAGATTCAATTTGAGCTTTGAGATTTGCCTCTGCATGACCTCCATTACCACTAGCAACTGAATTTGTTACTGAAAAGATACAAGCAGCCACAGCTTACAAACCCACATTTTAGGGCCAGGAGGGACATTATGATGATCTAGTTTGACCTTCTGCATAACGGAAGCTATCAAATATCACCCAGTACCCCCTACACTGAACACAGCAATGTGTTCAGTGAATGAGAAAGACATGCAATGTTGATTTAAAGACTTCAAGTGATAGAGGAATCTGCTGCATCCCTCAGCAATATGTTCCAGCAGTAAATTACCATTACCTTTCAAAACATGCACCATGTCATCTCTTGAATTTTACTAGCTTCAACTTTCAGCCATTGGCTCTTTCTTTGTTCTACTAGGCTGGATAAATTAATTTCTGTATTCTTCTAAAGAGTATATATCAGATTGCCTCTCAGCCTTCAGCTCAGTATCTCACATTTTTTAGATCTGAATTCAAGAGAATATTTTAATTAAAATAATTTTCAAATGAGTTGAGATTGCACTGAAAAATATTTCTGTATGCTATCCTGATAAAAGCATTTTCATTTGGAAAAGGAAACAGGACAGCTGGAATCTGGTGACCACAGCTTCCTCTTTTAGTTTCTGAGCACTCCAGAATGCTATCACTTTAAGTGTTTACTCTCTACTGGGCTATCTGAACATACTGGGAAGAAGGGACAGAAAGCCAGGACTGCAAGCAGCTTGATTGTGAAGCCACTGCTCTTCAGTTCCTTCCAAAGGTCTCTGACTGACAGCTTTTCTGCTATTCCACTCTAAGGGAACACTCCATCACACACAAAAAATATTGCATGTATCCCAAAAATACAGATTTTGTCACCATCTGCTAATACACCGAAGTATGTGGTCAGGAGTAACTCTGGTAGCAACGATATATGGTCATAATTTCTGGTTTCCTGTTGAACTACAAAATACTGTGTAATAAAAGATTCTCACACCTCAAGGGAAATCTCCTTTCAAATTCCATTACAACTTGAAGAGTTGCAGGAATGCATGAGAAACACACAAAGGGATTCTCTGGAGTGGTGTTCTAGTCTTCTACCAATCAGTAAATGGGATTATCCAGAATGGGATGTTTTCATGTGTTTCGCATTCTTGTTTCTAAGCCCTGCAAGAAGATTCATCAGTCAATACAGTACACCACTGTTGCTTCCAGTTTCAGAGGCTGGCATGCTAACCCATTCTCCACAGGAGTCCTTGATGCTGCCTGTCCCAGCCAGAGAGATGTTAAAAGTTTACACTCTGCGTGAATGAAAGGGCTGAAGCATAGACCAGCCCAATTTCTCTTTTGGACAGAAAGCTAACCCCTGGATAGCAACTAGCTGGCTCTCAGAGTTAATGCTTCTTTACTATCTGTCAGGATTAGCTGCTGTTCAATTGGGATATCTGCACAGCCTTCTCACAGAAGCAAACTGAGCCACGAGGATCATCATTGCATCGAAACACAAAAAGTAGACTGTCAAACACCATTTCAGTGCTTCCCATCAGTTAATGCCTTTCATCCCGCGGCCTCCTTCACCTCCAGACTTGGCCTCTGTCTGCATTTACACCTTCCCAGAATAAAGTCCCTTCTTCCCCCACCCACTTGGTAACCATCATTCACCTAGTTTGTCTATGAGTCATCCACTTCAAAACCCTGCTGACTCACAGTCCTCAAAAAAGCAACTTGCTCAAAGAACCTATGGAGATGCGGGTACACCATCCACGCCTGAGAGAAATTCATCCAAGTTGACCCGGTCTCTTTACTGGTGAAAGGCAAGAAAGATGCATGTCGTTTGTGACTCTTTATTGGTTTATAACCTAATTAGGTAAAGTTATTTATAACCGAAGTATACTTCAATGGCCTGATTTCCAAAACTATTACACACTCCACAGCTCCCACCAAAGCTAAAGGGCGCTTCACAGTGAAAAATAACATAAGGCTACACATTTAGCTTTTGAAACAAGAATATACAGGCTGACTTCTTGAACCTACTGGTAAAAACTGTGACTTATGCATGTGATAATACACGTGGTATTGTAAAAAATAATAAATACATTTCAAATGAAGCTGTCACTCTCAAGTTGACCATGCTCCTTCACCTACATATATATTCTATTGAGAAAATAGTGTCTTCACAGGGGAGGGACAAAAGGCCCTTCTTGAAGGAAAAAGTGAAAGAACTAGACAAATTCATCTTCTCTTCCTTCCACCCCTATAAAATTATTTGCACACTGGATAAGGTACCTGGGTAGGTAGCAGGACCTCTTTAACCAGAGGATGAGGGCTTCAGCAGCTTCCTCAGCCACACCTCTCACCATCTTGTGTCTCATTGTAATATGAGCCACTGAGAAACATCTGGTAGAGATACTGTAAATCCACTTGATTTCACCTCTGAAGAAGGGAAGATGGTCTGGATGACTTCTTGGGGTCTCTTCTGATATTATGTACCTTTTAAGAAAATACTATCAGTCCATCAAGGAAATAAAAGAAACTTCTCACTGCGAGATTATCCTCCCTGCACTCCCTACTTCTCCTGAACTCTACCAGAATTGCTCCTCCAAAAACTGCCTACTAAATGCACAACCCAGCTCAGATCCATGCCTTGATACTGAGTGGTTTACCTTCAACTCTCTCTAGCTACCACTAGCACCATTTCCCAGTCAAAAGTTACCACAGACATCTATCTTCACTAGGACACTATTAGAGGCACTCATAAATGCTGGCAGCAGGACAGATCTAAGAGCTTGCTCTAATATCTGGAGCTCACAATTACATGAGATTAAAAAAACCCCACAACAACAAAGAAATGATGACAGGAGCAGTTATCTCCTGAATTAACCACAAGACTCATTGCTACAGTTTCAGTTTCTTCAAAACCTTCTTACTGTTCACATCCAAGAAAGACACACACACATATAAACTCAGTATAAACTAATCAAGGTATTTCTCCAACAGACTGGATAGAAAAAAAAAAAATACAATGATGATGTTTTTATTTCTCTTTGAAATTGTTTGGGAAGAGCTAAGTACCTTGTTTAAACAGACTACATGGCTGGATAGATAGATTAGCCACACAAGTCTAATACTGAAATCATTCAGAACTGAATATCCAAACCAGTTAGCAAATGCTTTCACTGTAATCTTCCTACTTTTAAGAATTTATTCCTATCTACTTTTACTTGAATCATTTTTAAAAGATAAAAGACTGCATCTAATGATTTTCATCAGTTGATACAGAGCTGGTACACATCACCTGTAAAAATGTAAATATTATTTGAATGTTTTTTAAACAATCTAGATAACATTGAACAAAAAAGAAAACCTCTAACATTGGATATTTGATAACTTGTCTCTTATCTGCTTGATGTCACATTTAGGAAACCACATTTTGAAAAGTCAGTAATGTATTTCAACTTTAATACTTGTGCTCTTGTACCCAAAAAACCTCAGTAAAATCATAAAAAGGAGAAAAATTAAAAACACTTGATAAATTCTCCCACAGGAATAATTTAAAAACCCTTCTTTATTGTTATAAAGTAAAATTAAATAGGACTAATATTTTATTTGAAAAATTCCACCCAACTTTTTTTTCACCCCCTAAAGAAAGATGTGCCAAAGACTGCTGAGTCACTGGGGACTTCAAAGTTGTTATCAATCTCTACATAGAAAGCATTCAGATACCGCAGTGATGGGCAGCAGTATAAAACCCTAGAGAGAGACAAATTGATAAAATGCCCTCAGGAACAAGTTTCTTTCCAGGAAAACTTACTAAACCAAGGTTTAAATTGAAACAGTATTATTTTTCTATGTAGTGACAGTTTTTCATCTTTTAACTCTCTATTGTTTGTGATACACTCACAAAATGAAATTTCTTTTCTAAAGGCTAAATTCTGCCAGTCCTCTTGCCACCTCATCAAATATGCAGTGCTGCAGTTTCAGCAGAGTTGCTCACAAGGTGACATTCAGCTGCGAGCACACCCAGACTGCAGGATAGTGTCCAAAGGGAGAGCACCTCACAGGTCATCAGTATCCCAACACAGGCAGCCATCTGACCCAAGAAATCACTTCTACCAACAAGGGGAAGAAAACTGGACAACTAAACATCTACAGAAAAGCAAACAACAACTAGAGAAAATTAAACAACTGAAGAAAAAATAAACAACAACCAAAGAAAAACAAACAACTAAACATCCGGAACAGGTTTCTTCCCCCCTAGATGTCTGCTTTGGATATTCCCACTGCTAATGCTGAGTAAGCAACAGACACAGCAGCACTTGGCAGTAATATGAAACACAAACCCAGAATTTCAAAATACATGTCTAATTAAAAAAGTCAATGATCATCAGTTGAGTGTTAACCCCAAAACCTCAATCTATAAACTCCAGATATACTCAAGACTGCAACCTGCACCTAAGCCTAGGGAGCCCTGGTGAGGCTGGCAGTTACATCCCAGGCTTTCTAGAAGACTTTATGCTGCTTTGCGTGTGTGACTTTTGAGCCCTTTAGGTGTATCTGGGTTAGACACTCAAGCTTTTCCCTGCAGTCTAGTGGGAGATTAAAACTGGCACACATCCGAACACACCTATTGAAAATTTAGATCCTTTTGAACTAAAGTACTTTTTATGGAATAATAAATTCCTGCCACTTAATATAACTATGAGAGCTCGTAACAGACCAAAACAGGGAGTATTTTTCAAATTGCACATTTCATAAAACTAAACTCCACATAACTGCTAGAGAAGCTTCTGCCACATTTTCCCTCGTCTAAGTAAATAACCATCTCCTGACAGCCCTTGAATCCCAAAACACTACAAGACTTATAAAAATTAAAAAGATATAAGGGAAGAAATCATGTCCATCCACATTATCTAATATAAGTTCCAAAGTTATTTAAATCATTAACATTACGTTGCTAACAATATGCAGTGTTACAGGTTAAGAGATGCAGAGGTGTTTGCTTTTGGAAATACATTCTAACACTGCTGTAAGAGTTCTTTCCTTGGTCTCTCAACCCTCTTTTTCCCACCCCCTACAAAAAATACAGTAGAAGTGAAAGAAGATTTCCCTGTCAGCTTGTAACTGCTATTAAAAGAAAAATAAAAAAGACGTAACATTTAAACCCTAAGGAACTCCTGGTCTTCAAAAGTGCAAAGTACATACAGTTCTAGTTGACGTTAACAGGAGCTGCAGGTGACCAGCACTTCTGACTCTGAGGCCTCAAGCTACTGTACCAAGCACTGTCCCTTTGAAATTTCAGCCTAACATTTATCAGCAGCCAACTTGCAATACATATGCATCCCTTTCCCCCAAAGTATTTACTTTCTAAAAGCACCAACAGTTGTCAGAAACACAGCTCTCCTGCAATGTTACAGCTCCAGCAAAATGGGAAGCAAGCATGAAAAAATACCAACTCTAATCCTCACTGAGCACAAGCCCCCAGCCATCACACACGATGATATTTCCAGAGCTCTCATCTGCTGGGAATAGACTTGCTGTCTCACACTAACCTCAGCTGCTTTGCTCTTTTGTCCAGTTCTATTTCGTTCCCCATGAAGCCAGCCAGGAACATTAGCTAAGATTTTATTTTTGAAGTGGCAGCACACTGACACTGGCACCTCCAGAGAGCCACATCGCAGCTTCCTTCTCTTTGCTGCCAAAACCCAATATCTTCTGACAACAACACATGGGAGACTGGCCACCAAACAGCAAATATGAAGAAATCAAAGCCCAGGGAAGCATAAATGTAGTTGTAAACTGAATGTGTGCAACTGCAACCCTAAATACTAGGAAAGAAAATGAAGAAATTAGCAATGCATGAACTGGGAAGGCAGAGTGACTCATTCTCAAGGTGATGGAATAGCACACAGTATATGGGTAAACAACAGACACTAGTTACCATCCACCATCCAGGTCCTGACACCGTCCTGTAATGCAACCTCGCACCAGGCACTTCTCTCCACTTCTGTTCCTACCCACCTTTGTGGGTCTGCCTTATTTACATTGCTCATAAACTCTTGCAGGCAAGGACTGTCTCTTACCCTGGTTTCGTATGCAGCTCAGCACAACAGAACTGCACAATCAGAGGCGGTCTGCAAGCAGTAAAATGCCACAAAAGAGAATAAGGAGGAAGAGTATGACTGGCTTAGGAAATACAACTGCAATATCTATATGAAAAGTTTTGATGGTCAAATGGCAGGACAAGCACCATGACTTACACCTAAGAACTAAGTGAAAGAAAAATGACAATCAGAAGAGCTCTTAAAAGGATGAGAAAAAACAAAGCAAAGTGGGGGGAAATCCAGAACTGAGAGAAAATGGTAAAGGGGTAGATTTACTAAATCACAGAAGATGGACAAAGCATAGTATAAAAATAAGGCTTCTGGCTTTCCTTCCATTCATTTCATGCTAACAGAGCCCACACCTCAATGCCTCAGCCTTTTCAAGATCTGTCCTTGTCACCTAAGCACTGGATCACCTCTCTGTCACTCAGACTGGTTAAAAAGAAAGCATTAACTTACCTATCTCTACTGAAAGTAAATGAGAATGTGGAAATGAGAATTAAAGAGGAAGGAAATAAAATTCATGTATCTCTACTCCAGAACAGCTGACTAGCACAGAAAGGAAGTTGCCCAGTGAAGGTTAAGAAATAATAAACAGCTAATATTTTACTCTCGTGCTAAAAGACAGAGATACATAACCGCCTACTTCATTGGCTGTTGTTGGGAGCAGGGCAACCACACTTCATTCCTCAATACACATTGTAAAAATCACAATCTACATCTTTGTGGCCATTGGCATAGTTTCTTGTTCAGCTTTCAAAATGACAATAATTTGTTTATTATTGTAAATAATAATTTAAAACACCTTTGTTCATAGCGCATTTCACATATTTAAAACAAAAGCCTAGGAACAACATATTATCAACATCAGGAAGATCATCCATTTCTCTCCCATTCACAATGTACCTTTGAGACAAACAAGCCATGATTTTTAAAAACGCCGCTACTTCCAACACAACAGCAAGGGAAGCACATATGATAATGTTACAAGCCAAGATGAGAGGAGTAAAAAAAGTAATGACAACAGAAATATCTAAAACAAGTCCTGGCAAGACACACAGCGTCACGCATTAGAAAACCAAAGCCAGTTGGCTCCAATGAATCTGTATCTATCAACTGCTATTTAGCTAGCACCTACCCTTAAATACCTTCTTTGCTATTCCCTTGTTGATAAACACGGTGCTGTGGATTGTAAAAATTATTCTGAAGGGCTCAAACACACACCAGTTCTTGCACAATGTTGATCAAATCATGATGATCATTTCAAAGCACTCTTCTCATCAGTGCCTGACAGGAGGCTCCACAAGGGCCAGTGAGGCTGAGGGCTGTGCACAGGCACTGTTTGAAAGAAGATTTTCCCCCCCCCCGTTACTTGGAAGGACAAAGTAGTCCTTTGCATCCTTTCCCAGGTGTCCACTAAGTTTTTAATGTCTTCTGGAAAAGAAGCACTATTGGAATCTCCACAACAGAGAAAACTGGGCCCTGATTTGCCCCTCATGCAAGTGGTCACACATCACAAACACCCTTTTCATCCAGGCATCTTAGGACTGCAATCAACTTCACCATCACTGAAACAACAGTGAATTCCTCTCCTCCAGGAAGCGCATCCTTTTACGCTGCTCCATTTCTCCGCTTCCCCAACTACAAGACTCAAGGCCTTCCAGGTGTAGTGTTGAACCAGCTAGGCTGGTTCAGGCAAGTGTTCTCAAAGTGCTCTGTAATTCTGGATGTAAATCTAGGAGCTGTATTGGGTATGGCTTCAAACGTTTTCAAGACCTCCATCTGTTGGAGTTGTGGGTAGTCAGCATTTCTGGATAACCACAGATTAACATGCCACCTTCTGCAAATGTTTTCCCTTTATTTTCCCAGCTTTGCCTTCACTCTTGTACCACTCACACACTGCATTTGCTAATAAAGCAGCAACGACATTCTCCACCTCCAGGTTCTGTCCGAAAAGAGAACGTGTGGATGCTACACTCTCAGTAACCTAGTATAGGCTTCTGAAGGCTGAGGCCATTATTTCCATGCAGCCATTACAGGAGCAAATAAGGTGTTTAAGACACCTCTCAGAAGATTAGTTTTTGTTTATACAGCCTGCTGAAAATTGAGATTACTGCTACATGTTAAGTATTACCATCACCAGGGATCCATTTAAGTAAATGCATGGCAGAAATTGAAGGAAACAAAACTTACTTCTTCTGTCCAGCACAATTATTGCCAGACTTATGCATGCTAAAAAACACCAATAACACATCTAACATCATATATTAATGTTTATGCTATTAAGTTTAGACAATCTTATGCTGAAAGCTTTTCAAACTACAGGAAATTGCATGTTGTGCAAGGACAACTGCATATAATTACAGTGATTTTGTAAACCAGCAGAGATATAAAGCAGAAACTGAGTGGCCAGCAAGGCTTCTAAGTCACACAGATAACAAGTATGTCCTGTTAGGACAGCAGTCTAGAGCTTTCTCATGGCTGTTTCTAGAGACAGGAACTATACCCATAATCTCAAAATACAAGATGACTCAGTGCATTGCACATCTGTATCTGTGAGGCAACAACAGACAGGTGGGATCAGCATGTACCATTACTGCCATCCTGGAGCCACCATACATCAGCCAGATTTATTATTATCCCATCTTGCACCACCAGCTGGCACCCATAGTAAAAGTGCCACTGAAAAGGACACTTTTACTGGAAATATTTGGATCAGCCCCTGTGTTTCTTTAGGATGCAAAAGCTCCAAAGAGATACAAAGAACACAAACATGAAATCCAGCAAGTGCAATGCTCTCCCAGGCAGAAAGCTCCCAGCTGCTTTGCTAAAGGCCACAGCAATATGCCTGCTTTGGGCTTGTTTTCACGAAGAACTGTTTAACAGTACTTAGTGCAGCTCTAACTTGACACAGTAAATGTTGTCTTAATACAGCCTAGGTAAAGTATTCGGCTTACCAAGTCCTATCGCACGCTTTGTCAAACATCTGAAGGACTGCAGTGCCTCCGACTTTTTTCTGATGTCTTTCAGGTATAGAGTGGTAGTTTTCTTGAATGCAAAACCAGGCAGGGACTTATATAAGAGCTATTGGTCTCATTCTTTACTTTACTCATTGTACTGTTCACAACTCTCTTCATCACCAGTCTCCCTTCCACTGTCAATTCAGAAGTGTCATTTGCACACAAAACAAGTATATATTATACTATTCAGTTACATACAGTAGATTGTAAGTTTGTGTGTATCAGCTAAGCTGAACATCAGCAGCTGTGTAGACACATCTCAGCTGATACTAAAGGAAGTCTTGTCAGCAGTTCTGATCTTAAAGTAAATACACTAAAAAACTTAGCTTTAATTAGGCTGAAAAGCAGATACAATTTTCTGGAATGAACACTGACTGAATGCTGCCGATAACACCATCTTTGCAAAATATCTTGCTCAGTTTGTCTTAAAAAGATAACATTTTCAAGATAAAATATTCTTATAAGCAATGCATCCCTGCTGTTTGTGTGTTCACAATAATCTGGATTTTTATTTTTTTTTAAGCTGTGTGTTATGCTTCATTAATATGAAATCACCATCCTGCACCACAGACACATTAGCCAAGCTTCAAGTGACCTAATTCATTTTTAATATTTCATAGTTTGCTAAAAGCTGAAATGAGAGATCACTAACACAGCTCTGACACCCCCTGTCATGAATCAAAAGATGTAGGGAAAAGGTCATGTACTTACTAACTGGCACTAAACCAAATTCATCACTCTAAAATGAGAGAACAGAAATGAAGACTGCATTTCCCATTATGCTTCTCTTTTCCTAAGAGCATCCATCAACTTGCATGATACCAACAAGCAAAACTTCTTCATATGCCTGTCCCCCAACAAAAGGTCAGAGAAATGTGAGAAAGAAGAAATAAGGATTGCAGCCTTTGTCTGAGCAAGAAGCAGTTCCCTCCCTTTAAAGCAAACTCAGCAGCAACAGCCTTTGAAGACCAAAAGGAGAAACAATTCCCAACCATATAAAGAAACTAACAAGTCCCCCTTATACGGCTAAGAATTGCAATGCCCCTTTTATTTTTTTTTTCCCCACAGCTGGAAAAATTAGAGCAAGAGGGGAAAATAGAGCAAACTTTAAACAGGCAGTTCTCTGAGCACCAGGGAATTCACACAGGCACATCATTCCAGCTTTAAGAACTGCCAAATACTGTCCTCTTTAAAGGGAAGGAGGACATTACACCAGGTGAGTCCCTGAAATCTAGATTTTAACTCTCCTGCCGTAACTATGGATACCTAGCTTTAAAAACCTTTTGTGAGGTAGCAGTACACCAGGCTTCCTTATCTCCTCCTCTAGCAAAACACCTCCACCTGAAGTCCCCTAATCTCCTTTTATCTCACAGGTCACCAACACACCACCTCAAAGTTTTGCCAGCTCTGGCACTCTGCATCCAAAACAGCCCTTTGCCCTACCTACTGCATCTTCAGTCTGCCTCCCATAACCCTGGGCCAAAGGCTGCCAGCTTCTCACCTAGGAAGGCAACTCGATTACACCTCATGTTGTTTCAAATAACCAGTTTCTTGCATGCAAGTCAAATAGGACTCTACGGCTGATCCAGTCCTGCTGCCTCCCGTCGGCGCGAGGCTGCATGAGGAAACGTCAGGCTCCGGCACAGCATCGAAACTTAACTTGGAATGGCTCAGCCTGGCTGGTCTCTAAATATAGCAGGGCATAGGAAGGGCTGTGAAAGGGGCTGGGGAAGGAAGTGGGATAAAAGCCAAATGAGCAATCAGTTAAATAAAACAACATCATGTTGGTCCATCCATAGGACTCTCCTGCTCTTCTCTGCCACACTCTGCAGTGGAGTATTTAAGTGCAGCTTCAGGATTCAGTATGTTAACACAAACTCACAGACTAAGAACAAACTGTTGTTTGATTTATACCTGGGGAGGGGAGATACGAATCTGTTGAGCAACTTTTCTTCTTGAATAAATTCGAATCACACAGGAGTGACATCACTTCCATTGCATGACAGCCCATAAATCATCATCAACCACATGGTACCATCCATAAAGCATGTGTCATGGAGACACCAATGACAAACAGAATATCAGAGCTTTACATTGTAAACATGCAATCTTACGTGTCTTCTGGCTTCTGCTATGATCGATACAGGTCAGGTGGTTTATTTCATTCATTTGCATCTGAATGAAGTCAATACAATTAACAGAGGAACCCTTATAGAAAATCTGTCCAAATAATTTCAGCTGCATAATTTTACCACCACAAATGAAACACTTAAAAATGTAAATATTTACTTTTTAAATAAACAACCATATTTGATACTGTAGTTGACTTTACAACAAATAATCAGAGGGAATTTATTCCAGCCTGTGCAAGCATGGAAACAAAAAAGGAAGACGAAGAAAGAATGAAGGGGGGGAAAAAAGCCTTTGCATCCAAAAGTAGGACAAATAATCTTTTTTTTTTTTTATTTGACAATGTCAGGCCTGAAAAGCCTTTCAGCTAATAAAAACTTCTGGGAGAAGATATTAGACTTTACTGTAAACCAACAAAATCAAGCAGACAGTATGGATTCAACAGGAGCCTCCAATCTGCAACCACAGATAGGACAAGCAACCCTTACTTCACTTGTCCATTTAGAAACATTGTATCTCAGAAAAGACCTACACAGAAAACTGACTTCCTTCAAATTCCAAAGAAGGTACATAGTATTTTATCTTACTAATTATACAAATACAAACAAACCCAGCTCTCCACTTACCCTTTACTTTCAGTGGATTAACAGTGCTTACTTTCTCACATAAATTGCTAATCTTCATTATAGGCACAGGGCTCCATGTGAGACATCTCCTATGGCAATTAGACTTCCACTATGTATAAATCATCTCTCAACTGTGGCAGACAGACAGACAGATAGAACATCTGCTTCTTGCTGTTCAGTCTCTAAAACCTTAAACCAGAATAATGATAAATAGAAATTGTAGCCACAGAAAACTCAAAATGCTGTTAAACATCAGGTGAAGTATGTCCTCATCCACTCATACAATTGCAGAATCTTTTTGACAGACAGTTCTTTTTTCCTTTGTATTTTTTTTCTTTAATATAAAAACCTGCATATTGTCCAGCTGCCCTGGTTTCGCCACAGAGAACAGTATGTGCTTTGTGGGCCTGATTCTGCCTTCCTGAAGGCAACTGAAGCTGTTTCATTGATATTTTTTTGAAAGGAAGCAGAACAGATCCCTCTCATTATAACTTCTATTCAAGAATATTATTGTTAATCAGCTACTTAAAATACCAGTATGCCATTCTGCATCAGTAGACACCATTCTCAGGAAGATACCATGCACACTGAGAGTAGCTGTCTGTGTAAAAATGTCTACTTCTAAATTTCCCTCCATCACTCCATCTTGCCCATGAGTGGGAAAGCAATTGCAAAACATCACTACACAAACATTCACAATATAGGCTGTGACAATATCCAAGTAAATCACTGTTCTCAGTCTCCCTTCTCTGCCCATCTGCAGTCTTTGGTATGAAACAACTATATCATAAAAGCTCTTATTCACACATGCTTTTGATATTACACTATTTAATCACATACAGCTGTAGCTGATGAGACTGTTACAAAACACAACTTTAATGCAGCACTGGAAGAAAGTTCTGGAGACACATTAACCATTTTCCTCTACATTAAATTTCTAACATTAAAAGACTTTTCTTCAGTAAGAAGAAAATAATAAAAACAGCTCACTAGTTGGCTTTTTGGTTTTGTTTCTAAATCTGCTTCTCTTCCTGGACACTTCGGAATGGGCTTGTTTGCAAGTGAACTCAAAGCGCCTGCCTGGAGTGTAGATTGTGACAAACCCACTTCTCCCACACCAAAAAAAAAAAAATAACTAAAACCCCCTGCTTGCAATTATATGCAAAGGGAATGCTATCCAGGCCACTTGCAGCAAGACCTGAAATGAACTCCAGCATCCTACTTGGAATACATCTTATCTGTTTTTTAACTTGTAGAAATTCAAGAACTGACATTCCAATAATTTTAACCAAGATACTTGAATTCAAGTGCAACAGATGAATGGGAAAAAAAATGACCAAAAGATTCAACATTATTTTAATATATATCATGGTGTCCCTTATAGCAACAAAAGTATTTTAAACCAAAGGTAAATGGCAAATGGTAATGAAAAATGAATGAGTTTGTATATTTCTGCATTTTTCAGAGGAACATAACTTTTATCTTACTTACTGTTTAAAGCAACTAGCAAAATATGAGAGTTAGATATTAATATTACTGTCAAAATTACAGCTTAAATATTTTTAAATGGCATTTATACAAATTCATATTTCTTTCGGACAGTTCTCAGAGACATCTAAAACACACTGTGACATACTGAACCAAACAGAGGCTAAGTGTGAACGAACTTCATTCCTAGAAATGCATTTCTCTATTTGCAAGTGTTTGCCTTTACTTTGGCATGATCACATGGGCTCCAGCTAGACTTTTGAGCTCTGGCAGCAATCCAAGCTGCAGATGGTTGGAAATGCAGCCTGAAATCAGTGTGTGGTTGATGAATTACTCCTTACACCTGACCCCTGCTTCACACCAGGCACCAAACACAATCTGAACACTACCAGCCAGAGAAGCCCTGTCAGGCATCTCCGTATCTGGAACAATTTCTTCAAGGCCTTCTGTATGGCCAGATGGCCAAAAGTGGGGAATGCCGTAAACTCGCTAAACAGAAACGTGAGTGACAAAAGAGCACAGGATTCATAGGTACAAGTTGAAGAGAAGCAAGAGCTTTGCACCAATTCCCAAAACATGCTTCCTAAAAGAGGCTGACAGAGTAACGAGGGAGGCATGCTTGTGACATGCAACTGAGAGAGGTCCCCAATTCCTTCATGCCATACGATGCCCTAAAAATGGCAAAAAAGAAACATAACAAAACAGATACACACCCCCACATGTGTACCTGTAAAATTACTTCATGGAGCTTAAACTCTTCTGAGTCTGAATTTCCCAATTGTTTTTTGACTCAGCTGGAGCACATATCTGTCACTTCACAGACATGCTCATTAAGCCATTCTTGCCTGCAGGCCAGTCTTCAGACTTTCCACATCCACAGAAACAGGATTTTATTCATGTAGGTGTTGGGAAATCACATTTCTTCCTTTTGCATGTATTCACATGTGCATCAGGCATAGAAATGAAGAGGTATTGAGAGTACAGTAAACATCACCTCTCTGTTTGGAGTATTTCAGCCTTCTGGGTAGCAAAGTTAACACGATGAAAGTTAAAGTACCAAACACAAACCATGACTAATAGGTAAGAAATACTTGGAGAATGCATGAAAGCAAACCGCACGGAGATAGCTCCTAAACTGGCATATTTAACCCAAAAGCAGGCACAGCAATCGCAAACCAAACAATGCCCACCAGCAGTTAACTGTGGCACCTCCTCCTTTCTACACAAGTGATTCAGAATTTTTCAGTAGCCTGTTTGCAGAAAAAGCCTACCTCAGTGCTAGGTCTAGCCATAAGCTGCAGAGAACAAAGAGAAAACACAGCACTGACCGAATCAGAGACTCTTTCAAATATATTCAAGTAGATAGGTTAATACTTTTCACATCCTTACATGATCTTTCATGGTGCTTAGTTTTCTTTTCCTCTGTGCAAAATGGCAAAGAGAAAAGAATTTGCTTTGGCAAGCAAGAAATTAAGGAAAGAAATTCAGACCACAACGCAAGATTTGGCATCGTTATCATTTCATATGCGACAATTTACGATGTACTCCTGTAAACCAGCTTTTTGAGGAGTTATACCATCAGCAAGGATGCAACTAAGGAAATTCACTTAACATCTCCAAATAAAATCAAAAACTGCTACAGATTCTCATCAGATATATATGAGCTGAACCACCTCCATGCAATATTCTTTGCAGAAAAGACACAAGACTGCCCTTCACTTACAACAGTAATTAAAAATGTTTATTCTGAAATAAACTCCTACGACAACTGGACTCTGCTCTCAGGATCTGCCTAAAGAAGTTCCAACAGTGTGCTTTCAAACTGCAATTGTCAGACAGCATCATGCCAAAACAAGAAAAGTAACATTATGCCCTCCTTCAAACTCAGTGCTTGTCCTTAAGAAACATATTAAATTCCTTGCTCTTGTCTCTTAAAAATTATTCTACTTCCCCCCCATTGAATTTTTGGATAACCTGCAATTAAAGTTAACCTTCATGGTGGCATCTAGTAATGAAGGAACACGAGTAAATTGCATAATAACAGTGCATGCTCCATGTTCCACAAAAGGCCACAAAACACTAAAAACTTACAGCAATCAGACAAACATATGGAATCCATTTTTTTCTATTTATAATCCCATTACCCATATAGCTATTCATTTACACCATCTCTGTGCAACAACGAGCTAGCCATGTTAGAAGACAAAAACACAGACTGTACTCTGAGATCTTGAGCAGCCCTGTGCTCCCCCATGAGAAGGACGTGATGTACAGTAACACAGTACTTCTCAAAGAAAAACAGACGATTTCACCAAACAAGCAAAGCAAAAACAGCGCTTCACCCAAATACGCGGCGGAACATGGATTTCCAAACTTTGCTTGTTGAATGTGCTGCCGCGCTGCATTTCACAAGTGGTACACAAATGCCATAAGAAAGCCTAGAATTTCTTTCTTAATTATAAATGAATGGCACTCCCCCCTCAGCGTGCATGGCTATGAGCATAAGGCAACATTCTTTCTGTAGAGCTGAATTCTACCATGCAGCTTTTGGAAAAGAAAAAGCCAGAGTTCATGGGATGGCTGGAATCATACAGGGGTTTATTAATATGTGCTGCTCCAATAGGTATGACAAAAGATACAGCTCTCCACCACAACACTATTTGATTATCTGACTATTAGCTTTAGAAATACAATGCATCTAAATGCTTTAAAATGTCCCAGAAGCTGATGGCTAGCTTTAAAGTAACAAAATCCAGATGCTGCCTGTCTGCACTACTCTAAACTCTTAAGGTCTATAGAGGAGAAATACTTGTACACGTGTGTCTACATACATGTATTTATATGTTTATTAATTTAGGTTTTATGTATGCACTTAACTGTGGAGCAAGGAAAATAAGAAAAATTGCCATATAAAAATGCATCTCCAATTTGAAATTTTACCTGTTCTTCCAGTAACAGCGCATGTGTGCAAAGACAGATGCACACGACTTTTCACAGGGTTGATAATTTTATACACCGGCTCTAAAAGTGGTTTAATTTATTTTTTAAAGCACCAAGTTAAAAAGAACTGTGGTACCAAAAAGCTATTGTTACTATTTTAAGCCCAAATACAAGGTTAGTTTCTCAAAAAGCTTATTTTACAAAGTTTAAAAATGAGCAAAAAAAGGAAAAGGGAAATAAAAAAATAATACAAAAAAAAAGACTGGCAAAATGTAAGCTACATGAGTAAAAGGCATGGAACGTCCAATATTTCTCCTCCAATACTCGAGGCTATTGTTCTTTCAAAAAACCACCATCAATTGTTTCATGTCCTTGGCTTGCCAGGTTTTGAGGAATAGCATCAGTCTGCATCCCCCAATCCCCCAAACAGTTAAAGCTATAGGCAGTATTGCAGTCAAGCTAGTGACGGGCTGCTGCTGCAACAGCAACAATACACACTAAATGCTCACAAAGGTAAAATGCAATTTGGATCGACCTTGAAAAGAAAAGAGGGGGAAAAAAACCCAAATCAAACAAAACAATGCACCACCCGACATAAATCAGGCCAAAATACAAAATTAAGAAAGTCTAAACTTTAGACAAAAAAAAAAAAAAAAAAATCTGCACGACACAAGAAACAGCAGAGCAAAGAAGTGAGAGATAACCCTGCCATGAATTACAAGGCTGTAATCATACTGAGTGGTTCTGGTGTCATTGCAACTCCAAGCAGCCTGAATTGCCATTTTTACAATTAGTTAATTTATATAATGCAGTAGGGCTATAAACATTAACGGGAAAGTAATTTTTATTAACAAGGAAATACAACTTATCCTTTCAGGACTGCAGCCAGATCAACATGCTTAAAACCAAAAGTCTGGAGAAGTCAGCCTCCCCTGTGGCACTTCACCACACACAGACGCACATGTCAAATGTCCCATGTGTTAGACTTGCCACAGAAGCACAATGTGTGTATGTGTATGATATGCCACACATACGTGTGCACCCTGTCTATTCCCCTGTCTCCCGTCCCCCCCCCAAAGGACGTTCATTTATTGACTGAAACTGTTAATCTGTGGGGGTGAGGTCACGCTTCAGAACAGTATTTTCTCCCCTTTTTTCTTGTCCTATATACTTAGGGTTTTTTTAAATGCAGTGTTCTAACAGGGTTTGCAATCTTTCAGTTTAAGGCTTTCTTTTGTTACTGTCCCTTGGTCACACAGGAAATCTTTTCAGAGAGCACACTATTATACAATGGCATTAGAAAAATAAAGCTTTAATTAACTAACTCATGGCCAGGTAGCACCAACTTCCCTCAGTCTCTTTAAGAGACGCAGGCCTGCTTTCCAGTCTGCTAGCATTTTAAAAATTGTTAAGGGAAAATAAAAAGGAAGAGTCCGCACTTGGATACACTTCCCAAAAGTGTCTACCCTCTATCCCTAACCCTTTTAAATATAACAGAGTATAGCCGCATCATTCTCAATATTTAATTAAATATTAAAAGCAGTGCAAAACACTGAAACAAACTCCACCAGATTTACACTCAGTTATCTCCAAGCTCTCCTCCGAGCTTCACAGCATCTCCTCCTGAGCTGATTAAAAGTTTGAGTTGCCACAGACAGCTTTTCTAACAGCAAAATGCTTTTAAGCTCCTAATAGACTGCAGAGACCACTGGAAGAGCCACCGAAACCAGTGTTTTGTGCCTGATACTGACCAGAGCAATCTTTATCCCATGCCATAGTAAACACACTACCTGCCCGGTGTTAACGATAGCGTTAACCGCAGCCGTCTCCCCAAACAATAAAAGGAATTAGCCGACGGCAGCAGCCCTTCTGGAAAAATAAATAAATAACACAAAATAAAGAAAGACACGAAGAGGAGGACAGTAACCTTTCTGCCGCTGTCATGCCTGCCTTCTGCCTATCAGCTCGGCTCAGCGTGACACCGAACCCGAGGAAGCGCCGGAAAAATCGCCAAAGAGGCGAGGCGAGCCCGCAATTCGCGCCGCTCCCTCCCCATCACCCGCCGAGCGCCCGGCCTCGCCGGCCCCTACCTTGGTTTGGAGATAGTGGGGGTAGTAGTAGGTGTACTGGGGGTACATTGGCTGCTGGTCCAGGCGTTTGCCCATGTAGCTGGAGTCTTTCTGGCTGGTGCAGGGAACTCGTTGGCAGGGTGTAGTGCCCCAGGGCCTTTCTTCCTCTCACGCCGCTATTCCTGACAGCGCGGGCGACGGGAGAGGCTGCCGAGACTTCCTCGCCGTCTACCGCGCGTTACTTCCAGAGCAGCCAAAAACGCGCCCGCATGTACATATACGCGTGTGTGTGAAGCGAAGGGGGTGGGTGAGCGGGGTGGGTGGAAGCCCCTGCCCGGGCGGCCGCGGCGGAGCAGCCCGCCTTCGCCGCTGGCGGTGGTGCCCGCTGCCCGGCTCGGGAGGGAAACGTCCTGCGAGAGGAGCCGGGAACACAGCACAACTCCAAGCCTCCGCAGAGCCGCCCGCCCGCCCGCTCGCTCTCTCTTCTCGTCCTCTGCTCAGCTCGCCCCGTGTTCGAGCCCTCCCCTCTCGCTCCCCACCCGCCCCCCTTCCAACAGGGGAAGGAAAGAAAAAAAAAAAAAAAAAAAAAAAAAAAAAAAAAAAAAAAAAAAAAAAAATAGAAATTAGGAAAAAAAAAAAAAAAAAGAAAATAAAAAAAAGGGGGGAGGGAAGAGCCTTCCCCAGCCTAGTTGCCGCTGCCTCCCTCACGGAGTGACATGGTGCTCAGAGCTTGTCCTTTCATTCAAACCCCCTCCGCGCCGCACCACCGGTGGGAGGGACCTCGGCGCGCCGCTCCCCCGGGAGGTCGGCGCAGGCCACGCGGCCGACTCCGCGCCCCCGTAGCGCCCGCGGTTCCTAGTGCCCCGATGCCGGCCTCCCTGAACCCCCTCAGCCCCGCCGGCTGCGGCCCCGCCGGAGCGGGGAGCGCCGGAAAGCGGCTGTGAGACTCGGGAAAGCCTGCTGGCGGGGGGAAGAGAGCCCCACGGCGCCTCGGGTTTGATTTTCTGTATTATATTGTTTGGATTTTTAAGCAGCAAGAAGGAGAAGGTCACGGAGCACGGGCGCCGAGCGGGAAAATCGTCGTCGTCGTCCTCCCTTTTACCCCCCCTCATAACTACTCCACACCGTCATTCGGCACTTCGCGGAGGGGTGACCCGGGGCCAGACTTATTAAATACATACTTTGTCAGCCCGCTTATATAAGACTCGGTTTATTTAAAGTTGGAACAAAATGGAGGAAGAGGGTAAAGAGGCAACTCACCCGGCCTGACTTACGGGGGGCCTTCGGCCAGACATATGAACATTCCACAGTGCCTACCAAAGTTACCCGCTACTCTGTTTGAGCCCCCCGGAACGGCCGGGCTTCCCGGACTGCAGGAGCAGCCCCGCAGCCCAGGCCCAGGTGAGAGACCCGCGCTCAGCCCGGAGCCGCACACCTGCCGCAACACCCAAGACCTGTGTCAGCCCCGCGGCCACAAAGTATTCGTCCTCCGACAGAATCGGAGGAAGAGTTTGTCTTGCAACAGGACTATAAATTACCAATTAGAAAGTGCGGGAATAACAAAATGCTTCCTCTTGTGCACAAATCACAGCGTTTCTCTCCCTCTTTTTTTAAATCATTTATTCCTTTAACATGTCATCAAATTCCTGGGCCTTTCTACAGTGGCTTTGCCTATTTATATTTTTTTGGGGAAGAAAAATAATAATGTGGGACAGCAGTTTCTTTTTGTTTTTATTTAAATCCTCAGTACTATTGCAGCAGGATTGTCAGCTGCTGTATTATCAACCAAATTGCTCCAGAAAAAAAAAAAAATATAAAAATAATTTCTTTAAAGGGACACTTCTCAAGGCTGGTAGAGCTAAAATTAGACTTGCCAGCTGTGTTTTGGTTTGTGGGCACGTGCTTGCACATGACAGGAACATGGAAATATCACGCTTTACTCTGGCAGTTTGCTGTTTTCGTAAGCAGAGGGTTTCGTTATGGATTACTGTAACTGCCCCATAGCCAGTGAGTTCACAGGAGGCCATACACACATGCTCAAAACACTGCCCATGCATCTGTGTGAAATCAAGCATCAATAATTATTAATTACTACTATTTAGGTACCACTCCTGTATCATACAGTGGAACAACATGCCATGCATACAGGTATTTGCCCCTCCTATTTCAGGAGAAAAACTTCTGCAAAGTGCTCTGTTCCCAGAGTTCTGCACAGGCATTAGCTGGGAGCTCTTGCCCATCCAGAGCAGCACGGTGGAGCACATTGCTCCAGCTTCCAAACCTGCTGAAATAGATTCAGAAGAAAGGCCTGGTTGAGTAAATTAATTTAGTATTTCAAATTCCTACTTGAATCCAAGCTGGCCAGGACTGCACGGTCGCTTGGAAGCTCAGAGCAGAGGTGAATGAAGAAGGAAGATAGGAATGGGAGAAGAAGCCCACAGTTCCCATCTCCCAGCCCTATGGTATATATTGCTGCTCAGCTTTAAACACATTGCATCTCATGGTAGTGACATGAGTGATACTCCAGTGATACCCTTGCTTATGCTCTTTTTTTTATCCCCTCCTTCTGCTTTTCCCAAGGGTGAAATAGACTTTTTGAGGGTTGGTATCTGCAGAAGTGAATAGCGATTACTTGACGGTACAGTGATACTTCGAGCCTGACAACTTTCAGACTGTTCTTTCAACTGCCAGAATTAAGTTGTTGTGCTTCTCTCCCCACCTTCTCACTTTTCCCTCAGGATATTAACGCAGTTTTTCTTGTTGAGTGGTTTGCTTGTAGAAGTGCATGTAACCAGATTTGGGGGAAGAAAGAACCTAGGTGTACAGGGTGAAATAAACACAAAAAATACTGAGGAAGTAGAAACCCATGCATTCTGACCAAGAGATCTATCTGAACATGAAAGGCTTGTTGTGATTTTTTTTAAGGCCAGGAAGGACCATTTTGGCTATGTCACCTGACTACTGAGAGTATTTCACATCATGCCATAAAATTTCAACAAAAGATTTCAACACACACCCCATCAGGCACACTGCCCAGGAGCACCAGCAGTTCTCAGAACTAGAAAAAGGTCAGGAGCTGCAGGAGAAGCCAGACTGTTACTTGTGTAGATGACAGCTCCACTTCCCTCCTGCTCTTTCCCAGCAAAAGTCTTATATGCACAGATGGTTTGCTTTTCCCTTTTCACCTGTAATCCTGACAAGGTGCTGAGAAGCCTCTACTGTTTGTTCTGAGTGCTCAGCACCTTGCATGACTCAGCCTTTGGAGATGCAAGATAGAGTGGAGGCAGCAAAAATAGGAATTCAATATAAAAGAGTAGGGGGCCAAGGGAAGAAGACGAGAGGCAATATAGCATAGCAAAAATGCAAATGAGCAGCCACAAAAGCAGATTTAGACAGTACACAGCCTCTGAACAAATGCTAGGGCTGGAAAATGGAAAATTTCCATTTGCAAAATACAGACATCAAAATGATCATCTGTGACTTGGGAGCACACTGTTTAAATAGAATCCCCTTCATTTTCTGGCCTGTGCATTTGAATAACAGAATCCACTTGCAAACTGAAATAGCAGTTTGCCTACTGAGTGTTAAGTATAAATGTTCCTCAAAAGAAAAGACAAGCTGTTCGATCCCAGTGAGTAACAGCAAAAAAACTTCACAAATTTCTTCCCTCTTATTGGAGGCTTGTTACCAATCCCAAAGCCAGGCCCACTCCCAGTGAGCATGCCAAGTCCCAGCACACCTGCAAGGGTACTGCTGTCTCTTGTGATGGCAACCTGGTGGGAGACTCACAAGACAGGAAAGCAATAAGGATCTCTTGAACGGGAAATTTAGAAATGAAACTCAGCAAAAACCAAAGCTGTGGACACAAAACCTAGAGTTAACAGACAGGGAAAAAAAAAGAGAATGCTTCTCCTGGCAGCCTGAAGTACGGAAATTACATATGTTTGGATGTATTTTTACTTTTCATAAAATGCAGATTTCTTCATTCATAAAAAGTGAGTTAAAAGAAAAAAGTGGACACCGAGTAGAAGAACGTAATGCAGAGGCTGTTTTTTGCTAAAATACACTTCTACTTACACTTCTTTCTTTCTGCCTATCCTATGAAGACCTTCTAAAGTCATGGGTATCAGCGTCAGGGAGCAATTCAGACATTTTCAAGCTCCTTGCTCTTGAAAAGCAGCAATACATATTCTAGAAATACTAACTTTTGAGACAAAATTATGTCAAAATCGTCTAAGTCAGGACTAGGGAAAATTGGCTTGTTGAGAGCAGAAATACAGCTGTCACCACCTAAAGCGATAGAATAGGTTAAAGAAAAAAAAGAACAACAATTATCTCAGGCTTACATTTTTGACGCTGTCTCTCTGCTTTTATTCTCTCTATTTACTCATTAAAGCTATTTCAAAGGAGACCATAGTGATGCTTGACAGCTTGTTTACAATGGGTTACAAGAAGAATACTTATTTTATTTCTAGATCTGTCAGCTCCTTCAGTCCAGGTACCTTAAAACTATATTGATGAACACTGAATCTTGTTATTTAATAGTTCATTTATCAAGCTGATTTGCCTAAGGATAGCTAACTGAATTTCTAACAAGTGATATATCCTGGTGCAACCATCAGTGCAGCATGCGATAACAGTGGAGGAGGTGAGGAAAAAAAAACACGCACAAAAAAACCCCAATCAAACCCTTAGCTTAACAACAACAGCATTAAGTATCTGGGATCAATGAAATCTCTCTGAAGTGGGAGATGCCACCATTTTCAGCTGCCCTCTCACAAGAGAGCAAACACCACTGAGGGTGCTTTCCCCACACACACACCTCCCTTGCCTGGAGAGCTAGATTTGGTCTCCACTCTTCAGCACTAACCATCAAAGCACCACAAAGTCCAGAATTAGGCACAGCTGCAGGTGGCCTAGAATAAATCTGGAAGAGTTAACGTATGAGATTTGGGACAACAGCAAAGGCTTGGCATTTATCTGCCATTAGAATTTATTATTTTTCACTTTATTGTCTTCTGTCTTAAATACTGTTTTTCAGGTATTTCCATTGGTCTACTTTTACATAAAGGCCCAATCTTAAAGGAAATCTTCAGACAGCAGCAGAGTGAAAAATTTTGGGGAAAAGCAAACAACAATGAACATTCACTGATACCAATTTTTTGTGTTTTCCGTCTAATATAATCTCTTGCATAAGCAAATGAAACTAGCAGCCAGCTCTGTGTTAAAGTCCTCTTTTCTCAGATGCTAATAGATACAACCAAAGTAAATTATCTTATCTTACTCTTTTGTCTACAATCTCTTTCCTATGCATTTCAGAACCCTTGCAAGTGTTAATTCATTCTGTGAAGTGGAAGAGAATTAAGTAACATGACCAGTAAACAGCAAGGCCCCAACTGTCACAAAGAATGGTGGGCTCCTCTCCACAAACCCTCATTGAATGGTAGAAGCCAAAGCAAATACAACTGACAGAGAAAAGGACTGGTACTTCCTTTCCGATCTGGAGGAGATTCATGGGGAGATAAAGCAAAGGGATATCAGAGAAATGCAACATGAACAAATGGAGAGCAACACTGACTGTAGCATATCACAGTGTATCCTCAACTAGGATCACATATCAATAATTTAGGGCTTTCAGAAAACACCAGGATTGTACACAGGCTAGAACGCATGCCTTTCAAAGGTGGTATTTTCTATAGCAGCTCTATATCACAAGTTAGTAGATACTGCTTCTGGTCTTGAGTGTAAACTCTTAAGATAAAAATGTCAAACAAACCCCCAAACAGTAAGAGGACTAGCTGTGTGGTTCGGTTGATACACTGGAAGGAAGGGATGCCATCCAGAGGGACCTTGACTCGCTTGTGAGGTGGGCTGATGCCAACCTTATGAAGTTTAACCATGCCAAGTGCAAGGTCCTACATCTGGGTCGGAGCAATCCCAGGCACAGCTACAGGTTGGGCACAGAAGAGATTCAGGGCAGCCCTGCAGAGAAGGACTTGGGGGTGTTGGTCAATGAGAAAATGAACATGAGCCGGCTTCAGTGTGCACTTGCAGCCCAGAAAGCCAACCATATCCTGGGCTGCATCAAGAGGAGCGTGACCAGCAGGTCGAAGGAGGTGATCCTGCCCCTCTACTCTGCACTTGTGAGACCTCACTTGGAGTATTGCGTGCAGTTCTGGTGTCCTCAACATAAAAAGGACATGGAACTGTTGGAACAAGTCCAGAGGAGGGCCACGAGGATGATCAGGGGACTGGAGCACCTCCCGTATGAAGACAGGCTGAGAAAGTTGGGGCTGTTCATCCTGGAGAAGAGAAGGCTGCGTGGAGACCTCCTAGCAGCCTTCCAGTATCTGAAGGGGGCCTACAAGGATGCTGGGGAGGGACTATCCATCAGGGACTGTAGTGACAGGACAAGGGGTAACGGGTTCAAACTTAAACAGGGGAAGTTTAGATTGGATCTAAGGAAGAAATTCTTTACTGTGAGGGTGGTGAGGCACTGGAATGGGTTGCCCAGGGAGGCTGTGAATGCTCCATCCTTGGTGGTGTTCAAGACCAGGTTGGATGAGGCCTTGGGTGACATGGTTTAGTGTGAGGTGTCCCTGCCCATGGCAGGGGGGTTGGAACTAGATGATCTTAAGGTCCTTTCCAACCCTAACTATTCTATGATTCTATGACTAACCAAGGCCATTTCACTCTCACAGCATATTAATTTAATACTACCAGTATTAGATGTGGTATGATTTCAGAGGGATAAAATTCTCCACTTCATACCTTCTTTCCCTCCAAAGTCTTGCTTACTAGCCACCTTCCTCACCCCTCTGTTTACTTAAAATCAGATTGTAATCAGGGAACATGAGATTTTTTTCTTAAGGAAGTTTATTTCTGAAGGTAATGTGGAGACGTAAATATGCTGCCTGTTTACTGAGACTCATAAACACATATGAACACAGGCAATTAATTGTCACTGAACCAGTGAACATGGAAAATCCTAGCTTTTTAGGGCATGTTTATCTAAATGTTCACCCATCATGTACTGAATTACTTAGTGAGATATTAATTTTGTGCTCCAGCTGAGGGTAATCACAGAACAAACTGGCATTATTCCAGTTGCTCTATGAAATTACAGCAAGGGTAAGCTTAAGAACAAAGGCCAGCAGGAGTCGAGCCTCTCAACTCAAAAGGAATTATCTTTTCCTCTAATTGAAGTGAGGGCTGTTTTGTTTTGTTTTGTTTTTTCTTTCCTTCCTCTTGCTAAATTTCCAGCAACACTCTTTGACAGAAGGTCTCTTTGCAATGGGGTTATCATGGTTAAAGGCCAGGAGCAGAGCCTCATCTGCCTGGGAAAGTTTACTAACGTAACTGCACCAGCATCCTCAACAGCTGGAGTTGTGCCGCATAATGCTTTGTGTGGACACTCTTACCCGGGGGAAGCAATTACACAGGTAAATGCCCCTATTTACCTAAACCCAGAAAGATGAGGTTTGGGTCCTGTTTTCCTGCTGGTACTGCCCCTGACCTTGGACAAACCACTTTTTCTCCCTCCCTTCTGTCTGTCTCACAAGCTTCAACTGGAATCTCTGTAGTGAGAACAATCTCTGTGTTTTTACAGTACCACAGGGGAACCTCCATTTTGGTAGGGCACCAAAACAGCACATCATCAAAAATCTGTAACAATGTATGTAAACAGCTTGTTCTTCCACCGTCCAGACAGCTGCTGTTAAGAACTTAACTCACAGGCTGTGGCATTTTTTTGCATGGGAAAAAGTTAACAATAGGCAAGAATAGAGGGTCATTTCAGGCTACATTCCATCGCTATCAAATATAATACTTGCTGCTTTCTCCATATTTATCCTCCCGAGCATGCCAAGACACATTTCTTCTTGTCTCTTTCATATCTGGCAGGCTTGTTTGCCCACTAAACTCTTAAGCTAATGCTGGCTGTAAATAAGGCCTGAAGGAGCCTTCGCTAATAATTTCTATTATATCTGCTAATAGACCCCCTTCTAAAATGCAGCATAATTATGTGTCTACCCTTGCAATTTAGTCCAAAACTTAATTCAAAAGTGTTTGTAAAAATATTTTGACATTATGACTATTGAAAATTTTATGGTTTTGATGAAATACGACCATTTTTTTCAATTTAGTTCAGATTTTTTTTTTTTTCATACAAATTTTGCCTTGACCCAACTGCAATAAAAATTTCTCTGTGTGGTCCCCTTCAAAAAGGACAAATTGAAGTCTAAAGATGTCTCTAACATGTTTTCTAAAATATCTCAAGCAAAACTTCTCTTTTTTCTCTACCCATGTAGGAAAATATTGTTTAGGAACTATACAGATGAAATACCACGATTTAAATCAGTCTCTAGGGAAATGTGTTCATCAGTTGTTTGGTTTTAATTGAAATTCATGCCTGGGAAAAGCAATCTGAACTTTAGCTTACCCCAGTAAGCCCTACAGTAACTCAGAGTGTATCCCGACCAAAGTATTTCATAAATAAAGAAAAAATACAGCTTATGAGAAACTGCAATCTTTGGCCATAACAAAATGCTATTCTTCTCCTTCTCACCTAAAATCGATCAGAAAGTGAAGTGAAAAGCTCGTAAAAATGCTTACTAAGACCTCTAGTGCCTTGTTATCAGCATGTAAAGCTTCCCCGTGACATTACAAGAAAAATTATAAGTGTCCACTAAATATGGAATCAAAAGATTGTGCATAATGATTCCCAACAGAGGGGGAATTTCCAGCTCTCAAATTCTGTCTCAGACAGATAGGGAGAAAATGCATAGCAAATGGAGAAGTACAGTATTGAGAATTGGGTAGAAAGTTCCACGTCCAGGTAAGCTGGAGACTTGAACCAGTTCTCCTTTTTTCAAATCAGTTTAGTCTTTTATAGGAATAATAGCGTTTTTTGTAATGGACAACTTCCATTTACCACAGAACCAATGCAACCTGCCATGCAAAATCAAACCTTATGTCACGCCAGATTACTGTCCATCATAACCAAAGAAAATGTCTTGAACTGAATATATTTGGTTCAGGAAATCTGTATTTTGTCAGCTGCAGTATAGCTCATTGTCTGTTAAACAGTACCAAGCCCATTCTGAACAGAGTACTCTGTAGAAATGTTTAAACTCCCAATCCTATACCTGTCAACTTTCCAGAGCAAAAGGGAGGGTGATATCTGACATCTAACAAAAACAGAGTTAGGACTGCCACTTTCCTGCACCACAGAAATTCTTTGGGTAAGAGATAATTTGTTTCCTGCAAACAGGCAATTGCTAGTTATAGCTCAAATCTTCCCTCTTTTTTTCTTCCACTACTTTTTTTCGTCTTCTTACTCCCCTCCCCGGTGCATCTTTTCTTCAGTCTTGTTCATCAAATATCTTTTGCCTTAAAAAAAAAATCTCATCAAATCTCTACATTCTCCTTCATCTAGAAGTTATCTGTTTTGAGAATAATTTGCCTGTCATCTTTTATATATTCTAGCTGGAGTTTTTAATAAAGCACAGGGACTCAAGGCTACTGTATTTTTATTAGGAGATGGTGGAAACTTCATAATGATTTCTATTCACATTCAGCAAACGCTCTTCTCTATTGTTCTACCCTATTCACCTCTCCCAACATTCTATTCCCAAATCATTTTTACTCTGTAATCCTTCATCCTTTTTGTCTCCTCTTCATTCCTGTCCCCACCTAACCCTTGTCTTGCCAGCACAAGTACTTTCCTTTTCTTAACCTTTTCTCCATTCTTTTCTTTTGTTGCCCTGATTCCTCAGTCACAGATGCTTTAGGCTCTGCTGATATTTTCTTACTTATGTTACATTTCTTTGACTGTAGAACCAAAATATTCAAGCGAGGGAAGGGGGAGAAGACACCAGTAAGCTATTCTTTTTAACTTGGGAATCTATTCTGCTAGATTTGAAGAGAAAGCACTGCATGCCGTAAACATCTAAATTCCTGTCAGCCAAGATGCCTCAGCAGGGTCGTGGACAGAGTTAAGACAGCTTAAAACATAGTAGAAGGTAAGGATATTAAGTTCATTAATAAGGGAAGAACTGGGTCTCACAAACTGAGGATCCAATCAATCTCACTTCTTACTGACTTCTTTTCAATAAAGGGATTTAAAGAAGTTTCTGCTTGGTACAGATGCACGCAGCTGTCCTTCTCCTCACAATTGCAAGTTGCACACCCCTGACTTCAACACATTTGTCTTTTCAGGATCCTATGGCAGCAAAATGTATCAGCTTAGAAACATAGAAACAGTCTTTGCCAAAGATTTCCAACCTTACATCCAAGAGGGTAAGAATGACAAGGAGAAAACACTACAAACGAGGAGGAGTGAAAGATGAATTCTTTGATACAGTTTTCCAGCTGAAATACCGACACAAAACCGGCTTGCAGATAATTTAAAGTTCTGCAATTTGGTACATTCCCACCAAGAAAAGGTAGACGTTTCTGTACTGTGAAGAGGTTGTAGAAGAAAGAAGCCCAAAACCATAATTTCATTTAATGTGGGATTTGTACTTTAGCAATAGATATTTCCTTGTGCTAGTCATCTTATTTGAATGTTTTATGAGAAGGGCCAGTAGCATTCTGGCTCTATGGGAGTTTGACATTTTCCATTATAGCAGACCTCCATTTGAGTGAACTACGGGTTTGTCAGATCTCTGCCATTTCAGCTGAGTATTTCCATCCTGCATATCACATCTTCCCTTCGAATTCATGGTGAGAAGTTTCAGTCAAACTGTTTGTCTTTTTCTTGTTTCTCAAGAAAGCTAAAAGGTTATTTTCCTGTGATAGAAAAAGTGCCAAACACAGGCAAAAATGCCCAAGCTCATCCAGCTTCTTCTCCTTGGATAGTGGCTGGAAGGAGCCCAAAGGAAAGCGAGGTTTCTTACTACATGTGGAAGAGGGACCTGAAATTTGGCCAAATGGGTGACTCCTACTGCTAAGGATATGCTTTTTGCCTTTCTTGTGAAAACTTTCCAGATTTGGCCGCATAAGAAACATTTGAAATCACATAGTCCCTGCCTGCTCAGTAAATACTTCCCTCTTCCCTCTCAGCTCCCATAGACCTCTGCAGATGGATAGGGAATGGCACCAACCTCCCTCTTACCTGTAGGGAACTGTGCGCACAGACGCAGGAGGTGCACAAAGCCATGCTGGTCTCACCTAAACAGCACAGCAGGAGGCAAGTTCGTAGACATGATAGTTGTTGGCACCTAACTCTAGTAGTAACATGGGTTAAATTGCATTATTTTTGCAATTACAATACTGCTGTGCCATTGGGGCATTTCCCACCACTCTCTGAGATGAGAAGCCATGGAGGAGGGAGCACAAAAGTAGACTGAAAAGTAAAAGTGAGATATTCCTAGGTTATAGGGGGAGATGAAGACAATACATCGAAGCACTGGTGTTCTAAAAGTAGCTCTAAAAGTGAGCGTTACAGAGAGTGGAGAAGAATCAAACAGGGAGCTGGAAATACCTATGCAGAATGGGATGTGAGATTAAGAAATGACTAAAATTAAAAATGAAAAAGCAGCAGTGATGGTAACCAGATATTTAAAAAGCAAATTGATTCAGGGGGCTAGATGGGACAAGAGAGGAGCCAAAATGGGTGAGAATGGAAGAGAGCAGAGACATGTATGAGGAAAGAAGAGGACAGTCCTTCCCCTCTGCATCCTGGCTGTAAACCCCAAATTCCTGATGTTAACCACTCCTCTGTTGTCAACAAAAATCATCTACGCCCATCTGCAAAGCAATCTAGCCCCTTCTAGCACTAGTGCATGTAGACGATTAAAATCTAATACTGCCAGATTCTCCACCTCTCTGTGATAAATAGAAAGATTTCAACCTTGCTGACAGTGCATTTGTCAATATGCCATGGGATGGTATTTTCAGGTTACTTTTTTAAAAAGCTAAAACCTTTTTCCCACATAAATTAAATTAAAAGAATAATAGGGAAAATTCCATGTGATCCCACATTTAAGGTTAATGAGTAATGGGATAATTACAATGAATAATAAAAAGATAATGAATGCTCACAAAGAAGCCCATTACAACTGCAAAGACAACCATTACTCTGTAATTTTACACCTTTTGAACACTTGACTTTGCAGCCTTAATGCCTTTTTAACATTGTTTTTCCTTTGTAATGATATATAACAATCTCCAGACACCATATGCAGTCTTCATATTTCCTTTATCTCTTTCAAATGAATTTTAGCACTGGGTATGAGAAGATGAGTGATGACCACACTGAGCAACAGCCAAGAGATAGTGAGGGATTCATTTAGTTGTTTCCTCTTTTGCATTCATAACTGCTACCTCCACAGCTGGAATCATGCTACAAACTCTCGGGATTGGTTTGTCTGCTTTAAAGCCTCTGTGTTTATGACAGTTCTGTCAAAATTTCTTGATTCTGCATTTTGTTTCTCCCATTGGTCTAACAACCAAACCCAAGCCAATGAGGCTTCAGGATGCAATTAAATAGTTAATGATTCTGTTAGGGTTGTGACATGGCATCAACCATTATCTTGATTCCTTTTCATCTGACACCATGCCAATTTACTTTAGGTACGTGCTGTCCTTCACTGCTGGACCCCTGCTTAGACATGATACTAGGCATATTTTTTAAATTGGAAAGAGGCATTGATGCTTACAGACTATCATCATATTTCAAGTTACTGCTAGGAAAAGCCAACATTTGTAAGGGTTACTTTTGCATTTGTTCAGGCATTCTATATTTTAGTTGCAAATGTCAGCTCTTAGCAAGTTCTTAGCTCTTGTACCCAAAGTATCATAATATTAATAAATGCCCCATAGGACTGTCCCAGTTCATGTCACTCCTGGAACTCTGGATCACCTTAAAGCCACTGCAAGTCCCTAAACGTCTACATCATTCACACTGGAATCCTAATGTGTACCATGTAGCAACCATCACTACACTACCTGCGTGCTTATATGCAGGTGGTTCTCTTGGCAACTGAGATTTCTGTTTGCAATAAAGGAAAAAACCTGTTTGCAGTAAAGAGCAGACACTTTTGGGGGACCAGATCAGTTAGTCGATTACCTGTGGAGCACACGTTCTCATTTCCAGCCGAATGACCCTGAAGCAGTCACTGCAGTCTGAGTGGAAAGGGGAGATAACACTAAATAATATTAGGTAAGAGCCAATCTCTTCTCAGCACTCTTCAAACAGCAAGAGAAACATGTCTTAGGTGTAAAGTGAGAGATCAAGTAGGAGGAAACTGTTGTGAAGAATGATAGGGCAAATGAAAGACCCTGCATGCCTCTCTGAATGGTCTTTTCTATTATTAAGTTCATGGCTGTAAGGGAAAGGTGACAGAGATCTCATGCTCTCACTGTCACAGCAAGTCCTTCACTTGTTCTTCAGCAATACAAAGAGCGGTGTATGAACTTCACAGTATTTATATCTCTAATTTTACACAATAATTTAGTTGCCACCTCCTTGCATGAAGGAAACAGAGTAACACCTAATTCAAGAGCTAGCCTTGTAACAGCACTAACCTGCAGGGCAAAAAGAAAAATCAAAGTGATATATGGATACTTAGTTGTGTGACTCCTATAAAGATGAATGAAAACAGACTCTAAATTCTAACATGCTGCTTTGAAAAAGACCTGAACTGAAATGATGGATGACTTTCTATATACAAACACACACATGCAACGCATGATCCAAGTAGGCTGGTATATGACACAGTGCCCCTGCATGCCTTGGTCCCCACAGGACTGTCTGGAAGCAGTTTGACCTGGTTCAGCAGAACTTTCTCAAAGATCGCAACCATTTCCTGAACCAGCTATTAAAAACCACTTCCAGCAGTGGACTTCGAAAGCCGCACACCCTGCCACCTGCTCCAGCTCCCCTAGGAGCCACAACTCCTGTGGCCTTAATCATATATGGCTCCACATACCTTCAGTGCTCAGTCCCCGGTGCTGGCCTCCTCCTTACTGCTGGCGGTTGCTGCACATCTGCCAGCATGAATACCAGTGCCTTCTAGAGAGGGAAGAGGTGTCATACCAAGCCTGGGATTTCTGGAATATGATACTAGGATTTCTGCATTAGCCTGACAGAGCTTGTAAATTTCTACCTCAGTTGCTTTATATAAAACAACAGAAAGTATATTAAAAGACAAGATGCAAAGTAAACAGCTAAAATTTCTGGAGTACCAGAATTCAGACTGCTCATTATTATTATTCAAACACCTTAAATACCCCCTTGAGGATCATCATTAGAATAAAATCTGCAGAATTACATCTAATTCTAATGTGAGGGCCCCTTGCCTTGTTCTCTGTGTTGTATGGTCATTGCTAACCGAATGACAAAATATTTCCTATTTTATTTTCTCATCACTTTTTAATGCCATACTATATTTACAGTACAGCATTCCAACTCTGCTCTGAAGACAGAATTATTAATGTTTGCGTAGACTTTCAAGCAGGTTTTTTTCACTACAGTGACAGCATGGTTTATAACACATGTAAATTTATCTCCCTAACACCTGAGGAGATAGAAAACTACGTTCCTCTCTAGTTAACAGGTAGGCAACTGGGGCACGTACAGAATTAACTGAGAAGTCATCACTGGGGTTTGGTGCATGTTTTAAGAAAGAGCTTACATTGTGCATTATATAACACAGTCCTGCCCAAAGCCCAGGCTTCCGTTAGAAGACATATGCTTATTGGTCCCAACTTGTATGTAAAGTAGGGGCTTCAGGTAAGACATCTCTGCCATGGCTCCTCCATAACATTAGAACCTGCAGCTCCTTCTCAAATAGGGCTCAGCTACAAAGCTGACAGAGTGATCAGTAGCAAAAAGACCTTCCTGTGACCCCCCTATGGGGTCAGCCCACTGAACTGTAGCAACAAGCCCCATGGATATCCTGGCAGCAGAAAGACCTGCTGAGCCTTGGCAGATGAGTACTGCTCCGAGCCTCAGACCCCCATGCTGATCTCCATCCTCCTGCTCAGTAAACTTAATCCTACTCTTACAGCAACTGAAAAGAAAGATTTTTAATAGGAAAGGATGGGAAACTTTATCAATAAGCAGTTCCATCGAGCCTTTTCTATATATAAAATTAATGATACGGAATTGTAAAATTATCAAAGAATGAAGCAATAATTTTACAAAATAGGGAGTTAAAATAGACTCCAAAGGATTAACATCCACAGTAGATTATCCCCTCCACATTAAATTGGGTAATGTATTTCTCTGAATAAGCTTTTTCTTTATAACAGAAGCATGAGATACTTCTTTTTAAAAAGATCTGTAATATCTTACTTTACATGCGCCTTTTGTTTTCTTTTGGTATTTGCTACAGTCATTTAGAAGTGGTGATCTTGACTGATGACACGCACATATTCTTGTTGAGGTGTCTTAATATAATGGGGAGGAACACACAAGACACATGTCATCTTGTTCAGAAAGATAGAGCAGAGTTCTCTGCTGGAAGATTTCTTATCACTAATGGAGTACAGTGGGACTCAAGCAAGCAAAAAAAGCGTTGTGGTTAAGATATTGGACCAAACTTAGAAGATATCTTCTGGTTCCTGGCTCTGTTGCAGACATCCTGTGTGTCCTTGAATAAACGCCTCTTGTGAGGTTAATTTTATTTATGTGCTCATGTACATAGTAATGAGCCTCATAAACAGCCTATAATCATTTGAAGTAATTTTTAAGGCACAATCTCTCATATTCAGTGAGGGATTTCATATTCTCTTGGGAAATGAGAAAGTGTTTGCTAGGCTAAAAGCATGAGATGGGTTTGGATCTATCTCAGTTTCAGTGGCGTTTGTGTGCACATTTACATCTGGCATACATGCACCATTACAATAAAAAAGAGTCTGCATTATTTGCACTATTTCTCATTTTCCTTCTCAGACTGCAATTGTTCCCAATTATAGGAACTCAGACTGTAGGAGGAAAGAAGAAACACACATACAGATGATGACATCGTTGAAATATTCACTGGCTCTGTCCTTTTTGTTCAAAATACTTGGAAACATCCTGCAGAAATCTGTGTACATGCACAACAGTTGGAATTATTCACATAGACCTACTGTAAATCACAGACTATGCATATCTGGAAGTTACACATCTCAACACACACAATGCATGTAGCTATGCAGTTCACAAGTAACCTTCTAGAGGAAGGGTGGTTCTGGAGCAAATGCAAATCCGCCAAATCTGCTAGCTAGGGTGGTATTTCACCATGTGTGGTTCAAGCTATTCCTTTGCTGCTTCAGGGGGTTGTTGGTGCTCTGGCAACCTCTGCTGCAGGCACCCAGAAATCCCATGTAAACAACCAATGCTCTCAGCAGGTCTGCATCAGGTGGGCAGCAAGTGCAATATATCATGGACCCTGGGACTAGCCAGCAAACATGAACTGTGGTTAAGGTTAGACCACCTGAGTACTCTCAGTTTTGTTTGTCAAGACTTATTCAGCCTCTTCCTTTACAGGAATGATTTCTTCCAACATATATCTTTACACAGTTGTTGACTCTCTGTGCCTTGGATGAAGCAAAAAGTATCAGGAGTAAATAAATTATTCAAGTACATTTTATGAGTCTGTGTTTATTGTCTGCACCTACCATATATGATTTCAAATGTGATCACTAACATACATTTAAAAAAGCAAGTACATATCTACTGTATTAGGTTTTGTTTAGGTTTTTTGTTGTTGTTGTTGTTTGGTTTTTTGTAGATGAGAGCCCCAGTGTATTACAGTTATTCCAGTGAATTCAAGTTCATTTAAGGGGAACGGTATGTTTCTGGAACTACCCCTGCTTCCTGGTCTGTCGGAGAATTAACAATTTTAGCAATTAGGAACAGAACCTTACCAAGCAGGACCCTTTTGTAAGGGAAAGGAGAGAAGACATGAAATAAAGAACCAGTGCCCTCTTTTCTTGCCTCTCAGAAATGGTTCGAGCTATTTGTTAAATGCCTCGGCACTGGAGTTTCTCAGTAACAATAAGGCCTGTGGCAGCAAAGCAAGAATCCTGACACTCCCAAGAACTTGTTAATTTTGGCGAGAAAGTTATGTCTGGGGAGCTAAAGTGGAGAAAATGACAATGTAATAATGTTGTATTGCAATATTATAACATTATGAATAGCATTCATAATACTATCGGATACCTTCCAAAAGAAGACTGCAGATATAGCAAAACAACAGCAACAAAAAAATTAGCTCATATTTTATGAAATCTGAGACGCAGTGACAGTTCAACAGTAAACTGTATGTAACAATTACTCAAAAACAGGGTTTACAGCAAGCTTGGATAGTTTCTTCCTTGCATCCTTTTGGTATTCATTTCCCCTCCACCCCCCCTTTTTTTTGTGTTGTAGTGTAACAACAAGGGCATTGCTCATGTTCACCGAAATACCTCCAACTACATACAAGCTGTGATCAGTGTCACATTTACCACTGTCTCACACTGCCCCTATACTGCTATTTTCTGGTTTTCAGGGAAATACATTTAAAATACATGCACAGAGTAAATCCAAAATGAGCCTTAAATAATCTTGTTCAGGGCAACAGAGAATAATGACAGTGTGTTCCATGAGGGGCATAATTACCACAAGCTGTCAAAGGAAACTTTAAGAAAGTTTGGGGGCAGGGGAATTAAAAGCTATTTACCTCTATCAAAGCAGAATGAATAAGGGTAATGAGTGATAACCCTGAGAAAATGACAACAAAGGGGAACATTCTCAGCACCATGAGTGGGAAATTAATCAAGTCCCTCTTTTGTTAACAGGTGCTACACAATAAATTCCCTGTGTTCCACCCTGAAAAAGCATCCTTAATATTGGGAAAGAAAAAATTCTAAGAAGAAGTAAAAAAGAAAATGTTACCTTGTCCTTACAATGCACTATTTCCAAATATCTCAAAGCACATTTTAGCTCAATACAGTAGAAGAAAAGAAAGCTCAATATCTCTACGAGTTTTTGATTTACACTTATGGAGAAAATAGTGTCCTAAAAGAACCAGTAGGCAATGAATCCATGACAATGAGATATGTTTGGACAACACCAAATAATTTTCAGGAAGCTTCATGTAACATCTAACAAAGTACCAGTGTGCCTACAAGAGATACGCAAACTTGGGCATCTTGATTACATCTACAAGATCTCCGTCCGCTAAGTCAGGGCATACTTAGTTCAAGCCAGAGCAGCACAATGCAGTTGTGTACACAGAAGACTGAAAATCATGAAATTCTTAGTTCTAAAATGGGATCCAACTGTGCCCCTTTTTCCTGTCCACAAAAAAGTTAATGAAGTAACCTAAGTCACTCACCTTCTTCTGCCTCTCAGACATAAATAGTAGCATATAACTACCAGTCTAAGTGAAGTGTTGGGTGAATTAAATAAATTAACATGGATGGATTAAATAAGTTCACATCTTTAACACATTTTGAGGAAGAAAAAGGCTCTATAAGCATTAAATATTACTGAAATAGTAAGCAAAAGACCTTTTCAAGGGGGTATTACATTTCATTTCTTTGTATATCAATTATTCATTAAGGCAGCAAAACAAAGAAAGATTAGATATGACAGTTCTCAAGGAATGTTTCACTGTTACATATGCTCTTGATTTGACACTACAAAGAACAACATTATTCAGTGGACCCCTGATCATGTTCCCAGACCATTCCTGAGGGCTCCAATTTTAAGACTGTCTGTGCAAATTGTCTTCTCTAATATCCAGTCTAGCTTAGTCTTACACACTCATATATACTTAAGAAATAAGCATGCACAAACCATGTTACTGCTGCTCCTTGTAAAATTATTTGAGTACAATTATTTTAGAAGCTTACTCATTTCAGGGATTGTGAAATATGCCTTGCACCTCTGCACCTTCCAATTTATCTAAATATCAAAAAAACCCTAAATCTATTCATTAAAATAAATCTAAAAGAATAAAAAAGGGCCAATTCTAACAAAAAAAAAAAAAAGAAAAAACAAAAAAACAAAACCCAACACCCAAAAGTATTAATATTCTGTACAAAAGAGCTAATGTGAATGCCCAAGAGATCTGTGTGGTTTAGTGAAAAGCTGTACCTTTTTAAACGGGTGAAGGCATTGTATCAGATCATAAAGCTGTGAGCTTAAAAACACAAGAGGGACACCTTGCCAAGATAATTTTGCTCTTTATATCAGATTTACAAACTGAAGTAAATTAAGTAAATTAGGACAGGGACCTGCTGGAGAGAGTCCAGCGCAGGGCAACTAAGATGATTAAGGGAGTGGAGCATCTCCCTTATGAGGAAAGGCTGAGGGAGCTGGGTCTCTATAGTGTGGAGAAGAGGAGACTGAGGAGTGACCTTATTAGTGTATATAAATATATAAAGGGGGAGTGTCACGAGGATGGAGCCAGGCTCTTCTCAGTGGCAAACAATGATAGGACAAGGGGTAATGGGTGCAAACTGGAACACAAGAGGTTCCACTTAAACTTGAGAAGAAACTTCTTCTCAGTGAGGGTGACGGAACACTGGAACAGGCTGCCCAGGGAGGTTGTGGAGTCTCCTTCTCTGGAGACATTCAAAACTCGCCTGGACACATTCCTGTGTAACCGCATCTAGGTGTTCCTGCTCCAGCAAGGGGGATTGAACTAGATGATCTTTTGAGGTCCCTTTCAATCTGTAGCATACTGTGATACTGTGAAGGTTAAAAAAACCCCACCAAACACTAAATAAAACCTTTTTTTTCACTTTTTTTTTCCATTTAGACAACTCCTGTAGTTGTCTAAAGGCGAGGGATGTAGGTAGCTGAATGTCAGTAGCTCATATAAGTGAGACTGAAAGAGGGAGGCGTTTGGAAGAGACCCTCTAGAAAGAAATGAGCCTTGCAGAAAAAACATGAGAATTTGCAGAATACAAGGCACAAAATTGCTTTTGAATTTTGCTCTTCTTTTAGATGCTATTTGAAAATAAATAATGTTCTTCTAGCAACCAACAATAATTGTTTTAAAAAAAGAACAGTCCTGTATAAGCAATCTCAGTGTCAAAGTCCAAACAGAAAGAGAGGGTTCTAAAAGGCACAAAGTCCAATCTGCTGTCAAGGCAGGCACTTCCTAGCTACTTAGGAGAGTCTTCCCCAAAAAGCTGTCATAGCTTTTTTATTATGCAGTTTTTCTTCATGTTGAATAAATATAATTAAAAGTAATAGTACATAAATGTGAAAGTCATGGGCTCTGGGTAAATCAGTGAATGTATGGCAAGTTATTCTACCTACAAATTTGGCCCTTAAGTGAGATTTCACATGAACATATACAAGTATTATATTGTGTATTAACTCCCTCTGTTTAGAATAAGACAGGAAAATTGATCAAATCTCACTAAATTCTGAAGAACCTATATATGTCTTGAAGCACACAAAAAGAAACCTCCTTATCTAAACTACATGAATCATAGAATCACTGAATCAACTAGGTTGGAAAAGAGCTTTAAGATCAAGTCCAATCATTATCCCAGGACTGCCAAGACCAGCACTAAACCGTGTCACTGAGGGCCTCATCTGCACAGTTTTTGAACACTTCCAGGGATGGTGATTCCACCACTGCCCTGGGCAGCCTGTTCCAATGCCTGAAGACCCTCTCAGTGAAGAAACTCTTCCTAATATCCAATCTAAGCCTCTCCTGGTGCAGCTTGAGGCCATTATCTCTTGACCTATCTCTTCTTACTTGGGAGAAGAGACCAACATCCACCTCACTACAACCTCCTTTCAGGAAGCTTAGACAGCGATAAGGTTCCCACTGAACCTTCTCTTCTGCAGCTAAACAGCCCCAGTTCCCTCAGTGGTTCATCACCAGACTTGTACTCCAGACCTTTCACCAGCTTTATTGCCCTTTTCTAGTCCATGTTCAGAATACGTCCAAACTTTCTGTGTCACAGGCCATGCTGAGCAGGTAAGCCTATGATTTCTAATCGAATCAACCTCAGAGTGATTGTGAAACCAACAGCCGTGTCTAAGCAATTGGAAAAATAGATATAGAACAAAGGGAAAGCCCCATCTCATCACGGCTTCTCCCTCAAGTACATAAACTCAGCATCAGTGGAAAGTATAAATATTTCATTCACTATTTTGTACTGTATTTCTCCTGTGATTTGTGCACCACTACTTTCTTTTAAAGGTGCATTAATGTCTTCTTTTAACAGCATCCCTTCTAAATTTTTCCCCCTGCTTAATGGGCCTGAAGGGATTAAACCCTTAGCAGAAAAATGCATCTGTTGTACATAACATCACAGTATTAGACTATCATAATACCAACTCATTTATTTTCATTTTGTGGAAGTATACCTTCCCTTGAGAATGATGCTACAGGGCATATTTCCTTCCTGATGCTTCCTTTCATGTATTGTATGCTATTAAGGAGAAACGCTTGTATTCAGACATCAGAAGCCCAAGGCCCACTTTTTGCCTTGCATTTTGAGGCCACATTATACCAGAAAGATAGCAAGGCTGACTAGAAAAGAGCTCCAGAAATCCTGTCTGTCTGAAAGAACAACTGATGCATGTTCTTTGCATTTGTCACAGTTCAGGACACTGACCAGACAGAACTGACTTAAATTTGCTTTTAGTTTAGGTGACTTCCCTGTGCATAAATTAGAGAAAGCTAAGCTTAACATTTTAATGAGGTGAGCTGTGATGTCACTGCTGGAATATAGACCACAACAGTCAACATCAACACAGACAACGGTGCTAACCATCTTGTATTGGACAAGGCTTCATCTACATGCAGTTACAGCTGCAGTAATACTTTGGTTTAGCATTAAATAGGATTCCCTGCAGGGAGTGCTCATAGTCTCCGTCATACACAAAATCAAGACCAGGTAATCAAAGTAGCCTTGAAATCAAGAAAATTGAGGCACTACAATTATCAAAACTGGTAACTACATTTGGAAACTTTGGTAACTTAGCTTTGGTAAACTTATCAAAAATTTTATAGTTTACCTGAATGGAAAGATGATACTTCTTCTGTAAGCTAACTTCACTTTAAGTCAGCCAAGAGAAGTTGTGTGTATCTGGTGCCAGAATCATAAGGGTCTTCCATTTCCTAAAAAGATCCATGAACATTCAGTAGGATTTTCAAAAAGCATCTGGACGCCCACTATGCAGTACATCTGTATAGATTTGGGACAACTGCATGTCTTCTATCACTGCCATCTAATTTGGCTGGTTTAACCCTTTTCACACTTACAGATGGCAAAGCCTATCTAACTTCCTAACACATTTCTGATAAGTATAGCAATGGCAAAAAGTACTGTGCAACTGTTTGGAGATCAGTGAAACTCCTTCAACGTTTGCTTTGAAAGAGCACAGGCACAGTGAAAAACACTTCCGAGATACCCACAGAGTTAACTCTGCTGGCACTGCAACTGCTATAAGCAACAGTAGGAGCAGCCCTCAAATTTGGGTGTGGTTTTCTCTCTTCTCAATGAAAGGTTAAAACTTTCTCTCATTGTTGCAATAAGCAGCATACAAAATAGCATTTGAGAGAGGATGACAGGGTGGTAAGCGCCTCTGTATGTTCTATAGCGCCTTTACATAGCACCAGGTAACATAGGGACTGGCAGCCTTTAGGACAGTAACAATATAGTACCCTGCTGCTTTTAGTGTGAAAATTATCAGGGAGGGTGGGGCAGACAGGATGACAACCACCTTAAGCATTTAAGTGGATTTGAAATGCATCTATTACCTACCCAATAGCAACGTGGAGTAGCTAATACACCGGACACTTACTGCTAGGGCTTGCGGAAAAAAAAAACCAAACCAAACCAAACCCCAATACTTTCTAATGATTCAGAAAAACTGAATGTTTCCAAACATGCCAGGTTTTCATACTTTACCTTGGGTTTTCTTTTTTTTCTTTTTTTTTTTTTTTTTTTTTGCATACTCTGAGTAACTTATACTTTGCGATATAATTCCATAAAAAAAACTATGGGTAAGGATCCTAGTTTTGTAGAGAAATTGCAGAGGTTGCATGTTGAAGGATAAAAACATGAGACAGCTACTTTCCTACTAGGGCAAGAGAGAACAGTCTTAGGCAAAAATTTCCAGGGGTAGTTTTGAAGAAGCAGTTTGTCAAATTGAGTGGAGAACGGTGTTTAATTCTCCTAGCTAACATGATAGTGATCAGGAAGAAATACAGAGCCAATGCTTAATGGTTCAAATGGAGACGTTGGCAAGGAGCTGTTTTGGAAAGAGACAGATCTGCAGTGGTTTTGACTCAATTATAGTCTGTGTTGAACTGAAAGACTGAAGTGCTGGAGAGTGAAAATGTACCAGATTTTCCTGTTTCTTCATGCTAGCCTTTTTCCAGTGTCCCGCACTTTTCCAGGTCTAAGGGCAATCATCAGTCTTATCTTAAGAAAAATTTAAGATGTCTGGTAAATAACAAAGGCAGAGGGTGGAGGGGTAGGGGAGAGAGCCATTACTTCTCTCAGTCAGAAAGTAGATTATATAACCTGAAGTACTTTTGCAATGCAAGAGACTTCCTAGAGTACACAAGTGTGTTAATCAATAGGATGTGTCTAAACGTATAACCAGCTTCACCTTTTAAGAATTCATATTATCCAAGAGGGGGGTTAATGAACATTAGCACAAAACAGAACTATGGCTGCAAAAACCTAAAATAACAGGGAGAGGAAAATAACACTGACTTAGAATCACTGCAGGCTTAGCCACTGAAAGATCCTGAGAAGGGCACAGTCCCTATTGACTGAAACTAGAGATGAATTCAAGTCATGCAAATTCCAACTCAGTTTCAGACTTGCCTTTATTTTTGCAACCCTGCACAAATCAGCAATCTTGTGTGACTGAACTGCCCCTGTTGTCCTTCTTTTTCACAGTGCAAGCAGTGGAATAGTCTGCTCTGCCTAGCACACAGAATTATTTAAGAAAACTGTGCTTCTTACCCATTTCCATAACTTTCCTGCATACTGTAGAAGCTTTTTCTATTAGTGAGCAAGAGCAAAAGCAAAAGCATTTGACTTCCACCTTGCAGCAATGTATGTTTGCATAATATTTCAGTCTGGTCAGCTTTCCCACTTGCCTTTCATCTTCCCCATATAACATCCGTTTTTCAAAGACAGCAGATTCTCCACTGTTGTCTTGGGACAACATTGGGACATCTTCCCCAAGGAAGACATTTTGTTGCTGTTTTGCCATGTGTAAATTAGCAGCAACATCTTCTGAGATTCTTGCTAAACCTGCAGGGCCAATTTTCCTCAGTAAGGTGTCTGACTAAGGTGTCAACTGTGTTTTCACACTGGATAGTCAAAACATACTGTTTTGCTGGTGTTTTCGTTATACTGAACTATATAAAAAACAAGCAGCAGTGTGAAAGGCAGAGCATAACAATATTATTAACATGAGCATCTGAAATATTTTCATGTTCATTTATCTCAGGGTGGTCACTGTTACTAGCTGACTCTTTTTCATACTGCCAATACACTTCCAGCAGAAATACACAATCCTGTTGTGCAATTCTGTGGTCTGCTTTTTTTTTTTACCCTCAGCTAATAGTTCTCATTTATTTCTTGACATCATAACATATATAATGTGGAAGCTCCTGAAACTAAGAACTTTACTAGGGCATAAAAATTGACTTTTTTTTTTGTTCTTCCTCCATTATGGAGAAATGTTCAATTAGAAATCCCCCAAAGAGAACAAATCTTTAATGCTTGGTATCGTGACACCTTTAGAAAATCAACCTATTTTCAATTGCCTCTTGTTAAGCATTTAGGGTCAAATTTGGTTATCAGTTTTGAAAATATGGATGCATCTATTCATCTATCTATGAAATTGTTTTTACATCCACAGTGCTATCCACACTTCTAGTAAATCTGAGACGCATCCAAGACTATATTGATCTTCAGACATTGGCTGTGTATATTAGTCTCCACTTCTTTTTTCAGAGTGTATTTCACTCATTGACAAGGTAATTGGACCACTGGGTAGGTAAAATGCTAACAACCACAAGTGCCCCTTTCTGATGGCATTTTAAGACACTTTCCCCTAAGATTCCTTCATCAATAAGTGTTGACATTTGTGCAGCAATGGAGGATTATCTGAATTATGTAGAAAAGGAATATAAGAAATTACCAGGCGCTTGTGATGGCTGGTCAGAAAGGCTATAAAAGCATTAAGCATCTGAGTCAGGTAAAAAGTTTGAATATGTATGCAATATGAGAATATTGCCAGTCGTACCTACTCTGTTCTACTCAAATCTGCAGTAAATGTTACCATGCAGGCTGAATTCCAGTTGTCAAATTGACCAAACCCAAATTTGTGCATGTGAACTGAAAAGTAAGAAGAAGAAGAAAAAGAAAAAAAAGCAGTAACATGCAGTTCATCTTTCAAGTGAGGAAGTAATGACTCTGCCTGCATGGCTTTCTGCAGGACAATGACAGCAGTTTCTGAGGAACACAGGCAAAGATAGGACTCAGTAAGTTAGATTTGGTTCCTTATCCCTTAAGTTGGCATATAAAACAGTTGTGCTAAGGATCATTAACAGGAAACAAAGGATGAAAACTCTGCAAAGATTTCCAGGTATCACAGAAGCTGGAGTTGAAAAGATTGAATCAGTATTGGATCAGTCAGAGCAGCATCCCTCTCACTGCAGGCACAGTGCTAGCCCAATTTCTTTCTCACTGAAAGTCAGGAATCTCGAGGTTGATGGTGACTGATTGCCATGCTTCAGCAGGAAGATCATTTCATTATACTGATAGGGTCAAATTCTAAATTCAGATGTATTAATATAAAGCTACTCCATTGAGAGTAGAAGAGCTGCTTTAAATTAGTATATAAAAGTAAAATTACTGGTTGTACCCAAATATAAGGAGACCATGATTTTTCCTTATTTGCATGTGTATGCATCTTTTTTAAAGAGGGCAAGTATGACCTTGAATTCAAGGAGACTTCAACATGCATATATCCTGAAAAAGAGAAACTCAGCCTCCCTGCATCCTCCTCCACTCTCCCATCAGATCCCTGCCTGATTTCACAACCCACGGTCATTGCTCTCCAAACCCTCTCCCTCTCAACCTGCTTTTAAGCGCTGAGCGAGATAGCAGGAGCTGGAGCCTGAACTGAAATCCTACAAGCCCACCTCACAAGGTGAGAGCAAGCCAGATCTTGCTGAATTCCTGCTGGCTGCCTTGCACAGCAGCAAGAAAGTGCAAACTAGCTGACTGACAGTGACTGGCTCCTGCTTAATGCATAGATAAAGACATTGTTCAAATATAAGGCCATATATGTTGTAGAAAATTTTCCTTGTCAAAGAATTCTCTTAATATGGCAGAATTGAGGACCCATGTGTCTTTCGGATTAAAAAACTTTAACTTCCAATTTGGGGAAGATCCATGAGGTAAATCCCCATCTCATCATTCCAAAATCTAAACCAATGGATTCACAGAACCTTGCTCAACTTCAGCATAATTTTCACCCAAGATATATTTCTGTAGTCAACACTCTTTTAAAAAACATCCTGTATTTGCCCTACCTAAAAGCCCTTCCAAAGCTCTAAAGTGATTTAATAGCAGACAGCAACTAGCCAAAAATTAATTTGCAAACTTCAGAAGCTACAGAAACTGATTATATAGCCAAGATTACACAAAACAAATTTTAATTATTGTTAAAGAGCAATAAGAGTAAATTCAAGCTGGGTCTCACAGAAAAAAAAAATTAAACCACCTGTAAATAGTACCTCAAAATAATACACACTTACCTACACTCTGTGCTACAAATAGATCATCCTGCTGTTATTCTAGTGATTTTTTTGTAATCTTCTGAAGTCTGATCCAAGGCCCTGGGATTCACCCCCAGTCAGTAAAGCTGGTTAGAAAGAGAGTAGATATAGCTCACAGCTACATAGTTACCACAAGAAATCCTAAGTTTTACTTGTGGAAAAGGAAAAAAGAGTTATCTCTGCTGTGTGATAACATACCCTTTTCCCATTTTAACGATAGTCAGACCATTTTAATGATAGTCAGACCACTGCAAGATATCCAAAATACGTAATTTCCAGTTCAGGTAATGTTAAATCCACCAAAAAAATGAATTAAATGTTTCTTCCCAGCAAGCATAAATAAACTGTGGAAATCATTGTTAGAAGATGACTATTCTATAGGGAACAGACTGCTCTATTCTATAATGAACAGACCAAAAGCATGGAAAGATTGAAAAATCTTAGAGCCATCAGCAATTACAAAATACAATGATTTACGTGTAACTGGGATAAGTCACACACTGCCAAAGCTTAAAAATTGTATCACTACATAGATGCTAGTAACAACCCATTCTTTGACATTTGGGCTGGCCTAAGCTTGTCTGAGTGGTCCTGCATATCCACAGGCATGACAGAACTTTCCTCCACCACTCTCCAAGGCACCTGGATTGGGACATGATTGAGTCAAGCTTGCTCTCTCCTGAATCTCCAGTCTATATGCATTTCCAGCTGAGAAGAGAGCTATCTGATAGAGCAGGAAACAGTAAAAATTTTCAAATGGATGGAAATACGGAATTTGTCAGTGACCTGCTAGGAAGGAAAGATTACTATCTGCCAAGGACCAAAATCCTGATCAGAATATAGGGCCTGCTTTGCAAAGTGATTCAGCCAAAATTTGGTCCATACAGAGTAACTGTTGTCTATAATTAATATACCCTTTGTGTATTATTTATTTTATATCTCATTTTAATTGTTTATTTATTTACTTATTTTCCCTCAAATTTAAATTAAAAAGTGAATTCTTTCCCTTCGCTTACCCTACCAGCATGGACAGGTATCTACCTCACTGATTATTCTATTACTCCAAATAGAAAGAGAAGTAAGATAACAGATGCGCTGGGAAATGTTTACTTAATGTCACAGTGCTCTATACATATTGATAGACTTCATACTTTGATAATGCAGTCCAGGGGTTCTGATGCCATAATTAACATTGAACCTAACTTTTTGTCCTAAAAACAAAGACTCTGCTATATTTCAATTTTATTCAGAAAAATATCATGGGAATAAGCAGGTTTCTTTAAAACAAATATTAAATTCTACAATTAAAAAAAAATCTCAAATAGCTATTTGTTAAACTTGTCTGTGAAGGTGCTTGTACATACACTCAGGAGGTGCTGATGACTAATGAAACACTTCACTGAGAAAAGAAAGAAATACATTCAGTTCAAATGTTTGTACAGATGAGGGGCATCAAGTCAGTTAGCAACAACTTAAATAAAACCTCAGAAGGCACTTGAGTTCTTCTACCATCTTAACTATTCAATTCCTAACCCTTCAGCCCATGGGTAGTTTGACTTCAGTTTCTGTACAACCAGCAAGCTATTTTAGCCCTTACTACTTGGGGAAGTGCCTCTTCTGCTTCAAACACTACAGGAATGAAGCATCTCAATAACAGCAAGTGAATAATTTCATCTTCAGTAGAAACAAATCTATCTTTCTAAGGAGACCCTCTCATATGCAACAGTTACATATTCTTTCTCATTTTGTACCAGTAAGTCAGCTCCTACTTGCAATTTCAATCTTGGTCCCCATTAACCATGTATTAAAAGTACATGTTTCCCTCAGGCTGTCCCTCACAGGAACTGCCTAAGGGAGGAGCTCTCCATGAAAATCTTTGAGAACAATTGTTTTTCCATCTTTCCTTACAACTGCTGTGATGCCTCCAAAAATGTTGGTAGTAAAAAATCCCATGGCTTCTTGCTCAGCAAGCACCTCAGCTGTAAGCTCTCAGAGGCTGGGGGAGCAGCAGTGATCAGCACTGCAAGTTTGCCCTGTTCCCATACCATGTCTTAAGTTATCTGTGTTGCCACTCATGAATAGAGGTAATGGGATTAGACGGACCTTTGCTCTACTCATCTTACATTCCCACACCACCAGTTGCCTGTAACCTCAACCAATGCCACTGCATGGCTGCTTTACACTACTCCATCTTTTTCTATCTGCTTGCTGCTTGTCATGTCAGCCCATACCTTGCTTGTGACAAGCATGGCATTTTTTGCTCTTTTCCAGTTCAGAGGCAGGGCTTGCTGTATGCACTGGGGCCCTTGAATTTATGAAAACAAAACATAACAGCAGCTACAGGGTAGCTGTTGACCAGGTAATCAGGCTACCTTTGAGGCAGTATTTTGAGAAACAGCCACAATCTTCTTCTCAACCCTCAAACTTTTCAAGAGAACTGGGGATTCCAAGCAAGAAATAACAAACAAAATCACCTCACAAGCAAATGTGAGGCAGAAATACCCAATTTATCCAGATTACCCAAGACAAACCCACATGCCCTTAGCTCTGCCCTTTGAAGAACATGACGGGAAAATGACTCAAACTGGAAAGAAGTCCGAAGCATAAACAGGCAAATCTGTACTATTTGCATGAAAATGAAGGCTAGAAAAAAATGCTAATGTATGTATTTGTAAAGTTCTATTACAGAACAGTATTTAACAAACTGGTTAAAATTGTAACTCTGGCATGACATTACCAGTGAACAGCAGGCAAAACCAACTTTACTTTGCTGAACTTCCTTCACCAAAGAAATATACTTCATTTTTTCAAAGTGTCCTTTGTCTAACAGATATTCAGGCACTTAAATTGATATTTTAGGATGGTAAAGTATTGTCAGAAACATTTAGAAATACCCTAAACTTCCTGTGGCATTAGATCAGGACTCATCATCAGATTTTCAGGGCTATTCCCTATTTAGTGTTGAAACTACAGTTGTGCTGGTGGCTGGCTTATGTAATTCCCTCATCTTGCTATTTATTTACAGCAAATAGAGCTCAAATGGAAAGTGCTTTTCCTTCTGTACCCTAAAATTAATCCTCATAGATGACTGTGGCTCATTGTAAGTAGCTTAAAAAACAAAACCAAAGCAAAAGAACCCACAACCCTCCAAAGTATAGCACCTCCTGCATATGTGACTGATGGCAGGATGCCCACATATAGCTCTTCAGCTGGAATAAATATTAATGGAGAGTGGACATTTGCGATTTAAATCTGTAGCTGATTCCTACGTCACCTAAAACATTACAAACAGCAGTTCTCATTATAAAGAAAACCAAAATCACTTGGGAAATTAGTTTTATTCTCACCTTCCTTGTGTTAAAAGCAGAATGTAAAAATCTGAAATGAAACCCAGGAATAATTGACAGACTATTTCCCCAGTGAAGGGTTATTATGGGAACATATAAAACATAAAACATATAAAAAGAAAGCAAAAAAACTTTTTTTGTTTTATGCAGGTATCAAATAAAAATGTTTCTGTCCTACAGATTACAGACTTGAATAACCGCTTTAAAATATTCTGTTAAGATCTCACTTATCATCAGTGCTGAATTCAAATGAGTTTCAAATATACTGAACTATCACTTTGCAACATATTACTTACCCAGGATTATTCTAATTTTCATCCAGTGCTACTAAAAATTCAGCTCTCCTCCTTTGCCACATCGTTGTGTACATAATGAACTTTATGATTTCTTACAGGCACAACCTATTGCTTTTGGTTTGACTTTCAGATAGTTTTTCCAAAGTCATTTTTCAGTAAATGATGAAAGCCCAAATACAACAACTTGCCTTATGAGATTTGTCATCTTATTTCATTACAAGACAGGATACTTGAGTTTTTAAAGATTAATGTATTGAATAGGTCTTTGCAGAGCATATGCTTCAGAATTGTTCACCATCATGTCACCTCTAATATGTCCAATAGCACAATCTTTTGGAATTAAAAGTCAAGTAACCAAACAAGCAAAACCAAAACAATGTGTAACTTCTCTAAATCACAGATCCATGTTGTGGCTGCTTCTGCAAGTCTATTGAATAAATACATTACTTGACCAGGTCAGATTTTATTTGACTTTGTACTTCGACTTTCAAAGCGAGAAATCAAACACATTGGGAAAAAAATATCCCAAATGATTCAGAGAGATCCATGTGGGAAGCCCACTTTTATCCCTACCTCAGGCAACTGTCTCTATGCACACGGGTTTAAATGCTGTCTCAGAACTGATATTAGTTTTCAAACATCAGGATGGCTAATGGCAAGTATTACCTCATCATTCTGCTATGGGAGAAAAGGCTACAGAAAAAAATGGGTGAGTAATACGTTCTGTTACATTTAGCAAGGTGGTAGGTAATAAGAAACATGAATGCCAATCTCAGTAATGCTCCTCATCTAATTTTGCTGTACATCAGTTCTCCTAAGCTATAAAGGAAATGTTCCTTCATTGAAATACTGAGGATAACTGCCAATACTTGTAGGATGCTACCAAATCCTTTTATTAATCTGAAAAACATCATCAAACAAAACGTTGAGGAACCTCACAATTCCGGGCTCTAGAGCCCAGGCTTCTTTCAACAGCCTGTATTGCCTCAAAGCGGCAAAACCAACTTGCAAATAACAACAGTGGTAAAAAAAGTATCTTCCACTACTACCAAATTAATTTCCAAAAATTATCAAATACAAATTCAAAAAGTGTTAAAGTAAGCAAAAGAAAACAGGAAAGGTATTTCCATGAGACAGAGCTGGGTGCTTAAAGAATTGGGAGATGAATTCCAGCTTTGTAGAGCTCTGCAAGTGGGTGGTTGTATTAAATATACTTTATTCCAGCATATCTAAGCATTCTGAACACTTCTAACAAAATAGTTGTTGGAAATAAGAACTATCCACAATTGACAGAACAAATGTAAGCAACAGTAACCATACAAGCAATTATGTAAAATGTGTCTTGGGATTTCCCTCCATCAACTGAGAAAACAACACTGAAGAAAACCATATGTGGAGAGAATGTAACATGAAAATATTTTAACTGTTCCATCAATAGGATTTTCCACAGGAGCATTCTCATAGATGCCATTCCCTAGAGATTATGCATTCGTCTCCTTTACCAACTGCAGGAATACTGTTATTTTTATATACATATTATTTAAGGACAGATACAGAAATGAAAGGTGAATTTCCTAATGGCTTTAAGAAATATTCCAAACATTACTACTTACGTATTCTGGAAGCGATGCAGCCAAGTACTATCAAGGCAACTTGTTAAAATGAATAGTGTTCCTACCTCTCTCCCCATCCATCCTAAGAAGTTAATTATTATGCAGTACTCCAGGAAAATTATTGCTATGCTACAATTTTATTTATAATCTTTATTAACAAAATACTACCTAGATAAAGAATATTTTTCCTCCAAATTTTTGGTTTAAATTGACCTATAATGAAAATAAATCCTTTGTAGGATTTAATTTTATGAAATTTGGAGTCTTTTAAGGATTCAATAAAATATTCAATGGCATTAATATCTCCAGCAATTAATCCCAGAAAGGCTTTTTTTTTTTTTTTTTTCCTCCTTGAGTTTATTTGCTATTACTACTGCACAGCACTCTTCCCCTTCTGATGCATAAAATCCAATGGAAGCAAAATGACTAGCCAAAAAAGAAGTTCATTTCTGGGGGTACACTTCCATTTATAGGTGCTGCTTTTTGAGTTTTTCATGGTTTGCTGAGCATTTCATTAGGGTTGGCAGGTCTAGTGGGTCATATGGTGACAATTCGCATTTTCTGCAGCATCTGAAATGTCCACTCATTGCATCACTGACAGCTAAAATTAGATATTTGGCAAAGCAGTCCTAGGAACTAAGGGCTTGATTAAGTTGCCTAATTATAGCTGCCTAGTGCCATTTGAGATGCTGTAGAGTACCCCCGGCAACCACAGAGGCCTGGCAGGTATCACACAAAACCTACGGGAGGCCTGTGGTCCTCCAAAACAGGAGCTATAAACAAGGAAGTATAATCCCTACGCCATTTCAAATGGCACAGGGAACTTTTGGTTAGACTCATTTAGGAACTGAACACTACGTGTTTGCCACCAGGATATTAGAGACCAGTTCTCCTCTCTTAACGCATTCTTGCATCACATTCCCTCTCTTTGCAGACAGGTCCATGAACTCTCAACACTGCTTTGTGCCTGCTCTCAGGCACGCAGCACAGGGAATACAAAATATGAAAATAAGTCACAGCAAACTTTAATTCTGGGGGATAGAGAGGGGTGATGGAGAACCTCATCCATGGAATGGAAGAAGGCTTGCATACTTGCTTCATATTCATCTCATCACTGTTCACTCAGAGGAAAAAGAGATCTGCTTAAGGAGTTGTGCATGCTAGTTCTTATTGTATCATGGGTTTTCCTTGGAGGTGTCCAAACCAGAATCCAGTCTTGCTTAATGTGTGAAATTTCACATGACTACAGACTGGGGTTGATAAGGTTTGTGTTTAGGGAGTCTTGATGGCATCTCTGAAGATTGTAATTCTTCATTCACCTCTCTTTCCTGACAAAACTGTATAAAAGCAGAATAAAAAATTGCTTTATTCTTCTTTTCCACATTAAAAAGAAAATGGCTTTCTCAAGAGTATGCATTTGCACTGGACTCAAGAAAACAAACCCCTGCAGAGCATGAAATGACACTGGGGAATTCATTTTCCTTGACGTATTGGGCATTTTTCATCCGCCTGAGGCAGCTCTCCAACACCCACTCACCTGCTTTTTAAAGTTATTCAGTACCTTATATCAGCATTTGTTCTTATATTCTCCTTAAAAAGAGAAAATGAGCACCAACAGCATAGAGGGACAAGTAATGCTTATTGCAATAAAAATGATATGGTCGCAAAGAACCAAGAACTATTTGGAAAATGGAAAAAATACAATGCTCATATAGTTTCCCAATGCCCAAATTTTCACATTTACTCATGAAGGTGTAAAATATTTCCTATAAACCTCCTTAAATTACATGAAATCTAATAGTTTTATGCCTAAGGCAGGGCTAATAAACTCTCCCTGCTTCAGTCCAACAATTCTACTGCCTGAATAAGCAATACTCAAGAACTACCACAGCTAAAGAATCTCCTGAATATCAAATCCTGTTCTGCAACAAAATAACTCTCATTAAGGCCAATATTTATTCTGACTGGCACGTATTTCTGTTCATATCAGCAATTAACTTTTTTCAAATCTGAATCATTGTACAAGCGAATGGTCTTATATTTTCACCATACGGAAAGTGCTTCCAAACCCCTCCACTTTCTGCATTAACTTGATCTGTTCAGCTGCACAATAGATTGGTTAAGATTATCATTAGTGATATGACTAAAGTAATTCTGTCCACAATACTCATTAAATAGTGTATTCAGAGCAATAGCTAGAATACCATGCTTGGAGTGGCTAAAGTGAAACAAATGTTAAAAACTCTCATGCAGTTTGTGAACAATGATTGAAGTACTTTTCAGTCAGAAACTGAGATTAAAAACTTGCTGTTGAGCATGTCATTTAAGATCATTCATGAGCCAGTGTAGACTGCTAGTGGCATATGAGAGCCATGGTAAGAGTCGCTGATAGTCAGTGAATTCTGCCGGGTGAATTGTCACTAGATGGCACAACCTTATGGGCCTAAATCTCACCTTGCTCTTGCCTCCATGGAGAAGGCTATGTACTCCAATTCAGAAAGACTAAGACCACAGGAAGTTAATACATCCAGAAGCGTTTTGTTGGAGTTTGTTTGGTCACATTTTAGTTCCTAAAAATTTACACACCTTGGTTTGAACCATTTTATTTTCTTTTCAACTGTTAGCAATGTTGTAATAAAAACAGGATCTAAGAAGATGTCTTCAGCTTGGCCAAAAAACATATCACAAGTTTTTGTTGTTTTGATATTAAACTTCAAGGAAACTTTGCATTTGCTTCAATATTAGCAAATTAAAATGTAAAAACATAAATATACTGACACTCCATCTAATAAATATCCAATATTTAGCAGTCCCAAATAGTTAAAAGTAATTCCAGATTCAAGGGATAAAATTTGAAGAGTTTTAAAATATAGGTTACCCTATTAGACAAGATTCTGAACAGATTTCGATGAATTACATTTGGATTAAAAAGATCATGTATTCATTTATTTATGCCTTATGTTTCAGCTTTGGTCCTAAATCTGTCATAATGCTACCAAGAAGAAAAATACTTTAAGATGGATAAGGATGAGAAAGTCGGAGAGAAAATGAAAAAGTTTATGACCTGCTCTCCATTTCCTATACTGTAAAAGAAATACACAATTTTCCTATTAAACCCCTGTGGAACCCTGATGTGACTATCACTTCAGTAGAACCTGTCGATGTCAGGCAGAGTTTCTTGAAGGCTCAGATCTTTTTTGGCTTCTAAAATAGTAACAAATAACTCAAACCAACATTTTTCTGGATCACCATCCCAGGATTAAACAATCTGTACAGGGAGGCAGATTTTTCATGGGATTTTGTATGTATGACACTAGAGAAATGATGTGGCATCTGAATCACTAATATACATCTGGTGAAAAGGTTCCTTCCTTTGCCATGTGTGTTGTTTGAAAGTAAATACACAAAGAATTTGACAGTTTTAATCTCATGTTTATCTGAGAAACTGGACACCTATTTCTTATAAGTAAAAAGAGATTTCCTGTCAGCTTTCATAAATTTCTCTCTTGACCCTCAGCAGTGACAGAACCAGCATGAGATATATTGCAAAGCCAAATGTTTAAAGTTTATATCAATATAAACGTGGGACAAAGGTAATTTACTCAGTGAAGGAAGAAACTCCTGCTACATTTAATTATGCTTGAGTACATGGGAAAGTATCTTTACAGCTGTTGCCTCTCTCTGCCTTTTTAACCCAACTATTGAAAAGTCGTCTTCTTATCTTAAATCCAAAGCCTAATTAAACTAGTGAAACACCATTAAACCTGGTAAGAAGACTTATCTCCAGCAACTACAGTTTGCAATTAGACTTTGGATGAGGTGAGGGTGGAGGAAAGCAATGTTATGTTCTTCCCTTAATGAGAACATAAACACTTCCACATTAAGAGATTATTTTCCTAAAATCCCCACAGGTAGGTGGGGAATTCACTTCACTTGTGAAAGAACAAAACATAGGAAAGAAAATAGCGGAAAAAACCCCAAAACCTCTTTTTGCTTTATGTGAAAAAGCTATTTTTCTTTCTTCCATGACCTCAGAAAAAGCCGGAAAGGGACATAACAAAACAGCATATATATGTAATTAAAGCAACAGGGTCAGGGAAAAACTCAGAGGCCCAATTTGTCTCTTTTTAGAACAAGAGCAACAAGGCTTGTTTCAGTGTATTGGTACAGTAGATAATAAAGACTTTAGTATGTGACAAAGAAGTCCACACTGGAGTCATACACACCCTCCAGCTACTTTTGCTCATCAGACCATCACAGCGTACAAACAGAATGTCCTGGTTGAAGCAAAAGCAAAATATCTGTGGGAGATATTCTGAGGAGCGATACAGACCATCACCTCTTCAGACTGGAAGTTGCATTATGAATGTTCAATATATCATCAAATGGTCTCATACGAAGCTGCAGATGTGCTGTGATACCACAGCCACCACAGGACATCATTGTTGTAAGCACTTTGTTGAAGAAACCTTCTCTTTGTCACAAAACTCAAGTACTGCGCAAAACTAGAAAAAGGCTTCTCCTTCCAGCTATGTAATTTGTGCCGGATAACTCTCAAGTTTCTCCTCCAGTGCCCTGTTTGATCCAGCAACACATCCCTTTGTGATCGCTAGCCTTATTTACATTTGTTTTTGAATTAGATTTGATTAACTTCAGTTTAAATTAGAATGAAGTATTTTCACTGTGTGTTAGAAATTGGATGTTTTTATTCCTCCAGATATATGACTTTCCAAACTGTGTAAGGTCAGCTTAAAAAGCATTCTTTGAGTGGGAATGACATATCTCTTGGGTCTGTTTTTTTGTCAGGGTTTTTTTGGGGGTGGGGAGGAGGGTGTCTGGTGTTTTAGGACTAACTTAAATATGGTGAAAACAAAATTCCTTAAGAATGTTACAGGTAACAATCTCAGTTCACTTTTACTGAAAGATTTGTTTTTTTTTTTTCCCCTCCTCCTTTATATTAGGCAAGTTGTTCATAGACAGTTTGACTGTTTCCCAAAAATTGTATCTGATTGGTGCCTTTTCTTCTGTGTGCTTCTATCAGTTCTTTTTCAGAGGAAAAAAATCTTTCCTCTCCTCCTCCCTTTTTTTTCTTAAATAAGCAAAAATATTTTTAATCATGCAAGTTACTCTACCCAGAAAGATCACCATCAACACAAACACCCCTAATGATGTTAGCCAGACTAGAAAAAAGGGTTTGTTCACAGGGAACATCTTAGAATAAAATACCAACATTAGATGTAGCCCTTCAAATCAATTTATTCCTTCTTAGTCACTTAACAAGATTTCAATGCTGCTTGCCTTTTAAAAAGCAGTTATTCATGAAGCCATGCAACTTAGCCATCACAAAAGTGCTAACATGCTTGGCTTTCTTTTACTAACGTTGTGTGATTTATTTTTTTTATAACTTCACTAACATTTCAAGAGAAGCAAAGCGATTGTCATGTGGTACACTCAGTCCTGGAACATCAGCACAGCTGTTTGTTCCCAGACTCTTAGTTTAGATCTACACAGCAGCCTGTTTTTTCTCTGAAGGGAATTACACATCTTACCATAAGCAGTTATAGTCTCCATATTCAGTTTGCCTATTGCACAATACTTGGCTGTAAGAACAATGAATCAAATGCTTTGTCCTCTTACTATTGCCTTTTTTACCTCAAATTGATTCCTCTCATGCAAGAGGACCAAAACCAGCCATGGCAGAGAATCACCAAATTACTCCATTTTGCATTTCAGAAAAATCTAAATGACCAAACATCTGCTTCAGACACCCTCTGCTGGAAAGCATCAATTTTATCTCTCTGCTCCTGAATTAATTGCTCAGAGGCGGGGAGAGCATGAACATTTAACTGCTTGAAAAGACTGGTATCTATTCTATAAATCATTGTCTTGCATTTAAGGAGAGGAAAAGATTTGATGGTTAAATTATTTTTTCAACAAGGGTGAGAAATGTGCACCTGACTTCTTTGACTATGAAGCAGCAAAAAGGACTCTATTCAAAATTCTGTGACAGCTTGCCTTTAGGATTAGATCAGACCTGATAGATTTCTCTCAGAAAGGTACAAGTGCCACAAACTTATCAGCAAGTAAAAATAGGGACTGCAATGAAAAGACTTAACCATGATACACACAAACCTGACTTATTTTCCCCACAGATGAAAAAAACGTCTTGAAACTCGAACCAAATATCTTTAAATTAAATCTGTTTATTTTTGTGATTCTCAAGCAACAAGAACACTGGGACACAGCTGCTCTGCAGTTGTGAGTGACCACAGTTTGAAAGCCTGTTAATTTTCCCAGTGCAGAATTTTGTTCTGTAAACAGATCTCTTTCATCATTAATCTATTAAATATGTATCGAATATATTGACTCTGGGCTGAAACATCTATGTAGTCAGACAGAGTACGGCCACAGTGGTAGGCAGGACTGCTCTTTAAGGAATGGGCGAGAACTTCCTCTTTCGAAACAAATTCTATGCTATACTTTTGAAGTCCTGGCCTCCATTTTCATCATAGTAAGAGGAAAAAACAAATAAAATTAAATTATCTAAGTAATGATGGATCTACTACCACTACCTTAAAATCTACATCCCAATGAACTAGTTGCAGAAGCTTCACACGTCCTTTTCCTCATGTAGCAGTGCCAAGGGATTTTGTCCTTAAAAGAGTGAAAAGACAATTCTATCCAGCTTCAATCTATAATTAATTCTTTTACTTTTCTACTCCCAAATAAAGAATTAAGATAAACAGCCTTATTTGGTACCAAGCATTGTTCATCTCATGCTCTCCTTGATGATGCTACAGCTTTCACAATTCTGTCTGACCTGCACAATGTACTGTATGTGGGGCAGTGAAATACATTCCTTTTTGAGAGACCTTTCTTGAATTACAACTTCTTTCCCAGGACTCGGAGGTGAATAATTGCACCTGTCCTCCTTAAGCAGACAAAAGACATTAAGTAGCAGCCAAATAGAAAGATTTAAAAAGAACATTGCTTTACATTTTGGCAGGAAAACAATTCGATCCAACCTTTCATCCAGCTGTATACAATATGAGGATTTTTACTAGTAGAGCTTCTGAGGAAAGGGAAGTTTTCAAAGGAAGCCTACTCTGATAACAAAGCAGAAATTGAGGTACTTCTGAGAAGCTTAAAAGAGCCTACTTTTAAAATAAATCATTGTCAGTACAAAAAATCAGCTACACATGTGTTTGTGGATAAACTGTATCATTTACATGATACAAATGAAGAAATAAACTAAGATGGGGGGGACAAATAAAGCCGCATGGCTTTTCCAAGACCACACAGGGACACAGTAGTAGGATCTAACGTAGAGCAGAAGTGAATATGCTGGAACAGACCACAGCATAGTTCTCCTGACAACCTTCACACTGTTTCATAGAATTATAGAATTGTTTAGGTTGGAAAAGATCTTAAATAACATTGAATCCAACCATAAAGCGTGTGCTCGCTGAACATAAAGGCTGAGTTTTGCTCTTACAGACTGCGAGTGCTTAGCAAAGAGATCCGCAGCAGCTCTGGTTTTATCAGAGGCAAGATGGCAGATGCCCAAGGAAAGGTCACAGGGCAGAAGGACAGAGCCTCAACAGAGCTTTTGCCTTTCATACCAAGAGATTCCTAGCACCTGACCAGGCCAAAGGGCTAATGCTTTAAAAGATGAGAAAAAAGCACAAAAGGTGAAAATATCCACAAAGATCTTTGTGATATTTCCAGACCCTTTCAAATTATTCCTCTTGCATGGAAGCTGCCTGTATAGCCAGGGAAGATAGGTATTCATACATGAACAGACCAAATGGAAAATATTCTGCTCCGTGTGGAACCTAAAGGTAGTCAATTGGCAAAATCCAGGCAGTCCTGCATCTGTGAAGAGGAAGACCACGGAAAACTATACTAAAATATTGACAGCCCCCAAATAAAACGTAAGGAAACAAGTAACGAGTGATGCCTTGGCAGGAGGTGCCCTTGCAGGAAGCATGTCTCATTTTCCCAAAGTACAAATGTTTGTCTTTAACATCTTTAATAAGAACCTGATACTACACAGAAAAGAGACACTGGTTAAAAGCAAAGAACATCAGTAACCATACCTGCTTTCAGCTACAAGTTTTGCTCTTCAGGAAACACCTCTGTCACCTTATAGTTACAAGTTTTAGAACAGAATTAAACACTACCTAGTTATATACTTGGAAAAATACCAGAAAATTGGCCTGGTTTGACAGATAAGGCACTGACTTGGAACTAAAACCAAAGCCTAACGCCATTCTTTTCTTTCAAAAGCTGCATGACCTTGGTTAGGATCCCTTCTCTCAGTGCTCCTGCTTTCTCTCCTACTTTCTGTCCCACCTAGCTATATGCTTTGGAACAAGGACCCTCTTCTATAGTATGCTGGTACAATTCTGAGGTCAATAGAGTCCTTATCCAGTCAGATAAAAAGTCAACCGAGCACTGTGATGAATTGTTCCCTGACTAGCAGAAAAAAAATTAAGCCTGGTTTCAGTAGATTTCTGTTTTCTCCCTCAAAACCTCCAGCTCCTTCCTTCATATATCCTAGGGAAACACCTTCCACACAATGCTTCCACTCTCCCCAACACAGAGTAAGTCCTCCCACAGTAACCTTCATCTTGAAACTTGCCAAAAGCAGATACGCCTGGAAAACTGGCCCAAGATAGACACACAGATCACATTATCTCCCAAGGTATTTCTTTGAAAGGAAACACAGCTAATAAAAACCAGCAAACATTTCAACAAAGGTGACACAGATCAAAATTTGGAGGGTTTAGCAGATTAAGCATGGCCATGGAAGGAACTCTAGTATTTTGATCTTTTTAGATCATGTTCTCTCAACAAAGTGTCTAAATCACTTGTGGAATGTATGCCAGAAAACAGCAAGGGACAAATTATCTTTGGTTGGCATTTGGGCTTCCAGTAAAGCAACATTTGAAATCTGTTAAGGGTAAAACCCCTGAAATTTCATCAAAAGGATATTTCAATTTTGACAAATCAGTATTTACCACAGACATGCATTTCTTCCATCTCCCTTCATAAACAGAAGTTGCTGTTGACAGTGCTGTTGAATATTATCCCATTTGCAAGACTAGTGTAAACAAAGCGTCAAGGCAAGGAGGTAGATCTAAGGGCAAAAGGAAAATTTTCATCCCCTATGAATTCACTAAGTTGGGTGGGTTTATACTAAATCAATACCCTCAATTAAACTGAACAGAAAAGAGAAAGACTCCATCAGCAATATAGTTTGAAGCAGTATTTGTTCAGACTAGTCTAAACCTCTTCGCCCTTGGGAGATGCAATACAACAAGGAAGTCTCCTGAGTGTGTTAATTATTTAAAATGAAAGAAACACAGTTGCTGGCCTTTTGAAATAATCAATCTTTCAAAAAGTGTCAGGTATCTCCAACACATGTGACTGGTTGGCAGTTTGTAGCATCTACTCTCAAGCCCTAATACCAGGATTTTCTCTGGAGCCTGGGAGAATTCATCACCTTTACTAACAAATCCTAAAGACAACCTGTCTGGCTCACCAAAAATGAGATGGCAAAGCTAAGTTAGAACCACAGAACTCTTGTTTGCTAAATTAAACCAAAACCAAAATAAACATTAGAAGCACATAAACGCACACATATATGAATGCAGACACAAATACATGTAGAGATATGTATAGATAGATATATACCTGTAAATTATAGACTTTTACTGAGATCTGTATTTACTGCCTCCTACAAGTCTGTTTTTATAGTCTAAATTTAGGGAATTTTCTACCTTTCTTTCAAAAAGAAAAAAGGCAGCATCTACTTTGTATGTTTGTATTTTTTCAAGTGTATTCAAAGACAGCTTCTTTCTGCATGTATCTGCCCCTTCAGTATGCAAGAATAAAAAAGTAGGATCGGCAAGAAAATTCCTATAGAGTCTGACTGTAAACAAAAAAGTTCCCATCTCCAAAACAGCTGACCTTCTCAGCACTAGACGGTGGTGAGAATCTTTTCAGCAGTACATACTTCACCAACACTGTGGATATAGATCTATATGTATTTTTTTGTCATTTCAAAGATTTCAATTATGTTTTCCACAAAGAAATCTTTCTTATCAAAAATAAGTGCACAAGAGTTACATACAGAGGATTTTTTCCAATCCTGTTAATATTAATAGTTCATAAAAATATATTTTGTCTTGTGTTTTTTGTGGAAAACGCAATATTTTTCTCTTAAAAAACAGTCTAGAGACAAAAATATGAAAGATGACAATAAATAGCAATTCACAAATTTCTTTGATTCATCTGTTGAGAAACAATAACAGGACATAATATATGTGTCATGTAAATGTGGAGTGGACACAGGAAAAAATACCATTAAAACAACATTCACACATAAAAATCAGAATTCTGAAACCAAACATCTCCAACCTCAAATTTAGGTGGAACTTCTCCATTTCCCCAAACTTTTTGAAAAACATTTGTTGCAAGTCAGTTGAAACACTTTTCATTATCAGTGCTCTCCACTCTGACAGGCCCTGCCATTTCTGACCAGGGCAATCAGCCACAACCTGTAATCGGCATCCACCAAAAGTCCTCCAGAAAGGAAAACCTCGGTTGGTCAACCTGAACCACCCATAGGCAGTGGCCTTTCATACACTCCATATTAGCCCTCCTAGGTCTGGTAGTCTGCATTTGCAGCACTGTACCTTTGCAGAAGCCAAGCACACAATTATCACAGCATCACATATATATACACAAAAATAAAACTACACTGTGAGGTAAAATACAGTAAACTACATTGGCTAAAGTCCTGGTGAATTCCCTACAGCTCTTCACAGAAGATCATTTTCAAAGCTTAATACACAAAACAAATATGCTGGATACCTCAAAGGCTGAATGTAAAACACATTCATGGATTTGGTGATTTTTGTGTTGGTTTTTTTAAGGCCTGGCCAAGTTTTAATGGGCTGTTACACATGAATGATCATGAAAGCACTACAATGAACTGAGCTGATAAGCTGATCTGATCGGAATTAACTGCATGTGACTGCTGCTTTGAAAAAGCTGGCCTAAAGAGGCAGCATTGAAAGCAATCTCACAAGTCACTGGTACCACTTGCCTCAGCTATAAGTAAGCACAGATGGTGAGAAAAGTTAATTAAGAGACATATTTGTTTGGAGGTTTGAAATTTCCACCCTCTCTTCTCCAAAGAAGCTAAGCCACAGTGAAAATGTGTTTTAGGTTTGCAGCCTAATAAGTTCATGGTTTTGAGGCTCTGTTCCTGTAGATGGAGGTAATAGATAAACAGAATAAATAATTTATGTCAGCAGTTAGCATATGGATTTGCACTTGATCACTAAGTTACTCATTGCACCTGATAGCTGCAGCAGCTTGCCAATTAAAGATATTGCTTTCTCCACAACTCTTCATTTACTGTCCTCCTACCCAGCACAGCTTTTGTCTTACACCACAACTGACACCCAGCAACGGAGATGTCATCCTTTTCATTCTCACTTTAATGACTACCTCTTTCCTTTGCTCCGTCACTTTTTCTTGCAGGATTCCATAAAGAACATAGCAGCAATTAGAAAAAATAGCTTCTGGTGATAAACCTTTTTAATCTTCTCCTGGTTAGGAACTCTCTTTCCCGCCTCTTTCCATCCCACACTTAAGCTTTCCCAAGATTAACTAATGGGCTTCTGAAGCTGGGGCTATGACCATGCTCTGTAAAGTGATCACCATCTTTGAAGGATAAAAGTAAATCACTTACTACTTATATACTGTAAGACTCTGGCCAAAATGTCATGTAGCAGACATTTTGCTCAATGGTCCTTCGAAAGTGTACAGTTCTTTGGATCCATTTCCAGGCTTTTTTTTAACCTGTGGCTATTACAATGGCAATGGCTAGTAGCACCAAAGAAATACTGGTTGCAGAGTGGTAGGGATTGATCTCACATGAAAGGCCCTTGAAGGTAAGAAAGGGTTAATGCTAAAGACAGAGAAAAGTGATTTCAGAAATTCAAGTGAAATTGAGGGGTTCTTTGAGAGACATTTCCAATTCATGCCTACTGTACTACTTATTTCCTTTCCCATCATTACTGATTATAAGGATGTGCCTGTGTAGAAGGAAGTTTCTTCATCTCTAATCAGACCAGCTCTATTCCATAAATCTACAATCCGCTGTTCGTGACATTACAAAATGAATCAGGCAGGAGGCTCAAGCCAGATCAGAAAGTGACAGTTTCTGTTTAAACAGATATCTTGGAAATTAGTGATGATAGAAGAGAGTATTATATTGCATAAGCATTTTACTCTTAGCACTGCCTCATTCTCGAAAAAGAGGTGGAACAGAATTACTAGCTGGAAAGTTCTTGGTATAAAAAGAAATAATAAACCAGAGTGCTGATCTGTTCTGCTTTTATTTCTAGAGAAATAAAGATCTATTTTGAATAGGACACCCACACTATACATATTGAACACTCTCTGGATTTATGGAAAGTTGCTTCGTTAAACATTATCTTTGCATTATAGTGTATGGTCAAATAATTTATGGTCTATCTTAAGAATTTGGCATGTATCAGTATATTGCTTCTGTCAGCCTTATTTCTGTGCTATAGAACTGACTTTGGGTAGGATATTGCACTTACCAGAATGTGTTCCCTAACTAGGTTTACAATTCAGATGACAGGATCACATCAGAAGACTAGAGATTGAAACCCAAGACAGCCTTGTACTAAGAACCTTCCTGTGTTATTCTGCAAGGAGTTTAGCAAGAAACTTTATCTGCATATATAAATATATATACAAACTAATAATTTAGCCATGATATATATGTAAACATATAAATTATTAATGCATCTCACATTCCCAGGTGGCCCTTAAACATTGTATCTAATCACATGAAAGTGACAAGTTGTCTAATTTTATAAATGTATACAAAATAAGTTGTCAAAAAAGTCAATCATTGAGAACTGAGTACAGATGTTAACCCAATTTGTGTGGTAATGATCAAACCAGTCAGCTTACATAAAGCCTTACAGCTGCACAATATTGCAATCCTGCAGTTCTGTCATCAGCAATGAGGGTTACCTACCTGCTGCTGGAAATTTTTTCAGTGGACTCTGCATAGTCATGCTGACAGTGAGTAAGACCTTCCATTAGTGTTGTCCACAGTAACAGCCTTGCTCGTTTTCTGCTCTTCTGTCCAAGGATTGTCAGCAGGAAACTGTAAAAGGAGCTATAGCTCCTTCTACTGGGTCTTACAATTCTTAAGATTAAAGATTTCAGATCCCAGTAGGGCTCAGAAAAGTGAGTGAAAGAAGGCCAGTAGTGTCTCATAGAGCTCTGTGTTTTTTGAATTCTGCTTTGCACATTCTCACTGTGTAATTTCAGAAGCAATCAAGCGTTTACAGAAGTTAGCAGAAAGAAGTCTGGGACTGTTGGAATGGGGACAGAAGTACTGCTAAGCAAATGGGTTGTCTGATCCACATATGACATCTCAGATGTAACAGCTTGTAAATATTATCTGTAGAGCTCCAAATAATAACTTTACAAATTTAACCAGTCATGCTTTGAAGGCTGTCACTGATCTAGTGGAGCATGACCAAATCCCATTAGAGTGCAGAATAGATACTAGTGGAAAGTCTTACATACGCTGAGTTGCATATCTACATAAGGAATGCAAAGACATCCCACATGCTACAGAGATGTATGCGCATGAAAAGATTAATACATGCAACTAAATTCATCATCCCATGGGCCTACAACAAAGATTTCAAATCCTGCAGGGTAACTCAGTCTGCAACGCTACTATGTGCCTCATCAAAGAGTATCACATTGCCAAATTCCCTCATAAGTAAGGACTGACTTACAAGTCCCTTACAATTTCAACTGAAATAGTCAAAAGCAGATGAGATCTGTGTTTTGTTTGCTCACTTCACATGTGTACTTCTTTAAAATTACAGGACAATCTAAGTAGTCATTTGTTAGAGTTAATTCACTGGACGAGATTTCCTAAGATCTGCTGAAATTCTATCATCCTTTCAGCAAAATGTGGAGAAAGAGAAATTAAGCGAGTCTTTGAGACACTGGAAAAAGCATGGGTAGGAAACCTGCACAGATGTGAAAATGCTCAAAGGACTACTTATATCTTGCCCAGTGGGGATAATCAGAACTATTTTGACTATTTTTTTACATTGCTTTTTATCTTCCTTGTGTGAAGAAAGCTCAAGAGAAAAGCATGTTAGGTGGCTAGGTGTTTCCTCCTATTCTGAGCACTACATGCTATACTTTTCTGGCTGCAAGCCCCTGCATGTGAATGCCAGGGAAACTTCTAGCCCCTAATATCAAAAACAAGTTGTCATATACTTTGTAAAGGCTACCTACCACATTATCACTCATGTTAATATATACAGATCCTGCCTCCCAGTATAGCTAGGAGAAGTTAGCATCGTCTTCTTTGTTCAAAAACTACATTGCACTGTTGACTGGGAAGATATGCAGTCTTTTTTCCCTTTAGTTAACTCCAAGAGCTAAAAAATTACTTTGTTTAAACAAATGTCCTGTTCTTTTCTTTCCTAGAGTGGAACGACTGCTTTTAATCAATGATTGTGGCATTGTGAAAGAGAGATGCAGTGCCCTCTCAGATAAAGTAAAATAACCCCCTCCACACACCTTTGCCTTAGACATATTTCTCAGCCAGAGTCACAAGGGTCTATTAGTACTGTACTTCATATGATATTTTTTTCTTTCATTCAAAAAAAAGATGAACCAGAGGATTTTTTTTCTTTGAGTTACATTTGGCCCAATTAACATTAATCTTTTTTGTCTTCTTCAGCTTTTCTCCACACAGTAGAGAAATCCAAAGCTTTTCTCTTGGCTCTATCTCCAGGGACTAATATCTTGAAGTACTCCAAGGCTAGACCCAACTCCCTGACATTTGTCTGCCTTGAACTTGCTAAGCACTAGTAAGTTTGTTAACCTTCAAAGCATCAAGAAACTACAATGATCTTTAGACATATTCCGTGTGGGCGGTTTTGCAGAACAGCTTCATACAGCAATAAAACCTACAGCTTGTTCTGGTGAATCTGTGTCAGATGAGGGCAAATAAAACCCTCTGAAGTATAGTACATATCCAGTTGAGCATGTTACACTGGGAAGATTCATGAACAAAGGAGCTCCTTGGTATCTAGCTTTTATTGTCATTTGCCACAGAAGTGTTGGTTTGAGCCCAGACTAAACAAACCTCAGTTAGAAACAGGAACCTGACTAAATCTAACTTTATCATAGACACTGCAACAGATATTCAAGTAAATATTGGAAAACTGTTTTCTCTTGGAAACTTGACCTTCATCTGATGCTGAGGAGGGAGGAGCTGAGTTTGCTGGACTGCAAATGATTATGGCCTTATCCTCAGAGTATGCGGAAGTAGGGAAGGTATGGAAGAAGTATGTAATCACAGTGGTAGGCACTGCAATGGTAGCTAACCTGTTATAGCTTCTTACCACCAGCACAGGAAATCAGTCCAGTCAGCAGCAGAGCTTCTCAGACAAGCACAAGCTAAGAAATCTACCAAGTTTCCTAATCAGTTGAACACAAGGACACTGAGGACAGGACTAATCAAGCAATCTGCACAAAGGTTAATGCAGCTCCAGCTATTCTTAAATCTCTACTTTCCAGCATTCAGCTAAATCAACTTCCAGACTGAAGTGTCATTTCCAATGACTACATGCTGAGGTGCTCAATGAAAACAAATATTGTACAGATAAAGCAATTCTAGTTGAGGTAGCATCAACTTCAGTCTTAACAAAGGAAAGGTGAACTGTGGAATAAGCCTGAAAAAGACTCCCATGCCTTGACTGACATTTTAGTTCATATGGGCAGAAAGATGTCCCCATTTTTAAACCATCTTACAGGAAGTCTGGCATTCTTCTTGTGTGCCGTTTTGCTTAGTAGAGTCAAAGCTTGACTCACAGAGTAATGTTTATTATAAATTATCAAAGTTAAGGAGCAGTTAATGACTTGAACACCCACAGTTTAAGTTAAATTAAGCTGTACAGGGACTCTTTGAGCCACCATTCTAAACAAGGAAAATATCTGTGCACTTCAGATGCCAAATACCCTTTTTTTCCTTCACAACAGTTTTTATCATTTTCAATGACACTGTAATGGAATCGAGCAAACAGCAGAAGCCAAAGAGATGTTTAATCCCTTGTGAAATCTCACCACCTCAGAAAAGAGGTAAGATTTTACAAATTTTTTCTCTTCCTTTATTTCAATTACCATGTCAATGCTTGAGACAATTCCTAACCCAAACTACTGGCCAAAAGTCTGTTGTCAGGTAAGACAGCAGATCTAAATCAAATCACAAAGATTTTGCAATAAGATTGCAAAGCACAATTTCCCCTTTGTAGTAAAAGCTGCACTTTCCCCTATTTTTCTACTGTAATTCACTATAGGACAGCAAAACTTCATTACATACGCACGACACAATGTTAAAATAGTACATCCTTTAAGACATTCTAACAATATCCGAAGCTAAGTTCAAACCTAAACATTAAAACAACAAAGAGTAGAGTGAGATCTTCCCCAGTTAACTCACTGACAGTCTTTCAAAACCAGAAACCAAAAGAATGAAAGGGCTCTGCTATAAGCAGTCTGCTACACCAATATGACAAAAACCACCATCAGCCACCAGTTGTGACCCTCTCATGGCTGTCAAATTAAAACACACAAAAACAGTGAGCCCCCCTCCCATTCTTTTTGGCCACCAGTTCATGCAAATTACAAAAGACCAGTAATCTTTGCTTAGCAACAAGATTGTATCTTCACTACTGATTATATTAATGATAAAGTAGTGAATATTAACAAATCTAATGATAAGAGATGCCCTCCTTCACTAACTCATCCATACAATTTAAAATCTCTGAAATAGAAAGAATAATTCATTTATCCAACAGACTCACCAGAAACAGAAAAGAAGCCATCACTAATACCGCTTTCCAGCCTACATTCCTGACACTGAAACCTAGGCACACAATGGTAATTTCATGTGAGGAAAAGGATTGCTAAATATACAAAAATATGTGGTTTCATTGAGCCATGAAACTTTCATATTTGCTTATGTCTTCGACTCATTCCAATGTTTTCTAGAGTTAGGGTTAGTACACATGAGCTGTCCTAACTGCTGTGGGACACAGAAAGTGCTGGCAAAGTGTGCTGAATTGTCAGCCCCTGAGCACCTCCACCTCCCAGGGAATCATACAGCTCATTCAGGTAACTTCAGAAAAGGTTATAATTACTTACAGCAGGATGTCCAGCACAGTAGGTGTAGCTAGCATGAGACTGGTAGTGCAAGCTTGCTCTTGGAAAGGTGTATGTATTCCAAGCAGGTTGGCTGCTATTCCACTGGGAGCTAAAGCCAGGGCTCATGGTCACTCTTGATTTACTGTTTTGGTACGTTCTCACTGTGGAGCTGGACTATCAAAAAAGAAAGAAATGCAACGTAAAAATAGCTTTTAGGGTAAAATATAAACAATGCAGCTACATATCATCATTGTGCATATATATACTGGCACATGGTCTGGAACAAACCTGAATGTTTCCTGTAAGAAACAGGGAAAAGCAAAAAATTGATTCCTTCAAAGATATCAGTGAAACCGGTATCACTGTGCTGTGCAGAAGAAAGACAGATGAGAGACTTCAGGCTGGGATGTAAATCAAATGGGCAGAGGGACACAGATAAAGGGATGTTCTGAAAACCTGTAGAGGGTACAATCCTGCAAGATTAGTAACTGAAACTTCCATATTTATTTATTTATTATAATGAACTGAATAGTGACATTTATTGAGCTCCTGATCAGCTATGTCCATTTTACAGTAAATTGCAGTTTGGGGCCAATGTTTAGATATATTTCTTGAAGTCTTGAAATCCCATCTAGTGGCTAGGGAAGGTCAAGCCATCACAAAGATGCCCCTACATTTTACATACGTAAAATCCTAAACAGACTATGAAACGCCATGCCTTTTTTTAATTACTTAAAATGCAGAAGGAAAAATAAAACTCTTAAAAAAAAATAGATAGTCAATTCAGTAACTTCACCTGAAAGTAACCAAGACTACAGATGTGTAATTCACTTTCGTTCTTTCTGGCTTACTCTCATTTTACTTTATTTTAACTGCATTCTTCTGCTTCAAGCCTTTCTTATATAAGACATATTCCTAATAAGTGCTTGCACTGATAGGTGTAATTTATTAGGGCAGGAAAAAAAAACCAAACATTTTTTCTAAAAGAGTAGAAGATGCATCAGAGGTGAATGCATTTTTAGCAGATATTTAGGTTGGTATTCAAAGATACACAAATGTACTTTTTCCTCCATACTCTGCTCTGCATGTGGGTTTTGCTCACTTTGCTTTTGTTGGCAAAGGTGATCTCAATATCCCATGCAAATTTACACCAATTAATTGTAATTATTATAAACCTGAAATTGTTCTTTTTAAAGCATTAAATTGACATTGACCTTAGTAACACAGTGAAAGCTTGAGAAATATGAACACAAATAATATTTCTTAGAAATGCTTACAAATGTCCCTGTTAGTAAATTGATGCTATCAATTTCAAAAGCTATACTCAAGAATGACACTTCATTTATTTTTACCCTTCTTTCAAAGACAACTTTTATACATGATGTATGTACCATTAACCAAATATCAATATGGGCCACCATTGAACAAGGTGCTTCACACAATCCAAGACCATCCTTACCCCAAAGTACTTACAAGATAAATGAGAAGGTCAAGGAAAGAATGAAAGAGCACAGCCTGATGCAGAAGCAGAGAAAACAGCTTCACAAACATGACTTCCATTTCAATGCTTCAGCTCAGTTTCACTGGGAGAGGATTAGTGAAATGGAAGGAAGATGGGACAGAGAGAAGACATACAAAAAGATTTCAAGGACACATTCTAGCTATATACATACCCTGGATAATCTTTCAAATTCTTAATATTGTATTTAGCTGGCTGTATAAACTACAGGCCATGCTGAATATGCCTTCTTTATTTCATTTAATTTTCAGAAGTTTAAGTACACAAAGTTTTCCTCGGTTATCGACTGCTGTATAAACTTAAGTTCAAGAAAAGGCCAAACAACTTCCTGCATGTGTTTATTTCCTGCGCCACCGATTAGGAAGCCTGAAAAGAGCAGTTTCCCCTCACCAGTTCTCAATATCTCAACAGATTTGCCTCCCGCCCCCACCCCTAAAGAGAAGGATTCCTGTGGTGCAATTTCTAAAGATTTAACTTATGACCAGCTGAACACAAAGCGTATGAATGAACACTAAAACCCATGCTAAACTCTCATTAGTCACTGTGTGTGACAAGCGGTTACTTTGTTCTTACGAAAGGCTTTAGGGGGAAAAAAAAAATCTGCCCCTATAGTTAAAGGAGATTATTTGAAACAAATATTTTTTTGTATGAATTTAAATCATGATAAATCAAAGGAAAGAGACTACAGCTACAGATAGGAAAAAAAAAATAAATTAATGGTTTTAATGTTTTGGGGGGGGGTTCTTTCTTTTTTTCTTTCTTTTTACCTCTTCCCCTTTTACCCTCTTTCCCCAAGGACCAGAAACTGCATTTTCTTTCCTTTGATGTATTACTTATCTTTCAGATCACTCTTCAAAGGCAAATCTCTCTTTCTGGGCCCTGGTAGACTTGCTTCTACATGAGAAATGAAGGCTAGATTTTGTTTTGGACAGATCAAGTAGAGATTTAGCCATAATCTACTTCTCCATGTAAATTTCTCACCTTTATAAACATCAGCATGGCTGCTTATTAACTCCTCTTGAGGAGCTCATCCCCAGCCAAATATTCTCTGAATACTGAGTTGCTGCATCCTAACAATAGCTTCACTCCTTCCTATTATTTCTGATGGGTCTGTATTGTATGGACCAGTGGAAAATACCTGTGGCTGATGGGATGTGAAGATGAATTGTCAGCTGTGATAACTGTTAACTGATTATTTTTCACTGTGGCAGTGAACTCCACTACAGTAAGGAGGGACATGCTGTTTAGCATTATGCAGATGTGCCCAATGTTTGTTCCTCTATTAGAGAACAGGAACAAGAACAGGCCTGGGTTTTAAACAGCCTGCCTCAGATGCTCAACAACCTTCTGCCCTCTGAGTTTTATTTCTTGCTTCTGTGTTACACAAAACACCTTCCTGTATCTGCCACCATGCTGGAGGCATGGTTCAGCCCCCGTGCTGAATCTGAGCACAGAGATGAGCCCCTCTGCCTCCTTTCTGCTCCTTCCACCCAGCTCCTACCTCATGGGGAGCACATGAGAGATTGTGAGCCATTCAGACTACCAAGAATGCAGTGGGTGTGCTGCCTGTGAAGGTCAGTTGGGATGCAGAGCTAGTAAGCAAGACCCCACTGCCCCTCAGGGCAGATGGGCAGCCATAGAAGGGAGGTCTCTGAAAGGAGAGCCCCCTGCTCTGAACAGCTTTGTAGGAGGCCCACTGTCTTTGACCCCATAAAAGCATCTCTCTGCTGGCGTACCTCCAGGGAAAACAAAACAACAAAGACACTTCCAGGATAAATAGATTTGAAATCTTGAAGCTATCCAGATTGCCAGCCACAAAAGAGGCACCTGCCCCAGCAGCCACCAAGCCAGTCCCAGGATAGCCTAGTCACCTTGAGGCTCTAACATAAGAGTGTCTGAGGAGCTGAGGCATCAGATCAGGGACCCCAAAAGTCAACATGTTGAGTTCAAGGCAAAATGAAGCTGAGCCTGGGAAAAGGGGATAGTGGGAGGCATTGTCCTAATTTGACCTTGCTGCTCACTATCCAAACTTATTTTAACTGGCAATAAATTCATTTCCTGCAACTTGCATCTTTTTTTGCCTGTGACAGTAATTGCTAAGTGATCCCTCTCTCTGTATCTTGAGCTCTTCCACCTTATTTTCTGTTCCCATTTTGTTGACAAGGAGGGGTGAAAGACCGACCAGGTGGGTATCTGGCAGCCAGCAAAGGTAACCACTACAATGTGGCAGGTCATGTGGCAAACAAGCTTTTATTTAGGATTTGAAAGTGCATCTATTTTCCCCTAAAGCTCTTGATTCCTCAAATAAAAGGTATCATTTCTCCCCATAACCTTGTCTTTTTATGTCTCTCAGGCTGTCAATTGTAGACCATGGCTACCACTCCTCAAACAACCTGATCAGCTTTTCTCAGATAACTTCTGCAGAAAATTCTCAGATTACAATAAAAATGAACTGTTGCCCTTCTCACTGTGTTTTGCCAGAAACAACAAATATTACAAAAGCTAGGAGAAAAATTTCTTTTCCTTGAATAAGTCACTCCAGTACCTTTATACCCTAAAGGTCTGATTCAATCTGAAATTGATATCAGTAAAATTTAAATGTCTAAGCATATTTTAAAATACAACCTTTTTTCCCCCCTGTGCCTTAATTTCTCTGGCTTGTAAATATGGATAATCTTACTTTAAAACTTCTAGGCTAACCTTTTCCTCATGTTTGTAAAAGTTTTGGACGTTTTTGGACATAAGCATGAGTGAAGTGCAAAGTATTATTAGTATTATTACTGTTTCTTGAGCTTCACTGCTTTCAGCTCATGACTGCTACTGCTGAACCCAGGACAGTTCTTTTAATAGCCGATGTGTGAAGTCCAATAGTGACAAAAATAGAACATTATGGAGCACTTTCTATCTGCAAAGCACTGTGCAAATGTTAGATTTTTGACTGTTGCAACATTTCCAACTTTTAAAGCAGTTTGTAGTAGATGTAAGGGCTAGCAGCCACTCCTTCTTATTTGTATGTGAATAAAGCACCCTCCAACTAAGACATTAATAAACATAAATAATTGTGCTGTAGCCTTAGTTTTCCTGTCATCACACCCATGCTCTCCACTCTTGCCATACAGAGTCATCATGCAGTAAACTAACAGGAAAAATGTGATAATTCTGAAATGCTGCATCATATCAACTGCAAGACTGACTACATCTATCAGACACCCTTCTGCCAACTATTCCAAAGTGCTGTGATTATTATTGGCTTTTGCACACCAATAGAAGAGAGAGACTCCAAATATGCTGCTCTATGTTACCACTCTAAGTACACTGGCTTTAAAAAATAATAATAAAAGACGACAAGTGGGATTAAAGAGGTGTAAATAACAACTGAATTCAGCCTCCTACTACCTCAACTTTTAAAAGCAACTTCCTAGAGCTACGATGTCATTTTCTTAGCCCACACAATTAGAGCTGCTTCCAGTCTCTCGGATTTTGATTATATTATGGTTCTGTCTTCAGCTGCATTTTCTGGGTTGTGTTGTGAAAGTAATGGCGCTCGAAAAGCTGCCCACCTGCTTACCCTTATCCATTCAAGGGATCTAGCATCCCTTATTTTTGATGTCAAAATGATTAGAGAAGTTAGGAAAGGCCAATTAGAGAAACTGAGATTATGGACATAATGTTTTCAGGAACTCTATATGCCTGTATTTGGATCAGATCATGATGCAAAGCACAGTCTTATGCTCTTAAAAGTTTGGATGCTTTACAAAATACTACTGTTCCCATAGAAATCAAAGTTTTCCTAAAACCTGGAAAAGTCAGAAATTAAAATAGCTGCCCTGGAACATTATCCCATGAACTAAAATGATGCATTTGTTTTCTTGCTCAAAGAAAATAAACTGGCAAACCAAGTCTGATGTTAGTTCATCACAAAATCCACCTGAGACACCTTAAAGATTGTGATAATCGTGAAACTGAGGAGTGAGGGTGTTTTTTCTCCTTTTGGATTGTTATGAAAACTAAACATGGAATATATTGTAGATTTATATTTTATTTTCCTAGCAGGAAAGAGGAATTTTATGCTGCTATTTTTCCCAACATAATCTTTCACTAAGGCTTGCAAATCTTTTACAGTCTAGAACCAGATTCCATCTGTTCCAGTAGGAGCTGAGCTCTTAATATTTGGCCACTGCAGATTTCAAATTTATCAGTTGTCTCATAACCTTTATGAAAAAACTTCAGAGACATGACCAAATTTAAGAGAAACACTGTTTTTCCAGACATGGGATTGAAACTCAATACACTGTACCCGGAAAAACAGGATCAACTGAGAGAAACAGCATTCCACTGAAACTGCAGAGAAATGATGAGGCTGTATTTCATATCTCAGCATACATGTAAGGCTATAGCTCATCCAGTAGTCTCAAGAGCTCTGAGTGCTTGCCCACATCATGCCAAAACCCAGGTTGTGCAATTCATCTGCCCTCTCCCAGTAGGTGGAAAGGAATGATCTCCGTAGGCTAGCTTGTTCAGCAGGCTCCTCGTCAGCAGACTGAAGGAGACCCAGGCCTGCAGGATGCAACCAGCAGAGCTGAGTTACACCAGAACTGGTGCCCAAGAGGAATGCTATTCATAAACTGAGAGACTTTTTAGAATAGGCCCCAAATTAGCTAAATAACTTGAGGAATGTATTCTAGAAAATGTGTCTGCCACTCATTGTTATTTTTCCCTGGAGTTATGACTTGAAAACAAAATATATATGGTTTTCACACTTTTCTGGTTAGAATTGCTGTCATTTCCAGTGACTCAACACTGTAATTCATGCTGTACTTTTAACTGTTACTTGAATCCTAAGAGCATTTTTTTCGTGGGCAAAGTAAGAAATATTGCACTTGTATTTACAGAGAATGAGCAGGAGAGCTGAAAAAATGAAGGCCTTCATGGTTTGAGGAAGAGGCCATGAAGAGCCTGTTTTTCTGCCATCTTATCATCCACATCAATGCCATGGGGCAAAGAACTACTAACAAGAGACAGGCCAGTGATAATTCAGCCTAAAGCTTTCAAGTCTCTTGGCAACCAATGTGGAAGACCTGGGTGTAATCAAAAGTTGCTGTTAACTGATGGTTGTCTAGGCAAGAGACCACTGTATGTCAGTCAATTTCTGCAAACACAAACCTCCCAAAAAGCATTACCACCACCAATACCTCAGCATGCAAGCTCAGTGCAAAGACCACGTAAAAGTCATAAGAAATGCTCCTATGTTTCAAAATAATTTCTCTAGAACAAGAAAAGTAAAATTGCATGCGTAAGAGAAACTTATACTGGTTTTGTTTACCCATGTTGTACCCAGCCTTAGGTAACTGGGACGCATGTGCTCTTGGAGGGCTCGTATGTCTTCCTTCCACAGAAGTAAAAGTGAAAGGAGACTTTCCAAAGGACATTATTTTGTTTATCTTTGTTAGGTTATCTGAAAAAATGAAAGTGGGATTAAAATATTTACTGTTAGATGGGATTCTTATTGGTCTAGTTTAAACCTTTAATCTAGGTTTGAACACGGTGAATATTTTGACTCCAAGTCCCCTCCTTATTCCTCCACCTTCATCTCCTTCACTTTGAAAAAAGTAAGGGCACATCAAAGTTTCTTCTGTTCAGAATATCATTTATTCAACCTATTGTGAGAAATTTAAGTCACACCAAGCTCAGAAGGACATTGACTATGACCTTGTAATGGTAGGTCATTAAATAATTATTTTCTGAAAATAAAACTCACTCTAATCTGCTAAATTTACTCCAGCCTTTTACAACACCAAGGTTACAATTTAAAGTAGTGAAGCATTATGTTAACCCAAGATGAGCATGATCTGAGTGTTCCCAGTAAAATCTGACAAGATAGCACTGGTTAAGACCCCACTACAAGATGACCTGCATAGTTCTGATTTCTAAATAAGCCACTTGTATAAAATAATCGTTCAATCCAATACTCCTATGAATGCACACACTGCTCATCCATACAAACTGACTGGAGAAAACGCAGTTATTCCACCAAGAGCTGCTGAGCACACAACTCAGAGAAGCAAAGAACTTGAAGAAGAGGATTCCTATAAGGACAGACTGAGAGAACTGGGGTTGTTCAGCCTGGAGAAGGCTCAGGGGAAATCTTACAACAGTCTTCCAATACCTAAAAGGGGCCTACAAGAAATCTGTTGAGGGACTTTTTACAAGGGCACTTAGTAACAAGACAAAGGGGAATGGTTTTAAACTGATAGAGGGTAAATTTAGATTAGATATTAGGAAAAACTTCTTTACTATGAGGACTGTGAGACACTGGAATAGGTTGCCCAAGAAAAGCTGTGTCTGCCCCATCCCAAATCAGTGTTCAAGGCCAGGTTGGAAGGGGCTTTGAGCAACCTGGTCTAGTGGGAGGTGTCCCTGCCCATAGCAAGGTGTTGGAACTAGATGAGCTTTAAGGTCCCTTCCAATTCAAACCCTTCTACATCTCTTTGATATGATTCCATACTCCATGCCAGATTAGAAAGTGGTGAACACTAATCTTACCATAAATTGTTGATTACATATAAAACACATCATACTAATTATCTGATCTTGGCAGATCTCCACAGCAGTGACTTCACCAGGTCTAAAAATTCCTCTCTCATATATGATAGTTGGCACTCTTGAAGTCTTTTCTACAAACTACATGGCAGTATTTCGGTCTTGCAGCATTCCCTTGGTAAAATAGAAAACACGAGGGGATGATGCAAAATTAAAATAATAATAATTACTGTGATAAGTGCATTTCCTAGGATCACACTCTCAGGTACAGAGTACTCTTGTACTAGTTTTGGTGTAAGTCAACAAACCACTTTTACCTACACATTACTTTTTTTATATGGACCTATGTACTGCTGACTGAAACACAAGTTCAAGAGCTTTACTGATTAATGATTGATTTTAGCATTTATTTGTCTGCTAAATTGGGACTTTTTACAGACAGCCAACATCTTTTGTGAAACTCATTCTTTTTGATAGTTTGGGGAGAAAAGTAATTATTTAATTAACACTTGAATTTTTTTCCCTTTTACTATACCCAAAGGTATGTTTCACTTATGTTCTGCAGTATCTTAATGTTATTTTCTGATATATCTGTTTACTACATGTATATTGAATTACTCCCTGCACAATAAATCAACCACTGTCTTGGATACATATTATTTTCCTCACACTAGATCTGCAATATACAACTTCTTTTAGACAATCCCAAGAGTAAAAGCTGGCTGACAATCTGAGCAAGTCTGCAACATTAATCAGTGAGCGCAATCCAGACTCACATACCAGAGAAGATGCTTATGAACAACTAAAAAATATCCAATGGCACAACATCACGCCCACAATTCCATCAAATGAGAAAAAGTCAGATCTCTTCCCACAGCTGCAGTAGGCAAACTGTTGATTGCAGCACCACATGCATATTACAAGCCTTGACATCCACAAAATGCTTACTTTACTGAATGCAATGCGATTATGAAATGTGTTTGGCCACTGAGAAGAATTCTATAAATCCTGCAAAGCTACCCAATATAACACTCTACAGCTAACTCCTGTGGATGGGCCTGCATGCTTTTGTAAACCTCACTATGGGATTAGGACATTTATCAAAGCCATGATTTCTTTCCCTCAATGTTATGTCTATTGTACACCAGGAATTCTGCAGGTGCATGATTTATCCATCCTGTCATTAGCTACAAAACCCTGCAAACAGTTTTTATTTTCTTCTGGAGAAACAAATACTCTTCCCATAAATTGTTTTACTGCTGATTGGGGAACAGGCTCCTGCTCCCTTGACAATAAAACAGCTTGCTTTTTCTGACCTTGGAGTTTTAATTTCCAGCATAACAATCTGAAGCTCAACACCAATTCTTATGGAATTAATTAATATAGGGAAAATTATTGCTTACTTTTTTTCAGTATCACACCTGAACCCTCATTACCTGTTAAGTGCCAGCAAGTCTTATCACTTGAGAGATATTACAGACAACACAGCCCCTAAAGATTCAATCATGCGGGACGAGGAAGCAAATATCAAATAAATCAAACAGATAAAATTCTCTCTTAAAGTTAGAAGAAAAATTCAATATGAATTTTGTTACTGGAGTTAGGATTTGTTGAAGGTTTCAGTTTGGCCAAAAATGTTCAATGAACATTTTAAAAAGCAAGGAAGGAAAACAGATATCCAGGAAATTCAGAAACAAAAAGTGATTTCTTACTCAGTGAAATCATATTCAGATGGGCCTTTTGCTAAAATTAAATATTCATAGAACCACATATATTGTATATGACAGAGTTGAATGTGAAAAGGCTAATATCCTCTGGCTTTTCCAGTACCCAAGTAATCCATTAGAAATGTAATTGTCTAACCATTCCATGGCTTCAGTAGGATGCATGAAAAATAAAAAAGAAAGCATAGCAAGCCACAGAGAGAAGAAGAAAATACAAAGACATATTCAGACCAGTTCTCAGGATACTCAAAATCAACTGCCCCAGATATCTGTTGAGTACCAAATACAGAGCAGAAGAACATGCACACAGAACTATAAAATTGCCTAGAAAAACTGCTTTTACTTCCCTTAAGCTTTGGGCACTTACGCTGGAGAAGAGAGAGAGATATCATTGATTTATTAAAAGGCATGAGCAAATTGTAAGTGAGAAGCTGACTATAAGCCATTTGAATTCAGTGTAGCAAAGACTGGTTTTCCAGGATACATCAACACAAGGTTACAGATTTCATTGAAAAATAAGTAAATTTCATTGACAAGTGACATTAAAATTCCCCATGTAAAAGACAACAGAAATACATGCGAGATAGTGTGTTAAGGCTCAAGAGCTTATGGGATTTTGTTTTGATTTGCTTTTATTACACAGGGGAGAGGGAGCAATGAAAAGGTATTAAAATCCAAATAATTCTGCAGATCATTAACAGTCCTGTAGATTAAACTACAGGGAAGGAGACATAGGCATCAACATAGAAAAATACTGTTAAGTCAGTGAAAAACTTAGTGAGTATTTGAGATCACCTAAGGAACCTGAAGGTGCACAAGTCCATGAGACCTGATGAGATGCACTGAGGGTCCTGAGGGAACTGGTGAATGAAGTTGTGAAACTGTGGCAGTCCAGTAAAGTTCCTGCTGACTAGACAAGGGGAAATACAGCCCGTTTTTAAAAAGGGGGAAAAAGAAAGACCCAAGGAACTACAGATCAATCAGTCTCACCACGGTACCCAGCAAGACCATGGAGCAGATCCTCCTGGGAACTATGCTAAGGCACATGGACAATAACGGGGTGATTTGTGACAACCAACATGGCTTCACTAAGGGCAAATCATGCCTCGCAAATTTGGTAGCCTTCTATGATGGGGCCAAAGTGTTAGTAAATAAGGGTAAGCAACTGATGTCAACTACTTGGACTTGTGCAAGGCAAACTTCATGAAGTTCAACAAGGCAAAGTACAAGGTCCTGCATCCGGGTCAGGGCAATTGCAAGCACAAATACAGGCTGGGAGAGAATGGATTGATTGAGAGCAGCCCTAAGGAGGAGGAGGACTTGGGGGTGTTGGTTGACAAAAAGTTCAACATCAGCCAGCAGCATTTGCTTACAGATCGGAATGCCAACTGCATGCTGGGCTGCCTCAAAAGGAGTGTGGCCAGCAGGTTGAGGGCCCTCTACTCCACTCTTGTGAGACCCCACCTGCAGTACTGTGTTCAGCTCTAGGGCCCCCAATACAAGAAGGTTGTGGACCTGTTGAAGGAAAAACCAGAGGAGGACCATGAAGATGATCAGAGGGTTGGAGCACCTCTCCTTTGAAGACAGGCCAAGAGAATTGGGCTTGTTCAGTTTACAGAAGGCTCAGGGGAGACCTTATAACAGTCTTCCAATACCTAAAAAGAGCCTACTAGAAATCTGCAGAGGGACTTTTTACAAAGGCATGTAGTGACAGGACAAGGGGGAATGGCTTTAAACTGACAGAGGGTAGATTTAGGTTAGACATAAGTAAGAAATTCTTCACTATGAGGGTGGTACGACACTGGAATAGGTTGCCCAGAGAAGTTGTGGATGCCCCATACCTGGCAGTGCTCAAGGCCAGGTTGGATAAGTCTTTAAGCAGCCTGGTAGAGTGTAAGGTGCCCCTGCCCATGGCAGGTGGGTTGGAACTAGATGATCTTTAACATCCCTTCCAGCCCTAACCACTCTATAATTCTACATATATCTCAAATCAAGGAATAAAGCAGCATGAGATAACACATGTGGAAGGTCTGACCATGCAAAGCTTCTCTGGCCTTGGTCAGCACAGAATTTAAAACAATGGGACTACTCATGACATTAAGGTAAACCATGAATATAAACAAAGAGATACCTAATAAAGCTTTGGAGAAACTACTGGAGTTAAACACAGTTCTCTCCTTCATAATTGTCTACTGCACATTAAAGCTCTATCATGTGGCCAGATCATAAAAAAAGCTTCACTCTAGATAATGTCAGTCAAATGTTTCTAAATACATAAAAACACTTTTACTCTCAAGTATCAAAGTGAATGCAAAAAAGCAATCTTTCCCTCGTAGTAACTTTCCGTCAAGGAAATACATAAATATAAACCACTCCTTTTAACAGCAAATGATCAAGAGCTTTATGGGTTGACTTGTAATTTGGCCATGACATATGTTTCAGATTGGCATTTTATGCTCCATGAATTGGAAAACAAACCAAAACAACAACAAAACTCCAATAACTTACATTTTAGTAAGGTTACTAAAAAATAGCTTCAGCTTTCATGGAATTACATTACTGAGAAAAAAACAACCCCAATATATTACACATTGAGGGGCTGAAAGTGGAAAGCAGAGACCTTTTGAATCTTGCTGAAGGGTGCTCAAATAAGAGAATTCATCGACCCCTGAGAGAGGAAATCCAGCTGAGGCTCCTTGAAGCCTGGCATGTGGAGCTGCACTTCTTCACTTAGGAAATACTGACAGCTAGGGGAATAACTCAGTTCATCTTAGCCTAAGGGATTTTTCTGCCCCAGCGCCCAATGGTATGAAGAAGATTCAGATCCTTCCTATTTAACTTCAACATCATAATCTTGACAGGCAAAATGAAGGTAAAAATGAAGGAACACTCTGCTTTTGTGCTTCTTCCTGCTGTATCCAGGGGCCCCTGTCCTATCCCCAAATGTGTGTTAAGAAGTTAAAATCTAGATTTTAAAATATAAGTACACCAGTCATGTCCAGGCTGCAAGACCCAGATGATGAGGAACAGCAACTGAAGACAAGCAAGAAGATGACCAGAAAACACAGCAGGAGGCTCTGAGGATAAACAGATGCTACCCTGTCTCATCTGTGTTTTCTGTTTTGTGTTTCTGAGCCTACTGTTTCTCAAGACACTAGACATGGAATGAATTCAGATAAAGATTTCTATCACATTGCTTTCAGTTGCTTTAAACCTCTGCTCCTCAAGTCAAATCCTTTCTAGAGTTGATGACTGCATTTTCAAAGCCTGAGGAGCGGTAGAATTTCTTACCACTCGAAAAGGACACTGGTCTAAAAATGCAGGAGGATTAGCAGCAAATTTAACTAATACAGTTATCATAGAAATTCCTTTAAAAAGTATACTTTGAAATTCGTATTTCCATGTCAGTAGATAGTATCTGCAGTTCTGTGCTTAGAATATGCATTTCAGGAAAATTTGCCATACAGCATATTCAATCATACACTATTTCCTGACACACATGGGTTTCATAACCTTACACAGAAACAGGAAAAAAAAGTAATATTAATAGGATTTGTACAGAAGGTTATAGCATTAGTTACTCTATTAAATATCAAAACAGTTCAGAATGACTGGTGGGAATATCTTTGAAGATTGTAAATGTTTTAGAGATATATTATTTGTTGAGTTTAAAACATATTTTAAAAACTCTAATAACCTATACATATCTTCATTACTAAATGCAACTTTTAGCATCTAGTGAACTGTTAGACACTAAGACAGAAAGTTGATGGGTAGATGTAAAGGAAAACTCATCTATTATACTTGGAAAAAAAGGATGGCCTTTTAACTAAACAGGAACACTATTATTTGGAAGACCAAAAATCACCATTAAATCTGCATCAGGCTTCTTAAGTGACAAACTTCCCATTAACTCTTTCCTGGTCTCTGTAACAGAGATTTTAGTGCTTCTTCTTTTGCACCTTTTGTGAGATGGTATGACATCTTTTGTCCATTCGTATTGAATAGCAATGTCCCAAATCACCAAATCAATCACCAAATCATTTTTTGGGCCAATTTTCAATTATATAATCCGTTTGAAAGCTATTATATTTGGGAATAAACACAACAAAAGACACAGAGGGGCTCCCAGTAATCAACATAAACACATAAGCATAATGAAGTGAAATAAAGAATACAGGCAGAATACAGAGTATATTTCTAATGATATTTAAATCTATTGGCAGAGTATTTTTTTAAGGAAGCTAACAGCAAAACTATGAATTAGGATGATATAAGAACACTAAACCACATACAAAAGCAAAGATAGGGGAAAACAGATTTGAGGAGCTGAATCATAATAGAGCTTTGATCCATCTCATTTGTGAAGCTGTTCTTTAATTCATAGAGATTTAAACCAGACCTTGCTACAACTTTTTCAATATTTTTTTTTAATTTTCTATTTTAAAATATAGAAAAAATTATTTCTGAGGAAAACATAATTTCATGTTTTTCTTTTAACTAACTGCTGGTAAGATTTTATGTAACATGGATGAAGAAAGGCACAGGAAAAAAGATTACGTTCTAAACTTTAAATATGGAAGAAAAAAAATTATCTTGTGTTCTAAAAACTAAATATATTTATGCCTCTAACTCCTCTAACTTTAGAAATATCTGTTGTAGACTCTCATTATACCCAAATTGTTTGCAGATGATGATGCTGCACAATGGAAGAGTCAGAGATAAATTGTTGAACGATTTGATGACATTGTCAACTTGTTAACAAAATAAAAATTATTAAAAAAATTATTAAAGGGACACTGAACAGATGATACTAACACCAAGATTTGAAGTTACCAACTAGTTTTACAGCTGTCTCTTACTTTGGCCATGATACAGAAAAATGCATAACTCTTAAGTAGCCTTTCCTAGTAAGAACTGTTATCTTCTATAGCTAGATCAAATTGATAGACCATTAATAGATTTTTCTTGCCATTGCCTAAAATTCTGATTTGAGTCAGAAGCATTTTAATATACAATAAACTTTCTAGAGCTATTATTAGTTAATACAAAACTATTTAGTTTATACAAATCTGTTTATTTTTAAAACTTATTTTTAAGAACCAGAACATTTTACTCTAAAAAAATAAATATCGTATCCCCAAACTTAAGAAAAAATACAGAGGAATATAGTTGCTATAAATACAGTAGAATTCTGTTAGGGTAAGACAAATTTTAAGTAATCATTTGATATCATAGATTGCATCTAGCTGATCAAAGGATAGCAAACTTGTTAGATGAAGCAGCAGATATACTGTTTAGTTGTTTTTTTAACATCAGAATCATAGTTTGACAAGATTCAAAACTTTGATAACTTCAGGAAATGCCATTCAGCTGCTGGATGTCAATTTTGTTCCAGACGCTAAGGTCACAGTGCATCAAGATCCTTACACATACACTCACGCATAGCTGCAAGCACAGGAGGAAGTCTACTGAAGCCCAGAGGATTTGTTACAGTACTAGTATCATACACAGATTTTCAGTTGAAAGGCTTAAACATCTAAAACATCTAACAGAATTGATTGTGTTCTGAAGCCAAAAATTTTGTTTCTTTGCAAGAACAAAAAGATGGTGACTTAGATAGGAAAGGGGGGAATCTGTTTGTTTTAAAAAGATATAAATCTTCATGAAAGAAGACTGGAAAGATTAATACTTTCTGGGCAGCATATTCCAACTCTTATTATCTACAGGGTATCTTGCACCTTGTTCCGAAGCATTTAGCAATGGCTCATGGAACAAGAGATGCTTAATGGTCTGATATAGCCTTGTTGCATCGATCACTGTGATACAGCAATCAAAACCAGAGGATATGTATGGCCCTATTTGATCTTTGCAAGAGAATTCCACCATGGTAATCTCTAAAACATACTGCCAGATTGTTCATTCTTCTCCCTTGTGTATTTCTTTACCTGAAAATAAATAAATCAATCAATAGAGCCATGATGCAAAATTTCTGAACTAAAGGGAAGTCAATAGTGTTTGTAAGTGCTTGGCAGAACACTGCCCCAGTACATATCAGGGTTACAAAGTGTGTGGAGCCCTACCGACCTTTTTTTTAATAAACTAAGTGTTGGAAAAAAAATAAACACACATTCATTATGTCTCCTACTTCATGGAGGAAATATTGGTGCAGCTAAGGTGTAGAGAAAGAAGACTCAACAATGGGAACAAACAATCGAAGTATTGCACTGTCTTGCTTTTTCATTCAATATTCTTCTATGCAAACATTCTTCTTATTTCTATTTGCTTTCCATCATGGCTAAATTGTTTGAAAGATGAATCACCCACTGTAACTTTAAAAAAAAAATAAATCCATGTTCTTGCATGAAAAAGGATGACCGAAGAGAAAATAAATGGTTGTGTAATTTGTACTTGAACATTTACACTTGTCTTTAAAAATTCAAGAATTTTCAGGCAAAGTAGGCATAATTAGGCAATTTGCATCAATATTTGAAATTATGACCAGCTTCAGGCTACTACTACTTAGAATCTTAGGCATCTATCTCAGTGTGCCTATGACTTCCATTCTTCGCTTACTTATTTGCACTCACTTCTTGTGAAACTTTTTTCACTTATTTTTATTTAGATATTGTTAACAAACAGTACAAGGCTAAATGGGTAAGAAAAGAGTTTGAGGTTTATAATGACCAACAAAGCTTCAGTACCTAGTACTTCTTTACATGCAGAAATCTACTTTTATTAATAGCCTCCAATAAGGAGCACAAACACATCCATTGATTCTAAGAGCTGACAAAATCTTTTTTTTTTTACTCTTCAGGGCTGAGTTATGCAGAAACAGATATCCATAAATTTATAACATTCTTGAGAAGAGAGATTGTAGATTTGATTTGTTTACTACCAAACTTGAACATACAGATTGCAGAGTAGTTTCTCTAAGGTTTACTTTGAATTTTAATAATATTAAAAAAAAAAAACCCAAGACCAAACAACAGACAACTTTCCCAATGAATCCACAAACTAAGATTTTCCTTCTTCCCAGTACAATTTAGAGTCTACAAAGAGCAACATGTTTGTAACCATTTTTTCAAGTATCAGTGAAGAAAGATGTGAAAATCTGAAAAAAATCCACAGATGACTCATGTCAGGTGAAATTTTGAAAATGACAGGAAAACAGCTGGGATCATGTACATAGGGACTTTGTCATCCAAAGATTATAAAGAGAGAAACACTATTCTTGCTTAATGATATCTACAAACAATATTAAGCCATACTGAGAGCTATAGAATCATGGACATTCCACCTAACATTAACTATTTAACAGATAAAAACCACTGTAGGTCACTGTGAAAAACAGTAAGTTTCATCTACTGAACATTCCCTGAAGGTCATAAAATGGTCAAGTCACTCTGGGTGTGTTATCAACAATACACAAGTTTCTTCCTTTTAATGCTACCCTGAACTAGGGAGAAATAGGAGGAGCTAAGTAGAAGATCTATTTCACTTTATCTTCCAAGGAGGTACTATGAAGCATCAGCCTGATGCGAGCAGAGGTTAAATCAATCCTTTTTGCCTGCTGTACCTGAGCAAGAAGGTTGTAGCTGGAGAACAGAGTTCAACTGCTAAATTAATATTCACAATGCATTTCCATATTTCTACCCCAGAACGAAAAAGGTCAGATCATGCGAACACAGATCTGGGGCGGGGAAGCCAGCCACTGCAAGTACGGCTAGGAGAGCTTTAGCTATGTTGTGCAGTGCAGAGAATGGAAAGATCATACAATGAAGCACTTTGACTTCTTGCCAGGTATACCCTGTGAAATGAATTTAAAATAAATTTTAAATTACAGACGGCTTTTCCAAGCCTTTGCTGGCATGAGCACTACTTCAGAAAAGCTGTGACACCAGCAATTAGGGATAGCAGAGTCTGAGATATTAAGGGAAACTTGTCAAGCAGAACTTAAAATATCTAAATATTTCTCCTAAATACTCGTAGAAAGACAAAAAAATAGAAATTGCTTTGGCTCTGCTTGCCTTTAAGTTTGCACCTTCTGGATCTTTTTTGGAAAATATTCACAGACATTAGTTCAGAACTTCTATAAACATAATATTAATTCTTGTCTAAAAGCATCAGGAACAGGGATGCTAAAGATAGAATTCTTTCAAAATATAGAATGTGATGTGCCAGCAACACAGTCCTGTGAATTTTATGTTTGTCCTATCTGTCCAAGCAAAACACATTATGAGCATCTAACCAAAGCTCCCTGAATCCCTCACATAATGTTCACAAAGAATGCAGATGAAGTAGTATTTGCTGAAAGAATTAAGGTGATGAAAAGAAAGCATACACATTTAATGAGTGACAAATAAGGCAAAGTACTTCAGTTCTGTCTTAAATGACCCTTATCCCCATATTAGTACTAACCATTCATGCAAAAAATAATTCAAACTAATAATGTAATGTCTGCACAAATGCTAGCAGCACCATCAGAAGTGTCCACTGCAATGAAGTATGTCATATAATTTTTCCAGAAATCCTTGAAAACTGTTAAGGAAAATATATATTGAATAAATGAGCTCCTGGTACTTAACAGAAAACTATGTTTGTCCAAAATACATATCATTTACCAGATAATGAGCCTGTTTAAAGTAGGGCTGAAACAGTTCTACAGTGTCCAGCACCGGACTCCACTGACAAAAATTCTTTAGTACCCTTTAATTCCCAACAGAAGATGCAGAAGTTATTAAATGTAAAAGCAAACACCAGGGATGGCTCCTGCTTCCACAGGGTGAATGAAGAATTGCCGTTGACACAGTTTCAGGAATAATTTATTTTTAAAAACATCATCCTAATGTCAATACCCTTGTAATGGCTCCACCAAGCTGCTTGTCCCTGTCCTTGCCTCCTTAAGTCAGGTCTTCTTGGGTGAAGTGGAAAAAAAAATGTCCAAGAAATTCTCTGGCTAACATGAGGTTAAATTCACGTAGTTCCAGTGTGCTGCAGGAGCTATTTCAGCTCTTGGTAAATCTCAGAGCACACAGACTTTGCCTTTTTCATCTCCTGCTGGGTCTAGCTAAGGATTGCGCTGAATTTTGAGTATCCTTAAAGTTTGCGGATCACAAACTGTAACAGATGTCCCTGCTGTGCTGGGAGTTTTGTTTAAAGGTCCATCTGCCTGCAGACTGAAATCTGGGATTCTTTGTTCGCATCCTGCAAAACCAGATCATTCAGACCAGTCACCATAAAAATACAGGGATTTTTCTGAAGAGTAAGGAAGATCAATAATTTGCATACATTTCTCCCTCTAAAAACAGAAGTACCTGAAACTGTGTCAAGGTTTGGCAGAACACAGTCTTATCTGTGTTAATGTTCCTTCCACCAGATTGGTTGCCTGCTGCAGGAAGGAAATGAATATATGCACCTATGGCTTTTTTCCTTTAAACGCCACATATCAGACTTCAGTGCCTTCCATTTCTGGTGGTGTGGGGAAAGAAGGAGTCACCTCTGCATGGCTAGATGGGGTATGTGGGCCAGGCAGTGAAACACAGGCTACAGTCATTTGGAGGAATAAGGCACAGAGGCTAGTGCACTGGTATATTTAGCAAAATAATTTAGATATGTCTCCAAAGTCAGAGCAAAAAAAAAGACATTATGAAATGACAGATGAAATCAGAATGGAAAAGAACTTAGAGACTATAAGGGAATGAAAATCAGGAGATGGGAAGAGAAAATAACAGAAAGGGGACAAGTGAAAAGAGAAGGAAAAAGTATTTACTATGCAATTAGATTTCATGCAGGGAAGCACTCAATTCCTTCCTCTGTACAGCTTACAATGCCACTTTTCAGAAGAAATTCTCCACACCCCCCTCAGCATATGAAGAGGGAGTGCGAGTGGGGGAAGGGCTTTCTTCATCCCCATCAGGCTCAATTGCTCTTTTCCAGGTTCTTCCATTAGATCATTACATTTTGGATTTTGGATGAGAAACTTGCAGGAGTGAATGGGATACTTGTACTTGAGCAGAGCCAACCCCAGCCCTAGAGGATTTCTGTGCAGGCACTCACGTTTCCATTGGGAGAAAAGTTTCCTTTGGCTTCCTCAGCTCACTTTCAGCCCAGCAGCTCTATGTTTCTTTACAGAAGTAGCACCTCACTGTCTCTACATTCTCCAACCATCATCAGCTTCCAATGGGCCAGCTTCCATCCTGCTCATCCTCTAACAGCATATAGGATTTGCAGAGGATATCTCCTCCTCTAAATTTCAGCTATCCTATTTGCAGTTCATCTCTTGTGGCTGGCAGACAGGCCCACAAGCTTGAGAAGGGACTGTACAGACAGCCAAGAAATTTTTTAGTTTTCTAAACAGTCTCAAGTCTTGTCTATGCTTAGGTCAGACCTTCCTTTTAAAAAGTCTTATTGCCCTTCCTTTGACTTCTCTACCAAATCATGCATAACCTCTGCTTTGTGACCAGCTTTTCCTCCTGGATCAGGTCCTGCATACGTGATCATGTCCAAAACAAGGATGCCTCTCTCTTCCTCTTCCCCGTCCAAGCTGAGAAATGACATATATCTGGACAGGAAGCCAGGAATGATACAACAATTTCACAAAATTAACCAGAAATCAAGGGTTATGACAATGTCCTCTTACTTGAAACTGGTGGCAAAGTGTCCTCGTGTCTTCAGTTCTTTACTGCTTTAGAATGGTGCATTTTGTCTCCACTTAACAGCCAAAGGAAGTCAAAGAGTGTATCTCCCTTTTCTATTTACCTTTCTTTTTTTTCAGAAACATACAGCAACAGGAACTATATTTTTTTAGACACTGATGGTAAATCTTTGAGATTGTTTTATAATCTGGCATCCTGGTCAGCAGTTTAGTGACCATTTATTAGAGAACTTTGAGAATAATCAGTATTAGACACCTGGAAAGCTAGGTAACGTTATTCATCAGCAGATGATACTTTTATAGATATATTTATACCTTGAAAACTAAGAATGAAATATTTTTATATTAAAATCTTTGTAAAAGCATAAGGTACTGGTCATAATAATGACAATGTGGCCACAGTTAGTATTTTCCTGTAGAAGCATCACAGGTTCAATATTTTTTGCATTAGATATTGCTTTATTTTTATGGAATGCCGTTATATTCTATCAGAAATCAGAGGTCCATGTTCTTTTATTATTGGCAGAATTAGAAAGGGTAACAGGTCGAGTCTTTAGCATGACATTCATAGTTTTGCATGTATCTATGAAACGTTCTGTACCTCCTTTCCAGGTTTATCCTGTCATTTTGTCAGTTATCTATACTGTCCTCTTTATCACATTTCAAATGATTGAAGTTATCTAAATTCTTGAAATTTACCCCCTTTTTTAATATTAGACAAATCAACTGTGACTCTTCACATTAGATTTCATGTGTATAGTAGTCAAAATCATTTACAAGACTTCTTACAAGGCCCCATCAGTGTCAGACATACTCTCTATTCTTCCATTTCAAGCATCTAGTTAATCTATTGGCTTTTAAGTACTGCTGTTTGCCCAGCAAGATCTTTCACGCATATCAGTGACTGCACCTCCTAAACTGACAGTCAAATTGGAGAGAGCAATTCAATCCTCTTTCCAAGGAAAGGCTCCTCAGTGCAATCTTTGTTTCCATAGTCATTCAATATGTCCAAGACCCAGAAGCTGCCCTACAAATTCATCTCCCATTTATACTAGTGGGTGACAAGTGTGCTGAAAAAGGGTCAGATTTTAAAATAAGGAAATTATTTTTTTCCCCTAAAAATAGAACATGCACACAAAAGCAGATGGAGAGAATGCTGCTGAAAACAGAACTGAATTAGCTTCACTCCACTAAAAGAAACCAATGCTTTTAAAACAACAGTGAAAAGCTGACCAAGGCCTGAACTTGCTCTCACTAATGTCAGTAACAGTGTGATTCAATGGGAGCAAAGTAAATCCTATTAGAGCCTTTTATAGAAAAATCCTAATAAAAGCAGACACTACAAAGTAAAGGCCCCATTCAGCCCTTGCTTACACCATAACCATTGTAAAACCATACCATCGTAGCTGGGTCCGCATTCAGACCTGGAGCGTTTTAGTCCTACACTCACCATGCCATAGAAAGCTGAAAGAAGATGCTGTACCAAAATGAGAATTTCAAGTCTCTCCTGGCTGTGGATTTCATGCATTATTGTTAAGTTTACATATGATCTGGCCAGGTCCCAAACGTGCATTCCCCGACACTCATACTGCTTGATTTATGCTGTCTTATTTGGCTAGTCAAAGAATCAAATTGGTGACTGGTTTTGAATGAAGGCAATTAGAGTGGTTGATTGGTTTTGTAATTTGGAGAACACTACTCTAGAGTATAAGTCAATTGTGTGGAACTATCCAGGCCTTTAATCACTGGTTTCCCTGCGCTAAGAGCTGATGCTTTACATCATCTGAAATGTATACCAGTTATAAACAATTCCATTCTCCCCATTCCCCCCCTTACTGCTTCCTCCACTGCCCTACACCTGGCAAAAACATGACATTTTGCAGAAAAAAGTTAACTATAGTGTGGCCAATCATGTTTCAAAGGTGTATCCAAATTTAATTTACAGGGTCAATCAAGTATGTGGGGGTAATTATCTTTACAGAGCATCTGCCAGCTGTTGTGATAGAGTGGTCCATCAGCTTTTGCTAGAAATCTGACAGAAAGCACTTGTTTAAATTTGAGTAAGGTTAAACAACAGAC